>NC_060149.1:14790079-15431883 GCF_021461385.2 Schistocerca piceifrons
AGATAAATGAAAAATCAAATAAGCCTGAAATTGTGGAGTTCTACAATCTAACTAAAGGAGGGGTCAATGTATTGGATATGCTATGCCACAGCAGAACCACAAGAAGAAAATCAAGAAGATGGCCCATGCGGTACTTTTATACTATTTTAGACATCGCTGCTATAAATAGTTTTATCATTTACAAAAGCAATAGCAAAATGGACAGCTTTTCAAATGACGCGAGAATATCATTTCTCAAAAATCTTGCACTCTCTCTGACAAAACCTCTTTTGGAAAAGAGGTTGAATAACACACATCTTCCCCATGAACTCTGTTCGTCTATTGGAAAACTTTTAGAAAAAGAACCAATCGAATTAGATAAGCCTACCCAAGGACAGCCACTAAAGAAAAGAAGATGTGATTTTTGCGACGGATCAAAAGATAGGAAGGGGAATGCTTTTTGTAGTAAGTGTAAGCGTTCTATATGTGGGGAGCATAAAGTTATTATATGCCCTGGGTGTAAAGAAATTGAAATGTGATAAATTTTGCCAAATATGTATTTTCAGGGCTGTATGTGATCGTTTCCAGGATAACATTATACATTTATTATTTGTTCCTATTACATTATGTGTACAAAGACTTTTACTACTGAGAACTTTATATTTCGAAACTGCTGACACTATATTTTCTACAATTAGTAAGAGATGTTTCTCATTTAGTTCCAATCTTTAGAATTTCTAAAGCACTTAATTTCGTAGTTGATGACTGAATCTATTGATTTTTAATATGTTTTCAATAATTTTATAGAGAATATATCTATTAAGGTATTTTTTTGTAATCAAGTTCCTATTTTTTCCAAAGTGCTTTATATTCTTACTTATTGACTATGAAAATAAAAAAAATTGTTGTTATAACAAATATTAAGAGTGTTTAATTGATGATAAAACTTTTTCCCATTATTCATTTTTTATTTTACCCGGAAAATCGATATTCGGAGGGTGGGGTCTGATCCAACCCCACTTTACCGTTTATGTCAGGAAACTTCACCTTACCGTTAGAGGGTTAAATGGTTGGGTTTCGATAATTCGCACAACAGTTGGGTTAGTAAAGCTAATGTCATTTTCCAAAATGTTAATAAAGACATTTTATACATGAATGGAGAGTGTTATTGAAACTTTAAACATTTTTGGCATCGAATATAAAATTCATTATGCATATTGTTTCAGTAAAGAAGATGACTTTATTTTGATGTTCAGATAAAGTTTAACAAAAGAGACTTAATTTCAAAATTATTTGAAAATTTTAAATTTGAGTTGATGGAATCAAATGATGGCTTCAGTGAATTTTGTCTACTAGATGTATATAAAATATTTTATAAATTATTTACAATTTAATTTTGAAGAAAGTATTTCCAAATTTAGTTTTATATTATAAGAAACATTTGCTAAATCATTTGTAATGGCATGCAATAGTTTTGGTGAGTACACAGCCGAAGTGTTGAAATAATTTTCATAGCAAACTATTCTTAAAGTTTCTTTCATGGAATGATATAAATTTATTGAATTTGGCACATAATTCTCAAAAATTCTTCACAATTTCTAATTATATCTATTTGCTTTTGTGCATTTTTTAATTGTGCTTGGATGACGTTATTCAGTTCTTTTAAATGATTTATTTGTGCTTCATAACGTTGTTTAGCATTAATCTTTATCTTATATTCTCTATGTTTTCGAATGGACAGCAAAACAACATGAGTAATCCATTTTCTGAATTGTTTTGCTTCTTCTCTAGATTTTAAAATTAAAGAATGAACACCTCCTCCATTGATAAGAAATGAAGATTTTTCATTACCTTTTGACCTCTCCATTTTGGAGTGTTTTAAATCTTCTAATATTTTTTTTATCTTCATCAATATGCTTGAAAGCTTTATCTACTTCTTTATACTCCAATAACTATGCATCATGTTTTGCTTTAAACCATGGTTCATTATTTTCATCAATAATTATTAAAATCATTTTTGTTGTTATAAATGAATTTATTGATTTTTAGATCCACAAGAGACTCCATTCACATACAAAACAATTTAATATTTTTATATTTTTTAATTCTATTAAATTTTTTTGTTATAAATGGAAAGTGAAAATACACCAATAAAAGTATTCTATCACACCTGTTCCCAGAACTCCTGAAAATAGACACCGACTGTGGATATTTTATCACAGACACAGTCCCTCTGACCGTTCAGAGAGGTCACAAAAACTGTCCAAAAATGTAAACAACCATGCAGGAGACGTTCCTATTAGATGAAGGGGGTCCGACAGTCAATCAGTTCCAGTCATTTCACCAGGAAGCAGCTACACGGGTCGTGTTGTTTGTAGTTCAACCATGCATAGACGGTCAATACCACAGTTCGATCACGTCCACATTGTTACTTTCTACCAGGAAGGTCCCTCACCAAGGAAAGTGTCCAGGTGTCTCTGAACCAAAGCAATGTTGTTCAGGCATGGAGGAGGTACAGAGAGAGACAGGAACTGTCGATGACATGCCTCGCTCAGGCCACCCAAGGGCTACTACTGCAGTCGGTGACTGCTACTGACAGATTATGGCTCGGAGGAACCCCGACAGCCATGCCACCATGTTGAATAATGCTTTTCGTGCAGCCACAGGACATTGTGTTAAAACTCAAACTGTGCCCAATAAGCTCCACGATGCGCAACTTCACTCCCGACATCCATGGCGAGGTCCATCTATGCAACCACGACACTATGCTGCGCGTACGGATGGGCCCAACAGCATGCCAAATTGATCACTCACAAGGGAACCTCCCCATCGCACCCCCCTCAGATTTAGTTATAAGTTGGCACAGTGGACAGGCCTTGTAAAACTGAACACAGATCAATCGAGAAAACAGGAAGAAGTTGTGTGGAATTATGATAAAAATAAGCAAAATATACAAACAGAGTAGTCCATACGCAAGATAGGCAACATAAAGGATAGTGTGAGCTCAGGAGCGCCGTGGTCCCGTGGTTAGCGTGAGCAGCTGCGGAACGAGAGGTCCTTGGTTCAAGTCTTCCCTCGAGTGAAAAGTTTAGTTTTTTATTTTCAGACAATTATTATCCGTCCGTCCGGTGCTATGGGGAGGTTCCCTTGTCAGGATTTTATCACGTTCTCTTCAGCGATGAGTGTCGCATATGCCTTCAACAAGACAGTCATCAGAGACCTGTTTGGAGGTAACCCAGCCATGCTGAACACCTTAGATACACTGTCCAGCGAGTGCAGCAAGCTGGAGGTTCCCTGCTGTTTTGGGGTGGCTTATTTGGGGCCAACGTACACCACTGGTGATCATGGCAGGTGCCATAATGGCTGTACAATATGTGAATGCCATCCACTGACTGATAGGACAACCATATCGGAATCATATTCAGGTGGAGGGTGGTGGGGGGGGAGAGGGTGGATTGCAGCATTCGTCATCGATCACAATTTGCGCCCCCCATTATGCACATCTCGTGAAAGACTTCCTCCAGGATAATGACATCGCTCGACTAGAGTGTCCAGCATGTTTTGCGGACATGAGCCCTATCGAACATGCCTGGGATGGATTGAAAAGGGCTGTTTATAGACGACGTGATCCACTGATCACTCTGAGGAATCTACGCCGAATCGCCATTGACGAGTGGCACAATCTGGACCAACAGTGCCTTGATGAACTTGCGGATAGTATGCCACGACGAATACAAGCATGCATCAATGCAAGAGGACGTGCTCCTGGGTATTAGAGGTACTGGTGTGTACAGCAATCTGGACCACAATCGTCAGAGGTCTCGCTTTATGGTGGTACAAGATGTAATGTGTGGTTTACTTGAGCAATAAGAATGGCGCAAATGATGTTTATGTTGATCTCTATTCCAATTTTCAGTACAGGTTCTGCAATTCTCTGAACCGAGGTGATCCAAACTTTTTTTGACGAGTCTAAAATGATTTGTCCACTGTGCAACCAAGAAAAAGAAATTCATACAGAAATTTAAAAACTTAATTTGCCTTCAAAATAAGGCTGTAAAAATTGTATGAGAAAGGTGCAAAAAGAGTGCGTTCCTATCACGCATAATATAAAACCTTTCTTTTTGTGAAAAATATGGAAAAGAAATTAAAAATGCCTGTATGTATGTAAACTGTGATCATTCAAAAGACGAGAAATTAGCATTACTTTATCAAACATAAAGAAAGAGAATATCAAAAAGATGATTTTTTTGTGGAAAATTTATCTGTAAATAATATTTGGAAACATCAAAAAATACCATATCATGAAAAAATATTAAAAAGTAATTCATTCTTTATTTTGTCGTCCAAACATTTTTATAATCAAGCATCCAAGGATTTAGATACTTAGAAATCATTTCAATTTCCTAGACAACAGTTTAATACTTTTAAGAAATCTTTTTTCTCATCTTTTATTTTATTTGGATTTAATTTATAATGTCCATATGGCAATGTATTAATTCCATCTTGTAATGCAACTCATTTATCACTGTCAGAACTTGAAACAATGTTATTGCATTCAACTGTATACAATTCATGTCTAAATGATGTAATTAAATTCATTTTTCTGTATTACTTTACTTTGCCATCTAAGCGCCCTTTATAATCACCAAACTGATTTCATTTTTCACAGCTGATTTTTTTAACTCCTTCAAACTTTTTCTCTTCATTTTCGCGAACTCTGTATGCATACATTTTCTATCTTAAACTCACATGTCCTAGAATGATTTTTTCACTATTTCCATCCTTCATTTTTCCTAAAACTTCGTTTACTTGCAGATTTCCATAAATATTGTCTTTTCGATAATCACTTGTCTCAAATTTGTCTACCATTGTCTTCATGTCTTTATAGAAATCTTTAGTACTTATATCATAAATGAAAGGACCAGTATCCATATAACATAGATCAATATTGTCCCCATATTTTGGCTTCATAACATTGTAGTGAAAATCATACATTTTTCTTTTCGATACATCTGAAATAGTCATTCGAATATAAATTGGTTTATTCAACATTAATTTTATTTTCTTCATAGGATCTGCTACTAGATTTTCTTAAAATACTGTAGTATGCTCATAATTTGGTTTAGAAACATATGTTCTATATATTCTTGGATCTGTAATGATTTTTAAATTTTGTCTATTTGTAATGTTTTCC
Source organism: Schistocerca piceifrons (assembly GCF_021461385.2). Lineage (NCBI taxonomy): Eukaryota > Metazoa > Arthropoda > Insecta > Orthoptera > Acrididae > Schistocerca > Schistocerca piceifrons. The sequence goes on from NC_060149.1 coordinate 14,795,253, forward strand.
ATTTTTTCAAACACAGAATTATTCATCAATTTGTAGAAACCTTTTTCAAAATTGTTAGCTGCCCTTTTTCTCATTTTGGTATTAAAATGAACGTATTTTTTCAACCACCCTGACTGTTCAAACGATAAGACTATGAATTTTCTTTAATTTTAGTGCAAGACTTAATTATTGTTTAAGATTTCTATAATGCAGGGCTTATGTTTCTTTGTTAGTCTAAGTTGTTGTTACTTTATTTCCTCCTTCTGGAGCCAAAGGTAGATCTGTATGAAAATCATGTAATTTTCTTGGATATTCTAGATCAACTAAAAAAATATAGCCACATTTACAATAATCTGGAATTTTAAGTATTTTTTCTGCACTATTATATTTTGGCTCTATCCACTCAAAATTTCTGAATGGCAAAAATTGAGACACTGCCCAACCATAAAATTTGTTTCCATCTCAACATGCTACATAATTTGACTTGTTTTGACTCAAATTTTTCATATGTCATTTGCTTTTGCAGATCTTTTAATACTTTGAGAAATTCCACCTCTAATTCTTTTCTCAAGAAACAAGATCACGTTATAATCATATAATAAATGCAATTTCATTTTTCTCTTTTTTCACATAGAATGGTGAGGCTTCCTGTTGTCATGTCCTAGTTCATGAACCAGGGGCAACGTATGAGTGGCCAAGTAAGTGGTCCTGACAGTGGCCAAGTAAGTGGTCCTGACAGTCGGGATACCAGTTACTTTGGAATAAGACTGGGCATCTCTGACATATTTTGAGTCATGGTCACCTTTGTGCTCAGATGGCAAAGACTACCAAATCCACCGGTTAGTCCCTCAACCGTTAGGGGTAAAACTCAATGGGACCCGGGGCAAGTAAGGCTAGCAACCTGCTTCCCTGGTACTGATGCTGGACACAACCAGAGCAAAATGCCTCGGACCTTTGAAGATGACGGATTTCCTCCTCTAATTGACAAACCAGGGGCTCCTAAGATACGACTCGGCAAATTAATGGTAACGAGATGGGGAGCTATTAATATCAATGGGGGCTACATCGGGAAGAAGGTAGAGCTGGCAGAGGCTGCAAGTAAGATGGGGTTGGATGTTTTAGTTGTTAGTGACATTCGGGTAAGGGGTGAGAAAGAAGAGGAAGTGGGAGAATACAAGGTCTACCCGTCAGGAGTCAAAGCAGGAATAACACAATGGGGTGTAGGGCTTTACATCAGGAAAGAAATGGAACCCTGCGTAGTTGCAATAAGGTATGTAAACGAACGACTGATGTGGATAGATTTGACAGTGTCTAGCAAGAAAATTAGGATTGTGTCAGTATATTCGCATTGTGAAGGGACAGATCAAGATGAGATGGATAGTTTTTATGACACACTCAGTGATGTAGTTGTTCGAGTAAAGGACATGGACAGTGTTCTGCTCATGGGCGATTTTAATGCCAGGATTGGAAATCTAACAGAAGGGTATGAAAAGGTTATGGGTAAATTTGGAGAGGATATGGAGGCCAACAGCAATGGGAAACAACTCTTGGATTTCTGTGCCAGTATAGGCTTAGTAATCACAAACTCCTTTTTTAAACATAAGAACATTCACTGGTATACCTGGGAAGGCAGGGGAACCAGATATGTCATTGACTATATAATAACAGATCAGAAATTCAGGAAGGCTGTGAGGGACACACGTGTATTCAGGGGATTCTTTGATGACACTGATCACTATTTAATCTGCAGTGAAATTGGTATTGTGAGGCCGAAAGTGCAGGAGGTCAGGTCCATATGTAGGAGGATAAGAGTGGAGAAACTTCAGGATAAGGAAATCAGGCACAAGTACATAACAGTGATCTCAGAAAGGTACCAGTTAATTGAATGTAGTCAATTACAGTCACTGGAAAAGGAATGGACAAGGTACAGGGACACAGTACAAAAGTGGCTAAAGAATGTCTTGGAACAGTAGTGTTAAAGGTAGGATGAAGCAAACAGCTTGGTGGAATGACGCAGTCGACGCAGCCTGTAAAAAGAAAAAGAAGGCGTATCAAAAATGGCTACATACCAGAACTCAGGTAGACAGAGAAAGTTATGCTGAATAAAGAAACAAAGCCAAACAGATAATTGCAGCATCCAAGAACAAATCTTGGGAATACTTTGGGTCAAGCTGCTGGAAAACCATTCTGGAGTGTAATTAGCAGTCTTCGAAAGGGAGGTAAGAAGGAAGTCACAAGTATTTTGGAGAGTTGTTCAATGTAGGTGAAAATACGATCAGCAATGTTTCAGATTTCTATGTACAATGGGATAGGAATTATGATGGAAAAAGATCACATTTGAGGAAGTGGAGAAAATGGTCAATAGACTGCAGTGCAATAAAGCGGTTGGGGTGGATGAAATTAAGTCGGAACTCATCAAATACAGTGGAATGTCAGGTCTTAAATGGCTACACAAGATAACTGAAATGGCGTGGGAGTCAGAACAGGTTCCATCAGACTGGACAAAAGCAGTAATCACACCAATCTTTAAACATGGAAACAGAAAAGATTGTAACAACTACAGAGGTATCTCTTTAATCAGCGTTGTGGCTAAAATCTTCTCTGGTATTGTTGAAAGGAAAGTGCAAGTATTAGTTGAGGACAAATTGGAGGAAGGCCTCTTAGAAGTTGTTAGGACCAGATCTTTAGCTTACAGCAAATAATGGAGAAGTGTTCCAAGTGGAACAGTGAAGTGTATCTATGCTTTATAGATCTAGAAAAGGCATATGACCGGGTTCCAAGGAGGAAGTTATTGTCTGTTCTATGAGATTATTGAATAGGAGGCAAACTTTTGCAAGCAATTAAAGGTCTTTACATAGATAGTCAGGCAGCAGTTAGAGTTGACGGTAAATTGAGTTTATGGTTCAGAGTAGTTTCAGGGGTAAGACAAAGCTGCAACCTGTCTCCACTCTTGTTCATATTATTTATGGATCATATGTTGAAAACAATAGACTGGCTGGGTGAGATTAAGATATGTGAACACAAAATAAGCAGTCTCGCATATGCGGATGACTTAGTTGTGATGGCAGATTCAATTGAAAGTTTGCAAAGTAATATTTCACAGCTATCAGAAATGTAAGGACTATGGTATGAAGATTAGCATCTCCAAAACGAAAGTAATGTCAGTGGGAAAGAGAGATAAACGGATTGAGAGCCAAATAGAAGGAACAAAGTTAGAACAGGTGGACGGTTTCAAGTACTTAGGATGCATATTCTCACAGGATGGCAACATAGTGAAAGAAATGGAAGCGAGGTGTAACAAAGCTAATGCAGTAAGTACTCAGCTACGATCTACTCTCTTCTGCAAGAAGGAAGTCAGTACCAAGACTAAGTTATCTGTGCACACGTTCAATCTTTCGACCAACTTTGTTGTATGAGAGCGAAAGCTGGGTGAATTCAGGTTACCTTATCAATAAGGTTGAGGTTACGGATATGAAAGTAGCTAGGATGATTGCAGGTACTAGTAGATGGGAACAATGGCAGGAGGGTGTCCACAATGAGGAAACCAAAGAAAAACTGGGAATGAACTTTATAGATGTAGCAGTCAGGGCAAACAGGCTTAGATCGTGGGGTCATGTTACACGCATGGGAGAAGCAAGGTTACCCAAGAGACTCATGGGTTCAGCAGTAGAGGGTAGGAAGAGTCGGGGTAGACCAAGGAGAAGGTACCTGGATTCGGTTAGGAATGATTTTGAAGTAATAGGCTTAACATTAGAAGAGGCACCGATGTTAGCACTGAATAGGGAATCATGGAGGAATTTTATAAGGGGGACTATGCTCCAGACTGAATGCTGAAAGGCATAATCAGTCTTAGATGATGATGATGATGATGAACATAGAATCCCAAACTAGTCCAGGAACTGTCGAACACCAAGATGGATCAAATGTATAAGATTTAATGCATGTATCTCTAAAATTTTCGAAGATATCTGCTAAAATTAAAATATCAGATTCATTATATAATCTTGTATATTCATCTAAATTTTTGATGTTGAACTTCTTCCAAACTGTGTTTGCTCTTTTATAATCATCAAGAAATATCTGATTTATTAAGTCTTGAATAACAGCACTCTTTCTTGCAATTTTTCTTCTGAGTTCATATATTCATAATGATAAACTCCTTTTCTAATTATAAATGCAGTTGCTCACCTTCAAAATATTTTGCTAATTCTCTAAATTGTTCTTTTGTAAGATAATTTATCGATACTCTAAGACATAAATTTGAATGTATCCAAGAATCTTAATGTTAATCCATCTTCAATGTGTTTACTAGAAGAAATACGTATGTGTTGTTATTTGGAATTGCATCAGTATCTTTCTTATCTTTTGCTAATTCTTTCATAAACAAATGAACATCATAATTTGTTAAATTATGAATATAAACTGGAAGAAATTTTGTATTTTGATAATTAAGACTAAAATCTTTATGTGCTGCTTCATGATATTTTCCTGTCAAATGGCAATGATCTTTTACTTTCGTATCATCAAAGTCCACTGCTCGTTCACAAATGTGACAAATTTCTGATTTTTTAAAACTGATTATATCTTTAGTCAATTTCATTGGAACATTTTGTTTATGTATTCTAGCAATTTCTCTTGATTCTTTTTATAACATTTCAATGAATTTTTGTGCTGCTTCTTCACCTACATTTGTAACTGGATTTTTATAGAATTTTTAGAATTGGCAAATGTTTTTCATGTATGATTTTTCAGAATTTGGCTGACAAGTTTGAATATCTTATAATAAACATTTGAAATCAGCATTAATGACAAAAGGAACCCTTAATGAACGATTATAATTTTCAAATTCAATTTTTTGGCCTTAGGAAGGAATATCTATTTTTACTTCTTTATGTTCTTTACAATAGTGCTCGTGAACCTCTAATTTTTCTTGTGAATAAAAATATCTTAAACATCGACCATAAAGATAAAAAAGATGTCCATTTTGTGATGTTTGTGTGCTAATTAATCTAGATAGATTTTTTATCCAACAATAATGTGAATTATTTTCATCTATAATTAAAAGAACATTTGTACGTTTTTCTAGCTTATGTTGCGTATGGTAAACAGGATATACAATAATTTTTTCTCCTTCTTCACCGATATACAATAATTTTTTCTCCTCTTCACCACATCTTTCATATGCATAAAAGTTAATTGAAACGTTCGATTTCTTCTCAAATTTTGGAATACCTGTTAACTGAACTAGAGAATTGATTTTCTCTTTTTCAAAAATGAAATCTAATTATAATCCAACATTTTTATAATTATTTACTGTTTTTACATGGTCACTTGATGGATATAAAGCAGATTTTATTGAATAAAGAAAGCATTTCTGTATTTTTTCGTCAACTACAGATTTTTACCATTAATTGCTCCATAAATTGGGTTGTATATTAACATTTAATTCTGAATTGTCTGTACAAAATAGTGACCAATCAGATTTTTTTGGTGTGTTTCTTCCACTTCAGTTATTAGCTTATTCGTTGTGTTTTGCTAATCTTCTAAATCTGTTGTTCTTAATAAAACTTAATTCAATGTTTTAAAATTAAATTCTTGGATTTCTTCTTGTCTTTTAAAATAACAGTAAAATTTCATATTAACTGTAATTGATCTTCTTTGTCTGAAGATATTCTTTAATTTGGCGACTATTTCTCCTTTAATTTCATTAAAAATTGTTGCGGTTCCACAATACTATCTGAATTATCCAATCCATAACTTATTATTCTTGATTCGAAAGCTAAACGTTTTATAAGAACTCGTTTGAGTGATTTGAAAATAAATAAATAAATAAATAAATAAAAAATAAAATAATCATCTAGAAAAGTGCAAGCCTGGTAAATTTTTCTGACAATTTTTTTGCTTAATTTCTTGTTATTTATCAAGTAGACATTTTCGAAGATCATTCACATTGTCGTCGTCAATAATTTTGTCCTCAGATATATTGATAAGATCAAACAATTGTTGTTTGTTATGCTTAGAATATTTTTAAAATTTTTCTTTTTGCGAATTTGATGAAGTTCACTTAAAAGATTTTTTACTCAAATCATCATTATTAATTTTAACTTCAGCTCCTTTGATAAGGTCAATTAGCTGACTTTTTCTAAATTTAGAAGAATTTTTTATTTTTCTCTCTTTCCTGATTTGATGAAGTTCTTTTGGAGATTTTTTTTTACTCACATCATCATTGCCATTGTTTATATCGTCAACAGGACTTACAATAAGATCGATCAAGTTTTGCTTACTATGTTTGGAATTTTTCAATTTTTCTCTATTAGCAATCGATTGAAGTTTTTAAATTTTTATATTTTAGTTCTTCCTTCCTCACATTTTTCTTCATTTCTCTCCTATTAAAATAATCAATAAATTCCCACGGATCAGCTAGTTAAATCTGAGTAACCCTTTTCTTTACAACAGTCTTCTAAATCTTTTAAACTCAATACTCTCTTCCCTTCACAATAATTTTCTAAACTCTTAAACAGCTCAACTTTGGCCATCATTTTTTTCCATTGTATTTAAAGAGGAGCAAATTTGATTTTTTTATTTAAATATTTTTGGTTATATTGTACCTTCAAGATTTGGCTGTTCGCATTTATAGAGAATAAAATTTACTAGCTATAAAATTTTTAAAAATGATAAAACTGAATTTTGTTTTTTCAAGATAGGCATATGAGGTTTGGCAGCTGTAGTTTATAGTGAACAAAATTTAATAAAGGATCTTCCTGGCAGATTAAAACTGTGTGCCGGACTGAGACTAACTCGGGACCTTAGCCCTTCGCGGGCAAGTGCCCTACCAACTGAGCTACCCAAGCATGACCCACGCCTCGTCCTCACAGTTTTACTTCCACTAGAAGGCCAACTCATGCCACGGCCCCACACTGACAGAAGTAAAGCTGTGAGGACAGGGCGTGAGTCATGCTTGGGTAGGTCAGTTGGTAGAGCACTTGCCCACGAAAGGCAAAGGTCCCAAGTTAGAGTCTCAGGCCGGCACATGGTTTTAATCTGCCAGGAAGATTTTTATCAACACACACTCCACTGCAGAGTGAAAATTTCAGTCTGGAAAATTTAGTAGCTTTAAAATTTTTTAAATGAGAAAAAAAGAATTTGATTTTTTCAATATGGGGAAATCATATTTTTTTGGTTGGGGGGAATTGAACTTAATATCTGACTTGGGGATGCTCTTTGGTCCAGAATCAGCATAGATATACTACTATTGTGGTCTGATAATACAGTCTGTCAGGACAGGCGCTCTGTAAATTTTCGAAATAATGATTGTTGTTAATGTTTTTAATAGTTAAGTCAAGAAAACTGTTTTGTTACTTTTGTGTTTTATGGCAAATTTCGTTTTGGGGTTAACTCATTCGGTGCTTTATGTATTTCATGAACGTCACCAATAAAAATTATTACATACAAAAAATTAATGATTTCTTTAGTAATAATGGAATTACGCTAACCCATAAAAATCTGACAAATTTGTAGCCCAAACTAAGAAAACCATAAAAATATTTCATACGTTACTTACAGAATATGAGGAAGGACATATATACCTATGAACCTCGAAACACCAAAGTTCTGTGGACACCCTAATACACGCAAATTATCTGTTCCTGTATATCCTGCAATATACAATGTTAACAGACCCACATTCATTGTAAGCAAGAAATTAAATAACCTCCTTAATAAATTTTACACATACAACAACAAAAAATACACTAAATAACTGCAGAACAAAGGTTAAAAATCGGCAGACATGAAAATACCCCCTAATGCAAGATTTGTTGTTTTTGCCATTACTAACCTATACACGTACATCCCAAACCAGGAAACAAGAACAAAACCTATTCAAAGATAGGAAAATTCTGATACAAAGCACTGCAGAAATTATACAACTAAAAAACTACAACAAAATAACTTTGAATTTGACAAAATATCTACACAAAAATATGGCATTGATAGAACCATAGCTGATGTATCCCTTAAAAGCTTAGAAGAAAATTTCTTCAGAATGAAAAACTTAAGAAATCAAAAAATCATATACTATTACAGATTACTACAGATACATAGATGACACTTTAATGCTTGGAGAAGGTAACCTCACTGACATATGATATACATAAAGCACTGAATCAATTACACCCCAAAATGAAATTTACCCTAAAATATGAAACTAAAAAACCATTAACTTCCTCAACTATTAAAAATATCACTAAGAAACATTAGCATCTGGGATTTCCTAACTGACCACTTTCCAGGTAACTGGATGGGCCAATAGGCGCCAACTGCATGGCTACTATGTTTACGAGATGTGACATGTCTGAACTTCGAGGATATTGTGTTTGTTCCAACCTTACCAGATTCTCTAACAGAGCTCAGAGCTAGAACTGATCTCACAGTTGAACAAGTCATGCCTGACATGTTGCAGAGAGTTTGGGAAGAAATCATCTTTCTGACAGGATGTGTGCTGCATAACCAATAGAAGTCATATCTAATCTGTTTAGGTATAAAGTAAAAAACTTGACTTTTTGCTACAGAAGAATACCAAACCACATCTGTAAGTTAAATGCATAAATCAATGAGTTTTCAAAAGTATAAAGTCCTTTATGATAAATCTATTATTGTACATTAGTGAAAAATAATTATGGCACAGTGCATAAAATGTTGTCATTTTGCACATAAAACAATTTGTGAAATCATTGCATCCTCACAAACCTCAAAATAACATCTTACTAACCAGAAGTCTCTGGCACTCGGCCTGTGCGTATATTGAGAGATCCTGTCATAACAATACCAATTGCAGCAATACCTGCAATAACTGGTAATGTGTCAATCACAAATGAGACTTCATTCTTTTGGTATTTTGCCAAATTTTGTGCATGTCCCAATATGCCAAACCCAGTCACATCAGTAGCACCATGAGCTTGATACTGCAGCATAAGTTCAGCACCTAAACAAAAATTAAGAACCTCTCAGAACAAAACTGTCTTAATGGTTCATGTAACAAGGTGAAAGAAGATTTTATCTTCTAGAACAGTCTTAAAGTAAGGCACCACAATTTTAGTTTATAAAATTTTCAGTAGAAATTACAATATCCCTCTTAAGCGCACGCAAAAAAAAAAAAAACACACACACACACACACACACACACACACACACACACACACACACACACACACCAGCGTGTGCACCTACACTATTGGTGCAAAAATGCCTGTGAGTACGTCACAAAATTAGCTCTTTTTACTGCGATCAGCATCTCTAATCCTCTACTGCAGCAACAAAAGTGCTTAATCTGCAGACAGCGGCTGAATACAGCAACGAACCTCAAATGGGGAGTAAATGTAGTCCGCAGCTGGTGTTACTATAGTTTCTTGTTTAAAAAATTGTGTATTGCAGTATGAGGATTCGCATTATTAATCTGCAAAATAAATATTTTTTATCTATATGCAGCATTACTACATATGACAGTAAGTATTAAAAGTACTCTACCGCTCCAATACTTTCATAAGCAAACTCAGCAATCCCACAAAAATTAAAAGTCCCTGAACTGCGTGTACAATTTCAGTTCTTAACAATATGCACACACGGAATTTTTTGACAGTATACTTCGATTACACATTTCATTTCACTGTCTTTGTGCTGTTACAGCCAGCCTTATACAAAACTATTTCAAACAAGAAGACAGTGAGCTCACATGAAACGGCTAGCAGTCATTTGCTGATATAACAAGGAATGGAATTATACACTAGCATAACTTTCATTTAGACTCAGTATGGGAAAAGGAGGAGTTGTTATGTATGTTACAGTTGAAGTTACAGCCTAAAACATGGAACCAAACAGTTTTTGTGCAGATTACATGAGGAAATGTAAGCTGGTGAGTTGTTACTAGATGACACACACCTGAAAATTGTAAGGTTCCAGATCACTGCTGAATACACTGATTATTACAGCAGCTGTTTTGGAAGCTTTCCATTTTCAAGTACACCTACACTGTCCTGTCTATATAACATCTGGTGTGATTATATCTGGTGACTGTTCTCACTTCACATGAAATTCTAAAATAACAATTTCACGTCAATTTTGTGCTGTTTTATACAGTATGGCATAATATTTTGATATAATAATAGACTTTACATCCATGGTGTGAACTGTCAAAAAAATTACAGGAAATATCTACAATATTATATAGCCTTGAGAAGGTGATTCTTGAGTGGCGCAAAGAACTGGAAAACCAAGGAATTAAAAGTGGTGTCAGGCTGGGTTACAAGAAACAAAATCTTGAAATCGATTGTCTCGCTTCTGCAGATGATCTAGCAATTTTTTCTGATTCCATGGAAACAGATGAGACACAGATTAATGAGCTTAACGTACAAGCACAGAAGACTGGCCTCCAAATTTCATTTGAGAAAACCGAGTTTATAATGAACATAAATTCACCACCAAGAGAGCTTGTAGGGGATCAAGGCAATATTAAGCGAGTTGAAAAGTTTAAATATCTCCAAGAATGGATAATAACCACCTTATCAGAGAAAGAAGTCTTCATGTCACGCATGAATAAAATGGAAATTTCATTTCATTTAACCACAAACATCTACAACAGAAGATTAGTATCATTCAATGCAAAGTTAAGGCATTACTGCAGTGATACTGTCTGGAGGTCTTGTATGCTTCTGAATCCCTAGTAATGAACAAAAAAGGCCTAATCAAAAACCTGGAGGCCAAAGAAAGGAAGATTTTGAGAAAGATCTTAGGTCCCATCAAAGAGAACAGGGAATATAGAAGATGTCATAATCATGAATTATATTCCCACATAGAGAAGATAACAGATACCATCTGGAAAAGGATTATGTTTTATGGACATATGACGTGAATGAGCCCTGGAAGACTCACCAATCTTATCACCACCTGCTTTCAGGAGAAGAAAACAAAATCGACCTGGTTCACAGAGGTGGAGAAAGATCTTTAAGAAGTGGGAATCACCCGTGACATCATCTTGGAGCATGTCCCACTCAAGGAGAAACTTATGGCGTGGCAGGGTTTCCAAGAAAAGCCATAACTAAAAACATAAGAGGCTTGGACCCAGGAGAGGAAGAAGCAACACCAAGAATGCATGCAAGACCACTGGGCAAACATCAGAACACACAAAGCAAGACGGTTGAAATAATGTGGTCCAAAGATGGCCTATATGAAATGAATGAACGAATATTATATCAAAATATTACACCACACTGACTCAATGTGAAACTGATATTTTAAAATTTCACATGAAATATAAAGAGAACAGTCACTAGATACAGTCACAGCAGATGTTATATATATGTAACGACAACATAGACATATTTGAAAAAGGAACTCTTCCAAAACAGTAGTTGTAATAATCAATAAATATTTTAAGCAGTGATACTGGAACTTTACTTATAATGTCCTTTCAACACATTTCACTGCAGGGCCAATCATCAAGAAACTCATACCTGAAAATGTTAACAGTCTACAGAAGGCTATTTCAGCTTGAACGCCCACCCAGGGACAACTACGCAGACAATGGCACACAAGGGCAAACAGCTGACGTGTGGCAATCTGGCAGCCGAACTGTGGTTTACATAATCATATTCCACTGGTTGAGCGCAAGTGGCAATTTGTAGCCAAGCAGATTACACTTGCACAAAATGTGTGCAATTGGGATGGTAGCCTACACAAATTGCTACTGCCTGTGGGTGTGCTGAGAGATGGGCAAGGGTCCTTGCACCATGGGGCAGTGTTGGAATACACTGGTCTACAGATCTGCACCGGGAAACTTTAGCTAGTTGTGAGAAGTCTAGCTTCATTTTGTAGCTATTTGTCAAACAAGAAACAATTAACAATTTTTTCAAAAGTACATAAATTTTGTAAACAATTTAGATTGTAAAAAATGAGTTGGAAGTATTATTCGGATGTTACAATCCACCTGCAGAAGTGAATTTTTTTCTCATGTACAGCCGGATAGCAGATAACATTTTGATAGATTGTTCAGGCTGAACAACTATTAGTTGCCTACCTGACCATTTTGGACAACTAAGGATATTGGATAATTTAATGGCATACAGTTTCGAGGCAAGTCCATATCAAAAATTGACACTTATAATGATTCCAGGACACAAGGAAGTATGTGTTTCACCACACTAAAATTAAATTCCAAAAGCATTTGAAAAACACTTTCCTAAAAAATCTTTAAATTTCATAAAAACAACAGTAAACCATACATTACTAAATTGATTAAAACTATTTTGTAGAAGGGAGAGGGAAATTCTCAATGCTGCTGCAAGTAAAGATAAGAGCTGTACGGTGTTACACTGTCCAACCCTAATGTATTCTGCAAAATTTAGTGTGATTTCTTAACAAGTTACTAAGATGTCCGGAAGTATGCACACTGTAATAAAAATTCAAAATGCTGACAATATGTATCATTGTGGAATGAGATATGAGATAAACAGGCAGTTCAAAATATAGTGTCATGAACTGATGAGAGTATACAGTACTGTTACAGCCCAAGCTGCTAGTAGTTGTATACAGGGTGGTCCATTGATCGTGACCGGGCCAAATATCTCACGAAATAAGCGCCAAACGAAAAAACAACAAAGAACGAAACTTGTCTAGCTTGAAGGGGTAAACCAGATGGCGCTATGGTTGGGCTGCTAGATGGCGCTGCCATAGGTCAAACGGATATCAACTGCGTTTTTTTTAAATAGGGACCCCCATTTTTTATTACATATTTGTGTAGTATGCAAAGAAATATGAATGTTTTCGTTAGACCACTTTTTTTCGCTTTGTGATAGATGGCGCTGTAAAGTCACGAACAAATGGCTCACAATTTTAGATGAACAGTTGGTACCAGGTAGGTTTTTTAAATTGAAATACAGAACATAGGTATGTTTGAACATTTTATTTCGGTTGTTCCAATGTGATACATGTACCTTTATGAACTTATCATTTCTGAGAACGCATGCTGTTACAGTGCGATTACCTACAAATACCACATTAATGCAATAAATGCTCAAAACGATGTCCGTCAACTTCAATGCATTTGGCAATACGTGTAACAACATTCCTCTCAACAGCGAGTAGTTCGCCTTCCGTAATGTTCGCACACGCACTGACAATGCGCTGACGCATGTTGTCAGGCGTTGTCAGTGGATCACGATAGCAAATATCCTTCAAATTTTTCCAACAGAAAGAAACCAGGGGACGTCAGATCCGGTGAACGTGCGGGCCATGGTATGGTGCTTCGACAGCCAATGCACCTGTCACGAAATATGCTATTCAATACTGCTTCAACCGCACGCGAGCTGTGTTCCGGACATCCATCATGTTGGAAGTACATTGCCGTTCTGTCATGCCGTGAAACATCTTGTAGTAACATCTGTAGAACATTTCGTAGGAAATCAATATACATTGCACCACTTAGATTGCAATCGATAAAAATGGGGGCCAATTATCCTTCCTCCCATAATGCCGCACCATACATTAACCCGCCAAGGTCGCTGATGATCCACTTGTCGCAGCCATCATGGATTTTCCGTTGCCCCATAGTGCATATTATGCCGGTTTACGTGACCGCTGTTGGTGAATGATGCTTCATCGCTAAATAGAACGCGTGCAAAAAATCTGTCATCGTCCTGTAATTTCTCTTGTCCCCAGTGGCAGAACTGTACATGACGTTCAAAGTCGTCGCCATGCAATTCCTGGTGCATAGAAATATGGTACAGATGCAATCGATGTTGTTGTAGCATTCTCAACACCGGCATTTTTGAGATTCCCGATTCTCGTGCAATTTGTCTGCTACTGATGTGCGGATTAGTCCCGACAACAGCTAAAACACCTACTTGGGCATCGTCATTTGTTGCAGGTCATGGTTGACGTTTCACATGTGGCTGAACACTTCCTGTTTCCTTAAATAACCGGCGAACGGTCCGGACACTTGGATGATGTCATCCAGGATACCGAGCAGCATACATAGCACATGCCCGTTTGGCATTTTGATCACAATAGCCATACATCAACACGATATCGGCCTTTTCCGCAATTGGTAAACGGTCCATTTTAACACGCGTAATGTATCACGGAGCAAATACTGTCCGCACTGGCGGAATGTTATGTGATACCACGTACTTATACATTTGTGACTGTTACAGGGCCATCTATCACAAAGCGAAAAAAGTGGCCCAACAAAAACATTCATATTTCTTTGCATACTACACAAATATGTAATAAAAAATGGGGGTCCCTATTTAAAAAAAATGCAGTTGATATCCGTTTGACCTATGGCAGCGCCATCTAGTGGGCCAACCATAGCGCCATCTGGTTTGCCCCTCCAAGCTAGACAAGTCTCATTCTCTGTAGTTTTTTTTTCATTTGATGCTTATTTCACGAGACATTTGGTCCGATCACGACCAGTGGACCACCCTGTATAGCTTTCTAAATGTCAATGCAAATATATGATCATACAATTCACTTGAAAAATGTTATTTTAACTATTTTCTGCACACCTCAAAGGTGCGAATAACAGATAGCATTACGGTGTACTGGTGTGCAATTTTCACTGTAATGAAGAGAATTACAAAATTCTCACATGCACGTGTTGAATTTCAAAGATAATTGTGAGGTGTTGTACTAAGTAAGTCGTAGCCTTAGTGATATATACCGCTGAACCATAAAATTATGGCCACTGTCTCCACTCTGTGGGAGTGCAATTAGTTGGTGATGCAGGCACAGGACGCAGTAAAGAAGTATGTAAGTGGAGCACAGGTGAATGGGGATTCATTCTAGTGGCAGCACAGGTTGCAAATTGGGAAATCCACTGACAATGAGTCTGACAAAGGGCAGATTATTATGACCTAGCTCCTCAGAATAAGTATCTCGATCTTATAGACAGCAAGGCTGGTCAGCAGCTGTTTGCATTATAGTGCCACGAGGATCAATGGAATGTGGTTGAAGTCTTATCACAGAGTATGAAGGTTGAAGGCTTAGTCACTCTAAAACAGCACAGTCTGTGATCTGTGGCAGATCTGATGACAAGAGTACAATGCTGGTGCACTGGAGCTCAACAGACAACTGCTATATGTCACGTGTTGACTCAATACCAGCCTCTATTACGAATGCAGTGGGAACAGGATCATTGAGGTTGGACCATGGATCAATGGAAATGTTTCACCTTTTACACCATGTTGATGTCATGTCCAGATATGTCCTAATTCAAACAGCTGCTCAAAAAATCACCACACCAAAGAGGCAGGCCGGTGGGGATGGTATTTTACTACAGGGGACATTTACCTGGAATTCCTTGGGACCTGTGGAAGTAATCAAAGTCATGATGACAGTTGTGAACAACAAACATTACTGCAGACCACCATCACCACTTCACATTTGATGTTTTCTTTGATTGTAATAGTATTTTCCAACTGGATACATTTCTGTGTCACAAGCCTAGATTTGAACAGCATGACAGTGAACTCACACTGATATCTTGGCCACAAAATTTGCCTGAACTGAACGCAATGGAAAACATCTAGAATGCAATCAGGCTCCAGTTCCACACCCACAAATCACCAACCTTTAATTTACAGGAACTGCATTACCTGTGCGAAGAACTCCGGTGCCATTTACTTCCATAACACTACCAAGGACATGTCAAACCCACGATACACCGAACCACTTTAATGTATTCCAAAAGTGGGCAAAGATATGCCACTGCTATACCGTATGAAACTAATAAAAACTTTTTTTTCCTTTTTTTTTTTTTGTAGTTTGCTTTACGAGGGGAACATGCCGCTGCCACAAAAGCTTATCATGTATATAATGACTGTCTTCTTATAAAATTATTTTACTATCAGTCATTGACTATTACACAGACTCCCAAAATCAATTTTACTGTTTGTAGAGACCATTCTCATTGTTATATTCCTATTTCTCTTTCATAGTGTTACTTTTCCCAGTGTTACTTATTTCCCATTTTTACCACCAACAATCCTACCCCTCACCTCAATGGCCTCACTCTTTCTCTGTTGTTTAGGACAGAGTCCTTACAAATGTTTACTATGCAAGTGTTGTTGAGTATTACTGCCTTAATCTTTCACAGCATTTCGACCCTCTTTTCATCTTCGTCCGTGAAGTGTAGCACTGGAGACTGCCTTGCAAATGGCCCATGATGATTCATGAAGGTAACTGAAAAGACACTGCCACTAGAATGCGCTACTAAGGTCATGGCACGACAATGTGTGTTGCTCTGTTTAGCAATGTCAGTCTGGCGTACACTGTCCTCTTTGGATGGCAACTGTTGGTAGTTGCACAGAAGAAAAAAATGTGTACATAAAAAATATGTAGTGATCCTGTAACCTTTGGAGAGTATATTGTTCAGTTCAGCTTGTACTTCTGCTAATAAATACTACAATCAATCAACTTTGTTTACATATGTGCAATAATGCATACTAATGCTCCTACCTACACTTGAACAAGAACAAATTAGTGTTTCCTTCATTGTGCTTTCTTCTAGTTTCTCCGGCGAGTGTTGTAATGATATCATTCTTGTATTTTGAAAATGGACACTGTAAAGCAATGACTTGGGCAGAATTCATGGCCCTAAAATAACCATCTGACAGTGAAAATGGCTTAGATTTTGATTATTCGAATGAAGATCCTGCTACAATCGTAAATGATCTGGAATCTGCAGATACTGACAGTGAGCCTGAGACTACTAGAGTGAATACACATGATACAAATAATTTTTAGAAGGATGATAAACTTGCTGATATACTGGTACTACAAACTTTTGAAACAAGTCCAAAGACACAGAAAAATCGAAAAATTTGGTGAAAAGCAAAGCCCTTCATTTGTAACTGGCCATTTTAGATGCAAAGGAAATGCCAAAATGTCAAAACAATGCAAGAATTGTCAACGCCATATCAGTTTTTTAAATATCTTTTAGTGGCAAATTAATGGCAAAAATTGTAGATGAAACTAATATTTACAGCACTGGGAAAAACCCATACAAAACATTTATGTGCAATGTTCATGAAATTTGAAAGTTTAAAGCACATGCGTTACTAGCTCTTTGGCTATTCCTATTGCTGTCTGTGGCCTCTGATATGATGCTACTGGTGTTGAGCTAATAAAACAGAAAATGTCTCAGAGATAGAAGAGTCTGATGACCACATTGCAATGTCAATGACAATATGAAGCAACAAGACTCATCAAAGTCATCATCATAAATTGTACAAAATTAGGCCTACAAGTGACCAGATGTATAAGTGCCTTTCAACCGCAATGAGAGAATATTTGTCAACTGGACAAATTTGAGCAACCAAAGCAAGGCAGCACACGAAGATGTCTATGAAAGACAAACCACATAAATGGGGATATAAACTTGTGTGTGTGTGTGTGTGTGTGTGTGTGTGTGTGTGTGTGTGTGTGTGTGTGTGTGTGTGTGTAAATGGGGTTTGCACACAAAACTGAAATCTGAAGTGCCAAAAAAAGTAATCCAAAATTCAGGTTAGATAATGAATCAGATATTGGAGCATCTGGAAACATAATCTGCTTTATAAGGGGAATTCCAAGGGGCCATAACTACAAGATCTATTTTGACAAATGATAGATCTCTACACATCTAGTTGCATACATATTCAAGCTAGGGATTCACAGTGTTGGAACAAACCAAAGGAATAGAATACCAATCTGTAAATTTCAAAATGAAAAGGAGCTAAATGAAGATGGATGTACGTATGGATGTATTTATTCTGATGAATATATTACTATCCTCCATTTTGTATAAAGACAGTTGTATTGTCTGTTTCCTGTCCACTTCTGCCAGCAAAGCTGTCAGAATCTGAAGTGAAAACGTTTTACACAAAGACACAACACAGAATGGTACAATGTTCAGCTATTTCTGTTTACAACTCATATATGGGTAACGCAGATTTATTAGATAGCAACACTGTCAGATGTCATATGACAATTAGATCCAAGTGACGATATTTAGATTTGTTTTACCTTCCGATTAATATAACTGTAATAAATTTGTGGATTCTCTGCAGGTAGATACTCACTGAAAAAAGAATGGCAGACACGTCAATGAACCAAAAGTAGTTTAGATCTGGTACAAACTGCCACATTCATCCTGGGGCAAAACAGCAAGGCAGACCAGCTAGCACAGATCCAGCAGCAATCCACAGGGTGGAATATAAAGGATCACTATTACCTCTGAAGAATATAAAGCTAGAGCCCTTTAATCACTGGCCAGTGCAGAGTGAGAAGAGAAAGTGCAACTGCCTCAACTGCAAGGTCTGTGCGAGAAGTGCAAAGTAAACTTACGTTTTAATAAAAATAAAAACTGCTTCCTTGCATTCCACAGTATCTAAAACCATGTTCCATCCATCCATTTTCGATAGCATCATTAAATCTATCATAACTGTTGCTCATTCAACGTGTAAAACTATGTTTATTAAAGCTGTAAATTTCACACAGTTTTACATAAAAAAGCACTGCCCAGTCAAATTACTGTGACCACCTGTCAGAAGCATAAATAACCACCTTTCGGAGTGCAGACCACTGCAAGATTTGCAGGGCAAGTCAATGAGGTTCTGAAAGATATCAATAAGGATGTGGAGCCACACTGACTCCACTACCGTGGGCACCTGCACTATGTTTCTCAGCTCAGGATCCATGGTGTGAAGATCTCAATTGAGGTGATCCGAAAGACACTCAATTGGGTTTAAATCCAGGGAGTCTGAAGGCCAGAGTAGTAAAGTAAACCGAGCGAGGTGGCGCAGTGGTTAGCACACTGGATTCACATTTGGGACGATGACGGTTCAATCCCACGTCCGGCCATCCTGATTTAGGTTTCCCGTGATTTCCCTAAATCGCTTCAGGCAAATGCCGGGATGGTTCCTTTGAAAGGGCACGGCTGACTTCCTTCCCCATCCTTCCCTAATCCGATGAGACCGATGACCTCACGGTTTGGTCTCCTCCCCCCAAATCAACCAACCAACTTAGTAAAGTAAACTCATCCTGGTGCTCTTCAAACCACTCATTTACACTGTGAGCTGCTTGACATAATTGATTTTATAGCTGATAGATGACATCGTGCTGAGGAAAAGCAAACTGCATGTAGGGGTGGACAGGGTCCCTAAGGATAGATGCACACTTGTGTTGATCCATTGCGACATTTTATCGTATCTAGAGTAATGTGTGTTTAATGCTGAATTTCTTGCACTTGACACGGAAAACAAATCTTAGAACGCCAAAATTTGTAGTTTGTGTTCTTGTTAGTTCAACGATTTGTCTCCGTAACAAGCTTCAAAGCAGAAATATGTAGCTGCTTTTAATATCTTTTACATTCACTGTATTGAACTGAATATACTGTTGTGTAAACAGTGCTAGGGAGATATATTATTGGGCCATTAAGCATACAATAGTTCAAAACGCGTTTACTAGAATATTTTTCCACAATTTCATAGTATGTTTATGCCTCAGTATCGGTGGTATAACAGCAGACTTTGCATTCAGCTATTGTCCATTCATAAATGCCACGGCAGTTTGGCAGAAACATAGCTGCCATGGTGCTGTTGGCCACTCACTCTTGGCATATAAGCTCTTTAAAGACAACTCATTGATTGTGACATCTACTGGCAACACTATGTACCAAGTGGACTGAGTTACAAGCCACAAACCAAGGAAGCTCAGGGTTTAATGAAGAATTCACCACTGTTTGATAAACAAAGTCCCGCCCGTACACGTGTTCTTACATGCAAAACATATTACTCTCTTTTTTTTAATTTCAGTTAATTTTCATGTAAATCCATATTAGTAATGAAATGGCAGGCTCTTAGTTCATCAACCTTTTAGATCTAATATATGTATCATTGTGTCAAAAAGGTGTACAGACGAGAATTAGGTGATGAAATACCAAATAGTTAATGGCAAATAACACACTGCCTTGACAGCATTAGTGTCCTCATGTTGGACTGCATGCAAATTTGAGGACAGTGTTACTCATTGTCAAGGTTCTGGTTGACCATTTCTGACCACTACATGGTAGGATCACTGTATTGTGCAGTCACCGCATTTGAACTCTTTCACCTCTGCACCTGCCATCGAAGTGCAAGTAATGGACTCCCTGTAACATTCACTGTCATCCTGCTCCTTTGGTCAGAGACTAACAGTAACCATACTAGGGAATTAAATTACCATCCTATGCATGGGCTACCATTAACACAATGGAAATGGCTCCATATGAAGTGATGCTGCAACAACAAATCTGAACTACTGGTGAACGGCGTTGCACTGTCTTCAGCTGTTGGTAAGTACGATGGCAACCTAAGGAGAGGTCCCACTCTTCCAATGCTTTGGCGAGGTACAGTAGTGTTACTTCTGGCATCACAGTATGAGAAGTCATTGGGTATTACTTCAGGTCACATCTGGTAGTGACTGAGGGAACTCTGATGGCAGAAGTGTGTCATGGACATCCTGCATCATATGTTACCTCTCATGTGACAGTACCATAGTGCCTTTTTCAACAGGAAAACACTTGTCCACACATTGCAAATGTGTCTACAAACTACCTGCATGATGTTGAGGTACTCCTGTGGCCAGGAAGGTTCCCACATTTGTCCCCAATACAACATGCATGGACCAGCTTGGACATACAGTAGTGCTCGAAAGTATTTTGACAACATAAAATTCGTTATTATTTCCCTTAAAATAAAACACTATCAGATTATTTTAAGGTGTCAGGTTGCGACTTGTTTGTTTACACTTTGCGTTGCATGATGAACGCGACTTTCAGCGAGCTCAAAAATATTTTGTCATGCAGTTCACTCCGTGAATTCAAAAATGTTACTTGCTTCTTAGTTTTGGTTTCTACTGATATTTATGTACAGTGATAACTTCAATATGCCGAAACATAAGGAATACTCCAGTGACTTTAGAAACACCGTGATAAATGCACTAAAGCGAGGACTGAAACAAACCCAAGTTGCTCATATTTTACAGTCAAAAATAAGCCTCGCAGTGGACATCCAAAAAAATCTCAAAGTCGATCATACCAAAAAAAAGTTATCAACAAGTGATTTTCGCAAGTCAGCCGTAATGATAGAAAGAGAATTGAAAGAAAAATATAGCGTTGACAGTCACATTTCCATTGTCAAACGACACTTTAAACTCTTTGGAGTACATGGTCAAACACCAACGAAAAAGCCTTTGTTACCTATGAGAAACAGGAAGGCCTGACTTGGATTTGCAAAATGGCACAGATCATGGGCAAGTTCAGACTGGTCTAAAATTCTGTGGAGTGATGAGGGCAAATGTAATTTAATGTCATCTGATCGTATCAAGTATGTTCAACATCCTGTAAATAAAAGATACGAGTTTTGGTACTAAATTCTCATGGTTAGATGGCAGTGCGATGGTTTGACGATTTTTTCCATGCTCGGAAGTAGGTCCATTAGTTCAAATTGATGGTAATATGGATCGGTTCGTTTACAAAAAAAATATTGAAGACTCAAATTCTACCATACGCTAAACAAAACATGCCAGCTGGATGGTATTTTCAACAAGATAACAATCTCAAGTCTAAGCACATTAGCGAGGTTTTAAAACACAAAAAGTTAAGGTTTTTGAGTGGCCAAATCAAAGTCCGGGTTTGAATCCTACAGAACATCTGTTAGAGGAGTTTGATCACAGAATAAGAATAAAAAATTATTCAAACCAACAATTTTTTTTTTAAATTGTCAAAAATGCGTGGGATAAAATTCTGATGGATCGATTCCAAAAGTTGGTCGACAATGCCAGCACTATGTGAGGCTGTCATAAAAGCCAAGGGATATCCCACTTAATACTGATTTTCTTACTACGGTAGATGATTATATATTAAAAATGTTTTTTCAATGTCAAAATACTTTTTCTCCACCATTGTCCTCATTAAAAAAAATTACATTATTATGCTGCAAACAAGGGCCACTTGGTCACTATTCTGTAGAACATTGAATATCCAATGAAAAATAATTTTCATATTTCCTATTTGTTTTTAATTAATCCAATTAATATGTTTGTCGAAATACTTTTGAGGACTACTGTAGCTCTTACCCAGTGCCAGTATCCAGTTGTGGGCCTGCTTGCCTCTGGCGAGGATGCAACAGTTTTACGACACCCTTCCTACCAAAACAGTCTACGTATCCAGGCCAGAGGAGGATGCAACATCACACTGTAAGTAGACTTGTACCAAGTTCTTTGTAAATCTGACTCAGTATGGTAATAACTGAATTAAAATCACATACCTCTCAAACTGTTAAGTTTCATTTCATTTCCCCTTCCTCTTTTGGGTGCTTTGCTTCTGCTCAGGTAGAGTATTCTGGAACATTGTACTATATGTATCCCACACTATCAGTTCCTATGTAGGGTAGGCCAATAATCAATATTTCTTTCTATTCCATTAACTTAATTTTTTTTAAAAAAACTTGTATGGAACTGTGTTCCTCTTAACATCAACAACCATATGAATTTTGCCATGTTCATTTCATTTACCTTCACCTATGACTCCATATCTACAGCAATTTTGCACTGAATGAGCTAGCCTGCCAATTTGTAAGACATCAGTTGTGGATGTATCAAAGAATGTCTTTCAGAAAGTAGAGTTATAAATTTCCTCAAGCGCAATGGAAAGTAGATGCATGGGTTAAAAAGAGTTGACGTTTTTACAACACTAAAATTTTCAATCAATTATCAATTACAGGCTCTTTAGGTGCATAACAGAGGGGGTACACTGAAGAACATGAGACACAACATGGCTACATGGAGGTTAGTCTAAATTATCTACTCGGGCAGATATCTGAAGTTGTAAAGACTGCGAGTCTTGCTTCCAAGATGAGGACAGAGCTCACCATCTGAAGCATTGTCAATACGACTGACTGTGGACCTTTGGTACAGAGCTGGGTAGAGAGAGTGAATCAGAGGCTCAGACAGTTCTGCGACTATGCTGGCTGCAGATTCCTCGACTTGCACCACCAAGTCATGGGATATTGGGTCCCACTTAAAAGGACAGCTTTATTTTTGTTTTATTTATGGCACAAAAACAACTAGGGTCATACGCACCCATAATAGGACAGCGGCCCACTACACACAAGATGCGGCTACTCAAGTAGTGGGGGCTATGTGGAGTGGTCTGAGCAGTTTTTTAGATTAGAGGGTTTCAGGAAAGAAAAACGGTTTCAGTCTCAAAGGGTGCAAGTTAAACAAAGGACAAGGGATGATGTAGGAACCATAGGTATTATAGCAGTTGATCGTCACAGCCGTGTTTGAAAAGAACAGGTGCTAACAGGAAGCACTGAAACATAAATCGCTGTAAGTAATGAAAACTCGCTAGAGCTAGAGAAGTTCAGCTGAAATTTTTACAGAAGACGTAACAGAGTTCAGAAAGGATAGGTTAAATACAGTTGGTGGTGTCACATTTGCTGCTGTCAGAGGTAGTCTACCTTGCAGTGAAATTTATCAGATAGTTCATGTGAGTTAGTAGGGGGTGGAGGTTATACTTGAGAACCAGAATAAATTAATAATTAGTTCCTTTTACACCCCTCCCCCTTCCCCAACACAGATGATTCAGTTGCTGAACAGTTCAAAGGAAACTTTAGCATAATCTCAAACAATTATAGTTGGTGGTTAGTTCAACCCATCCTCGATATGTTGGCGAAAGTGCATGTTCAAAGCGGGTGGTAGGCATAAAACATGTCAGAAATTGTACTAAATGCTCTCTCCGAAAATTATGTTGAGCAATTAGTTCAGGAGCAATTATGAAAACATAGTTAACTACTTAGCAACAAATAATCCTATGCCATTGGGAGTACCATGATATAGTGATTGGTGATTAGTGACCAGAAGGTCATTGCAGTTAGACTGACCAGAAGTATAGAACAGACATGACAAATCAAAATTTAAAAGAACCCAAAATCTTTCAACATTGGCGCTGTTTTACTGAAGCTTGAAACATAGTGTGGACTTCAATGTGAGGCACTTATTAGCTTCCACAATGAAACTGTCTCCAAATCTGACAGAAAATAAGAAAGTTTTCCGAAAGTCCTTCACAAATGAAGACTAAGTAAATATTCCAGAATTCAAATCAAGAACAGTTGTCAACATGAGTAACTCAAAAGCAGATAACCTTGGTGCAGTGAAGCAACTTGCATCACTAAGAGAATGCAAGTCTTTTACTCCAGATTGCATACCGTTCTGACTATGCTGTTATAATAGTGCAAAACTTAGCAGTCTTATATGTACAACTACTTGCTCAATGAAATATCTGTATCTATGGACTGGAAAGTTGCACACGTCATGGCAATACAAAAGAAAGGAAATAGAAGTAATTCACTGAATTAGGGCCCTTGTTCACAACAAGAATTTTCGCTGTGTGCCGGGCTGGCGGATTTGCCAGGTTTGTAGAGATACACTGTATCTTATGAGTGTGTGTCTACAGAATGTCACAACAAAATGACCAGGCCAGCAGCCAAACTGTGCTCCATGTTCTGAGTTGGACATGTTGTAACATGTCTGCATGTCCATGAGCCAGCAGATAGATGGGTGCTGGGAGTCTCATTAGTCGTGTTTGAGCCGTTGTGTGAGATAGCTGTTGGTTTTCACAATGGGTGCTGAATTGATTCTGAAGTTTTGATTGCGCTAGTGGAGAAATGACCAGTCTTGGGGGAATAAGACAACCAAAGAATCTAAGGACAGATGACTGACTTTGGAGGGATGTGTGTGCACACCTTAAAGATGATTTTCAAATGCGGGGAGTTAAGGACGGAAATTATATAGGTATATACCTTAATATCATCTCTTATTTATTTTGTTTAATGTTTAGTAATACACAAACACATTCTCTGTATATTTATTGTATTTTCCACATAATGTTTGAACTGATCTATGTCACACGAACTTTTTCTGCCATGAAATTTTCCCCAATTCAGAAACAAAGTAGTTGGCGAACTTATTTCTGAGAGCATTCACTGACACACCACCTCATACTGCTTGTGAATGTGGCCGTTCTCTCAGTTTCAAGCCCACATATATAGTTGTATCAACACATTGCATTAACTCGTCCTTTTTTGATGAATCTCTGTAGAACAGTACACACTTTCACTATGCCAGTCACAAATTCTATGGAGACATTTGAAGGTTGGTAAAAAATCCTCCATTTATTGGCCATTATACTGAATGCACACTCTGAAATTATCTTGCTTTACTTTAGCTATAGTTAAAAATATGATTATTGAGGTCAAGTTCTCAGCCACCACAGGGACATAGTAAATTGTTATTCATTGCAAATGCTTCATCTCCTTCACGTACATAACACAACTTCCACAGAAAATTTGGGAGTAGCCTGGGAGGAGGTGGATTCAATGAGTTCACAGTAATCATTTCCATAAAGATGTTTTTTTCAATGTACTTAAGTCACACGATTTAGCATAAGCTCCAACAGCCACAAAATTAAAATTATAATTTGCATTCCCTACTGCCATCAGAACTAACAAATAGTATCTTTCGTAACTGAAAAAAACATTGAACTTCTTTTTCTGATTTCATAACCCTGATATGTGTACCATGAGTGGCCCCTATCCAGTTTGGAAAATTTCCTGAATTTCAAACTGACAAGCTATACTGATCCAGTAACACCCCCATCCCTAAATGACAATCACATCTTCATGCAAACCTTACGTGCAATTCTACTAATGGTTTTTATTCCCAAATGAATGGTAATGGCAATCTGTGAAAGAGTTTCTTGGTACAAGGTCCTGAAATAAGACAAACAATATGGTTTTGATTCTATTCAGGTTTTCTCTTCTTTTCACTAAAGATGGCATTAAAAAGAAAAGAGCCAATATCAGAGATAATTCGATGAATGCCACACGAAATTAAAGGAATGCAATAACAGTGGTTCTGCACCAAACAAGATGTGGAAATACGTATTTTTTTAACAAACTACAATTTCTATTAATAACAGCAGATAGACTAGACACTGCTTGTAATAAGCCTGATGATAGTGACAACGTAAGCCCTGCTGACACGCACACTGAAAAACATTGTCACCAACAGAGTTAACCCATAGAAAAACAGGAGAGCTACAAATGAACTGAATAGGAAAATGTTGACCATCATCGATGCATCTAGTGAGCACAGTCAAAGTAGAAGAATTTCTTCACTTAAATGGATTCTACCAATTGTGGACAAATTTAATGAAGAAGATATCATAGATTTCCAATACAAAGTCATGAAACTTGTTAAGAGAGTTATGTCAAAACAGAAGAATGCATCAGGAATCTCCCAACGTTTTCTGGAATCATGTATCGCATGACCATCAATCATCATGACCTAATCAACATAGCTACTCAGTGTACACTCTTGCCGAACACTCAAGTTTTAACTGCATCCAATAGAGACACCTATTTAGAACTGTATACAAGTCCTGCCTCGACATTGCCTAATGTTACAGCGACTTTTGATTTTTGGAAAAACGAACAGCGATATTTCATCTTAATATAAGTACGATAACTTTATTCAGTGACTTCTGACTTGATCTAAAACCAGTTTTTGTAAATTGTGGAGTTCATTTTTGCACAGAAAATAAGTATTTCCTAATTAGTAAATTTCACTTTATTGTGTACTCGCCTCAATGTCACTGCAAGCATTTCAGGAGGAGAAATGCAGTTTTGCTTGTTGGTATCTTCATGTTGGAAATGAGGTCGTAAAATTGAGAATTTGTCAAATGATGTTTTTGACATTCCAAAAAAATTAACGTGCTTTCTATCGTCCTCTCAATTTTTCATACAGCATACTGAATGCAGCAAATTTAAATCAGTCTGCACCCAATACTTGCTATATTGACACTGTTTCTTGTAATAAAAATAGCAGTGTGAAACTAAAGTGCTAACACCCATATTATCCATCCTACTGCTCCCTTCCACAGGGCTCGACTGCACTACTTCTGGCATGCATACCATCTCCATCAACAAGACCACAGATTTTTTTTTTTTTTTTTTTTACTGCCCAACAGAAATGCAGGTCCAGCAGAAATTATTCTCGTGGACAAATGCCCTTACATAACAATATCACTGGTGTCAATTTGCAGTAGGATTTTGTGGCATATGCTGAGTTCGAACATTAAGAATTACACTGAAGAAAATGTTATACTGCCACTTTCAGCATGAATGCAGAAAATATTTTTCTTGTGAAACACAACTTTTTTGCACACGAAGTAATGAGTGTTATCGACAGAGGATCTGTAATTTATTCCATATTTCTAGAAGACTTAACATCGTTTCTCTCAAGACACTTCTAATCTTATTTTGTGCCTATGGAATACCATCTCAGTTGTTCAACTAAATTCATGGTTTCCTGTCAGGAAGGTCACTGATTGCAGTAATCCATAGAATGTCACTGAGTAAAACAGAAACGATAGCCAGTGTTCTCGAAGTAAATGTTAAAGGCCTTCTGTTCTTCCTAATCTATATATGCGATTTAGGAGAATCTAGGCAGCCTCAGACTGATTGCAGATGAGGCTGTCATTTACCATCTAGCACAATCATCAGAAGTTCAAAACCAATTGCAAAATGACTTCAACACAATATTCGTATGTTGCAAAACATGGCAATTGTCTCTAAATAAGGGAAAGTGTGATGTCATCCACATGAGTACGAAAAGAAATCCATTTGATTTTTGTTACATGATAAATCACACAAATCTAAATGCTGTCAGTTTCATTAAATACCCAGGAATTACAATTACGAACAACTTAAATTGAAATGATCACATAGATAATGTTGTTGGGAAGGTAAACCAAAGACTGTGTTTTACTGGCAGAACACTTAGCAGATGCAACAGATATACTAAAGAGATTGCCTACACTACACTTGTCTGGCCTCTGGTACGAGTGCTGCTGTGCTGCATGGGATCCTTACCAGACAGGATTGATGGAGCACATCGAGAAAGTCCAAAGAAGGGCAGCTCTTTTGCATTATCAAAAAGGGAGGAGATAGTGTCATAGGTACGATAAGCAAGTTGGGGTGGCAATCATTAAAACAAAGACATTTTCATTGCAGTGAGATCCTCACAAAATTTCAATCAAATTTTCCCATCTCAATGTAAAAATATTTTATTGTCATCAACATAAATAGGGAGAAACAATCATCATAATAAAATAACAGAAATCAGAGCTTGCACAGAAATATTTAAGTGTTCATTTCTCCCATGTGCTGTTAGAGAGTGGAAAAGTAGAGAGATAGTCTGAAAGTGGTTCAGGGACTTCGCTGCCTGGCACTCAATTGTGAATTGCAGAGCAGTCATGTAGACGTGTAGATTTTCCACTGCACAGTTTTTTCTGTGCACACTCTTGTAGAACATGTCTTCTTTTCTGGGGGCAGAAATCTGTCAGCAAAATGCCAACCTAGAAGTCTATTGCTACACACATTTTGGGGAGTAGCAGTACGTTGATGTGTACTCCCTTTCTTCAAATCTCCTCATCTAACTGAAGAAGAAAATTTGCCACATGACAGGCTTTGTTCTGATTATTTCTTGTTTTTCAGTACATCTGCATTTTTATAAAGGTGGCAAAAAAGTTTCTTCCACTATTTCATTTGCCGTCTCTTGAAAGGCTTGTTAGATATGAATTGTCCATTCCTGTGTACACCAGTCTTATTGAGATTGTGGTCTAGAAATGCATAGGGTTTTATCTTCTTTGTCATGCCTGTATTGCTGCAAACCTCTACTTCTGTTTTCGTCACCTTGTGAAGACTTGACAAACACAGAGCAATTCCTGAGACCCTCCCCTTCAGAGTCAATAAATGTTTCTTCCTCATAAATATAGTCATCTTTCTTTAGCTTTCTGTTAAGTGCACCTTGTTTAGGAAGCCCTCTACAATTTGGTATGCACATTCCCACAGCCTTGGTCTCATTCTCCCACAGAAAATTGAAACAGCTGGTGAACTGTAACATCTGTGTCACATAAATGGTCTTCACTTGTTGAGTTAGCCAGACCAAAGTCTCTGAAAAACAGTGGTGACTGAATTGTCTTCCTGCCCTTTATCTGTGCGAACTCCCAGTGCATCAAACACATCTTGTCTTCGAATTGGATAGGGTAAACAGCTGGATACCATAGTTGTCAGATGCGTCTTTATAAAGACACGAAAAATAACTCTTCCCCTGAATTCACACATGCCTTCATCAATGGTAAAATTTTCCTCAGGTGAAAATAAATGCTGAAAACTGTGAAAGTAAATGTTTTTATGCATGGCATCCTGGCCAGGCTCGTTTCTTCACATGTATGAGGCATTGTCATTCAAATGCAAGCAAGAGTGAATAGTGAAAAATCTATTTCTAATGGTGTGTAAACTAAGTTATTTGTATACCAGTCAACACACAGTCTTTACTAGGCACATATGGATTATAACAGCAAAGAATAAATACATTTCATGAAGTTTTAGCCCAGCCCATGTGTTCCATATGCCTGTGGATTTCACACTATTTGATCTTATGTTATCTGAAATTGATTTTGTATACTTGTTAATTTCTGCCTTTATGTGCTTTATCCTTGATTCAGGAAAAAATATTGAAAGGGCTGCTGCTGTCATCGACTCCTGCAACAGATCAACGTTTTTCTTTGAGTTTGGGCAATGAAGGTTGCTCGTCTAATGTAATACATCCTAATTCCACTTCTGGAAATTTTGCAGCACTACGTCTCTTATACAAGATGGCTCTAATGAAATACTACCTTGACCATTAGGAGGTGCAAGTGTATTGTGCACTGTTTAAGGTGGAATAATGTCTGAAAACACAATGGAATATAACTTACATAGTAGATTTCTCAAGCAAAATAATGTAGAATAATGGAACATTGAACTGACTTTTTTTTTAGATAATTGTATTCAGTTTCAAAAACTTTTTGGAACTAGAGGTCTCAACTGGTTGATTCAAAATATTCCCTATATTAGCATTGGTTAAAAACTTTTGACATGTTTACCAGAATACACTCTGCTAGCACAACAAGAAACCTGTGAAAAGTACGGTGCCACACATCAGTGCAGGGCAAGTGAGGGTTAAACTTGAGAATGCCAAAATAGTTTTAGAAACATTCGTATGACAGCAGCACCATGCAAAGGCCAGTTCACAGTGCTCCAAACCTGAAGAGAAACCGCGATCAGAATGAGAACCATGTGAATGCAGAAGAATGAGCAGAGCTCAAGCATGCAATGCTTCCAGTGTTCCTGCAACATGGCCTGTGCTCGGACTTGGGACTCAACGTGTTGATGACTGGCTTGGCCCGTTAGTGTATAGAGAAAAGTAATTATTTAATGCTATCTTGTCCTCTGGGTGTAAAACACTTTTTTGTATGCGGACTTTTAAAATGGCAAATGTGCAGTGACAGTACTGCTTGCAACTGTTTACGACAATGATATAGTTTTGGACTAATATTACAGAATAAACATAGTGGAGATATACCTGAAGTATAACTAGCTGATTATAATACTCCAGAGTGGCAAAAAACAAATACACTAATTCCCATACCTATTTCATTCAATGTGCTAACACTTTCCTGCACTTTAAACACTTATTGGGGAATTTTTTTTCTTTATTTAATAACATAGTTAGCACAAAGAACAGTACTGTGACAAAACAGAAGATAAACTTTCAGAGTACAAGGAAGTGTGGAACCAGACAGCAAAGGAGCTATGTGAAACAAAGTCACAAAATAAACCTACATTACTCAGTCAGAATTCAAAAGGAACAACAGCAAGAACTTTCACAGAACCTTCTAGCAGCAGGTAAATAGCTATCAACCACTAAGTTTGAATTTCATGAGCAATGATGATAAACTGGCAGTGAACAATAAAGACAACCGAGTGATCTAAGCCAACTACTTAGATAAACTGCGCAACTGCAAAGACATCAGAGACAAATGTCTGAGAATAGTTCCAGGGTGCAGGAACAATGATTTATTTCTTTCTACTTATGAAAAACTTATGACGATAATTGCAGAACTAAACCACTGGGGAAGACGGTCACAGTGGAAATAATGAAAAATTATCACCACTAATGCCCTAAGTCAAAGAGATGGGAATGATATGGGAAACTTGAGTGATACCTGGCAAATGTAAAACAGTGCTTATTCACCTTCTATATGAAATTGGGGATAGAACTGACACCAACAATTAACATAGTATTTCTATCACATCTAAAATGTAGACGATATCTTCTAAAGCACTGCAGTCTTGGCTGGTGGAGTAAGTAGATCATCAAGTTGGTTTCAGGAAAGGAAGGTCCTGTGACAAACACATCTGGAGACTGAAAAGAGATTAGAAAATTACATCTCTAAAGATCTGGTAATGGTCATCATCACAAGAAAGCCTATGATACTGTCGACCAAAAAACATTGTTTTACACTTTGATAGAATTGGTAGAGGACACAAAAATCTCCAACGAAACAAAGTACATAACCAACAGCCTAACAGCGCCTCATCACCTGTCAACAGAGTACAATCAAAAAGAAAGTGGGAAGTGTCAGACATCTCGGTGAAATAGTGCAGATGGAAATTAGTCAGAAAGAAGTTAATGACAGCAGGAGACAGAAAATGGTTATTGCTTTTCACAGGACACACATATTATACAAGACAAAGGCAGCACCAAGGAAAGCTAAATTCAGGCACTGTAACACAATGATCAAAACAGCATATCTATATGTAAGTGGATGCCTCAGAATGACAGGGCAGGCTGGCTGGCTGGCTGTGAAAAGCTAAGAAATTTGAGTGCAAGATCATTTGAAAACTAAATACACATAGATGTTGAATAGCCAATAAGCGTTAATAAGGAAATAAAGTTCTACGGACATCTGTTCAGGATGGATACAATGCAACTAACAAGTAGATACATTGGACAAGAAACCTTAAGTCTCCAACACATGTTTTAGTTAAGTAAGGAAGGACCTCAATAATATTGGACTGAATCAGTAAGACATCCTTAATTGATCAAAGCACAAACCACTGACCAACAATGTTGCAGGCTTCCACAAAGAGAAAATGCAGAACAGCAGCTGGACACAGGAGAGAATGCAGGCAACCAGATAAAAAGTTAAATTCGTTTGGGCTGCCAAAAAGGCTTCCACAAATGCCTTATCACTGTATGTGTGTGTGCAGTCAAGAAGAAAAAATCCTGAATTTTTCCCAGTTAAAAATGCAGTTTATCCCAGTGAAAATATAACATGCCACATGAGAAAGTACATTTTTTTCCATGTTATGTGACAACATACTTTCCTTCCGAGGTGTAAAACATGTCAAAATCTCCTTGAATGATAAAGGTTTCGTACACTCGTGCAGAACTTCCCAGCACTTTAGGTAATAAAACCCAGCAAAAACCAACAGATTTTGGGAAGATACTTGATGCTTGACAACATATATACTGCATATTTTAGTATTACAAAAGTATAAATACAGATTTCAGGAAATACAGCAAGGTAGCTTCCAAAGCACTGAAATAGAGATTGTGATGCAATTTTGTCAGCCAATCATAGCTCCCATCACGTGAGCTGGCCAGCCAACGACAGCAGATATTCTAAGCGTAGGACACTTGATGATGTGTCAGCCAATAGCAACGTGACTTAAGTAGCTCAAACACACAAATAGCAAAAGTTAATGGTTTAAATTCATATACATACAGTATAGCTACAAGGTAAGTTACATTTTCAATAAAATGTTGGTCTTTTTTTTAGTGCATGTTAGTCTCCAAAACACAACAAACACAATAAAATTTTAAATGATGACATAAATGACTTGTCTTCTGGGCCAGAAATTTTTCCAAGTGGCTGGTCCTGAAAGTGTTAAGTTTTGAATGCAAGTCAGAAACTCCACGACTTAAGAAATTCATCACACATTCTCATCACACACAACATAATTCCTCTTGTGTAAAGGGAAACTTACTTTGAAAGTAACACTTCTCCAACCACCATTCACACTACTTCTCGTGACCTGTTAGAAACATAAACAATTATGTCATACTCATCAAAAGTTATTTTTTGTTATGAAGTATTGCATAGTCTCCATCCTACAGTCTTTGACACATTTTGCTATCGGCCGGCACGTGTGTGTACTGTGTTTTGTTGTTCTAAATGGCACATTTTTTGCAACTAAAGCTGCAGTAGCTGGCTAAAGTAAAATTCTTTGTTAGAGTGTCAGTTCTTACCAGTCAAAATTTTTTTTAAAAATTGCAAACTAAAACAACGAAAAATTTCTGAAATTCTAGAAAATCCCTAGGTTTTTCCCAGATTTCTCCCGGATGATAAAATTCCTGTGGATTTGGGGGGAGCGGGGGGGGGGGGGGGGGGGGGGGGTTGGGTTATTTGGGGGAAGAGACCAAACAGCGAGGTCATCGGTCTCATCGGATTAGGGAAGGATGGCGAAGGAAGTCGGCCGTGCCCTTTCAAAGGAACCATCCCAGCATTTGCCTGGAGTGATTTAGGGAACTCACGGAAAATCTAAATCAGGATGGCTGGACGCGGGATTGGACCGTCGTCCTCCCGAATGCGAGTCCAGTGTGCTACCACTGTGCCACCTCGCTCGGTCCTGTGGATTTCCCAGGGTGTATACACCCTGCTTATAGTTACCTGATGTAGTCTCTAATGGACCTCAACAAGAATAAAAACGCTCAGTTATATTATTGTTAGATCAATTGAAAATCATTTGAGTGTAGAAACTGGAATCAAACAGCAAGGACTAGCACTTTCCAAATAACAGGTGTTTCAGAGGGGTTTTGGAAAGGGGAAAATATTAATCCTATACTCTGTATGTGAGGACATTAATGAACAAACTGAAAAAATTACAATCTGAGGATTGCCAATACTGGTCTATGAAAGTGATTAATTACCTTAGCCCTGATACAGCTGAAGTATGAGAGATGCTTTTGACCCGCAAGAAAAGAGCTGTTACATTTTCTTATTTAGTTTCATACTCACCTTCTTTTGCATAATAATATTAAAAAGTAATACCCATGATAGCATACATAGCCTCAAATATACACCTAAGGAACTGACTACATCACAGGACCCTACCAATATGCCACTGAATATGGGCTTGACTGACTTCAGCTACAACACACCAAATATTGTACATTACAATGGCACTGGCTAAAATGAAGGGACCACATTTACCTGTCTTGTTAAGGCGAGACATAAAATCAACTGCTTGATTATAAGCACGCTGCATAGCATCTATTGTAATTACTGGTTCAAGTTTCGGCCAACGGTTGTCGTCGTTAAGCCAGGAATGGCATACAACAGCCACTTGCGTGCCCAGTGGCTTTGTCAAGACCAACACATCCCCAGGCTTAGCTTCATTTGGCCTGAAAAGAAATATGCTTGAAGTGGACAGTTATGAAAGCTGCCATATTGTTTTATGTATTCAGTTCAATGCTTACAAAACGAAATGTGCAGTATCATAAAACATACAGATAGACAGACAACAGACGATCCAGGATTATTTTAACCACTACTAACTGGAGCAGTTATTCATTAATTCAGTACACAGCTGCTGAGCAGCAGTGCTCTTCAAACATGGAAAAACTAACAATTTTAACTGTGTGAAAACTACGTTTCATAATGGTGAAGTAATTCATTGAATAGTCCAATTTTTCAGTGAACTTACTTAACTACAGGGTGTTTCAAAAATGACCGGTATATTTGAAACGGCAATAAAAACTAAACGAGTAGCGATAGAAATACACTGTTTGTTGCAATATGCTTGGGACAACAGTACATTTTCAGGCGGACAAACTTTCGAAATTACAGTAGTTACAATTTTCAACAACAGATGGCGCTGCAAGTGATGTGACAGATATAGAAGACAACGCAGTCTGTGGGTGCGCCATTCTGTACGTCGTCTTTCTGCTGTAAGCGTGTGCTGTTCACAACGTGCAAGTGTGCTGTAGACAACATGGTTTATTCCTTAGAACAGAGGATTTTTCTGGTGTTGGAATTCCACCGCCTAGAACACAGTGTTGTTGCAACAAGACGAAGTTTTCAACGGAGGTTTAATGTAACCAAAGGACCGAAAAGCGATACAATAAACGATCTGTTTGAAAAATTTCAACGGACTGGGAACGTGACGGATGAACGTGCTGGAAAGGTAGGGCGACCGCGTACGGCAACCACAGAGGGCAACGCGCAGCTAGTGCAGCAGGTGATCCAACAGCGGCCTCGGGTTTCCGTTCGCCGTGTTGCAGCTGCGGTCCAAATGACGCCAACGTCCACGTATCGTCTCGTGCGCCAGAGTTTACACCTCTATCCATACAAAATTCAAACGCGGCAACCCCTCAGCGCCGCTACCATTGCTGCACGAGAGACATTCGCTAACGATATAGTGCACAGGATTGATAACGGCGATATGCATGTGGGCAGCATTTGGTTTACTGACGAAGCTTATTTTTACCTGGACGGCTTCGTCAATAAACAGAACTGGCGCATATGGGGAACCGAAAAGCCCCATGTTGCAGTCCCATCGTCCCTGCATCCTCAAAAAGTACTGGTCTGGGCCGCCATTTCTTCCAAAGGAATCATTGGCCCATTTTTCAGATCCGAAACGATTACTGCATCACGCAATCTGGACATTCTTCATGAATTTGTGGCGGTACAAACTGCCTTAGACGACACTGCGAACACCTCGTGGTTTATGCAAGATGGTGCCCGGCCACATCGCACGGCCGACGTCTTTAATTTCCTAAATGAATATTTCGATGATCGTGGGATTGCTTTGGGCTATCCGAAACATACAGGAGGCGGCGTGGATTGGCCTCCCTATTCGCCAGACATGAACCCCTGTGACTTCTTTCTGTGGGGACACTTGAAAGACCAGGTGTACTGCCAGAATCCAGAAACAATTGAACAGCTGAAGCAGTACATCTCATCTGCATGTGAAGCCATGATGCCAGACACGTTGTCAAAGGTTTCGGGTAATTTCATTCAGAGACTACGCCATATTATTGCTACACATGGTGGATATGTGGAAAATATCGTACTATAGAGTTTCCCAGACCGCAGCGCCATCTGTTGTTGAAAATTGTAACTACTGTAATTTCGAAAGTTTGTCTGCCTGAAAATGTGCTGTTGTCCCAAGCATATTGCAACAAACGGTGTATTTCTATCGCTGCTCGTTTAGTTTTTATTGCCGTTTCAAATATACCGGTCATTTTTGAAACACCCTGTATGATCCATTACTTTCTTTATGTTACAAACAACTGTTTGTCGAGGTAAATCAGTTAACAAACTGATTGACTTGGAAGGTCTAAGTCGTGGACGTGTTCAAAAATCAGAATGATTACTGATGACTTTAAGACCAGTAGTGGAAATATGTTTATTTAAAAAAAAACCTTGTGCACATTAGTTACTAATAATGGTATTGGCACATGAATCACTTCTGATGAACAAATTCCAAACAACAGCAAGTAACAGCTACTTGTTATACACCATGAATTACACGACAAGTTTTTCCAAGAAAGTAGAAGCAACACAATGTCAGAATTTAAGCTGTGAAGGCATGTAATGACTAGTGGTTTGCTGTTGAGTGTTCACCTGCACCAGGTAGTAACTGACACACAGGCAAGGAATTCAGACAAAGATTTCATACACCAAATGTACCCTTCACCTCTCATCTGAACGGCAGTAATTTTCATATTTTATTTGAGCTCTAACAAGATTTTCAGGAATACATTTTTCTTAAAAATTTAAATAATATTGATATTCCAAACTGCCTGATTAACCTTCTCCAGATTATTATTCACATATAGGAATGTTAAACATTAACACACCTGATGAAACCCAACATTTGCTATTTTCCTGCAAAAACTTCCAGTGTAAACTTTTCATTACCAAATTTATTTAAGACTGAAATATCTCCACACAGCTACCAACTTGTAGAAAGGGTACACACTACCAAAAGATTGAAGAACACATGCACCATATGCTACAATTATTTCTGTCAACGCAGCATTTCTACATCTACATCTACATCCAGACTCCACAAGGCACCTGACGGTGTGTGGCGGAGGGTACCTTGAGTACCTCTATCGGTTCTCCCTTCTATTCCAGTCTCGTATTGTTCGTGGAAAGAAGGATTTCACAGTTGTTACTGTCCTATTTATACAGTAGATTTCACCAATGAAATATTTTTTATCAACCGAGTGTTGCTTAACATTTCTGTATTTCTTAGCAAAATTCTCTAGGAATAATCCGTTCATTATCTTCACTAAAAAATCAACTCCCCCTGCCACTCCTAAGAATATTCTTTTATCGTTAAGAAAGAACTGTTTCAGGTCAAGCTACTTCTGTTCTCAAAATACAGTAAGACTGAGTTAACTAAACTCTGTTCAACTGAACCCCAGGTTACCCAAAATGCCTCCAAAAATTTAAAAGAACTGTACTGTTAGAAATAATTGAAGATGAGAACTTGCTGGACTGTGGTTAGTACGGAGTGGTCAATGCCTGATCTTGAATTGCTTCCCCATCCATCAACTTACCAGTCTAGGCAAAGCTACACTGCCAACAATAGTGCACTCAAGAGATTGTTTGTTTACATTGCATGTGTATATTTTTACTATGATACAAAGTATTAAGTACAGTTCAATGTATATTAATGTACTGTAATTACAAAAATGTAATTTTATCTTTAATAAAGAAAGTAAGTGTAGCCTACAAAGAAATTTTTGAAGACATTGACCTTCAAAACTTTTCAAAAATGCATACTGTTATTACAGTACCAAATACTGTAGTAGATATTTGATGTTCATGACTTAATTGAAGAAACTGTTATCCAGAATGGCTTCCCCCTTTAGTTGGGTTAACTGGGGCTATACTGTGTTCTGAAGTCTGCAGTAAAATGATGTAAATTATTATTTTTTCCTTCAAATTCTCCCTTGACGTGCCTCTTGCAGCAGTGAATATTAGTGTGGCCATCGTATGATGTCATACAAACAATATTCAGTTTGTTGCGAATTAGAGAACCCTACATTTATGGACAAGACATCCACAGAAAGATAAAATTAAAATAATCCTAGGCTGTAGTTGTGTTGTAATCCTCTAGCTATCAAAATTCATCCTGTTAATATTTTTGTTAGAAATGGATGTCAAAGACAATTTGGGAACACTGTAATCACAAGTACAAGTAGTAGTACAACATTTAGTCCTCGATAGCTGTGTTGTGCAGTAAGTGCAGATGGTAAAATTTCCCATTAGAGTAACTAAGTTTGATTCTGGGTCTAGATGCTTTTTTTTATTCTCTAGTTCTGATCTACCCAAAAATACTGTAGTATACACTGTTTCTTAAAAAGTACAATCATCCAGTTACAGTTTTTTTAACACTGAACATAATAATAATCATTGGTCAGATACATCAAAAATATTCATGAACAGGAATAGTCAGTTAAAAATAAATTATCTGTTGTAGGGCGGAAATGATTACGAAGACTATCAACATGGGGATGTCAAACATACATAAATGTAGTTCAGAGGGACCACCTGTAATGCTTTAAATACACTATCGGTGACATCATTTCAATGGACCAGAGGGCACATAAGGATTTAGTTCATGGAATAAAATAGAGTAAACATCTAAAGCTCAAACAAGTCTTTAAAAGATGAATGATAAAAACCACTGTATTATACATTCTGTGACAGTATTACATAATTACATGTGTGTTGTATACTGCATCTAGACCCTGTCTGAATTCTCGAATTAGTGTTTTCTATTGTAAAACACTACACACTACAGTAACTGTGCAGCAATCCTAGACATTACTGAATGAAGATACTTGTCATACAAATGATTATACTGCTGCCAAACTACCTTTCTTTGATATCCATTTTCTACTGAAAATACACACGCGATACAATTTTGGTACAGACTTTTTCACACTGATACAAGGAATCTCGTGTGTGTGTGTGTGTGTGTGTGTGTGTGTGTGTGTGTGTGTGTGTGTGTGTGTGTGTGTGTTTTTTTACACTTGACATTTCCATGCAAGGAACAAAAGCAAAACCACAAAAACCCTGTATGTTAATGTTAACCAAAGAGAGGGAAGATGAAAAGTAAATCATTGTACCACAGATGTGTGGAAGCGCATGGGCACATTTAAAATACCACAAAAGTCCACTAGATTTTGATACGAACACACTACCATATCCCAGTCCATGCCACACCTTGAACAAGGCTACGGATTAATAACAGACAAATCAGTTTTACACAACTACTGATGAAAATATGCAGTTTAACTACCAGCTGAATTAGACGTCAAACAATTATGCCGATGTTTGAGCCACACAATTAAGATCTAACCAGGACCAATATTATACAGTTCTCTTCAACATCAACACAGAGGTTTATTAGGAGTAAAAGTTCAAAAGCTAATGCAATTTTCTGATCTTTAGGTGTACATAGGTGACGCCTGTAAATCATCTTCAGGTGGGTGGTAGTTTTTCTACATTTTTTTCTAGTTTCTGTTCAGGAATTTCCATTACTGTCAGTTGCTTACCCTTTCTTAAATGTGAAAGAACAAAAATACTAAACCAACAGCACCCCAGTATCAAACAGGAATAAAGTAAAGAATAATATGAAAAACAACAACAAAATCTACTAGGCTAATGTAAATTTTTTTACTAACAACTGTGTTTAAAATTAAGACAGACACTTCAATACGCACATGACAAATTCATCTTGAGTACAAACACTTGTTGCAACGCCTCCGATAATACACCAAGGATTAATTCCAGTGTGGCCGCCAGTCACAAGGGCGCCTGCTCGCTTAGCACAGTTCTGAAACAACCAACCGTTGTACTGTACTATGATACTATCTTACATTACACATAATTCAATTTATTTAATATAGTCCACTATGGAGGAAAGAGAGCAACGAAATTAGCTTATAATGTATTGCACAATCATAATAATATAGGACACTATGCATTATCAAATGTAATGGAAGTTGGATACTCACTTGAGCAATACACATATCAACTTTATAGTCTTTAAAGTCTAAATACATAATACTTCCCATTTCCATTGTGCACTTTATCTTCTGTATCCTGTATTCATCCACTTTTACAGCACTGTCCTTCGGTAAAACAAGGAAACTGTCAAATGCGACATCACTACCTACCCTGAAATTTTTTATGCATGAAGAACATACCAGAAGAAATGCACTGCCAAAATTTTAGCAGCTAAGACATACTGCAAGTACTTTGTTGAAGTTACTCATTTTTGCTGCACAAAGAACTGATTATAACAGCAGTTTATACAGTCCTCCTTGCTTAGTGTGTGAATTGGCGAATGAGAAGCAGAAGCAGCAGCAGCACTACACTGCGCAAAAATCCAAGGGCACATACATTAATTTTAAGCACCTAAAGTTTTAGCTACACCAGACTTCAAGGAAATGAACACCAAGTAGACGAGCATTGACAGGCGCTTTGCCAGTTGCTTGTATTTGTGAACAAGCGTTTACACTGATAAATATTGTGAGATACGACACTAATGATTATCTGAATCAAAAATGTCTAGTGAACATGCATATCTTAAGAGTTATGGACACTATCTTCAATACTGTGTAGCATATCTCTTCTACTGCAAAATCTTTGCTTTCAATATTTTTGGAGGAGGCAGTATGGATGAAAACAAGAAACACTTGCCTAGTAAACATGTGCTCTAAAACACTATGAGCACTTGCTCAGAAGAAGAGACATGTTTCACAGTATCAAACATGAGTAAGTTCTCACATCTTATAGTATGCATTTTTGGGCACATGATTCCTAGACTTTTTTGCTTTGACTTATCATTCCTGTCATATACCTGAATCCTGACGAATCCTCTTGAGATGCCTGTGGAATTACATCTACATCTACGTGATTACTCTGTTATTCACAATGAAGTGACTGGCAGAGGGTTAAATGAACCACCTTCAAGCTGTCTGTCTACCGTTCTACTCTCAAACGGCACGCAGGAAAAACAAGCACTTAAATTTTTCTGTGCAAGCCCCGATTTCTCTTATTTTATCGTGATAATCATTTCTCCCTATGTAGGTGGGAGCCAACAGAATTTTTTTCGCAATTGGAGGAGAAAACTGGTGACTGAAATTTCATGAGAAGATCCCGTCGCAATGAAAAACGCCTTTGTTTAAATGATTGCTAGTCCAATTCACATATCACGTTTGTGACACTTTCTCCCCTATTTCGCGATAATACAAAACGAGCTGCCCTTCTTTGTCCTTTTTTTATGTCATCCATCAGTCCCACCTGATGCGGATCACACACCGCACAGCAATACTCCAGAATAGGGCAGACAAGCGTGGTGTAAGTAGTCTCTTTAGTAGACCTGTTGCACCTTCTAAGCGTTCTGCCAATGAATCACAGTGTTTGGTTTGCTCTACCCACAATATTATCTATGTGATCGTTCCAATTTTGGTTATTTGTAACTGTAATACCTAAGTATTTAGTTGAATTTACAGCCTTCAGATTTGTGTGACTTATCGCTTAATCGAAATTTAGCTGATTTCTTTTA
This sequence comes from Schistocerca piceifrons, assembly GCF_021461385.2. Taxonomy (NCBI): domain Eukaryota; kingdom Metazoa; phylum Arthropoda; class Insecta; order Orthoptera; family Acrididae; genus Schistocerca; species Schistocerca piceifrons. Next base: position 14,836,853 of record NC_060149.1, read on the forward strand.
GCACCCATGTGAATAACATCGCACTTTTCTTTATTCGGGTCAATTGCCACTTTTTGCACCATACAGATATCTTATCTAAATCATTTTGCAAGTAGTTTTGATCATCTGATGACTTTACAAGACGGTAAATTACAGCATCATGTGCAAACGATCTAAGACGGCTACTAAGATTGTCTCCTATGTCGTTAATATAGATCAGGAACAATAGAGGGCTTATAGCACTTTCTTGGGGAACGCCGGATATTACTTCTGTTTTACTAGATGACTTTCCATCCATTACTATGAACTGTGACCTTTCTGACAGGAAATCACGAATCCAGTCGCACAACTGAGGCAATACTCCGTAGGCACGCAGTTTGGTTAGAAGACGCTTGTGAGGAACGGTGTCTAAAGCTTCCTGGAAATCTAAAAATAAGGAATCAATTTGACATCCCTTGTCGATAGCACTGATTACTTCATGAGTATAAAGAGCCAGTTGTGTTTCTCAAGAATGATATTTTCAAATCGTTTTCTTTGAGGTAGTTCATAATGTTCGAATACAGTATATTTTCCAAAACCCTACTGCAAATCGACGTTAGTGATATAGGCCTGTAATTCAGAGGATTACTAGTACTTCCCTTTTTGGGTATTGGTGTGACTTGAGCAGTTTTCCAATCTTTAGGTACAGATCTTTCTGTGAGCGAGTGGTTGTGTATATCTGCTAAATATGGAGCTATTTTATCAGCATACTCAGAGTAACCTGACAGGTATACAATCTGGACCAGAGGCCTTGCCTTTACTAAGCGATTTAAGCTGCTTCGTTACTCTGAGGATATCTACTTCTATGTTTCTCATCTTGGCAGTTGTTCTTGATTGCAGTTGTTCTTGATTGGAATTCAGGAATATTTACGTCGTCTTCTTTGGTGAAGGAGTTTCAGAAAATTGTGTTTAATGACTCTGCTTCAGTGGCACTGCTTCAGTGGCACTGTCATCAGTGGCCTCAACATTGTTATCGCGCAGTGAAGGTATTGATTGCGTCTTGCCACTCATGTGCTTTATGTATGACTAGAATCTCTTTGGGTTTTCTGCCAGATTTCGAGACAGAATTTCATTCTGGAAATTATTAAATGCATCTCGCATTGAAGTACACGCCATATTTCGAACTTCTCTAAAACTTTGCCGATCTTGGGGATTTTGAGTTCCTTTAAATTTGGCATGCTTTTTTCGTTGCTTCTGCAACAAGTATGATGGGGGATCAGTAACCTCAGAGCCACGATGCAAAACTTTGATATTCAGGAGGATTATTTTGCTTGGTGAGCACTTTTTTTGTGCAAAATAAGAAAAAAGGCGTGGGGAAGGAGGAATCTGTGAGGAGGCTGAGCACTTAAAACTGAACTGTAGCTCTAGCTTTCCTTAGCATTAGTCCAAAACTTTTCACACATGTCAGCTGATGCTTTTTGCTGGCTTCTCATTACAAACCAGGAGGAGATTTAAAATCAGAGCACTAATTACCAATGACCAACATAATCTGAAGGAACCTGACTGATCAGTGTTACATACAACAGCTGCAGGGATAACAGCAAGCTTCATCTTCATGTCAGCTATGGATTTCTCTACAGTACTCTACAGTATGATGGTCAAAGTAGAGTGGATATAAAATGTAGACTGGCAATGGCAAGGAAAGCGTTTCTGAAGAAGAGAAATTTGTTAACATCGAGTATTGAGTTAAGTGTCGGGAAGTTGTTTCTGAAAGTATTTGTATGGAGTGTAGCCATGTATGGAAGTGAAACATGGACGATAAATAGTTTAGACAAGAAGAGAATAGAAGCTTTTGAAATGTGGTGCTACAGAAGAATGCTGAAGATCAGATGGGTAGATCACATAACTAATGAGGAGGTATTGAATAGAATTGGGGGGAAGAGGAGTTTGTGGCACAACTCGACTAGAAAAAGGGACCGGTTGGTAGGACATGTTCTGAGGCATCAAGGGATCACCAATTTAGTAATGCAGGACAGCGTGGAGGGTCAAAATCGTAGAGGGAGACCAAGAGATGAATACACTAAGCAGATTCAGAAGCACATAGGCTGCAGTAGGTACTGGGAGATGAAGCTTGCACAGGATAGAGTAGCATGGAGTGCTGCATCAAACCAGTCTCAGGACTGAAGAAGAAGAAGAAGAAGAAGACGACGACGACGACGGCGACGACGACAACCTATTAATGGCAATTCGCTTACTCATATACTTTAAGTGATCTTCATAATTTTGTGACTGCCTATTATGTAAGATTCCTTGAACCTGCTTAATCAGATTGAAGAAACCTGGAAATCAGCTGTGTTCACCTCACTTGCAATTCGTTGAGTCCAGTCTCTAAGATTTCCCTCAGTCACTGCATTGTTTCTCATGAACATTTTGTGCTACAAGAGAGTATGGCACCCAAATTGTGAATTTTTCTAAAAGTTTTACTCCTACAGGCAGACAAGCAGTAGAGGCCAGCCCAGCAGATGTACTAATCAAGTAAGCCACTGAATAGTATTGTTGACATTACGACAAACACTTCGGACAGACAGGAGTTTGCGATACTGGTCAACAGTCAAGTTCTTGGAACAGCTAACGCAGTGTGACCAAGTGCGAAGTAATATTTTGTAGGTCGGACACCTGTGTGCCACCGAGAAAATCACATCTTGCAAATTTAATTGGGCCTAGCAACCCTTGCTAAGGCCACAGCATGCTAGGATAAGCTGACAGGCCAAGTTCGATGAAGCAAACTTACTTGCCCCTCTCCAGAAGGACTACATCAGAAACATAGCTATAAGGGTATAAACAATCATGCTTAAGGACTCAAAGCACTCTGTTATGCCACCATTCTGTCAGCATCTTGAACTGGAGAGAAAGGCGGTCTTAGTTTCAGAGAAACCATGACCCGGCTTTGGTGATGGAAATTGGTTGGCAATATGCCACTGATTAACTCAGCACTCTGGCACGAGACACACCACACCTGTTGCTCTGGGACTTGGGGGAAGTTTCGGCGATGTGGGGAGCTGGGGTCCAGCCAGCCTTCACCCTCAGAGACTGGCTGATGGACTGTAAGCTGTCTATGATCTAACTGGGGGAATTGAGCTCTTACGGACTCCTAGCCATCTACAGGTGTAAGTGTGGGTGTTAATTCAGGAACATTTTTGCCAAAAGCAGGAGCATGACTAACACCTCCATAGATATAAAGCTTTGGAAGCCAATCAGGTTCACTCACAGTCCGAGACTGGGAAAATATGGCAAAGTTGGGGTAGCCTCTCTCCCTTTTGATTCAGCAGTAGCTGCACTTATCAATACCTTTTCAGGTAAAACAATGGGAGATGGGTTGGTTTTCATTAATGATGTTGCAGCTACTGCTGCACTGAGTGGATGGTCAGATGAGGTAACCTTTCATGTGGCTAACTTGTGTTGAAGAGGGGTAGCGAACACATATGTTGTATACCATGAGACCCTTAGTAAAGCAGTGCCATTTACAGGGTGTATACGAGGACAAGGAAAAAAAAATTCCGGACTTTTCCAGGATTTCCCGGTTAAAAATACACTTTCTCCCAGATGAAAACACTTTTTCTGTGTTATTAAGTGACTGTATATTTTCCCTCGGAACTGTAAAACTTATCAATCCTTTTGAATGGTTATGTTTTTATATATGAACTTAGAATTTCCTGGCACTTTAGAAAACGAAACTCGGGAAAGAAAACCCCTTTTGGAAAGATTTTTCGCTGCATATTTTCGTATTACGAAAGTATAAATTCGAATTCCACCAAACACTGCATGTTACTTTCTAAACCATTGTAATCAAGATTTTGATGTGCTTTTGTAAGCCAGTCATAGCTCATGTCACGTGATCTCGCCAGCCAATGACAGCACTTATTCAAACCCCAGGATATGTAATGTTGTCAGCTAACAGCAACATCACAGTTAAGTAGTGCGGATACATAAACAAAAAGTTAATATTTTAAATTATCATACATGTGTTGCTACAAGAAAAGCAAAGCTTTCACATATAATATTGGTCTCTAAGGTTAATAAGCTGCAAGAGAAGCTAAGTTTTCACATATAATGTTGATCTTTTTTGCGCGTGGTACACTTTAAGATAGATCTCTCAAATTTGCCAGGAAAATTTTTAGCCGAGTCCAGTGACTTGTCCTCAAAGTTTTCCACAAATAAATTAGCTACCGCAGAGGGGAGAGCGCTTCCCGTAGCACTACATCAATTTGCTCATAATAACGACACAAATGTCTGATCTTCTAGGCTCGAAATAATTCTAAATGGCTCGTCATCAAATGCTCTGTGATTTAAGAAATTCATCGTATATTCTCGCACATAGTTCAACTTGTGTAGAAGGAAATTTACTTTGAAAGTAATGCTTTTCAAACCACCATTCACAATATTTTCCCGCGACCTGTTAGAAATAGGTTCATTTCAGTAGTCATCAGAGAGCGCCAGATAACAGGTGCCACCATGCTTTGCCAGCTCCTATGACACAGGAAGCCCGTATGTACATCCGTGTAAAACATTAAAGATCTTACATTATGTCATAAAAGTAAAGAGACATAAAAGGATACTCAAACAGTATCGGAATTTTGTGAACCATACTAAAATGGCACATTTAAAGTGCATACTTAAAGAGCACATTCCTATATCCAGATTCCCAATGAAGCAGGCCTCGACCTGATATTAAGCTTTTCAGTATGGGTTTCGAGATGTAAATTGTCTTGGAATACCAGTACTGTATTAACTAATTTTTGATTCTTTATTATGGCATAATGCCATACGTGTTAGAAGATGGAAACGTGCACCTGAACTGCAGCAAGCAGTTGAAATTAGCCAATAGTATGGAACTAAACACTTCATTTCAAACACATTGACTGCCTTGTTCTACAAGGTGATTAGTGGATATCTGTCAGAAAAATGGAAATAAAATAAAATCTTAACTAATAACATATATTAGCCTTCCGTAATTGTGTGGATGTATTTTAATTCACTTGATAGCTCCCGGCCACAGAAATAAATTTTGTTTTCATTTGACGTAAGAGCAGTAAATGAAGAAGAAACAGCAAAAATCACTAAATGTAAACATGGGTCACGTGGAGACTACACACTTCCCCACTCTCAGGCTGCTCTGCGCATCAGCCCCAGATCTATGGTATTTCCAAACCGGAGCAATACTAAGATAGTGCCACCCTCCCTCGAGCGTTTGAGGTACAATGTCAAAAATTTTAAAAAAATCGAATTTTCAAAAATATGTACATTTTGTAGCACACATCTTTCTGAAGAGTCTGATACATAAAACATATATGTTCGAGGAAATGTAAGACACATTATTTGGTCTTAAGTGTGCCAGAGTGCAGTGCCACCACTCTCCACACAACATTCTTCTATCGCATGTAACTGTATTTCGCTCCGTAGAATTCAAACATGTATATTTTGTGCTGGATGCCATCAAACTATAATCAGGACATGGTAAATTATAATGTCCCGTGGTGCCTCTCTCGCTACCAATTGCCCGGTTTGACATCCTGACCCTCTTTAAAAAAAAATCTCAATTAATACTGGATGGGATTATTTCCAGAACTCTTCAGAAAATTTGCACTCTTTATTGCCTGTTAGCTAATAACTTTCTGTTTTGGGTGGTATAAAATTAAATATAGGATACATAAAACCAGTAAAGACAAGAGACAAACAAGACAGTACACATTTCTTCAATCCTTTGCTCCTAGCATTGTTTTCTCTCTAATCCTGCTACAGCTTTACATGGCGCGCTTTCCTATCTGCAGAAGAATCTATTGCCTCATCAAAGTTCGTCAAATGTTTTGCTACACGAAAAATCGAAATATTGTTGCTAATACTGCGTAAGCTGTTAATACAAATAGTACCCAAGACTGGTGTGGTTTCTCAATCTGATTACGTCTATTTTGTCACTGTCTGCTTGATAAAACAAAATAGGCCTTTCTTTCTAACACTGCAGAAATTTTAACACACACCAAATAAACAAGACTGTTTTGGTACAAATGGTATAACACAACAGAATATAATTCACGAAGACCAACATAAAATGCCTATTAGGCCTACTGCAAGCAAAAAGCTTTATGTTAGAAAATAGTTTCACATTTAATTCATATGCTCCAGTTTCTCGAGCACGAGATCGAAAAGTAGCAGTACGAGATTTTTATATAAATTTGGAATCATCATATTCTTCCCTAATTTGTGTGATGTCCCTGTTTCTTCTCCTTCCTTGTTCTAACAAACAATTTTGTCATGACTAAGTCTGAAACTATTCCTGCCTTTTGCAAAACTTATACGCCAATTAACTTCACTAACCCTGCCAGAATCACTGGTTTAGTTATCCCTGATTATTCTCTGGTTAGGCTTTGTTATTTTCGTACAAACCATTTTCCGCACTACTTCCAGAATAGAACTTAAGCGGCTGCTAGACGGGGACTGTAGAACTGGCCCTTACTAGTATAGCGATCTGGCCAAAAATTTTCTGACAAAATTTCATTTTCTTGGATAACCGAGAAGATAATACATAATCTTTCTTACCTGTTATTTCAGTTTGTCGTTTAGTTTCACTGTGGTAGTCTGACTATGGATTTCCCTAGTAATTATAAGAACGCTGATCATTCGCAAACCCAATCAATAACATAATTAGACAGTGATTGGCATTGACTCGTTCGGATTTACTCCACTCACCTTGTGTAGTCCAGTCCCCTTTTGCCTGCAGGAAAGTTTATTTCTAGATGTGATGAGGATTCACCTGACAGACATCACGTTCACTATGCACGCATTCAAAAATCAACTTATGATTCATTCAGAAATCAACTTATGATTCATTCAGAAATCAACTTATGATTCATTCAGAAATCAACTTATGATTCATTCAGAAATCAACTTATGATTCATTCAGAAATCAACTTATGATTCATTCAGAAATCAACTTATGATTCATTCAGAAATCAACTTATGATTCATTCAGAAATCAACTTATGATTCATTCAGAAATCAACTTATGATTCATTCAGAAATCAACTTATGATTCATTCAGAAATCAACTTATGATTCATTCAGAAATCAACTTACAGAGTGTGTTCAAAAACCAACAGGAATGCGTTTCAAAATCATATGAGTAATCGACATACCAACGTGTGCTGGATGCTAGGCACTTTGTGAAATAAGGTTTGCATGCGCATGAGCCCACTCTTAACTGCTAAAACGAATCTAATGTAAACAGTTGTGACGTCATGCTCATTGTAGGCAATTTGTTGTTATGAAGCATTGCATAGTCTTCCTAAGGCCTTTGACACATTTTGCTGGTGGCAACCAGCTTGTATGAGCACTGTGTTTTGTTGTTGTATATGGCACATTACCTTTGCAATTTATGTTTTATTTTCATATTTTTTCTCGTTCTCATGTTATTGTTGCAGTACTATTCTGCAGTAGCAGGATACAGTAATATCCTTTGTTAGAGTATTGATTCTTACCAGTCAAAACTACAAAAATTTAACTGATAACTAAAACAATGAAAAATTCCCAGAATTCAAAGAAATTCCCCGGTTTTCCCCGGATCTCCCGGTTGTCTCGAGTCGTATACAGCCCACATTTAGCAGTTGGTCACTGGACTACACCACTTTTACCAAAAACAAAATAGCACACTGTTTCCGAGATGCTCAGTACTTTGACTTTCAAGCATAATGAGTCAGTGGAAGTATTTTCAGACACGATTTGTAAAGTGAATGCTCAGGCCTACGTGCTTCCCCAGAATGTGGAGGCCAATAAGGCATTACTGCAGGCAGTGGAAAACAGAGTGCCATGGATTTTTTTTACACAAGAATTCCTGCAGAAATTTCATGGAGAGTTCATACTGAGAATCCAAGTGATTTAACAGCAATTCTTAGAATTGTGGCACAGCTGGAGGAAATAAACTTTATCATAAAGCAACAGGTAGATCATAGTGTATTTGCTTTGGAGGTCAAATGCTATAGGGTGGGCGTAAGGGCCATATGCAGGAACACTGAAAGCAGTCACAGTGTTACTCATGTGGGGACGTGGGCCACAGAGAGTGATTCTCGGAAGAGGAAGAATAGGAAGCTCTGTCTGGACAAGCATCCGTAAACTCAGACAGGAATGCTTTGACCACTGGAAAGCAGTCCCAATAGACTTCAACACTGCACAAGTTGGCGCAAAAATGGAATGCTCCTTTATGAGCTTAGCAAATGGTGTAGAACAAATGTTTCTTGTGAACATAAGGGCAGATGAGCTCAATATCAGTCTGGACCTGGTGAGCAGGAAGAGACTTGGGCCACCACGTTATAAATTATGTTGGGTTCGTGATAGTAGTGTTGAGTCATTGGGTACAACTATACTTGAGTTTATAACTGGAGAAATTAAGTTTACAGAGGATATGGAAGTTTTGCCATTTGTGGGTGAAGGATATTCAGTGATTCTCAAATTAGATTTTCTCGACAAACATCATGCAAGGATTGATCTTTGGCAGCACTCAGTTGAGCTCAGTTAAACTTTGTACCACTTGGATGATACAGTTGCAACAGAAGCCATGTCACAAGGCTCACATGTCATGAAGATCATGCAACGTAAACTGCACACGGGTTCATTAACGATTGATACGCAGGATAAAATAATGGCAGATAGGGGAAACGTAGTGTGGGTTTCAGTGGGTACTGATTGTCTTGTGGTTGAACAATTATCAAGTAATGAAGAGATGGATGGTTCACACTGTTTTGTGTGCAGAAGCATAGTGTGAGTGAGTGTGAGAATGGGGAATATATGGCTCCACTTAGCACAGATAACTTTGGAAGATGTGAAGTTAGTCTGCCAAAAGGTACAGTTATAGCCACTCTGAACATATTAGAGGAAGAAGACTTCGATAGGTCGAACTGGGACAGAAGAAATAAGCAGTTAATCATCACAATAACATTATGAGAGAATATGGGTTCCTTGACTGGCAGTGATTCGACAGTTGAAGTTTAGTGGTTTGTTCCGTACAGACAGAGGGTTACCAGCAATTCTGGTAACTCAGCAACAGGTTTGGTTGGTTGGTTTAAAGGTGGGAAAAGGGACCAAACTACGAGGTCATTGGTCCCTTGTTCCTAATAAAACAATGCCACAAATGTGAGAATGAAACTGACAAAACACATAACACAAAACGGAAAGAAAGGAAAAGCCACAAGAACGAAGGAAGGCAAAGAACACTAAAAGGAACAAAAGAGGACAAGAAAACAACAGAGAGATGCTAGAAACAGAAGAGAGTAAAACATGAAAGCAGATTACAGAGGCTGGTCAACCACAAGAATAAATAGGGAAAGCCAGCCACTCTGCAACACATCAAAACCTCCACCCTAAAAGCACTAGGGTGGAGGATACAGAGGGACAAAGGACATGCACTAGAACCTACATAGAAATATAACACCCACTCTCACAGATAAAATGTAAAACTAAAGGTGCTGTGGAGGCATTGCCGCCCACCACCGAAGGCAGGGTGCAGGGAAAGTTAAAAGTCTGCCACAAAGCGGCTAAAAGTGGGCAGTCCAGCAAGAGGTGGACGGCTGTCATTTGGGAGCTAGAACGACACTGAGGTGGGTCCTCACGATGGAGTAGGTAACCATGCGTTAGCCACATATGGCCAATGAAGAGCTGGCAGAGGACAACTGATTCCTTGCGAGATGCCTGCATGGAAGACTTCCACATATTCATAGTCTCCTCAATGACATACAGTTTGTTGTGCATGCTGTTATGCCATTCTGTCTCCCAAAGCTGGAAAACCCGTGGTATAAGACAACACAGGTCAGCTTCGGAAGCGGTTTCCGCATCACCTGTTTGGCCAGCCTGTAAGTTCGTTGCCAGGGATTCCGACGTGTCCTGGGGTCCACACAAACACCACAGAATGGTGGGACTGTTCCAGGGCATAGAGGGATTACCGAATGGATGCTACCACACGACGGCGAGGGTAGCACTGGTCGATAGCTTGTAGGCTGCTCAAAGAGTCAGGACATAGGAGAAATGACGCGCCAGGGCATGAGCGGATGTACTCCAGAGCACGGGATATGGCCACCAGCTCTGCAGTGAAAACACTGCAGCCGACAGGCAAGGAGTGCTGCTCAATATGTCCTCCACGAACATATGCGAAGCCTACGTGACCATCAGCCATTGAGCTGTCAGGAATCGAGAGGAAGTGACAGCGGAGAGCGGTGGGGTTAACTGAGTCCTTAGGGCCATGCGAAAGGTCCAAACGAAGCTGCGGCCAAGGCGTACACCATGGAGGCATACGTGAACAGACCGCAAGTAGAGGTGGTAAAGAGAAGGACTCCTGTTCGGAGAGAGGGGACCGCACGCGAACCGCGATCGTTAGCCTCGATCTGGGCCACCGATGCGGGAGATTGGCTGCCGCGGGCGGAAAAGGAGACGGTAATTTGGATGCCCAGGGGAACTATGAATGTGTGCTGCGTAACTGGCGAGCAGTTGCGCACGTCTGATCTGCAGTGGAGGGACACCAGCCTCCAACAGTAAGCTGGTCACTGGACTCGTTCTAAAAGCTCCAGTCGCTAATCGAACCCCACAGTGGTGCACAGGGCCGAGTAAATGCAACGCTGAAGGCGCTGCTGAACCATAAACCACATTCCCATAGTCAATTCCGGATTGGACTAGGGCTCTGTAGAGCTGCAGCAGCGTACAGCAATCTGCACCCCAACTGGTGTTGCTCAGGCAACGGAGGGCATTGAGGTGCTGCCAGCACTTCTGCTTAAGCTGACGAAGACGAGGGAGCCAAGTCAATCGAGTGTCGAAAACCAGTCCTAGGAATTGATATGTCTCCACTACAGTGAGTGGATCGTCAGTAAGGTAAAGTGCGGGTTCCGGATGTAGGGTACGACGCTGACAGAAGTGCATCACACACAACTTTGCGGCTGAAAACTCTAAGGCCATGCTGCTAGACCATTAATGGCCACTAAAAATAGAGGGACACTCAATACAGGGCCCTGCCGGACTCCATTCTCCTGGATATGGATGGAACTATGAGAGTCACCGACTTGGACACAGAAAGTACGGAGCGGCAGGAAGTTTTGGATAAAAATCGGGAGTGGTCCCCGGAGACCTCACTAATATGATGTGGCAAGGATATGATGTCGCCAAGTCATGTTGTATGCTTTACGCAAGTCAAAAAAGACAACAATCAGGTGTTGCCGTCTGGAAAAGGCTGTTCAGATAGCAGACTCGATGGACATAAGATTATCAGTGGTAGAGCGACCCTGGCAGAAGCCGCCCTGACATGGGGCCAGCAAGCCACATGACTCCAGGACCCAACCCAACCGCCGACATACCATACGTTCCAGCAGCTTACAAGGAACGTTGGTTTGAGCACTGGAATGATGGTGACCTCCGGCCATTGCGATGGAAAGATGGCATCGCACCAGAGCCGGTTGAAGATGGCGATAAGATGTCACTTGTAGTCAGATGAGAGATGTTTAATCATCTGGCTGTGGATGTGATCAGGTCCATGAGCTGTGTCGGGGAAATGTGCAGGGGCACTGAGGAGCTCCCACTCTGTAAATGGGGCGTTATAAGATTCACTGCAGAGTGTAGTGAACAAGAGGACGTTCCCTTCCAGACACCGTTTGAGTGTGCAAAAGGCTGGGGGTAATTCTCCGACACAGGTGCTCGGGAAACTGCTCGGGAAACTGCTCGGGAAACTGCTCGGGAAACTGCTCGGGAAACTGCTCGGGAAACTGCTCGGGAAACTGCTCGGGAAACTGCTCGGGAAACTGCTCGGGAAACTGCTCGGGAAACTGCTCGGGAAACGTGTTTGCGTAGGTACATAACGTGCCATTTATGTTAACACCGGGGACAGCTGTTGGGGCCTGGTACCCGAAAAGACATTTGATCTTCACCCAGACTTGGGAAGGTGACGTGTTGCACCCAATGGTGGAGATGTATCTCTCCCAACATTCCTCCTTCCGTTGTTTGATAAGGTAGCGAACATGGGCACGGAGCCATTTAAGGGCTATGAGGAGCTCCAGGGAAGGGTGCTGCTTATGCCACTGTAAAGCTCGCCGACGTTCCTTAATTGCCTCAGCGACTTCCGTCGACCACCAAGAGACTGCCTTACACCTTGGGCACCCTAAAGAGCGAGGGATCGCATTTTCTGCCGCAGACACAATTGTGCTAGTCACCTGCTCAACCATCACATCGATGTTACCGTGTGCGCGAGATTCAGCGGTGGCAGCAGAGGTGCAAGTTCCCCAGTCCACCTTGTGCAAAAGCCCATCTGGGCAGGCGTCCATGTGCCTGATGCTGGGGCAGTGACAGGAAGACGGAGAAGTGGTCACTACCACACAGGTCGTCATGTGCTGTCCAGTGGATAGATGGGACAAGTTCTGGGCGTAGGTACATAACGTGCCATTTATGTTAACACCGGGGACAGCTGTTGGGGCCTGGTACCCGAAAAGACATTTGATCTTCACCCAGACTTGGGAAGGTAACTACCATGAGCCACACTGAAATGTGTGGCGGCCCCAGTATTTAAGAGGCAGTGGTCGAACTGGGACAGTAAAGTTTCGACATCTCTGCCTTGGTCAGTAAGCACGGTGCCACCCCACTAGGGGTTATGGGCATTAAAATCTCCCAAAGTAGGAAAGGTTTAGGAATCGATCAATCAGATCAGGTAATACATTCAGGGGTACAGCACCATCTGGAGGAACATATACGTTGCAGACAGTTATTTCCTGTGCCGTCCTTATTCTGACAGCCACAGCTTCAAGATGGGTTTGAAGGGGTGTATGTTCACTACAGACTAAGTTTAGGACATAAACGCAAACTCCACTTGACACTCGATTAGAGTCACTACGGTTCCTGTAATATCCCTTATAGCCACGGAGGGCAGGGGTCTGCACTGCTGGGAACCAGGTTTCCTGGAGGGCAATGCAGATAGCAGGTGTAAAGCTTAACAGTTGCATAGCTCAGCCATGCGGTGGAAAAAACCGCCACAATTCTACTGGAGGATGACATCGTGAGACTGGGAAGGCATGGAACATTCAATGAGGCAGTTTACACCTCAGAGTCACCTGCTGCCACCGATTTATTGCCGAAATGTGTGACACTTCTTTTAGTCACCTCGTACGACAGGCAGGAATATCTCGGGTGTATTCTAACCCCCAGACCGGCAGGGGAGGGGGGGGGGGGGGGCAGCAACAGGGGATAGTACGCCAATTTATAGGAAACCATATCGCATCGCATACCAAGACATTTACTGCTGCTGGGAGAAGATTTCACTGAACAGCAACTACGAGATGGAATCACACAACCTAGGGACAGCCCTCTGCGCACAAATAACATCATTATTCCTAAAAAATCATTGGATGGAAAAAAGATATACAGCATTTGCTGTGATTAAGGGTTTCTGAATACTCAGACAATAACAGATCCTTATCCTGTCTCTAACATTATTGAAACCTCAGATAATTTGGGTTAGTGTGATTACTACAATGCATCTCTAAAGTGGTTAACAGTCAGAAATAGCACTTGAGGCTAGGCCAAAGGCAGCATTTACTGCGTCATGCGGACATTAGCAGCGTAAGCTGATACCATTTCGTTTAAAATGCACCTGCTAATTTTCAGTGGTTATTCATCTACATCGATACTCTGTAAATCACACTGGAAGTGCCTGCCAGATGGTTCATCAAGCCACTTTCACAATAATTCTCTATTATTAAAATCTTTAACAGAGCGAGGAAAAAACAAGCACCTATATTTTCCATGTGAGCTCTGACTTCCCTTCTTTTATTATGACAACTATTCTCCCTATGTATGTCGGAGCCAACAAAATATTTGCACATTCGGACGAGAAAGTGAGACGATTCCGATGCAACAAAAAACACCTATCCTGCAGCATGTCAGTGACACACACTCCCCTATTTCTCAATAATACAAAATGCGCTGCTCTTCTTTGAACTTTCTCAATTTACTCCATTAATCAAGTGTTCTGCCAATAAAACAGTCTTTGGTTCGCCTTCCATCCAGCATTTTCTTTGTCTTCATTCCAATTAAGTTGTTCACGATTGTATTTTCCAGGTATTTAGCTGAATTTATGGCCAGATTTGATTTATCGTATAGCCAAAGTTTAACAGATTCCTTTTAGAACTGATGTGGAGGACTTTACACTTCATTATTTTAAGATCAATTGCCAATTTTCACACCTTACAGAAATCTTTTCTAAATTGCTTTGCAATTTGTTCTGATCTTCTGATGACTTTACTAGACAATAAACAACAATCTGCAAATAATGTAATTTAGTTGTTCAGACTGTCTCCTAAATCACTACAAGCCACTTCTGAGGTACAGTGTCAAAAAATTTCTCAAAATCTAGAAATACACAGCCAATTTGACACCGCTTGTCTGCAGCACTCAACAATTTGTGTGAGTAAAGAATTATATGTGTTTCACAAAAATATTTTCTAAACCCATGTTGACTGTGTGTCAACAGACCATTCTCTTCAAGTTAATTCATTTTGTTCCAAAATCCTACTGCAAAACGACATTAATGATATGTGCCTGCAATTTAGTGGATTACTCCTACTGCCTTTCTTGAATATTGATGTGACCTGTGCAACTTTCCAGTCTTTGGGTACAGATCTTTCACCGAGAAAATGGTTGTAAATGATTGTTAAATATGGAGCTATTGCACCAGCATACACTGAAAGGAACTTAATTGGTATACAGTCTGGATCGGACGACTTGCTTTCATTAAGCGATTCAAGTTGCTTCACTACTCCCAGGATCTCTACTTCCAAGTTACTCATGTTGGCAGCTTTTCTTGATTCGAATTCTGGAATATTTATTTCATCGTCTTGGGTGAAGGAATTTCGGAAGGCTGTGTTTATTAACTCTGCTTTAGCAGCACTGTGATTAATAGTATTTCCATTGCTATTGTGCAGAGAAAGTACTGACTATCTTGTCACTAGCATATATTACACAGGACCAGAATCTTTTTGGATTTCCTGATAGGTTTTGAGACAAAATTTTGTTGTGGAAACTACTATAAGCATCTTGCTATGAAATCCGTGTTAAATTTCGAGCTTCACTAAAAGATCACCAATCTTGTAGTTTTTGCATTCATTTAAATTTTGCACACATTTTTCATTTTTTCTGCATCAGTGTTCTGACCTGTTTTGTGTACCAAGGGGGATCAACTCCATCGTTTGTTAATTTATTTGGTATAAATCTCAATTTCTGTCGATATTGTTTCTCTGAATTCAAGCAGCATGCGATGTACACTTACATTGTTAATTTAGAATGAGTGGTAAATGTCTCACAGGAAGGTGACAAGTGAATTTTTATCTGCTTTTATGAATCAATATATTTTTCATTTATTTTTGGAAGATTTTGGAGTTACAATATTCAGTCTCACTACAACAACCCTGTGTCAGCTTTAAAGCTCATTATTAGCTTAGGATTATTTGTTGCTAAGAGGTTAGATGGAGTTTTAAGAAGTTTAAAGCCTAAGACCTGTAAGGTCTATTTATATTATATAACTGTCTATTCAAAGGCTATACCAGAACATGAGAGACAATTGGAGGTTGTTTTCAGCAGTTTACAACCAGCACATTTGACACTGAGCATGGACAAGTGCTCTTTTGCTCACACTTTAGTTAATTATCTGGGACACGTAATTAGCAAGCACTGTTTGCAGACCAATCCTGGTCTTACAGAAGCAATTCAAGATTTCCCAGCACTGCTTACAACCAAACAGAAACAATCATTTGTCAATTTGTGCAAATGCTACTATAAATTTGTAAAAGATTTCACAAAAATAACATACTTTGAACAGATTACTCTAAAAAGTGGTAAAAGTTTCAGTGAGCACAGGAGTGTCAGCTAGCATTTGAGAAACTGAAGAAGGCATTGATTTCCTATCCCGTATTGGTTTTTCCACATTTTAAGAAGAGTTCATCCTCTTACGACCATCCTAACAAAGCAATCGGCTGTAATTTGGGTCAGATGATTGATGGAAAGCAGCATCCAGTAGCATATGCTTCGAGGCTGTTAAAAGAGGTGGGGCTTAAATACTCAACAACTAAAAAGGAAATGTTAGTGGTTAGTGGTCATAAATGGTATTACATATTTCCAATGTTATTTGTATGGGGGACGATTTAAAGTTGTGACTGATTTTAGGTCACTGGAACGGCTGCTTGGTCTAAAAGAACCATCTCATCATCTAACACATTGGGCTCTAAACCTTAGCAAGTTCAATTACAAGCTGACCATCAGCCACGTAAAAAACACACAAACATGGACACATTATCCTGTAAAGTAGCTGTATTGAGTACAACATGCAAGTGTTTGTTGGAATGGCAGCAGGCACAGGCAGAGGAGGATAAAGTCTGGCTGGCTCCTAAGTTACAGCCCGGTTTATCATGCATGAGGATTTGTTGTGCAGCCACGAAATGTAGATGGCTCTGGGCACTATGGGACTTTAACTGCTGAGGTCATCAGTCCCCTAGAACTTAGAAGTACTTAAACCTAACTAACCTAAGGACATCACACACATCCATGCCCAAGGAAGGATTCGAACCTGCGACCGTAGCGGTTGCGCGATTCCAGACTGTAGCGCCTAGAACTGCTCAGCTACACTGGCTGGCACGAAATGTAGACCATGTCATGGTAATAGTAGTTTTTCAAAAGGAAGTGTCAACAGGTTCATGACAATGTGCTGTGAAGTCACAGTGGTCAGTGAGCTACAAATAGGAATGTTGTGGAATGATTTTTTATGGAGGAATAGAAAGCACAGCACATAGCAGATGTCAAGAGACTGCGTACCACGTGCACACAGAGTGAATACTTTGCAGCAAAAAATTCCTCTGCAGAGACATCGAAGCGAATTTCAATGCTTGGGCTTGACATCTGCGAACCATGTAACAGAACACCTGGAGGGAATAGGTATGTGCTTACGATCATCATCAATCTTTTTCACCATTTCTAGAAATGGGAGTAATTCCAGACCAACAGGCCAGTACTGTGGTACAGGCATTAATTAACAGTTGGATATTGAAGTTTAGAATGCCTGATACCTTAGTCACAGATCACAGCAATAACCTCATTTCAGAACTTATGAAACAGCTAAGCCATCTGTTACAAATGCTGGCCGGAGTGGCCGAGAGGTTCTAGGCGCTACACTCTGGAGCTGCATGAGCACTACGGTCGCAGGTTCAAATCCTGTCTCGGGCATGGATGTGTGTGATGTCCTTAGGTTAGTTAGGTTTAAGTGGTTCCAAGTTCCAGGGGACTGATGACCTCAGCAGTTAAGTCCCATAGTGCTCAGAGCCATTTGAACCATTTGTTACAAATCTGGAAGTTACGAACTAGCCCGTTCCACCTTCAAACTAATGGTACAATGAAGTGCGTTCATATTTTGAAAATGCCTAGATTTTACGTGAATGCTGGACACAACGACTGGGATACTCATCTTCCATAGGAGGTTTCCATGTACAACTCAACTCAAAAGGTCATACAGGAAGAGGCACGTCACAATTAGCGGTAGTGCATGGGATGAAGACACCATCCCCGTTTGAATGTTTGAGCCCTAAATTATGACCAAACTGTGAATCAGTGAAGAAGTTTGCGAGGAGAATACAGGAGGTGTGGAGAAACCTACAAAAGGCAAACACGAAGACTCTGGAATGCCACAAACAGTTGAATAGGGGCATGGGCAAACTACTACAGTTTTGTGTACTGCAATGGATATTGGTCACAAATCCTTATACACTGAAGGGAAAGGGAATATCACAGACCTCACTGGTTACAGTTTCCTTCTAAAATATCTACTGTTCACGTCAGTCAGGTAAGAACCATTTAAGGGTATGGCGGAGGCAGTACTGCAGTTCTCTGCAACCGACCCAGTACGCAGAGGTGCAGTAAGTATGGTTTGCATTGAATTGTGTTCAGGTGGATTTAAGTGTTTTTGTGTCATTGCCATGAGTATTCTCCTTTTATTATTTTAGGGTAGTTGATAGGTTTTTGTTGCCATTGTTTTTGTTTTCATTTGTCATTAGTTACTTGTTTCAGGAAAGAAGGGAAACTGGATGATCCTTTCCTCAGGTAGAGAGTTTGTGGGGACATCCTGGGTGATAGGAAAATGGATACGAATAAGAATGCAGGAGGTACTGTTTATTTCGGAAAGTAGGGAAGACCATGTTGTGATGAAGTCAGCTGGTCTGGAGACTAGATATTTGCATATTTTATTTCTATAATAAACACAGACATGCGCAGTCTATGGACCCATCAATGTATCAATTACCACTGGAGCGATTAGGTGGCGTAGGCCAAGGGAACAGTTCCCCCATTTAGGATAAGACAGATGTAACTACATTTCTGCCACTTTTGAGTTGTTAGTCCCATAAGGTACACGAAATCAAGAACTACGTTACGATCAAACAAGTGTAACTATCTTAAGTGGTTTCCGTTTTAGTTGTCAATGTATCCACATTTTTACGAAAAAATAGTAAGAATCAGACAGACAGAAGAGCTGATCTGTTTTTAGACCACTGGCCACCGTGTTAATTTCTGAAACGGAACAGCTCTTACGTTTCTCTGATCCTAACAGACCTGTTAGAAGTTGTTTTTTCCGCTACTTCTCTTTAGAAGCATTGTCGCCATCACTCTGTGACAACAATGAGATGCTACTTCCTGGCAGGGAAGATAAATATTGTTTCAGTTGTGAATGGGTTTACAAGCAAGTAGGGGTGCTAGGAGTCCAGAGGAAGAAGGATGGTTCAAATGTGCCTGGAGAAGGAACAGAATTTAATGGAATTCTGTAAGTATTAGAACCTGTTTCTTAGTGTATATATTTCGGTAGCAAGTATAATAATAATAATAATAATAATAATAATAATAATAATAATAATAATAATAATACTAATAATAATAATACTGTTATCATCATCATCGTCACTGTTGTTTATATTCACAGCTGAGGAAGAACGTGATATGGAGATAGTCAGGACATTTATTGGTTCAAATACAGATGATGATCCTTCGTATGAACTGGACAACACTACAGATTCTGGTGAGTAGCCAGACAATTACTAGACACTATAGCAGTTTCAGTTAATTTTCTTTTCCCTTCCTCTGAATACCTGTCATGTTATTTTACAGACAGCAGTATTGAACATGGAACATCCCTTGTAAAAAATGTCACAAAAACTGCTGAGGATGCAACTAGTGTACAAGTAAATCATCACCATCAGGAAGGGGAGACTGCAGATGACAATGCTTGTATTGAGAAAAGTAACAAAACAAGAAAACAAAAAAGGGTAACAGTTAAAGAGGAATGGAAAAGAAATCAAAGAAAAATCAATTGACTGCATGGTAGGGCATATATTTCTACGAAGAATTCCAAAGTTCCTGCAAGAAATGTGAAGCCAAAAGATTGCTCTAAATGTCCACGACAGTGCACGAGTAAGTTTACTGAGCAAGACAACATATCCATATATCCATAGAGCCTACTGGGATCTTGGGTCAGATGAGCTACAAAGGCAGTACCTAAATAAGTTAGTGGAAGAAGAAGAGAAACGAAGTGTGAGGACAAAATTGGATAACTCACAAAGAAAGAGGACCCACAAATTCCATCTAATAAAGGGATCCTATAAGATTCATGTGTGTAGGCAGTTTTTTCCTCAAGACATTTGACATTTCTGAAACCTTTGTAAAGAAATACTATTAAAACAAGAGATGAACTTCATCTAACTGAGAAAGAGCAATGAGGATGTCATAAGCAAGGTATAGAGAGACCCGAAGAAAGTAAAGAGGCTATAAGGAAACACATTAAGAGTTTTCCTACCCTTCCTTCTCATTACAAGAAGAGTGTACAGCAGATTATTTACCTACTGATGTGAGTATTAAAATACTGTATGAGTTATATCAGGAACAATGCTATGTTCATAAAAGAATTTAATCTGAAATTCCACAGGTCACAAAAAGATGAGAGAGATAAATGTTTCAAGTTTTCACACCTTTCGGCTGAGGAAAAGGAAGACAAAGAATTTAAAAGGGAACGGGAAGGGTATCTGAAAAGGAAATAAATGGCAAGGGAATTTAAGAACATTAAGAAAGAAAGTGCATGAAAAGGCGAATCTTTGCTAGCTGAATTTTACTTACAAGCTGTGCTTTACTGCTCTAAAGTGAATGCAAAGGCAGTATTCTATAAAAGAAGGCTCTCTGTGTACTATCTCACTGTTCTTAGTGTAGGAGAAAACAAAACCGATTGCTACATGTGGGACGAGACAACAGCAAAAAGGAGGTCCATAGAGGTGGCTTCATGTCTATGGGATTTTTTGAAAAATCATGCACAAGGAAAACCAATAACCTTGATTTCTGATACATGCGGGGGCCAGAACAGGAATGCCAACATGAGCACTGTGTGTTTGCATGCAATGAATACACTGGGCATTCCAACTGTCGACCAATGCTTTTTTGAGCCTGGACACTCACAAATGGAAGTAGACTCAGTGCATGCGAGCCCTGAAAGAAAAAGTAAACATGTGGATGTTTTTGTTCCCATTGGCTTGTATACAGTTGTAAGAATGACTTCCAACAAGTACAGAGTGACAGAAATGGATAACACTCAAATTTTAGATTTCAACCAGCTTCATAAGAAAATAATTCAGAATAGGAAAAATGCTGAGAACGGAGAAACTGTGAAATGGCTTAGGATGCAATATAGGCAGCCTGACATGATGTTTTTCAAGTATTCCTACGAGGATCGTGACTAGTTTTGCATACCAAGGAAATACCTGGCCTACGAAATTCTTCAAATTCGGGACCTGAAGACAATACTCTGTGCCTAGCATATGACAGTCCTCTCTGCATAAGTAAAGAAAAGAAAAAAAGATCTTACAGATTTATGTAATAAGGGTATTAGACTTCAAGGGCTAAATGCTGCTAATGATTTAGAAAATGAGGAAAATGTGGAGGAATCACAGGAATAGAATTCATGTATGTATTTTCTGGTTTTGTCTCCTTTATTATTGTTGCTAGTTCATCACCTTAGCTATTTCATGTAAACCACTAATTCTAGCTCATTTAAATGTCTGTGTTGTATTATTTTTGAAACCGTAATCCACGAACAGAAAAACAGGTGTGAGGGAGCACTGTGTTTCGTTACAATTATTTTTCTTATGTTTGTTATGTGAAGATTAGAAACCAAATATTTTTGTTACCTCTAAATTATTTATTGTAAGTTCAATGATACTGCAAACAAATAATGCAAAGTGAAAATAATAATGGTTTTTATGTATTCTCCATCATAAACTGATGATAAACGTGCTGGAAAACAGTTTTCTTGCTTCTAGTACTCACTGAAAGCACTGACGCACATTCCCATAGCTTGTTCCGTGTAATCTGTATTTATAAAAAACACTATTAACATAACTGAAGTAATCTTTAACATGATAATATTGTTTAAAGCTGCATATTATTTGTTTGATGTTCATATGTTATACAACAGGAGCCATTAAGTTAAGGATCAGACAAACGTAACTGCATGCATAATTTCATTAAATATTTCATTAGTGCCCATTGAGTGACTAAAATATGTAACACCTAGTAGAAAACAACAGTCAATAAAGTATACTTTTTATTTACCATAGAAAGGTTTCTGAAAAACTATTAGAAAGTACTCAGTCTTTTGGACAAAACTTTTAAATGGAATTATCTCAAAACACTTTTTGTAGTTACGTTTCTTTGATCCTAAATGGGCGAGTTGCAGGAATTAGAATCTCTGTTTTAAATAGTATAAGCATTAGATTGTGTTGTAATAAGGTCCTGGAGACCACACTTTGAGAGTAAGCTCATGTTAGTAGTGGATAAGGCAGAAACCCATGTGGGACAGCCCACAGTTGGAGCTGGGTGTTGCCACCTGCATAGCACAGAGGTGTTTTTTTTCCCCCTGAGCATAATTTAAACTAAAGACTCATCTTCCTCGATTCAGGATGAACCTTCCGATAGAGGGGCAGTGTGCTGTGCCCCAGCCAAGTACTGAGCGTGGCCAGGAAGTAGAGGCTAGTCTGGCCTATGTGCTAATCAAGTAAGCCACTAGACAGTTATTCACATACCAACAAAACACTTTGAGCAGACGGGAGTTTACGACACTGGACATCGATCGAGCACATGCAACAGCTAACACAGTCTGACGAAGAGTGAAGTAATATTTTGTACCTCTGGCACTTGCACGCCACCGAGAGACTTGCACATCACAAACTTAACAGGGCCTAGCAACTCTTCCAAGGCCACAGAACACTAGGATAAGCTGACAGGACAAGTGTGATGGAGTAAACAACAAGTTCCAACACAACGCACGCCCTACCTGTGGCATGGTGGCAGCTGGACTTGGGGAAGATCCACCAATCCGAGGAACTGGGGTCCAGACAGCCTCCACCTTCTGAGCGACTTCGGCTGATGGATTGCAAGCTGTCTACAATTTGGTTGGACATCCTTGTGGTCTTCTAGCCATCTGAATGTCTTCAGCCACCATCCTGGTCTACCCCTGGGGGTGACCAGGGCATTGCTGCTTGGCATCAGGACATCTAGCCTCACTTTACACACCCACGCGCATGACATAAGGACAATGAGTATGCGTGAGGGTGCTTAGCTGACACTACTCTGAAGGGCCTGGGTAGTCTGCACTCATCTTCATGGTTGGCAGCCCAAGGAAGCTGCGGCAGCAGCCTCTGTGACCCAGGAGAACAGGTGTCACCGGATGTGATAGGGTTGACAGCACATTCTGCCATCGGCTGTGATTGCACACACTGTGCAACCCTGAGGCGGGCAGGAGTGTTGTACAAAGCTGCTCAAATAAACAACTGCCAATGCTACCACTGTTTCACTGCATGCTCCAGCATGAATCTGCCCACTCCATCACCATTTCTCTTGCCTATCCTGACATAGTGACTCAATAGGCCAGGTTGTTACAAACAGTTATAAATCTTATGAATATTTTTCTTTCATGCTTTTGAGAGTTCATTTTTGGTTCGTATTTCTTACTTCATGTAATTCCCTCCTGTATTTACATAATTCACTTCCAGATTTTATGAAATGAAACCAGTTCTGCACACTCCTAAACTATTTTCTCTGTCCTTCATTTAAGCAAAAATACAGTCTTTTCTTTGTCACTGAAAGCTATTACAGTACACATGTTCTTCAGGCTATGAATGTTTTCTTGTAGGTCTTATTGGCATAGCTATTTTCAATCAAACCACCAATTCACAGAACTGTCACTTATTTCCTATTTCTTCTAGTATTTCCAAAGTTCTAACAAAATGCTGACGTCATTCAAATGGATGTGCAAGAAATTAGATACAAAGTAAGATATATGAAGGCCTTCAGGAGAAGTAGGCAATTTTGATTGCATACCACAATCTTCAAATTACATCTTTGCGAGAGTAAGAAAGTTAATTGGCTTCCATTACTGGGAAACTGTAACCTGCACAAAGACAGGTGCTATTAGCAGGCAAATATGAAGAAAAAACAATGCATATTATTTACGTTTTATTTCCGTTGTCAGCTGTTACCAATAACACAGAAAGCAACTGGTAATGATTACAGATAACTAAATGAGTTGCAAATCGAGTGAATATTAACTGAACTACTGGGTCAGAGAAACTATAAATGGAAGCAAACTGACTTTCGAAATTACAATCAGATTGTGTTTTGTTATCTGTAAAGTGTTGCGCTGTCAACCAAGGCAATTTGTCTGCTATGTTGCGCATGCAGTGTCTACGACAACTTGAGAAGGGGTCTACATTTCTCCAATCATCTGGCTGAGTACGAATTTGGCAATTTTCAATATTTTTTGAAGTGCTTGCATTGGATCTTAGCAGCTAAAATTTTTGACAGTGCATTTCTTTCACTGTATTCTTCCTGCATAAAAAATTTCAGGGCAGGTTCCAACATGTTGGATTGGACCATTCCCTTTTAAGTCTTGCAAACACATTACTATGTCCAAAAGTGTGCAGAGGAGTAGGTGGTGTGTGAGGATTTCTCCACATTTGTGTCACCCCCTATGTATCCCCATTCTTTAGGGTGTTTTTGCGTTTGGAGACTCCAAATCTTAGACAATTGAATGTTCTCCTGGTGGGTTATGTGAGCATGTGGGTCACAGGAAGTTCCCCTTTCAATCTGGTAGCAGGATTAGACTTGTGTGTCCTGGTCTCAGTTGCAACTGTTACAGAGGTAGTTGTCTTCACAAAACACTTTCTCGACCTCAGGCATAATGTGACAACAGTGTGGATACATACTGTATGTACTGGGTATGTGTTTGCATATTCCTTTCTTTTTCTGCAGTGACTGCTCTTCTGATTCGGGGTGGACTTACACCTACAAGGGGTTAAACAGTGGTCAAAGGTGTAGGTCTCAAGCATGAAGTAACAATTCTTGCTGCCTCAACATCTACTTGCTTTGTGTGAGGTGACACTTTCCATACTGATGTATACTCTCCCATCGGAGAAAGGACCCACAGGAGTGGCCTTTAATAGCTTAGGGTGCTTTTCCACTGATGGTCCGTTTAGTTTCATCAGTAGACAGTTTCTAGAGCTCAGTTTCCCTTCTAATTCACTGCATTGTTGATTGTAAAGAAGAATATGATCCAATCTGACAACCAGGTTTTTGGGATGGAATCCAAACTGCAGGGCGACATCTCCCCATCTGCTTTTAAGCTTCTCCCAGCCTCTTTAATGCGGTGATGGGAACTGCAGACTTTGATCTTGCTGGGATTCTGTTTCACACTGTTCTGTGCAATACATTCCCTCAACAACATGCTCTTCCGTTTATTGGGAATGTTTGTCTTATTAGGTGCACTTGCATAACTTTGGATCATGCAAACCTGTTATCTTCCAGTCATCATAGTGTCCAAGCAGCTTTCACTTTTCCTCTGTGGATTCTTTTCTTGCTCCAGTCTCTGGCCTGGTGATGACTTTATTTCCTGGCAGTACTTCCCATTTGCCACGTTTTGGCCGTATAAGTTTGTTGTTATTTACATCACAATTTTGTGAATCGTGTTGTTGGGAGACCGTAGATATGCCCATAAATTTCAATCTTCTTTTCCTGATGTCTGCCACAAGATTTGATAGCGTTTTTTGGGATGTAGTCTATATCGATCTTCTGTTTTTTGGGGTTGAGTATCTTTCTTAGAATTCTGTGTTGTTCTTTCAAGATATGAGGAATGTCGTAGAGAAATACCTGACCTAACAAAGAAACCACAAAAATTTGGGGGAAAAGTCTTTATTTCCCTAGATAGTCTCCTTTCAGTACAATATGCTTTTCCCAGAGATGTTCAATAGCTTTGATGCCCATGTTTATAGTAAGAACCACTGAGCTACACAAAATAGCTATCAACTGTAGAATTACTCTTCCTTTTCGGCAAAGATTTTACCACTAAGCCATTTGTCCAACGTTGGAAACAGAAATTAATCAGAGGGGGCTAAATCTGACGAATAGGGTGCATGAGAAAGCAATTATAACTTCAACTCGTTGCTTCTGGCCATGACGATAATGGATGCGTGACCTGGTGCATTATTATGATGAAACAAACTTTTCCTTACTAAATGCAGTTGTTTAAAGTCATGTCTTCTTCTTCTTTGGAGCCAATTCACCTCTTGCAATCCACTGTTTTGAGTGTTCCTTTGTCTCAGGTGTGAACTGATGTACCCATGTTTCATCCATAGTTGTGCATCAACACGCTAATTTTGCTTTATTCCAGTGCAACATCACCAAAAACTCGAGCGAAACATCCTCACAATACTGTTTTTATTCCACTGTGGGTAATTACAGCACCCATCTTGCACACAGCTTCCTCATGTCCAAATTTTCAGTGAGTATGTAATTTACTGCACTTTTTGAAATGCCAACAATGTCGGCTAGCTCATGCACTTTCAGTGATGGTCACCCAATACCATTTTGTGGATTTTCTTCATGATTTCTTTACTGTCACTTCTGTTGGTCGACCACTGAGACATTCACCTTGGCAGGACATACGGCCTCACTTAAACTCTGCTGATCAATACCTGACTGTTGTAAACAAAGGAGCAGAGTCCTTCCAAGCAGAATGTAGCTCAGAACTAACAGTAGGACTAAGACCTTTCAAATGGCACTATTGTACCACATAACAATGACCAGTTTTATCCAAATTTACAGATTCACAGACTGTTCACTATTGGTGGCTGCCAAACAAACACTGGACAACGTAGCATTGCCAAACTTCAAACTTAAGCTTTATAAGACTGGTACTTTTACCACGCCGTTTGTTTGAAACTACAACTGCTATCCATACGTCAGGTCAAGTACTTCCAGTACAGCCCTCATCCCTTCCAGATCACCTTTTCTGTAGTGTGTAAGCATTTCGCCAGCATACAAGACTACAAGCTTGATAAGTGTGTTATAATGCCTGATTTTTGTGTGTACTGTAGATTATGTAGATTTTACCCTAAGGCCCCCCCCCCCCCCCCCCAGAGATTTCAAAGATTTTGCCTGAATACTTATAGTATGGAACTTTATTGATTCATCCGTATTTTGTGATCAGTAACATTTGACACTAATTAACGTTCTTACATTATGCTGATGATGTATGTGTGTGTTGGGACCCTACACTGTACCAGGTGTTTCATGACTAATGTTCAAGTTTCTAGCTTAAGAACCAACATTCCTTCAAAGTGCATCAGGTTTTTGTACCCACTCTTCCCCCTCTCAACTGTCCTCTAAAAAACATGGAAAATTCTAACTTCAAACAATTCTATTTATGTTCAATTTTAATACAAGATATGACACTAGAACCACTGCTTTTTAATAGCTGTATGTAACTAAACAGGAAAATATAGACATTCAAAATTCGAAGAAAGTAACAGTTGCACATGTAATGATTCTTGGAAAACAACAGTTGAATGAAAGAAGTTAAAAATTGGACAAGTATACTTATTTAAACAGCACAGTTCAATTACTGCTAAACAGAAAACAATTATATGTAGAACAGTAGAAACAACAGAAATCTATCACTATGTTAACAATATTACAACATGTATGGCCCAAGAGTTAGTTAAAGTAGCTCTTTCCTTAAGGGAAAAAAAAAAAATTATTACATAAATGCACACCAGTAGGTCTCAGCATGTATGGAGTTATAGGTTGTCTAGGTACCCAAATACAGCTCAGAAATTATTCTTCGAATCTGCTGTTGCTCGGTACTACACAAATGGGGCAGCACTGATCTTGCACAATACTTTCTCATACATAATTCTCCAAGTAAAATGAACTGAACTACTACTGACATCAGATATTTCATATACCTCTAACCGAGTAAAAGTTGGAAACTACTCTGTGAAAAACATACTAAACAATACACACATCAGATTTTATAATGTACTCATTGACTACTGTGCTGAGCTTTTAATTTACACACACACACACACACACACACACACACACACACACACACACACACAGACCTGATACTAACCTGAAATCCTTTAGCCAGCAATGGTAATACTACATCTCTCTCCTTGTCACTAAACTTTGAAGAGGGCGCAATAATCATCAGCACACTATCAATCTGTGACACACCCATGGCATATAAGTCACTAAGGACATTTGCACATGCAATGCCTCCTGGAAAACAAATGTAAATTTAGTATTTCTATGCATATTGGAGGATATGGTAAGAACATTAGCAAATTCACTCTTACAGCTAATATAAAACCATAACATTTAAAACAAATATCAGAGAAATTTACAGTTAAACTAAGTTTTTTTTACATTTGACTGCAACATGATGCTACTGAGATTTGCCATTATGACCTTCAAATTAGGCATTTCCCTTTGTTAAAAGAATGGCAGCTCATAAATTGGATAAGCAGTTTGTTTACAGTGAGCGTTTGAAGGAGCAGTGTTGCAAAACAACGAAAATGTCACATTAAGGTTAATGACTGCCTCATGATTTTCATAAAAGAATGTCCTGTCAACAATGCCTGAAGTCAGTTAACTTTCACTAATCAATCACTCTAAAAAAGAATGTTTGCAAATGGTTTGCAGAATTGTGTTAAGCTCGACCCTTTGTTGTCCCAAAGGATGACGAGGAGGTGAGAAGAAAACTGAAGATGACTGCAATGTGACTTACTACGTGAGAGGGAGGGGGGGAGTGAGAGGGAGGGGGGGAGTGAGAGGGAGGGGGGGGAGTGAGAGGGAGGGGGGGGAGTGAGGGGGGGGGAGTGAGGAGGGAGGAGGGGGAGAGGGGGGAGGGAGGAGGGGGAGGGAGGAGGGGGGGAGGGGGAGGGAGGAGGGGGGAGGGGGAGGGGGGAGGGAGGAGGGGGAGGGGGGAGGGAGGAGGGGGGGAGGGGAAGAGGGTGATCAGTTGATAGTTTTATTGCATTTGAATGTTCTAGATAACATGTTGACCCCTCACATTCTTGTGAAACACAAAAAGTCAACAGCTTTTACGCACATTTTAAATTTTTGTGTAATTTATGGAGCTCATTCCAATGCATGGATAACATCAGAATTGTTTTAAGTACTGGTTTTTGCGGAATTTTGTACCTTTTGTGATAGAGCATAAAAAAACTTTGTTTGCCTGAACAGAGCAGGGTTGTACTGTTGCTAGATAACTGTACAACCCAGATCCCAATGTCTGAACTGATCTCTCTGAATATTTTTTTGTCATCAGTCTTGGTTTGACGCGGCCCGCCACGAATTCCTTTCCTGTGCTAACCTCTTCATCTCAGAGTAGCACTTGCAACCTACGTCCTCAATTATTTGCTTGACGTATTCCAATCTCTGTCTTCCTCTACAGTTTTAGCCCTCTACAGCTCCCTCTAGTACCATGGAAGTCATTCCCTCATGTCTTAGCAGATGTCCTATCATCCTGTCCCTTCTCCTTATCAGTGCTTTCCACATATTCCTTTGCTCTCCGATTCTGCGTAGAACCTCCTCATTCCTTACCTTATCAGTCCACCTAATTTTCAACATTCGTCTATAGCACCACATCTCAAATGCTTTGATTCTCTTCTGTTCCGGTTTTTCACAGTCCATGTTTCACTACCATACAATGCTGTACTCCAGACGTACATCCTCAGAAATTTCTTCCTCAAATTAAGGCCGGTATTTGATATTAGTAGACTTCTCTTGGCCAGAAATGCCTTTTTTGCCATAGCGAGTCTGCTTTTGATGTCCTCCTTGCTCCATCCGTCATTGGTTATTTTACTGCCTAGGTAGCAGAATTCCTTAACTTCATTGACTTCGTGACCATCAATCCTGATGTTATGTTTCTCACTGGTTCTCAGTTCTACTAATTCTCATTACCTTCGTTCTTTCTCTGATTTACTCTCAAACCATACTGTGTACTCATTAGACTGTTCATTCCGTTCAGCAGATCATTTAATTCTTCTTCACTTTCACTCAGGATAGCAATGTCATCAGCAAATTCTTATCATTGATATCCTTTCACCTTGTATTTTAATTCCACTCCTGAACCTTTCTTTTATTTCCATCATTGCTTCCTCGATGTACAGATTGAAGAGTAGGGGCGAAAGGCTACAGCCTTGTCTTACACCCTTCTTAATACGAGCACTTCGTTCTTGATCGTCCATTCTTATTATTCCCTCTGGTTGTTGTACATATTGTATATGACCCGTCTCTCCCTATAGCTTACACCTACTTTTTTCCAGAATCTCTAACAGCTTGCACCATTTTATATTGTCAAACGCTTTTTTCCAGGTCGACAAATCCTATGAAAGTTGTCTTGATTTTCCTTCAGCCTTGCTTCCATTATTAGCTGTAACGTCAGAATTGCCTCTCTCGTCCCTTTACTTTTCCTAAAGCCAAACTGATTGTCACCTAGCGCATTCTCAATTTTCTTTTCCATTCTTCTGTATATTATTTTTGTAAGCAGCTTCGATTGCATGAGCTGTTAAGCTGATTGTGCGATAATTCTCGCACTTGTCAGCTCTTGCCGTCTTCGGAATTGTGTGGATGATGCTTTCCGAAAGTCAGATGGTATATCGCCAGACTCATATATTCTACACACCGACGTGAATAGTTGTTTTGTTGCCACTTCCCCCAATGACTTTAGAAATTCTGATGGAATGTTATCTACCCCTTCTGCCTTATTTGACCGTAGGTCCTCCAAAGCTCTTTTAAATTCCCATTCTAATACTGGATCCCCTATCTCTTCTAAATCAACTCCTGTTTCTTCTCCTATCACATCAGACAAATCTTCACCCTCATAGAGGCTTTCAATATATTCTTTCCACCTATCTGCTCTCTCCTCTGCATTTAACAGTGGAATTCCCGTTGCACTCTTAATGTTACCACCATTGCTTTTAATGTCACCAAAGGTTGTTTTGACTTTCCTGTATGCTGAGTCTGTCCTTCCGACAATCATATCTTTTTCGATGTCTTCACATTTTTCCTGCAGCCATTTCGTCTTAGCTTCCCTGCACTTCCTATTTATTTCATTCCTCAGCGACTTTTATTTCTGTATTCCTGATTTTCCCGGAACATGTTTGTACTTCCTCCTTTCATCAATCAACTGAAGTATTTCTTCTGTTACCCATGGTTTCTTCGCAGCTACCTTCTTTGTACCTATGTTTTCCTTCCCAACTTCTGTGATGGCCCTTTTTAGAGATGTCCATTCCTCTTCAACTGTACTGCCTACTGCGCTATTCCTTATTGCTGTATCTATAGCGTTAGAGAACTTCAAACGTATCTCGTCATTCCGTAGTACTTCTGTATCCCACTTCTTTGCGTATTGATTCTTCCTGACTAATGTCTTGAACTTCAGCCTACTCTTCATCACTACTATATTGTGATCTGAGTCTATATCTGCTCCTGGGTACGCCTTACAATCCAGTATCTGATTTCGGAATCTGTCTGACCATGATGTAATCTAATTGAAATCTTCCCGTATCTCCCGGCCTTTTCCAAGTATACCTCCTCCTCTTGTGATTCTTGAACAGGGTATTCGCTATTACTAGCTGAAACTTGTTACAGAACTCAATTATTCTTTCTCCTCTTTCATTCCTTGTCCCAAGCCCATATTCTCCTGTAACCTTTTCTTCTACTGCTTCCCCTACAACTGCATTCCAGTCGCCCATGACTATTAGATTTTCGTCCCCCTTTGCATACTGCATTACCCTTTCAATATCCTCATACACTTTCTCTATCTGTTCATCTTCAGCTTGCGACGTCGGCATGTATACCTGAACTATCGTTGTCGGTGTTGGTCTGCTGGCGATTCTGATTAGAACAACCCGGTCACTGAACTGTTCACAGTAACACCCTCTGCCCTACCTTCCTATTCATAACGAATCCTACACCTGTTATACCATATTCTGCTGCTGTTGATATTACCCGATGCTCATCTGACCAGAAATTCTTGTCTTCCTTCCACTTCACTTCACTTCATTGACCCCTACTATATCTAGATTGAGCCTTTGCATTTCCCTTTTCAGATTTTCTAGTTTCCCTACCACGTTCAAGCTTCTGACATTCCATGTCCCGACTCGTAGAACGTTATCCTTTCGTTGATTATTCAATCTTTTTCTTATGGTAACCTCCCCCTTGGCAGTCCCCTCCCGGAGATCTGAATGGGGGACTATTCCGGAATATTTTGCCAATGGAGAGATCATCATGACACTTCTTCAATTACAGGCCACATGTCCTGTGGATACACGTTACGTGTCTTTAATGCAGTGGTTTCCATTGCATTCTGCATTCACGAAGAGAGTGCTACTGCCATGGCCACCATGTCATCTACTGAGCAGCGTCACTCAACAGTACGAAAACCTGGAAAGAACATGCTTATATGTTTCGTCCAAGTGTTTTATTGATCTTTCACACCTTACTGATTTATTAGCATAGCCACTGATTTGTTTGGACATTCTTTCAGTTGTATTATATACAGGCTCCCATGCCACTGTACATGGAGCATCCCTGGTTACGAAGTCTGTTCAAAAACTTCTATAACATTCGTTAATTTCACGCCATTGGTGTGCTGGAGCAAAATGCAGTTGGCATCCCTGCACACACCTGCACTTAATGCGTAATTTGTGTACCACAATTTGTGAATGTGGAGATGGCAGAGTTCGGAGGAGGAATGCATCTGCATTAAATTTTGCATGAAACTCAAGAAAATCTTTACGGAGACACACCAAGTGATGCAGAAACCCTATGGCGATGAGTGCTTAAGCCATACTCGATTATACGAATGGTTCAGATGGTCTAAAAATGGCTGGACAGAAGTTAAAGATGACCCTCATTCAGGATGT
Organism: Schistocerca piceifrons; assembly: GCF_021461385.2. Lineage (NCBI taxonomy): Eukaryota > Metazoa > Arthropoda > Insecta > Orthoptera > Acrididae > Schistocerca > Schistocerca piceifrons. The sequence continues at coordinate 14,869,165 of NC_060149.1, forward strand.
CAGTCTTCTAACTATGATGCTTATGTCAGGAATGTCAATGAAATTGTGAGCATCAATCGAGAACTGACTGACCGAGAGTTTGGAGAAGAATGTAACATTTCAATTGGATCATATCGTGAAATCCTGATGCAACATCTTCGAATTCATTGTGTTGCTGCCAAGTTCATCCCACAGCTCATGCGTCAAGACCAGAAAGACCTTCGCCTTGCAATCTGTGAAGAGCTTTCAGATCACACAAATGAGAACAAAATGTTCCTCAAGAGAATCAAAACTGGTGATCAGATATGGTTCTACAGTTATGGTACTATCGTGACGCGTTGCGACACTTGTGAGATAACTTGATGAGAAGGAAACTGCCCGATATGTGGTGAGACAATTCATGGCTCCATGGCTATTTCATCATAACACAACCACACGTTCATCCCTGTTGGTGCATGGCTATTGCACAAAAAAAGAAATCACTGTGCTGCTTCATCCTCCATACTCTCCAGACCTGACCCCTGCAGACTTTTATTTCCAAAGTTGAAGTCCCCATTGAAAGGATGAAGATTTGCAATGATGGATGAGATAAAAGAAAACTTGCAGACAGCACTTCACATGATCCAGGAAGTGGAAACAGTGATCGGAGTAGTGTATCAATTGTGGAGCAGAATATTTCTAAGGAGCCCATGCACAGTAAGTAAAACGTAAGTGTAGAAAAATTATGCAGACAACTTTCAGCATTTTTTGAACAGACCTCTTATTATCCATACTACATATCACTGTCCTTAAGAACCACTAAAGCTGCTCTGTACATTCTTATTTTTCGACTTTTCTGTTAATGAACTGATGCTCACATATGGACACTAATTTCACCACTGTTCAGTGACAGTATAAGAAAATTACTACAAAAGCAAACCTGTGTCGCACATTCAAGCGAAGAAAATTCTTTGCTCACAAACAGAAGTGTGATAAGTGTTCTATGAACTCAAAAGCTAGAGGTTATTTGCTAACCTCTTAAATCTTATACAGTGTAAAACTAGTAGACTGATTGAAGTTGTCAGTCAAGATGTTTGTTCCACGTTTTGGCACAGAAATGGATGACAATAAAATGAAGTGTGAATGCTGAATCTGTCTTCTGGAATAACTTTGTTGATTACGTTAACATAATATCTACTCTTGACTGTTGCACAGATGTAAAAATTTCAGAAATAAATGAGCATGGACTGAAACAGCTGAAGATCAATAAAGGAATCACCATGAGTCAGGACAAATAATATTCATGTGAAGTCTAGTTTGCCTTCTTTCTACATGTGATCTACAAGGCTATAGATAGGAGGCAGGAAAAAAAAATCATTATTTTTGCCAAATTTGGTGTTATTTTTTGCCAATTTAGTTATTAAGTTTGACAAATTACTTGTTAATTTCAATTTTTTGGCCAAATTCAGTGGCTTTTTGCCATTTTTGGTGTTTGTTTTTGCTAATTTTAGTGCTTTTCTCCAGATCTGGCGGTGGTCTTTTTGCCAGATTAGGTGCTATTTTTTTTCCAAATCCTTTTTTTGCTAAATTCGATGTTAGTTTTTTAACATTAGCTGGTATTTCCAGCTAAAGTCTCTGACTTTTGTTGCCAGTTTGACTTTTTTTGCCAAAATTGCTGCTACTTTCATCGTCCCATCAATGTTCATTACATGGGAAATTAACTGATATTTTAAAACTGAACACAGGCCTTAGCCTTGAGGAGATTAGAAGTCAAACCCCTACTTCAACATTCAATAACACAGTTATAAATCTGAGGATTGCAATTACTCATTTTCATAACATTTTTATCTGACAAAATTTCATATTTACCAATGTCTCAAAAATCAACTTTGCAGTATTTCATTAAAAACCTTTTAATTATGTGTTTTTTTCACAAAATTTTTCTATCTCGAGCTATAGGTGCCCAATACATTGGCTGCTCCTGTCAATTCTTTGTAAAAGGTGGATGACACAATGTATATACCTGACTTTCTTCTCTGCCAAACCACTGCAGAAAACAGGTATGAGACTACAGAAATAAGAGCAGACCTTGATCACCTCAGCACTTTTAAGACCCCACACAAATTTTAATTGACAAGTGATGTTTCTTGTATCAGAGTCCTAAAGACCCAATGACTAATGCTTCAACACATATGAACAGTTAACTGTGAAATAACAGTGGTCGTTTAAAAACATAACAGATCTGCGCCCCCCCTCCCCCCCCCCCCCCCCCCCTCTCTCTCTCTCTCTCTTTCTGTTTTGTTCCTACTTATTTTTATTTTCTTTAATTTAATTTGTATACATAATTTCTTCTGTAATAGCTGCTCTCAGTTACAACAGAGACAGTATTTTCTTAGAATTTAAGGTTCTAAAGAGGCTTCTACAAAAGTCTCACACAAGAAGCTGACAAATGAAGTGTCACCATGCAGTGCTGCTTAAAGACAATGTGCTGTATCAAAGGAAATATTCATTTATCAGCACCTACATTAGACCTACTAAGTTTGTCACTGTACTTCTGGAATGTGCAGTTCAGGGATCTACGATCTCTATGAAACAAGAGGGACAGAAATATGCATGCACTAAAGGATGGCCTAGCAACACCGTGACAACATAGCATACACACACAGGTGTTTGGAAAACCAGCTTCGACAAATAATGGTACTTACCATGTGTAGTGGCATACTGTTATGGTCCTTACGTAATACTACTTAGGGGAGAAAGGAGCACATTTAGACAAATTTTAAATTCTAATTTTTTCTTATGAAAGATGATATTTCATTTTTGTAATTAGTCCTATAAGTTACTATAGTTATCACAATATTAAAAAGAGTAAAATTTTACATTTCACTTTAAGCATACCCTTGTTGACATGGGGTACTACTGAATGGTGAATGAGGCATCTTTTCGACACCTAGACACCAATGACTTTTTACTTACCAAATCTTTTGCTGCACTATTTATTTATTTATTTATTTACTCAAAGTGATTCAAGTTACAGAACGAGCTCATTTTGGTGATTTGCCATTATAAAGTGTACGTCTTAGCTGGAACGACATGGTTCATATGTCATATTGTACTGTACTTGTCAGTTGTCTTTTTGTTATGAAATGATCATGTTACTTATGTTTATTTTTTATTTGCATAATCTTATTAAGTTATTTTTTGACAGTATGTGACAGCTTTGGTTTTAGATTTTATTTTTTAATCAGCTAAAGATATATTTTATTGATGTAATAGGTCTACAAAATAGCTGTGTATACAAATCCAATAACACTAAAGATATAAAATGCAAGAAAGATAAATAATAATACAATATAACCTTATGAACATGTGTCCCAAGGGAGCAAAAACAAAAGAATAAATCAAGAGTTCATGTTAACAAAATTCATGTTAAGTGAAAAAACAGATTTTAATATGTATACATGTACAGTAGTACAGTAATGCATAATAGCCTATAGTATATATCACTTTACTTTACTGCAGACTTGTAATACCATAAAGTGACTGTGAAAGCCAAAATTACACTATTTACTTGGAAAAAATTAAAGCATGGTTCACTGATGTTCACAGGAATGAAAGTATCTTGTAATTTCACAACCAATTGTAACTATAGCATCCGTATACCCAGTAGTGACCTCAGATGTTGAAGCGAACCATTCTAAACTGCCCAAAGTTTTAGACATCTCCTGACAGGTAGTGGAATGGTATCTGTATTCGCCGCCTCACTTTCTGCTGATGACCTTTCTTGCATCTCTCTCACAGGTTTTGGCACATCAGATCACACAGAGGCACAAACAGCAACACTGTAGTCTGTACTAATGAATTCCTTGTAGCTAATCCCAGGGTTCACAACATTTCACAGAACTGTCTATTCATCAGGTGAAGTGGCATCATCTAGTTTGTGCACATCTTGAGTGTTGCTATGCCTCCAGGTTCTTCTAAAGCACTTCTGTATGTGATGTGGCAACACAGAGTTCCAGGCTGCTGCAGTGGGTTTTGTTGCATCAAGCAGATTCCAATTCAGGGCTGTAATAAGCTCTCTTCACGAGAGAAATGCCTCGGTCCAAGGGCTGAATGTGGCTTGTCACATTTGGTGAAAAAAAACTAAACCTTTCTGTTACATTTCATCTAGAATCTTAAGCTTTACAAGTACATTTAGAGCTGTCTCTCCTCTTTGCCATGTTAGGTTCAGATCCTGCATGTTACAGGCAGCCCATATTAATGTTTTTAAAACAACGTAGTTTCTTGGACTTACTGATAACCCAGGGATGAAACTTCTCACTCGCATGCACATTACATACAATAACAGTTACACACTGCTGCGTGCTCCAACGCAACACTTATAACTTTTTAACCCCAGGGTGCAATTTGGAGAAAGTTTGTAAAAAAGTCCAGTTCCATCCATACCGAACACACAAGGCATACTTTTTCATCAATCGGTCGAATTACTGCCACCAGCTGTTCGCACATTTCTTCATCAAATTTATTTGCCTCATCACAAATTTATGCAGATGAAAACTAATGTCTTTTGGAACAGACACAACCAACCTGCAGAACAAATGAAGTCTTCAATGCCAATAGTTTTGCCAATCTCATTTGCTTTTGACTGAATCTTAAGGCCACTTAAAGGTATGTTTGATGCACGCATACGTTTGAACCACTCTAGCAGTAATGTCTCAATCTGTTTAGACTTAGAGCCGCGAAGTCATTTAAATTTGTTTCTGGAACCTGCTGCAGCAGGTAAAAGTACACTTGGGAATTCCAAACTGCTCTGCAATTGCTGTTTTCTTTGTAATATGGTCCATTTCATCTAGACCTTAAGCTTTAGTAGTACATTTAGAGCCATCTCTTTCCTCTTTGCCATGTTTCACGTGCTACCATTTCTAGATTTTTATTCAGTATTCTAACTCAATCTGGCTATGACTCAAAGAACATCTGGCACTGACTGCTTCCAATTGTTAATGCAAACATTATTGAATTTATTTAAATTTACTGTACACGCTGATTGTTGAGGCGATAATTACAGCTGCAAACCTACAATACACTATAAATGAGTCAACAATGGGTAGTTAGCTTTGTTGTTACATTTCTTGCATTCGTTTTAGAAAAAATTAATACTTAAGAATATTGTTAACATCAGAAGCTTGTGTTACAATGAAATTTAATTATTCTATGGACTGAAAGATTTCACAAGTCATCTTAACCCATGAAACTTCCCATAAGAACTGTTATATTTAATAATAATAATAATAATAATAATAATAAAGCTGGCCACAGGAATTTTACTTTGTAATTTTTGTCTTCTTACCCTTATACTTGCCCTACAAATAAGACATTTTTTCCTGTGAACTTCAAGGGTTCACAATTTTTATGTAGTCTAAATCATTATTTAAGTCCATATTTTTAGAATCAGATGTATCTTGTAGAACTTCACTATCAGAGACTTCGTGAAATATAAATTTTCTTGTAACCTTGTACCTAATTTTTTTGTTCATTTTTCAGATTTCACTTAATTTTCCTTAAACTCGCTCTTCACTTTTTTCCAGCTTTTAAAGGTATCCTGGTTCAATTCATTTTAGTTAATATTATTGATATCTTCCTGTTCTCCTCCCAGTATTACTTTTTGGTGCTACCTTTCAAAATAGCCAGACGTCATGTGAGCTTCACTTGTGCTTGCCTATAGGTCACTGATTTTTACATTGTAGGCTTACAACTACAGCTCAAAACCACTGGATTTTCTTTGCTTGTGCTAGGTTCACATTCAAATGTGGAGTTCACTTCAACACACAAGAACCAACTAAAACAGATGGGTTGCTTATTTAGCCTTCTGCAAAACCATTTGAATTAACAGCGTGTCCACAATAGTCAAAAAAATTATATAACATCTGCTTTATTAAAAGCTGTTGCTCTTTATTTGCTATTTTTTCAGGTTTTTGCAAGGTGAGCTGCTGATACTGGCTCATGAAACCCCTGATGCAATCTATTCCAGCTATTTTATTTACATCCCAACTACTCTGCATGCTTGGACAGGCATTTTGCATAGTCATAAGTCAGTCCATGGTTCATATTTTTAACTTCTAATACTGTTAATTGCAAAGCTTACGATCTTCATCTGCAGTGAAAACTAGATGATTTGTATAATTTTAGTGATGATAATTTGGTGATCGTATTTGTTTAGTGTCAGCTTAATATCCATGCATTGCTATTTCTCAAGCTGTCAAAGCAGAATAGTGAACCCGAAATAGATATGCACCAGTTCTACAAGATGGCACGCTTCCATGGCATTTCCACATCTACATCCATACTCCGCAAGCCACCTGACGGTGTGTGGCAGAGGGTACCTTGAGTACCTCAATCAGTTCTCCCTTCTATTCCAGTCTCGTACTGTTCGTGGGAAGAAAGATTGTTGGTATGCCTCTGTGTGGACTCTAATCTCTCTGATTTTACCCTCATGGTCTCTTCGCAGGATATACATACGAGGGAGCAATAAACTGCTCGACTCCTCGGTGAAGGTATGTTCTCGAAACTTCAACAAAAGCCCGTACCGAGCTACTGAGCGTCTCTCTTGCAGAGTCTTCCATTGGAGTTTATCTATCATCTCCGTAACACTTACGCGATTACTTAATGATCCTATAACGAAGCGTGCTGTTCACCGTTGGATCTTCTCTCTCTCTTCTATCAACCCTATCTGGTACGAATCCCACACCAGTGAGCAGTACTCAAGCAGTGGGGAACAAGTGTACTGTAACCTACTTCATTTGTTTTTGGACTGCATTTCCTTAGGATTCTTCCAATGAATCTCAGCCTGACATTTGCTTTACCGATGATTAATTTTGTATGGTCATTGCATTTTAAATCACTCCTAATGCCTACTCTCACATAATTTATGGAATTAACTGCTTCCAGTTGCTGATCTGCTATATTGTAGCTAAATGATAAGGGATCTTTCTTTCTATGTATTTGCAGCACATTACACTTGTCTACACTGGTATTCAATTGCCATTCCCTGCACCATGCGTCAATTCGTTGCAGATCATCCTGCATTTCAGTACAATTTTCCATTGTTACAACCTCTCGATATACCACAGCATCATCCACTAAAAGCCTCAGTGAACTTCCGATGTTATCCACAACGTCATTTGCATATATTGTGTATAGTAATGGTCCTGTGACACACCCCTGCGGCACACCTGAAATCACTCTTACTATGGAAGACTTCTCTCCATTGAGAATGACATGCTGAATTCTGTCATCTAGGAACTCTTCAATCCAATCACACAGTTGGTCTGATAGTCCATATGCTCTTACTTTTTTCATTAAACGACTGTGGGGAACTGTATCAAACGCCTTGCGGAAGTCAAGAAACACGACATCTACGTGGGAACCCATGTCTATGGCCCTCCGAGTCTCGTGGACGAATAGCGCAAGGTAGGTTTCACACGATCGGCTTTTCCAAAACCCATGCCGATTCCTACAGAGTAGATTTCTAGTCTCCAGAAAAGTCATTATATTCAAACATAATACGTGTTCCAAAATTCTACAACTGATCAACATTAGAGATATAGGTCTATAGTTCTGCACATCTGTTTGATGTCCCTTCTTGAAAACAGGGATGACCTGTGCCCTTTTCCATTCTTTTGTAACACTACGCTCTTCTGGAGACCTACGGTACACCGCTGCAAGAAGGGGGCGAGTTCCTTCGCACACTCTGTATAAAATCTAACTGGTATCCCATCAGGTCCAGCAGCCTTTTGTCTTTTGAGCAATTTTAATTGTTTTTCTATCCCTCTGTCATCTATTTCGATATCTACCATTTTGTCATCTGTGCGACAATCTAGAGAAGGAACTACAGTGCAGTCTTCCTATGTGAAACAGTTTTGGAAAAAGACATTTAGTATTTTGGCCTTTAGTCTGTTATCCACTGTTTCAGTAACATTTTGATCACAGAGTGTCTGGACATTTTGTTTTGATCCATCTACAGCTTTGACATAAGACCAAAATTTCTTAGGATTTTCTGCCAAGTCAGTACATAGAATTTTACTTTCGAATTCGTTGAATGCCTCTCGCATAGCCCTCCTCACATTACATTTTGCTTCATGTAATTTTTGTTTGTCTGCAAGGCTTTGGCTATGTTTATGTTTGCTGTGAAGTTCCCTTTGCTTCCGCAGCAGTTTTCTAACTCAGTTGTTGTACCACAGTGGCTCTTCTCCATCCCTTACTATCTTGCTTGGCACATACTCATCTAATGCATATTGATGATGGTTTTGAGCTTTGTCCACTGATCCTCAACACTACCTGTACTTGAAACAAAACTTTTGTGGTGAGCCGTCAAATACTCTGAAATCTGCTTTTTGTCACTTTTGCTGAACAGAAAAATCTTCCTTTTTTTTAATATTTATATTTACGGCTGAAATCACCAATGCTGTAACCTCCTTATGATCGCTGATTCCCTGTTCTGTGTTACCTGTTTCAAATAGTTCGGGTCTGTTTGTCACCGGAAGGTCTAATATGTTATCACCACGAGTCGGTTCTCTGTTTAGCTGCTCAAGGTAGTTTTCAGATAATGCACTTAAAAAATTTCACTGGATTCTTTATCCCTGCCACCCGTCTCCCAGTATATATATGGTAAATTAAAATCTCCGCTCAAAACTGTAACATGGTTGGGAAATATAAGTATTTTCCAAATTTTCCTTCAGATGTTCTGCCACAACAGCTATTGGGCCAAGGGGCCTACTGAGACATCCAATTACCATGTTTGAGCCTGCTTAACTGTGACCTTCCCCAAATTATTTCACATTTCAGATCTCCATAAATTTCTTTCAATACTATTGCACTTTTTATCCCTATAAACACACCTCCCCCTTCACTGTCCAGCCTGTCTCTGCAGTATACATTCCAATCTGAGTTTTGAATTTCACTACTGTTTACATCTGATTTCAGCCAACTTTCCGTCCGTAGTACTATGTGGGCATTGTGACCATTTATTAATGAGAGCACTTCTGGGACCTTTCTATAGATGCTCCTGCAGTTTACTATTACCACATTAATATTATCATTCCCTGTTGCGTTTTGCCTACTGCTACCTTGTCGCATCTCAGTAGACGTCTTGTCGGGCCTAGGGAGGGAGTTCTCTAACCTAAAATACCCACATGTGCACTCTACACGTACTCCGCTACCCTTGTAGCTACTTCCTGCGTGTAGTGCACGCCTGAACTATTCAGGGGGACCCTACATTTCTCCACTCGATAGCGGAGGTCGAGAAATTTGCACCCCAGATCTCTGCAGAATCATCTGACCTCTGGTTTAAGCCTTCGACTCTGCTCCAAACCAGATGAGTGCGATCGGTTCTGGGAACAACACTACAAATAGTTAGCTCAGATTCCACCCTGTGGGCGTGGCTTTCCGCCTTCACCAACTCCGCCACCCACCTGTATGAACTGAGGATGACCTCTGAACCCAGACGGCAGGAGTCATTGGTGCCGACATGAGCAACAATTTGCAGTCGGGTGCACCCAGTGCTCTCTATCACCGCTAGCAGGGCCGCCTCCACATCTCGGATGAGACCCCTGGCAAGCAGACAGAGTGAACACTGGCCTTCTTCCCCAACCTTTCTACTATTTCCCTAAGGGGCTCAATCACCCACCTAACATTGGCGCTCCCAATCACTAATAAACCCCTCCCCCCGTGTGCCTGCTTGGACCTTGCCGAAGGAGTGGCCATATGTCCACTCACAGGCAGAGTGGGTGATGCCAAATGGCCAGCCTCCACATTGACCCTCCACCTTGTACGATGCGAACACCGTTGAACCTGCCACTCCCCTTGGGGAGAGGGTGGCCCAACTGTGCCCAGTACCTGTGAAGATGTCTCAACAGCAGGGACTGTGGGTGAAGCATGTAACACCTGGGGCATACCATGCAACGCACCAGACTCCCCGCTGCCACTACACGCTGAGGCAGCAGCCTGAAGACGGCTGACCGTGGTCATCAGCACATTCAGCTTTTCACGAACAGTGGCGAGCTGCTCCTGCATCCGTACACAGCGGTCACACATCCTATCCATCCTAAGAAATCAACAGTTTAGTGTGGAGTGTTAAGTAATCAACTTTTAACTAGACTGCCAATTCACTAAAGGCAGCTGAGAGCTGTAGTTACTAGACACTTCTTGTTGGAAACAATGAAAATAAGCACTAACTGTCTCTGACTGTATTCAAAACACGAAATCTATGGAACACTATTACTAGTACTCAAAAAAATTTGCAATTTTTTCTTCACTCTCCCCTTATTACAACACACTGTTTTTTCAAGTTCACACCACATTACCAATTCTAAAAGAAAAAACTTATTTTGCACCTATTGTGCCATACAATGATATATTATTGCTGAAATAAGTTACGTAGATAGTCTGCAGACGGACTTCAACTCTAAATGGTTTCCTGAAATCTGCATGTGCAGCCATTAAAGGTAAAGCACTGTTGCTTCTTTCAGAAAGGTGTTTAAAGTGGTTTATGGAATAATTAGATGTACAATGTTATAAGCTTAGTGTATAAATTTCATTTGTCTCAAAATCAGGTAGCAAAAATGCACTCTTGGAACAGAACTGAGCTTTTACTTTTCCCATCACGAAACAACATTTATTGAAGACCAACACTCTTGTGAATAATAATGGAGGGAAATCCATTGTCAACTATTTTCCTGTTGTGGCCATTTAAACAGAAGTGTCAGTTGTGAGAAATTCTAACTGCTGAAAGGTGTCCCTAATTGAAAAGAGGACACACATCACCAGGTTTTGGTTGGTTGAATGACTGGGGGTAAGGGACTAAACAGTGAGGTCATCAGTCCCTCGTACCATGTTTCGGAGTACCCCTGTTGCAATCAGTTCAAAGGTCAGAGAAGGAAAAATAGCAGATGACACCCAATAAAACTGGACCTACCAACACACTGTGGTGTTCAAAATTACCTCTGGGCTGAGGAACCATTCCTTTACATGATAGCATACATCCAATATGGGTCTAAGGCCTTAATGAGTGTCTAGGACAATGCACTGCTCTGAGGGGAGTCCATTAGTACTTTGTGTTCACAACCTAACCTACTCCAACCTAACCATCCTCAGACAGGTATTCAGGATCCCGGCAGCAAGATGACATGCCACACAAGTGATCTTCCAATGTCTGTGGTACAGCCTGTACATAGTCCATGGGGCTCTTCAAAATTCCACACATGTATGCAACAATCAAAAACTAAAGAATTCGTTAGCAAAATTTCTGACAAAGTGCACTGATGGCCCCAATTTTATAAAAGGTTAGGCTTCTGTGGTACGTCTTATCAAGATAGGACGAACTAATTAAATTAACACTTTATAAATCTTTAGATTAAAAGAATGCATGAGAATGTACCAAAATTGAGGACAATTTAATGTTGACAATATCATAACTTAACTGTACTAACATGCACATCATCATAATACTTAACCTAACAGAGAATCATACAGAACATGCTCTAACCAACCAAGACACTTGTTGTTTGGATCAGTGTGCACGACAAACTGTTGAAGAAAAACAAACAAAACCTGTTACAGTAGGAAACTAAAAATTCTGAACTGATTACCCGAAATTTTTTTAAATACCACCACCATACAATGATATGATCTGTGTTATACTAATTTGTATCACAGAATTATCTTAGGCTTCACTTCGGAATAAATAACTACTTCCACACAATGATATTTTTTTGTAAATGTGTTGAAAAATTCTCACCCATAATATATGGATCATCAATCAGTGGGTAGAAGAAGTCCGTCGTCTGTAGCAAAAATAGTCCATGTCGGGGAAGAGTAATTACAGCTGAGTCTAAACCTGCATCTGAAATAAATTTCATTATACAAATGAGAAAATGAGAAATATGATTTTTAGAAAGCACTTTGCAACAAATTATCAATGGTGATAAATCAAGACAACACAATCTGCACAAACATTTAAGACACCAATGCAGGTGCGAGTCATGTACTGATACAAATGGTAGAGAAAGTTTTAACCCCTGTTTGATATGTGCTGCCTATCCTAAGACTGATGGGTCATTAGCCAGCTGATTCCGAATGAAGAAAGATGAAGGTTAACATCCCACTGATGATCTCATTTCAGAGCGCCCAAACCCTCTGCCATACACTAGACAGCTTGCGGAGTATATGTACTATTGTTTGTGGAAACTGCAACATCAAGTAAAATCGTGAATTCAATTTATTTAATACTACAGGTTAGGTACATGAGAAGTAACAAATGATTAACTTTTCAAATCTGTACACGACCTTTGAGCCCTACTATTCAGTATGACGTGTGGCCACCATGCATTGCAAATAGAGCAGCTATATGCCATGGCATTGAATCAGTAAGGTTCTGAATACATTCCTGACAGATTTCCTCCACACAGTTTGTATCCGAGCCCACAAATCTGTGACACCAGTTACTGGTGGACTGTGATGCACCAGGTGTCTACCAACCATATCCCAGACACGTTCGATGGGCGACATATCTGGCGAACATGCAGGCCAGGGAAGCAATGGTACCCATCACTCTTTGAACAAGGCCTGTACATTCCTCGCAACATGTGGCCGGGCATTGTCCTGTTGAAATGCGGCCTGTGGAGATGCCTGAATCAGGGGGAGTACCTCAGGCACCACAACCTCCATTAGGTACCAGTTGCTGCTCAAAGTGCCCGCAATACACATGACGCAGGATCGGTTGTTGTAACCAAGGACGCCCCAAACCATCACACCAGGTGTTTGTCCGCTATGCCGCTCCACAATGCAGCCCTCCAGGTTACGCTCACCACAGTACTGCCGGACACTTATGTGACCATCACGGTAGGGCATGTTGAAGCAGGACTCATCTGAAAAGATTACGTGTTTCCACTCATCAGCCCAGTGACAGTGTTCACATGACCATTGCAGTTGAAGGAGCTTGTGGTTTCTGGACAATGGAAGCTGATGTAATGGCATGCATGCAACCAATCTAACCTGCAGCAGACGGCGACGAACAGTCTATGCAGGCAAGTTCGCACCTGTTGCAGTGTTCCAGCAATGACCCAACATGTGGATTACAGTCTGTGATGGCCATGCGGACAAGATAACAGTCATCCCATGCTGTGGTCATGTTCCGTGGTTGAGTTCCCACTCATCGCTGCGTATGACCTTCCTCTATCCACTGCTTCCACAGACACATGACTGTCGTAGCAGTATGCCCTGTGCGAGCCAAAATGTCACAGTATGACAACCCCGTTTCCAGGAGACCAATCCTTCTGCCCCATTCGAACTCTCTCACATGCTGATATAGCTCCCTTTGATGTCAACGAGGCATATTGGCACTCAATGTATTGTTTCCACCTTGTGACAGCTCTGCACTGAGTACACTAGGCACAACACCGACCCTGTCTGACTGACATGAGAGGACTCTGCTCGGCCTACATGTACCCCATCTCGCTGCAAAACATAGCACATATTGCTTGCACACACGTTGCCACTTCCACAAAGTGTGGCGCTATTCGGGTCATTCCTTCTCGGTGTTGCACTTTGCACAAACGGCAGTGTATTTTTATGTGGGACTGGGTAGTTCGTTTTCAGAGGAACTAATTATCCATGCATTCACCTTCGAGTTACTTAAGACAACAATAAAAAATCTAAGAATGAGTGGCTGGACAGTGACTAATTTCACTCTTCTGAATACACTCGATATTTAGATTTAAATGTTGGCTAATCTGAAACTTTGTGTTACAATAACACAGTGTAAAGAAGTTTAAAGTGTTAGTCATGATCATAAAAAGTAATAATGGAAACTTCCTGAACTGATAGAACACAATGATTTCACTAAAAAGCTAAAGTGGAGCTGCCCAAGAAATTTCATACAGTGAATAAATAAATTACAGGAATTATAACTACTTTACAAGTAGTTAATTTTATTTTTAATGATGAAAGTTCTTCACAGTCTATTAACAGTCTTAAGAGGGTCAGTTCTCATAAGGACTGTCTCGTTAGGTACTTGGCTACAATTCAGATTGAATAAATTAGAAACGAAACTAGCTGTTTCTTTGTTGTAGGAAGCGCACAGATATACTTAAGTGAATTAGAAACAATACAAAATCTCAGTCAGGATGTCTAGCCTGATATTTGGCTTCAACACCTACCAAATGCAGGTCCAGTGATTAACTTCATCCTCCCATTTTGTAATATGGAACTGGGATATGTAACAAACTTTCAGCACTTAGAGAAGGCCATATCTTGGAAAGCTGATTAACATAAAACCCACTGGTGGTGATTGCATACAACGCCTGAGTTATGTTCAATAGGATTTTGTGTCATTTCTCACACAGTCTTCATAGATTCGAGAGGTGGGTAACTAGTGTGTTGTATTTCTTTCCCTTCTAAGGACACAATACTACAATAATATTTAAATCTGCATCTACAGAATTCAGAGGACACATTTCATTTCACAAGAAAATCAATGAATTTTAAGATTAGTGACTTTTCTGGTGTTATGGATACCAAAGGCACGTGACTTGATGAATTTGTTGGTTAATGTTGAACAATCCATGCAAATAATAATCCTATGATGGCCAAGTATTAAAAAAGAAATAACTGCCCCAACAAATAAATCAAAGATGTTTAAGTACTTCATTTCATCTGGGATGTGGATAATACTGGCTGAAGAATACATAAGTCATGTGGATTTCATCTTAGCAGCCTTGGGAAACAATTGCTCCCAAATAAACAGGAAAATATCAGCAAACATCTTGTAGCCCACAAGTGTTTGGATCAGATTAAATTCAATTTTCGTTCCATACACCCAAAAATCAGATTATTCTCATTGGGATGGAGCATGTCAGAAATTAAAAAAATTGAATATCATACTCACTTCCCTGATCGTCTGTCAGTTGATTGTCAAGAATACATTAAACTGGAATTGCTAATATTTACAGAATTAAAACACTTTCAGACAAACACAGTTACGCACTTTTAATAAATTTATCAAACACAAAATACCTAATCTTGACTGCTGCAACTAAGTGCTGTCAAAACTGAAATCTAAAAGATGTTTTTACTTAAGCTGGTCTAACAGTCCCTCTTAAGATACTCATCTACAGAGTAGGAGGAGTTGCCTATCAGAAATTCTTTCAAACACTGTTTAAACTGTGCTTTATCTGAAAACAAGTCTTTAATGATTGCTGGCAGTTCACAGAAGATGTGTGTTCCTGAATATTGGACCCCTTTTTAGACCAAGGTAAGTGATTTTAGCTCTTTACGTAGAATGTTCTTATTCCTTGTGCTGATACTATGTATTGAGCTATTGGTTGCAAATTGACACATTTGCAACAAATTTCATTAAGGAATAAATAGACTGAGAAGTAGTGGTTAGAATATCCAGTTCCTTGAGCACATTTCTACATGATCATCTTGAATTTACACCACAAATTAGTCTTATATTACACACTTTTGCACTCTAAAAACTTTGACTTGGTTTCACGAGTTACCCCACCCAGAATATGATCCCATATGACAATAGAATCAAAGTACGCGAAGTATGCAAGTTGTTTTATATTTATACCTGACATCATTCACATTGCAAATACAGACTTGTTAAGGTGCTTCAGCAATTCTTTGGTATGTCCAGCCACCTGAATTTATTACTGAGTTGTAATCCCAGAAATTTAACACTGTCAATCTCTTCAATCTGCATGTGAATGTTATACACATGCTGGAATGAAATCTGTTATGGGTTCTGAACTGCATATAGTGGGTCTTTTCAAAGTTTAATGACAGTGAATTAACTTTAACCCATTTATGAATGTCAGTGAAAATTTAATTAGCAGCCATTTCTAAATCTGTACTAGACTTGTTATTTATTGCCATGTTTGTATCATCTGCAAACAAAACAAACTTAGCATCTGGAAATGTAACAGATGAGAAGTCATTAATGTGCACAAGAAAAAGCACCTGACCCAAGATTGAACCTTGAGGAGAACAACATGTAATTAATTCCCTATCAGATGAAGATTAATTGCTTACTGCACAGGTATTTCACGGCAACACCCTTTGTTTCCTGTTAGGTAGGACTAAAAATTTTGCTGCACCGCCAGTGACATCACAATATTATAATTTACTTAAGAGAATGTTGTGATTCACACAGTCAAAGGCTTTCGACACATCACGGAAAGTGCCAGTAGCCTCTAACCTGCTATCTAATGAATTAAGAACATTCTCACTGTACTTGTAAAAAGACTTCTCTATACTGGAACAAAGAAGGAGCCCAAACTGTGACTATGACAATATTAAATAACTTTCAACAGTTACTTAACTAGTACTATGCCATTTTAAATAGCTTGTTGGAACCTGAAAAATGGTGTTCAGTGTACACAGATTAAAGGTATTACGAATCAGTTGGTCGTCACAATGCAAATGAAAACACTGATACTTATAATACGTAATGCACAATAAATTAGGGCCTGATGTTTTTGGCAGAAAACTATTAAGTAACAGTCCACATAATGTGTGCCGAGCACTGACTGAAGCACAATATGTTTCACTGGGGACTGCCAGGATACTACACTGCATATAAATTTTGCAGGACTGATAAACGACATGCTATTGCTTGAGTCTAGCGAAAGACAATTTACCATGTAATTTTATTGACAAATCTAGTTATTTAAATAATAACTCTTTCAAATATTGTGCAAGAGGAATCCAATTATAGTCTGGGAGACGAGTCTTCGGTGCTAGAGCTCAGTAGTGGTTTTACACTGCCTAGCAACCACAGGTAGCCAGATAACAAGGGACTGCACTTTAACAGGTAGCAGGAGCCATGTTGTCACTCTGTAAATATCATGCACACATGCCTGAAAGTACCAGTGAGTGTCATTTGCAGCCGGTTCTGTTGTTTCATCTTTTGCCTGAATAGTTCAGTTCGTAGTTAATTTTGTTTTTAGTGTTTATTTGCTTCTGTTTTGTTTTAAACAATGCCTACATGATGAGTAGTGACAGCCCAACATGTAAAGTGAAACAGAAAAAGAAAATTGTGCTACACATCCAGGGCCACGAATTCATGTGTTTGGTGAAGCACTACTTTAAGAAAGAAAAGGAGAAAGGATGAGTCCGTACTTCTTGTTGTGCAGGTTCTTAATTGGACTGCAACAGCACTGAAAACCAAGGACACTGTTGTAATGATAGGGAAAGAACAATACAGTATAGAGTGTGGTGAGTGGCACAACAAGGCTGCACATTCCAGGAAAGAAGCAGCCAAGAGAGAAGCAAGTGACAAGTTTGGATAATTTCGAGAGAGACACCTTTCGTTGTCTTGTATACATACATAATAAGGGAACATGTTGCTCTATCTAAATTGCAGATGACACTTCAAAAAGACTTTTTTTAAACAAAGCATACAGTGCTGAGACATAGGCGTCAGCTATTCAGTGTTTAATGGACACAAAATATTAACGAAAAGGACAGATGTCGTCACATGGTGGGGCAGATTTCTGGAGAGGATCATGGGTGAGAGATTTGAAAATACAGTGTGGATAGATGAAATGTGGATTAACGCCAGCTGCTCATTACAGAGGCTGGAGTGATGGAACGCCTGAGGGGACCATGACAGTGTCTGTTGGAAAAGGAGGTGAATTCATATTTTACATACAGACATTTTTGTATGAAACTGATTGTTAATGTTTCATTCAAAAAAAGACATGTGACTGACACAAAGAGATAAACAGTCTAGTTTTTCAAAAGTGGGTCAAGATATCACTTATGATGACTCTGACACATCCATCAGGGATTGTCATGGGTAATTCTCCATATCACTCCATTGTTCATGGAAAGACACCAACTTCGGCAACAAAAACGATATTATTCAGTGGCTGAAATGACAAAAAGTGGATTTCAGAGACGATTTGAAGAAGCCTGGATTGCTCAAAATTGTGGCACAAAAGAAACAACAATTTCCAACACATTTAATTGACGAGATCGCTGAAAGGTACGGGTGTGAAATTATTTGGCTTCCTCCATTCTGGCATCACTTCAGTGTCATTTAAGGGGTATGGGTGCAAATAAAAAAATGCTGAAAATATTCTTGTAGCAGCTGTCAACCAAGTTACAAGTGAGATCTGGACAAAAATTGTAAACAGCACTGCAAGTGTCAGAGAGGCAGCCAAAAACAATGCCCATGTGGAAGAATGTGTAGAAAATTATGCATTTGTGAGGGAGCAGTGATAAGTTTCAGCAGTAATGAAGAAGACTATTCTAAATTAGATTCTGACAATAATAAAGAATGTAGCCAGGATTTTGTCAAGCGGGGTGGGGGGGGGGGGGGGGGTCTGACTTATTAAAGGGAACCTTAACCCTTAAGTGGTCGTGCGGGGTGTTCAGAACACCCCAATCAACCTTATCGATGGATTATTACATAATGGATAGGAGTATAACATCATGCTCTTTGGTACCTTTCTAGGACGGAATATGAAAGCTTTGAGTAACAATAGAATCTAGAATGGAAGCGCAAGTTCCAAGAAAACGTGCAACAATGTGCCCTGGGGTGGTGCTGGCACCCCGCGCAACTATGTTGCAGTACTGCGAGAAAGTGCACAGTAGTGTTCTGTAGCAGCTGCTTGTATTTTATCGCTCTGTGCAGTTAAAACAGCTATGGATCATTACGAAATAGAACAAGAAAGAGTGCAGAAGCTTCTGGAAGAAGTCTTACACGAAACTTCTGAAGGAGGAGAAAAGGAAGAGGAGGAAACAGACAGTTGTGAAGTTCTCTCTCATCACACGGAAACAGAGGATGAATACAACCTGGAACCACAAGTAAGTGCAGCGGATAATGAAAGCAAGCACGATTTTTTTATTGGAAAGGATAAGGTTACAATATGAGTGAAAAGTTGCCCTAGTCGCAATGTAAGAACTAGAAGTGTACACCTCATTATTCATCTCCCTGGTGTGAAAGCTATCGCAAAATCTGCAAAAAACTGCTGTGGACTGTTTTCCGATATTTACTCGAATAAATGACATAACAATTAGAACGATTACACCATGCACAAGTATTTACGTACAACACATTGCATCAAATATCACAAGAGACCATGATGCCAAACCAACAAATGAGAAAGAAATCTAATCTCTTCTGGGTCTTGATATTGGCTAGGCATTACTGGGCAGGACACCAAAATCTGGAAGACTTATTGGACACAAATGGTTTCTGAATTGCAATATTTCATGCAACAATGAGTTTACGGCACTTTCGTTTCTTGTTGCGTTGTTTGAGATTCGATGATATTTGAGACAGACCACATGTAGAGAACTTAATAGCCTAGCTGCATTCAGAGAAGTGTTTGAATTATTCATGTCAAACTGTTTCAGTAATTATACTGTGTCTGAATATACGATAGTGGATGAACAACTGGATGCATTTAGAGACAAATGCAGTTTCCGACACTATATATCAAGCAAGCCTGCGAAATATGGTTTGAAAATTTTCACCTTATGTGATGCAAGAAAATGGTATACTTTGGGGATGGAAATCTATGTTGGGAAACAGCCAGAGCGGCCCTTTGCACGGTCAAACTCGCCTAAGCAGATAGTAAATAGTTTTGTACAGCCTATTGAAAATACAACGTGACACTAGATAACTGGTTTTGTTCCATACCACTGGATGAAGAGCTCCTGAAAAAGAAACTTACAGTAGTAGGAACTCTTAGAAAGAATAAGAGAAGCTCCCTCCAGGCTTTCTTTGCACAAGAGGTCGGGAACTTAGAAGCAGCCTTTTTGGATTCAGAAAGGATATCATCATAGTTACATATGTGCCAAAGAACGGCAAAAACTTTATTCTCCTTTCATCTTTGCATCAAGACTGTGCCATTGACACTAACACTGCAGAAGAATCGAAATAGAAATTATAACAGTGTACAATAAGACCAAAACAGGTATGGACACAATAGATGAAATGTGCACTACTTATTCAACCTCAAGAAAAACTAGACACTGGCCACTTGCCCTATTTTTCCGAATGATTGACATTGCTTGCATTAACGCCCATATACACAAATAACAACAATGAGAGGATTTCCCGAAGAATGTTTTTACGTGAAGTCAGGTCATTAGTAAATCCCATAGTGTGCAAGAGAGCAGCCACTCACTCCCCGCCAAAACAAGTTAGACAGAGAGCCGCTAAAATGGCAGGAATTAAAGACAGCAACAATGCACCACCTTCTGAACAAAGAATACTTAGGCCCAGGTGCTGCATAGTTTGTCCTTTGAGTAAAGACATAAAAGTTAAATCGCACTGTGCTCAATGTTTGAAAGTTATGTGTGTAAAGTACATGAGAAATGTAAGTGAAAAGTGTTACGATAACGCAATCCTTGAAGCCAGTGATATTGACTGATTCCATAAAATGTTTGAGTTGACTGAACAAATGTTTAATTATATGTATAATCTCTTATACCTGTAATACAGTATGGAGAATAACAGAAATAAACAAACAAAATATTGTAAGAAAATGGGAATTACTGCTTATGTTTCAAATAACCCAACTTAATACTAAAGTAATATTAAATAAAACAATAATGTACTGGGAGATAACATTATAAATAGCTAAAACTTTGAACATAGCTGTTTCAGAGACTGTGTCAGAATTATATTGGAACAAATAAGCCCTCGGTCACAAATATAAAGTCAAAATTGACCTGGTTTCGATGCTACTATGAGTGTCGTCTTCAGAATTAGACTAACTGTTCTAAAACATATTAGATACATAGTACATTAATAAAATTAAAGTTTGTACTGACTGGAAAAGATGCAGTACTTACAAGTCACATATTAAAAAAGATCTGAGCCGGAAAGGCGTTGTCATGAACAGTTGTGAGATGGCGAGCCGCTAAGGGCTGCTCGTACTGTGAACAAGGGTAGCTAGAAAGAAGGTTTTTGGTCCTTACTGGGATTAGGTATTGGTATGAGTGTGGCTTCATGCCAGCCTCTGGGAAACGTGCCCTCTGCCCAGATGCATTTGTACGTATGAAGCAGTAAGTGCTTGCCCGCATGAGAAATGTGCTGCAACATCTGAATGCAAACGTCATCTGGCCCTGGGGTGGAGGATCGCGATGAAGTAAGAGCGTGATCTAGCTCCATCATAGTAAAGGCGCACTGTAGCACTCACAATTCTGAGAAGAGGAGGGTATCGCCCAAGCCTCCTCCACTCGTTTCTGATGGAGGAAGGCAGGGTGACAGTGGGAGCAGCTCGAAATCTGCACAAAATGGCAGCCCAAGGTGTTGCAGATAGCAATAGGATCCACTATGACATCACCTGCTATTGCGAGGCCAGAAATTGGGGAATGGATCTTGGTCCCAGAGGGCCGTCTGAGGTTGGCCCACACAACGGAAGAGGTTGTGAAACTGTTGAAAGGACTAGTGAATGAAATCCAGCTAGCTTTTTTGCTATACCGAAGAACGCGACGACACTGTGCACGCAACTGTTTATAATGATGCAGTTTACCACTGTAGGATGGCAGTTAAAAAGCATGGAGAGAACGTCTCCATGCGTGAACTGCGTCGCAGCACGCCTTAGTCCACCTAGGGATCAGGACACAGTGTGGTGAAGATGAAGATGATGACGACGACGACGATATGGGTTGAGAGGGCACTCGACATCGCTGTCATCAGTGCCCTGACAAAAGTCAACATGAAATCTCATGGGTGGGGACGAAGGCTGTCCCCACATGCAGAGCAGTTTATAACGTACTAAAGTCTGCCACCCTTCCCCACCAGTTTAGGGATGAGGCCTGATAGTACACAAAATTTCACCACTCTGTTAACACTGGTATCAGTATCTGCAAGGACGGTGTGCAGATCTCCTGCGAGACCAAAGGCTGCCCTAATATCAGTATACAGGACACACGTAGCAACAGTATGCTGAACTGAACGCGGCATGCCACAAACTTCACAACAGAAAGTGGTATCTGTCATCAAGAAAAATAGCCACTCCACCTTTAGCCCTGCCTACAGTATTATCGTCTTTCCTGTATATGTGGTAGCCCCGTAAAGTAGGTGTGTTATGACTAAGATGCATTTCTTGTAAGCAGATGCAGAAAGGTTTATTCTGGACCAGCAGCTGCAATTCTTTCAAATGTGAGCGATATCCATTCAAATTCCACTGCAACACAGAAGTCCCTATGGAAGCCATTGGTTAGCGATGGTGGTTGTATCCTTTCTCCCTTGGAGGCAGTGATTTACCGGGGAGGTCAGGGGGAACGTTTGCCAATTCCGCGTTCTCTAGTTCCTCCTATTGGAAGTCCAAATCTTCAAGCGCATAGTCATCATCGGAAAGGGAGAGCGCTCGTCAATCCGAAGGCTTACCTACCGCTTTCTTGGATTTAGAACTACTTTTAGAAGGACGTTTTTCTTTACTGGCAGGAGGAGGAGGACGAGGAGGAGGAGGAGGAGGAGGAGGAGGCTGCCTGGGTTGCTGGGATGGCTTAGGTGGCTTCTGAAGTAGGGGAGTGGTAAGTGGCTTAGGTGGTAAGTCTACTGCTGACTACTACTGAGCGACATCAGTTGCAAGTCGAGTCTTTCCCCCACAGGTACAGTGACAAGTGCATCTGCTCGTATTTGAATCTGTGGTCTGGGTTTGTGTGAAGGCACCACACTTAGCTATTGGTGTTTTAAGGGCTGATGCAAAAGAAGTTGAGAAAACCGATGTTGCATGGCTTTGTAAGCCTTTTTAGCTTCATCATACGGTATGCGTCTCTGTACTTTCAACTCTTGAATTTTCTTTTCCTCGTTGTAAACCCCACACTTTCTGTTCCACACTGGGTGATCCCCAGAGCTGTTAACACATTTCAGAGGAAGTGTACAAGAACTCCCTGCCTCTTGAGCGGAGCCTCCACAATTGCCACACATAGCCTTTCCGTTAGATCCCATGGTGGTATGGCCAAATCTGACATTTATAGCATTGCATGGGGTTAGGAACAAACAGGCGAACCTTAAGGCAGATATAACCGGCAAGGATATATTCTGGTAATTCTAGAGTACTAAATGTTAGAATAAATGTTTCCGATTTTTCCAATTTGCCATTGACTCTCCTCATATAATTCTGCACCTCCTTGACACCCACATTCTTCCACTCTTCACGCAACTCTGCGGGGTCCATCTCCATTATATTGGAGCAAGTAACCACGCCCTTACTATAGTTAAGGGTGTTATGCAATTCAGCCGCAACTGGGTAATCACCTAAGGCCTCTCATCCTAGAAGCTTTGATATTTGGGTGGAATTAGCAGTTTCCACCAAAAGTGTTCCATTACATAGTTGTTTGACACTTTTCAGAGACCCAGCAATTCCTTCCAATGCCTTGTTAATATAGAAAGGGGATATCTCCTCAAAGCTTCCCCCGTTTCGCTTGATTACAATGAAAGTGTTTTGGCACACTAATACCCTAATACTATTACTCGGAGACTTCTTTTCGGGAGGACTGACTAACCGAGCTCTCTTTGAGGAGTGGGAGTAGGTGTTGTCTGACGGTACACCCATCCCGTCAGGATTAGTAGTTTCATGAGACATTTCCATAAGGACTCCAAGAGACGCTAGGGAAACAACTGCTGACCCAGGCAGAGCCCTGCATGCCTGAGCAAGCCTGATTCAACTGGGGTGCGGCAGGTGCCCCAGAGGTTGCTCACTAAATACTGTTTACCTCAACAGCCATTCACCTCCTCAGCATGGGGCACACCTTGAGGTTGAGGAGTTTTTTTATATATATATATATATATATATATATATATATATATATATATATATAATAGTTCTCCAAAACACACAACATTCCACCGATGCGCTGCACAGTGGTCATTTAAGTACGACGAGAGCTTACGGTGACAGAGGACTGGTGGCGCTTACCAGTCCCCAGCTCAGGAACCCCGGGGTCGCCAAGCCCGTACTCAGCAAACGAGTGCTGAGCCCCTGAGGGGAGCGTGGTGAAGAGGAAGTGCACAGAATGGAATGTTCTGTGGCAGTAAGGATAACATTTGTAAGATACTCTACCTGGTCATCACATCTGGGGAAATGTCGTTCATCGAAGGTCCCCAGGGAGAAGTGAAGCCTCCAGTCGGCCTTAGTAAGCTGCCATCTGGGTGTGCATGCAGGTGGGGTAGGAGTAAGCCATGGGAAATGGTAGCTCGATTATGTGTCAGAGAATGGACCACTCGAGCCAATGGGCAAGCTGGACAGTGCAGAAGGATAAGTCCAAATGGGAATAAGTGTGCGTTGAGTCTGGAAGAAACATGGGTGCTCCTGTGTTAAGGCAGAAGAGGGCACCACTGGCAGGTTCTGGGCGAGACCCAAGGGGGTTGGTGCACGTTAAGGTCACCAAGCAGCACAAAGGGGCAAGTTAACTGCCCAATAAGCTGGAGGAAGTCTGCCCTGGCGACATCTAATGACGGAGGGATGTAAATGGTACGAAGGAGAACGGTCAGTTGAGGAACGAAAGGTGAACTGCAATAGCTTGAAGGCGGGTAGTCAGGGAGATGGGTTGACTATGAACATCATCCTGTATCAGCAGTATGGCTCCCCCATGAGAGAGAATGCCGTCCTCGGGGGTAAGGTCAAAGTTGACAGGGGGGTAATGTGTGAGCTCAAAGCAGTTGTGAGAATCCAATTTTGTTTCCTGGAGGCAGAGAACAAGCAGACACTGTGATTCTAACAGCAGCTGTAAATCCTCTTTGACCGAATGCCTTCACAAGAGTATTCCTTCTGTCCTTTCCAGCCTGCCGATTGAGTAGCAGGTGACCAACTCAGGAGGTGAATGTTTGGTGGCTTGTCGCACAGCTGGACGAGGAGGTGGCAATGCTACCATGGCACTGGGTTATTTCACAACCGCAGTACTGAATCTGAGGTCACACATCTGTGTGGCGATGTCCTTCATGGTGTGAGACGTTGCAAGAACAGTACTGTAAGTGCCATATGGTAGAATGCAGGATTTG
Source organism: Schistocerca piceifrons (assembly GCF_021461385.2). Lineage (NCBI taxonomy): Eukaryota > Metazoa > Arthropoda > Insecta > Orthoptera > Acrididae > Schistocerca > Schistocerca piceifrons. The sequence continues at coordinate 14,894,150 of NC_060149.1, forward strand.
CGACTAGCCAATAACTTGCGAGCAACCAGATAACGCACTTTTTCCTTTACCCAGATCTCCTGTGCAGTCCACTCATCGAGAAACACAGGACATGGTCGCCATTGCAGTTGATACATCAGGGTGGAGGAGGCAGAAAACCACCTCCGTGTGCATCCCTACCATGCATTTGGCCACGTGTTGACAAGACATTCGAGTGTAGTTGAAATGATTATGCAGGTAGCAGCCTATTGGGTTCGGAATATAAGGTCAGACTGTGATAACTTCATAGCCTGCTTTGATCTTGGACGGAAGCACCACTATCAAAGGTTAGAAAAACTGTGTGTGAGGGCACTAAAAATGCATCAACCTTTTTGATCACCCGATGGATGGCAATGACACCCTGATCAGAGAGGTACATTTAGATTTCTGCCTTGGTCGGACCATCGAGCAGCATAGTGCAAATAACAGCACGGGAAGAATTCAGAGACCTATGGGCCTCAACAACAACAGGACAGTCATGGAGAAGCAAAGCAGCAAACAGTAGTTGTGCTTGAGAATCAAAGGTAGTCTCCAAAAGCAAACAGGTTGGGTGGTTTAAAAGAGGGGGAAGGGACCTAACTACAAAGTTATTGACCTCTTCTTCGGAAGGAAACAATGCCACAAGGGTGAGAATTAGACAATGAGACTCCCAGCACGAAAGAGAATGAAAGGAAAAACTACGACGACTGAAGGGCAACAACACTTAAATGGACAAAAGGGGACAAGAAAACCACAATGACACAAGAAACAGGTAGAAGAGGTTAAAACAAGAAAGCAGGTTACCATGGCTGGTTGACCATGAGGATAAAAAGGAAAAGCTAGCCACTCTGCAACACATTAAAACCTTCATGCTGAAAGCACAAGGGTGGAGGGGAGACAGGGACAAAGGACATGTGCTAAAACTTCGAGCAAATGATAAAACTAACCCTCATGAATAAAATGTAAAACTAAAGTTGCTGTTGAGGCATTGTTGCTTAACACAGAAGGTGGGGCACTAGGAAAGTTAAAAGTCCGCCGCAGTGGGGCTAAAAGTGGGCAGTCCAGCAAGAGATGGACGACCGTCATTCGTGAGCCGCAGCGACACCGAGGTGGGTCCTCACGACAGAGGAGGTAACCATGCGTCAGCCACGTTATGGCAATGCAGAGCTGACAGACAACCACGAGTCCCTGTGAGAGGCGCACAGAGAGGTCTCCAACACATTCGTAGTTTCCTTAATGGCACGCACCTTGTTGTGCGTACTGAGGTTATGCCATTCCGTCTCCCAAAGCCGCAAAACCTTGTGGTGCAATACTGTACGCAGGTCAGTTTCAGAACCCAATCTCCATAAGCGGTTTCCATGTAGCCTGTTTGGCCAGCCTGTCAGAAAGTTCGTTGCCTGGGATTCCGACGTAACCCGAGGTCCAGACAAACACCACGGAATGACTGGACCGTTCCAGGGCATAGATAGACTCCTGGATGGTCACAACCAAACGACGGCGAGGGTAGCACTGGTCGATAGCTTGTAGGCTTCTCAAGAAGTCAGTACACAGGAGAAATGACTTGCCCGGGCATGAGCGAATGTGCTTAAGAGCACAAGATATGGCCGCCAGCTCTGCAGTGAAAACAATGCAGCCATCTGGTAAAGAGTGCTGTTCTGTATGTCCTCCATGGACATAGCAAAGCCAACGTGACCACCAGCCACGAGCCACTGGTGTAAACCACTTCGTGGCCGCGGTGAATGTCAAGAGTCAAGAGGAAGTGACAACGGAGTGTCGCAGGGTTAACTGAGTCCTTAGGGGCATGTGAAAAGTCCAGGCGAAGCCGCGGCATAGGTGTACACCATGGAGGCGTTCGTGAATAAACCTCAAGTACAGGCGGTAAGGCAAGGACGCCAGTTCGGAGAGAAGGGATCACACATGAACTGGAATTGTAAGCCCTGACCTGGGCCACCTATGAGGGAGATGAACTGCCGTGGGCAGGAAAAGCAGATGGTAATTCGGATGCGCAGGAGAACTACAAACATGTGCAATGTAACTGGAGAGCAATTGCGCGTGCCTAAACTGCAATGGAGGGACTTTGGCCTCCACCAGGACGCTGGTCACCGGACTCGTCCTAAAAGCTCCGGTCGCTAGGCAAAGACCACAGTGGTGCACTGGGTCGATTAAACGCAATGCTGAGGGTGTGCCGAACCATAAACCCGACTCCCATAGTCAAGGTGGGATTGAACAAGGGCTCTGTAGAGCTGCAGCAGTGTAGAGTGATCTGCACCTCAGTTGGCGTTGCTCAGGCAGTGGAGGGCATTGAGGTGCTCCCAGCACTTGTGCTTAAGCTAACGGAGGTGATGAAACCAAGTCAATCGGGCGTCGAAAACCAGTCCTAAGAATCAATATGTCTCCACTACAGTGAGTGGATCATCATTAAGGTAAAGTTCTGGTTCCGGATGAATGGTACGGCACCGACAGAAGCATATAACACACGACTTTGGGGCCAAAAACCGGAAACCATGGGCTAGAGCCCATGACTGCGTCTTGTGGATGGCTCCCTGTGGGCGCCACTCAGCACCACCAGTACTGGTGGAGCAGTACGAGATGCACAAGTCTGTATACACAGAAGGTGAGACAGACGGCCCTACACCTGATGCTAGACCATTAATGGCCACTAAAAATAGAGAGACACTAAATAAAGAGCCCTGCAGGACCCCATTCTCCTGGATATGGGCTTACCAACTTGGACACGAAAAGTATGAAGCGACAGAAGATCGTGGATAAAAATCAGGAGCAAGACTCTGAGACCCCACCTGTATAATGTGGCAAGATGTCACCACGTCGTGTCACACACCCTTCGTAAATAAAAAGACGGCAACCAGGTGTTGGCGTCTGGAAAAGGCTGTTCGGGTGATAGACTCGACGGACACAAGATTATCAGTGATACAGTGACCCTGGTGGAAGCCGCCCTGACATGGAGCCAGTAGGACACACGACTCCAGGACCCAACCCAACCACCGACACACCATATGTTCCAGCAGCTTACAAACAACATTGGGCCAACAGCTATCCACATCAAGCAGGTTTAAGCACCGAAATGGTGCTCTCCTGCCATTAAAATGGAAAGACACCATGGCACCAGATCCAGTTGAAGATAAGGAGATGTCGCTTGTAGTCAGATGAGAGATGTTTAATCATCTGACCGTGGATTTGATCTAGCCCAGGAGCTGTGTCGGGGCAATGTGCAAGGGCACTGAGGAGCTCCCATTCTGTAAATGGGGCATTATAGGGTTCATTGTGGTATGTAGTGAAAGAGAGGGCTTTCCTTTCCATCCGCCATTTGAGGGTGCAGAACCCAGGGGGTTAGTTCTCCGAAGCAGATGCTCGAGCATAGTTCTCAGCAAAGCACTTAGCAATCGCGTTTGCATCAGTAGATAACACGTCACTGACGTTAATGCCAGGGACACCTGTTGGGGTCTGGTACCCAAAAACTCATTTTATCTTTGTCCAGACTTGGGAAGGTGACGTATGGCTCCCAATGGTCGAGACATATCTCTCTCAACACTCCTGCTTCCATCTTTTGATAAGCTGGCGAACACAGGCACAGAGCCACTTAAAGGCTATGAGGTACTCCAGGGAAGGGTGCTGCTTATGCCTCTGTAGAGCTCGCTGATGCTCCTTAATTGCATCAGCGACTTCCAGCGACCACCAAGGGACCGCCCTTCGCCAGGGGCACCCTAAGGAGTGAGGGATCGCGTTTTCCGCTGCAGTAACGATTGTTGTTGCAACCTGCTCAACCATCACATTGATGTTACCATGTGGGGGAGATTCAGTGGTGACAGCAGAGGTGAAAGTTCCCCAGTACACCTTGTTCAAAAGCCCATCTGGGCAGGCGTCCGTGTGCCTGATGCTGGGGCAGTGACAGGAAGATGGGAAGTGGTCACTATCACACAGGTGATCATGTGCTGTCCAGTGGATAGATGGGACAAATCCTGGGCTGCAAATTGATAAATTAATGGCTGAGTAACTACCATGAGCCACACTGAAACGTGTGGCGACCCCAGTATTTAAGAGGCAGAGGCCGAACTGAGACAGTAAAGCTTCGACATTTCTGCCTGGGTCACACCCCACTAGGGGTTATGGGCGTTAAAATCTCCCAAAAGTAGGAAAGGTTTAGAGAGTTGATCAGTCAGTGCAGCTAACACATTCAGGGGTACTGCACCATCTGGAGGAAGATATACATTGCAGACAGTTATTTCCTGCGCCGTCCTTATTCTGACAGCCTACAGTTCCTGTAATATGACCTATAGCTGCGAAGGGCATGGGTCCGCATTGCTGGGAACCAGGTTTCCTGGAAGGCAATGCAGAAAACAGGTGTAAAGCTGAACAATTGCCATAGCTCAGCCAGGCAGTGGAAAAAACCACCGCAATTCCACTGGACGATGATGACATCGTGAGACTGGGAAGGCATGGAACATTCAATGAGGCAGTTTACTCCTCAGGGTCACCTGTAGCCAATGACTTGCTGCCTGAGCAGTCTATGTCCAATGTGTCTGAGGGTACAGCGAGATCTAGGTCCTCAGCAGATGCCAGAATCTCCACCTTATCCCCAGGTGCATAGCTTATAGGTAGCGGTGGTGTGGGCGGCACTGCAGGGACCCCCTCCTGGCGAGAGGAACGGTTGGTTTTGGGGTTTGATGGGGGCTAAACATTGAGGTCATCAGTCCCCTGTTCCAAACAGACAGACAGAAACGGAAGAAGACTTAGGCTTCTACAGCTGAGAAGTGGGGACTGGTGTCCCCGATGGTTGAGGGGGTAGTGCTCCTGAGGTAGGTAGTGTGGGAGCAACAGGAGGGGGGGGGGGGGGGGGAGGGGGGGATGACCCCACCATCAAGGGGGCAGGCGTAGGCTTCTGGCTCTGAGAGCCAACTGGAATTTGTGGAACTGATGGGGCTAAAACTGCTCTTGTAGCGGCAGCATATGAGGTGGTCATAGCCACAGAATGTAGGCGCTCATATTTTCTCTTAGCGTCAGTATAGCTCATTCAGTATAGGTCATTCAGCCCAGGGTCTCGTATTCCATGATTTTCCTCTTTTTCTGTAAAATCCTGCAGTCTGGCGAGCAAGGTGACTGATGCTCTCCAGTTGACAGATGGGAGGTGGGGCATATGGATTATTGGGATGTGATGGGCGACCACAATCTCGATGCTAGAAGTACAGCGGGAAGACATATGGCCGAACTTCCAGCACTTAAAGCACCGCATTGGGCGAGGGATATATAGCTTGACATCACAGCCATAGACCATCACCTTGACCTTCTCAGGTAATGTTTCACACTAAGGCCAAGATGAAGGCACCGGTGGCAACCTGATGATCCCTCAGACCCAATGGATGCGCCACACGAAATGAACACCTCGCCGCTTTAAATTCGTGTGCAGCTCATCGCCAAACTGCAAAAGAAAATCCCCGTGGAAGAAAATACCATAGACCATATTAAGCTCTTATGTGGCGCAATGGTACCAGAAACCTCCCCCAACTTGTTACAAGTGAATAAAGTCCATGACTGAGCAGAGGATGCTGTTTTTATCAAGGCTGACCCAGATCGCATTTTGGACAAGCCCTCCACCTCCCCAAACTTGTCCTCCAAATGTTGTACAAGAAACTGTGGCTTCATCGAAACAAAGGAGTCCCCATGTGTTCTCATACATACGAGGTACTGGGGTTAATAAGGTTTGCTGCCATCCTTAGCCTGGCATTCCTCCCATGGTATGGCCAAGGAGGGGAATGATTTAGTCATCCTTTCTTCCATTGTATTGAGACTTTGAACACTTAGAGACTGCTGGTGTTTGATCACCAGCAAGTGATGACTTGGTACACTTCATCTCGCATTATCTACCCTGATGCCACCCAATCCGACCAGCCCCCCCCTCTCCCCCCCACAGGTGCCATCCAGCCACAGCAAAGGTCACCTGGCAGAATGGCCATTGCTGGGAGTCCCAGTGACCCAGGAAGACAGGCATCTACTCCTTAGCATACATGGGGAGTTAATGGTGCAGGTATCAGCATAGCAATCCCTGTGTTGTCAGGGGGCTACAACCAACAAGTTACATGGCAACCCCACCACAATGGGCTGGCTACTGTGCTGGGTATGAGGTGCAAAGAAATCCATGGTCATTGTCAGCGCAAAAAGTGACACTGCATAGTGCATGGTGGAAAACGCACCCTAGAAGGCGCCCTCACCCAAGAGATTGAGAATGAGCTGGACTGCAGTGTGACGATTTGAAAGTGGGCTAAAGATCTCAAGGCACGATGGACACGATGCACCACATAAGACGCCCTTCCCCAACCGGCTTGCTCTTCGGCCCTACAGGGGACCATCACAGACACCAAAACATGAGAGACTCCTATTAGTCGCATCTTACGACAGGCAGGAATACCTCGGGCCTATTGTCATCCCCGAACCCACAGGGAGGGGAGGGGGGGGGGGGCATCTACTGTGTGAACGAGAGCAAGATTTCACAGGGCCGGCAACTGCATGAACACCTTTCTGAGAAAGAAATGGATTTACGATTGCAAAGGACTGTCCATTTTCAGAATGGGAAACCATGAGGAACCATGGTGCAGGTGGGTGGGTCTTTGAATCAGGAGCTTCATTCTATTTATGTTTGGTAGATGATGATTGGCTCATTGCAAGAAAATCTCACAGGATTGCCTGCGTCTCCAATGGAGTGCTCCTTCCAACTGGGACCCCCCCCCCCCCCCCCCCCCCCTCAGAGGGTGTGTCAACCACCATAGGCGATTGTTCACAGCTCGGATCACACCCCTGAACACCTGACAGCGGGACCAATCAGCAATTTAAGAAGGTAACAGCTCAGGCAATCACCCCTCCCTGGGCCTGGTCTGTACCAGGTGTTACGGGTGAGCCGTTATCTGTCGACCCACAGCTGGGAATTACGCGTTACCGTATCACTTGGTACACGTCAGATGCATGGGCCAGCCTTCAGGAGTGCACATGGAGGAAAAATAAAGAGGAGCCTCAAATGCTGAAGCAGAAGAAGAACAGGAGAAGGTGAACGAAGAAAGGAAAAAAGAAACGAAAAACAGTGGAGAAACTGCTCTGCTTCCAGCTACAGAAAATGCCAAACATCTCAAAAACATCTCAGACAAATTCCCCAAGGGAGGGGAAAAAGAATAGCAGGAGGAAGACATGCAGCACAGAAGGGAAACAATGCTGCAAAGGCTGGGGGCCCATGGTAGTCAAGCACGAACCTGCCAAAGAGCAGCAAGCGCCCTGACAGCCACTTTGGCTATGTCCTTGCAGAAAGGCGAGTGGTGTTTTCCCATTAGGACACACTCATGAATGTAAGTAGGGAGCATGCCAGTTACCTACCAGATTCATATTGTGAGTACCTTCTCCAGATTATAACTGTTAATATACTGATAAATTACTGTTGCTCACAGTAGAACCAATTAACAATGATGATATTTAACAACAGAAACAGAAAGTGCAAATGTTTAAAGATTTGCAAGGATGGTTTTCATTTCTATTGTGAAGTTTAACAAGTAACTTTGATATTTCAAGATATTGGCTACCAAATACCTCTTTTCAATTTTTTTTTAGTTTATATATCACAACTAGCAACTGTAAATGAATTCCCACATACAAATATAATCTACATGTTTTCAGTGTTTTTGTGTCTGCTGCTAGAGGATGCATATAATAGCAACTGGGTACGAGTGCCAAAAGCCATGATCGGTAACATTGCCATCTGTCAGCCCGAGCTGTCAATACCGATCAGCTGTCTCCAGGATTATACTTATAGAAATAATTATTTTTATCTATAATTACCAGGCAATAGCTTGCTTATATTTCACAGCAAAACTTGATAGGATATTACGACGACACAGCACAATACACAGCAATAATGTCACATCATAACCACCGAAGCCCAAACCCGTGAGGAGGTCACATGCTGTCACCGGTGCTCTGTGTGGCAGCACTGGACGATCATGTTCTGGTCGTGTCATTACACGCTCTTCACTATTATGAGCATTGAAAGTAGTTGCTCTCACCAAAACTTTGCTTTTGGACTTTAGTAGGACTTCATACGGAGGGCATGGACATCGTCTCTGCACTTTTGTCTCCTCGATGAAAGGGCATCACCCTCTACTTCAAATGTTACATCTGACAAATGATGAAGGATACAATACAGCTCAAATTAGTGGTTAAGTAATTTTCCAACTGTACTTTCTGCACAGGTATAAAAACCCATACTGAGTTTTCTGGGCTCTAGCTTACCGGGCAGTGCTCGATATAGCAAAATGGTTCAAATAGCTCTGAGCACTATGGGACTTAACATCTGAGGTCATCAGTCCCCTACAACTTTGAACTACTTAAACCTAACTAACCTAAGGACATCACACACATCCATGCCTGAGGCAGGATTCGAACCTGCGACCGTAGAGGTCATGCAGTTCCAGACTGAAGCGCCTAGAACCGCTCAGCCACACCGGCCGGCCTCGATATAGCACTCTTAGCCTTTCTCCTCAGCATTTAGGATCTTTATGTGAGCCAGCTGCCTTGCTTCATCACTTCTGGTGAAGAGGTGTTTCACACATTCTTGTGACCATGGAGTAGAAAGAACAGTGTGAAGCCTGTCATGTCCTGCTTTGCTGTGTTGTTCATGAATGTCATTAATGGCAGTACTGTATCCACTCTGTTCAAAATTAAAAATATCGAAAGCATCATAACATGTAGGCTTTCACGGCTGGCATCTTCATTAGTCAAAACTTCCAGGCTGAGAGGCTGTGGTCGATCTGTAATATCACTACTTCCTGACGTTTCGTTGCCAACTGTGAGCAACATCTTCCAAGATGAATCAACAACTGACTGTTAATATAGAGTGCATAGACGACACCACCATACACCACGTAGGGCCAACTGTAAGTCTATCTCTGACTAACGTCATTACTCTCGATTGAAGGTAATCGATTGTCACATTGTTGGTGCCAAGTCTAACTTCAGGCCTTCCTCTTTTCTGTTAAAATTATAGTGGTGTTTTTGAACCTCTACAGCTTCTCTATGCATGCGTGCATAATAATGCTATGTCCTGGCTAGCACGCTTTTCTCACTAAATTTTATTTCATGATCACCATCTTTAAAAACACATTCCACTACAGCTGATTTGTCGATATGTCCTAGTCAACAGTTCATTTTGTGTTCGGTTAATTGGGCATTGACACTTCTTTTCGTTGCTCCACTATAAACCTTCCCACACCTACATGGAATTCTATACACCCTGGGAGCTGCTAAGGGGTGTCATGTGTCTTCGTCGATCATAAACACTCACTAATCTTCTTGGTGGGTCTGAAGATTGTTTCCACTTGAAACTTGGCAGAACTTTCCCAATACAGCCCGTAATATTGCAAATAAATGTAAGAAAAACTTTTCCAGCTGACAGTTGTTGCTGAATGCTGTCAGATACTTTTCTTCTGGGATGGAGTGCTTGATCTACCTCATTGTCAGCGCATCCATTTTTCTTAAAAGCCGTTCGCAAATGATTTAGTTCATGTTGCAATTGTATGGTTTAGCACTAATCTAAAGATACAATTTACTATGGAGAAAGAGAGTAATGGACAACTTAATTTTTTGTATGTATCATTAATTAGATGGGCAGATGCGAGTCCAGGAAATAAAGTGTATAGAAGAGATACAAACACCGACTGTTACCTCCAATACGGATTCGAACCATCATCCCAGGCAGAAGAGAGGTGTCATTCAAACACTGGTGGACAGAGTTAATAAGATCTGTGAGCCAGTTTATTTGAAAGATGAACTAAATATCATTTGCAAACTGCTTTTAAAAAAAAATGGATATGCTGACAATGGAAAGATCGAGCACTCCATCCCAGAAGAAAAGCATCTAACAACATTCAGCAACAACTGTCAGCTGGAAAAGTTTTTCTTCCACTTATTCACAATATTACCAACCGTACTGGGAAAGTTCTGGCCAAGTTTCAAGTTGAAACAATTTTTTGACCCACCAAGAAGTGTGTTTAAGATTGGCAAAAAACGCATAACACCCCTTAGCAACTGCTGGGGTGTGTAGAATTCTGTGTGGATGTGGGAAGGTTTATACTGAAACAACGAAAAGAAGTGGCAATACCCACTTAACCGAACACGAAAGGAACTGTCGACTGGGACATACCAACAAATCAGCTGTAGTGGAACATGTTCTTAAGGACGGTGATCATGAATTAAAATTTAGTGAGACAAGCATGCTAGCCAGGACATTGCATTATTATGCATGTATGTATGTATGTATAGAGAAGCTATAGAGATTCAGAAACACCACAATAATTTTAACAGAAAAGAGCAAGGCTTAAAGTTAGATAAGATAGGGTGGTCAACTTTACACCAACAATGTGGCAATCAATTACCTTCAATCGAGAATATTGGTGTTTGTCAGAGATAGACTGACAGTCAGACCCACGTGATGTATAATGGTGCGCTCTATATACACGGGACCTCCACGGCCTGGCAGCCAGTCGTTGACTCACCTTGGAAGATGTTGTCCACAGTTGGCAATGAAACGTCAGGAAGCAGTAGTTTTACAGATCGATCACAACTGCTCAGCCCGGAAGTTTTAACTAATATCAAAAGCATGTCTGCCAATGTCTTATTAAAGTATTCTGTGAGGCTATCTCTCTGTTGACGGTAGGCAGCTGTCATCCTGTGGGTGTAGCCACAATGTGAAATTACCTCTCATAGTAGTCTTGAATGGAAAACGTTTCTATGATAGGGCTGGGGGGTGCTACGTACTTCAAAATGTAGTCTTCTACAAGGAATCTTGCAAGTTACAGAGCTTCAACAGTTGGCACAGCTTTGCTGACAGCACAACATGGGAGATAGTCAGCATAGATTATCATCAACTTCAGTATTTGTCAGCTTTGGTAAAATCCGCAATAGGACAATTCAATTTGGTGGAATGGTGCTACTGATGGTGGGATTGGTAAAAGATGCCCAGAGGTAACTGTAACCTATGCTTCTGTAATTGGCATTCCTTATAGCGGCTCACATAGTGTTTGACAGCTCAGCAGGGACCTGCACTTGTCCCTGTCTCAAGTGTTCATGAATCCCACGTAATCAGATGATTTAGCATCATGGAAATACTTCAGTAGTTGGCCGTAGATTAGCTGGGACGACAGCCAACCATTTTTGCCCCACTGGGTCATAATTTCTCTTATACAATACCATGCTTTATAATTGCAACTCCCCTTTGGTCAGTTCCTCCTCCAAGGCTTCTATGGTATTTCAGCAGTTCTGAATCCTCTGTTCAGTACTGTCAATGAAGCCATGACATATTTCATCCACATTGCTATGTTCCACCAAAGTATCACTTGAAATGCAACCAGTGTCCTTGTGAGTATATCTCCTTCTGTATTTGTTATATACAGTGGGTTGGTGGTTGATTTGGGGGAAGGGGCCAAACAGTGAGGTCTTTGGTCCCACCGGGTTAAGGGAGGATTGTGAAGGAAGTCTGCCGTGCCCTTTCAAAGGGACCAGCTCAGCATTTGCCTGAAATGATTAAAGGAAATCACGGAAAAATTAAATCAGAATGACCGGACGCACATTTGAATCGTCGACCTCCCGAATGAGAGTCCAGTGTGCTATCTGTATTTGTATATGACTTATGATGTGCTCCTGAAACTTCAATGTCCATCTCTCCAATCAGCCCAACAGATCCTTCAGGCTAGTCAGCCAGCATAGAGAATAGTCTATCATAATGCTGAATAATTTGCCAAATAAGTAAGGCCAGAACTTGTCGAGGACAAAAATAATGGCAAGGCACTCACTCTCACTCATAGTGTAGTTCATCTCAGACAGAGTACACTGGGAGCATAAGCAGCTATCTTTCAGTACCTTCCTGAATTTGCAGTAGAACTGCAGCTATCCCATAATCACTAGCGTAAGTGTGAAATTCTGTCTTGGCATTCTTGTCTTACAATGCTAGGAATAAAGATGATAAGTCTCCTTAAGGGCAAGGAAAATTTGGCCTCTCCCTGCAATAGTTCTTGCAAGAGACATGCCTTGGTAGAGAAGTCCTTCATGAATTGTGAGAGGATGAGAACATTCGGAGAAAATGTCTCCCATCATAAATGTGCCGAGGAGTCAGAAAATCTGTGACTGCTCTTATTTTCTCTGGCTCAACACTAACTTCTTCAACATTCATTAGATGCCCAAAGGTTTGCATTTCCTGAGTGGCAAAGAGGCACTTTTTCGGATTCAGACAGAAGTCTTGAGCCTGAACACACTTCAACATGGTTGTCGGGTTGCTTAAAATATTCTTCAAATGTCTTCAAAACCTCACAATATCATTCCGATAGCAGGGACACACCAACCACTTAAGATGTCGAAGTAGGTTGCCTACCAAACTTTTGAAGGTGGAATGGGCATCCAGCAGTCTGAACCGCATTAACTTTAAAGGAGTTATGAAGGCAGTATTTTCCTGGACAATATCATCAACCTTCATTTGCCAGTAGCTTGCGTGCATATCCACGTTCAAGAAACACTTTGCTCCTCTCAAGCAATCTATGGTGTCATCAACGTGCAGTAATGTAGAGTAATTTTTCTTCGTGACTTTGATCAGCCATCGGTAGTTGACACAGAAACACCATGTGGTTGTCCTCTACCTTCTTCTTCACAAGGACCAGGGACACTCTGAAGGTTCAACGCTATCTCACAGATCATCTCCTCTTCCACATTATCCATCATTCAGCCAGCGACACACTATATGAGTGCTAGCTAACTGGTGGATCATCAGTGTTGATACGGTGTCTTAGCATGGCAATTTGATCTGTCTGTCTCCACTCCAGATTTCACAGCATCCAAAAACTGACGAATAGCTATCAGTCGCCAACACTGTTCCTCGGTCAAGCTGGATCCTATTGGTAGTTCGACAGTAGCCTCCTCTTCTGCATTGTGTGAAGTGGCAGTGGAGCACAATTATTCATCGATGACATTAAGCTGGCCCTACATACATACCTTTAGGAGTGAGTTGTTTGTTCATTACAATTAGTGATCTAAAGTCCTCCTTGACCACTCACAATGCTTATAAGCATCGCAGCCATGTAGATTTCTTTTGTGAGCCTGAGTAGCTTTTTGCAGGCGACAAAAGCTTCACAATTTAACTGAGCATCTAGACTGATGAGTGAAAGTAATCTCTATGATGGCAAGATATCCTCATCCTCAACAGCAAACAAATGCATAGGGCAATCATTATACATTCTTGTTGGAATAGCTTCATGAATCTGGAGCTCTGAGCTTTCACAGTCTATGAACGCTTGCGATGCCAGCAAGGAGTCCCATCCGAGAATGACATTATGGCTATATTCTATTAAACTGGAAAATATTTGTGACTTTCAGCACATTTACTTTCATATTGTGGAACAGTCTTCTTTAGCTAACAATGACAAGCATCCAGCTTAACAGAAAAAAGAAACCCAAGTCAACTAGAGCTCAGACAAACTGCCCATTGATGATGTCAATGAGATTTCCTGACATTTAGCAACTGTCATTCATGTAGGATTTGCATCTGTGGTAGCCTCACCTTTGTAGATGGTCACCTCACTTCGTTTCGTTTCCTGAAGTTGGCCACTACGTGAGCAGCTGCTACCTCTATGCCAACAAGGAATGCCTACAGTGTGTTGGGGAGTGTCCTTATGCAAGGTATGGCAATAGGCATCACTCACAGCCTCACTATAACTGTCTTCAGTTAACTGGCATGAATATACCAGTTGTGATGGCTGACATCTAGAAGCATGCTAGTTGTCAAAAACTTGCCTTCTTTCTCTACAGTGACATACAATGCGTCTAGGCCCCACAGCATCCACAGTGGAAAAACACCAGCGTGTGATATCTGTCCTCCAAATGTCTGTTGTTCTATGGGGAATTATAACTGGCACAGGCGTTGGATGTACTTGAGTTGTTCGGATGCTGGGTGGTCGTTTTTTGGCTGCAGCGTAAGTCCAAGTTGGCCAAGTCAATTCTTTCTGGCACATTCGGCTGGTAGGAGGATTTTGATGCTAAAGATCAAGACACCTCTTCTTCAACTTTCTCTATTACCTAATCACATATCAGGTTGACATTTGTGGTTGCTATCTCCTGCTTACTTGGTCTGATAGTGTTGGTTGCCATAAAATGCTCTACCGTTTCTCTCAATACCTGGCATATGAGAGAGGCGAGGCTGTGGTCATCTTCCACAACTGCCACAGGGACCACATTCAGGGCTGTCATATTTCTTTTGTCCAATTCTTTTCTGTTGCATTCCTTGATGTACTGGCATCACCTGATTTCCTCTACCATTGCAACATCCTTTATCAAAAGACCTTGACACGTCCTGTGTGTCTCCTTTTAATAGGTGCAAATTTTTGTTGTCTTCCCTTTTTTTTTTAATTCACAATGTGGCATAGAGTCAAAACATTTTGTATGCAGTTTTGCCATTTTTCATGATGCTAGACCCTTTTTTTAGAATGTTCTTCCACTAAGTGGACTTAACTGAGTGTCAGAAAATGATTTCTTCAATTCGGCTTGGAATTTATTCCAGCTATTCAGCATTTTCTTTTTTGGTCTCTAATATTGCTTGGGTGTGCTGCCAAAGTAGAAGTGCACATTTTCCAAACACTTCACGTCATCCCACATATTGTATCTCACAACTCAGCCAAACCCTTTCAGCCATTTTGTCTGGTCATGACCAGCATCTCTGGAAAACACAGAGAGATGCTTGAGTACAGCTTACTAACTGCTGGCTTGGAATTGATTGGTCTCCTGACTACATGGATCATGAGAACAGCGTACTGCTTACAATCAGGTGCCCATCTGTGTAGGCGAACACTTTTCTGTTGCCTTATTGGAGTCAGTGATACACGTTTTGCTGTACCTAGTGTCTCCACCAAACAATGTCATGTCGTAAAGACACTCAGTCCAAATCCAAAATAAGGGTCACCAACGAAATAAAAAACTTAGCACTGAAAGCAAGTTTATGACAAGCATCAACAAATAGCCCAAACAGAACTGACCTCCTGGACAGAGAGTATCTATTTACAGAAGCATAGAATATTCCAGGATTCTGGTACTTATACACACATTTTATATCCGAGAATATACAAGTGTAAGACATTTCAAGAACCTTCCAGATATGACAAATACTGAATAACTGCCGATAGTCCAGTTGGAATTGGTGACGCACAGCATGCCAGCCAGTGACACTAAACACTACACCACACTGCATGCACCAAAGCTCATGGCAATATTCTTTACTGCGTAAAAATCTGGCACGTGATTATTTTACTCACCTTGAAGGTGTTACAATCAGTAAGACATACAAGAATGTTACCTGTATAACTGACAAACTTATTCTGCAACTAATTGTATTTTTTATCAGTACTTATATTTCATACTTGCACACACAACATTATCCCTCACTGTTCAGTTGTATACCTAGTTTGATCATATATAAAAAGCAATATAGCACACAGCATTTTTTTTAGGGCAGAAGAGATTTCAGCACAGTTAAAAGAATGAAAGAATCCAAGTGCCTAAAGTCCCATCAAGTGTTAAGTAGAGACAGTGAACATGCACGTCCTTGTAGGATTATCTTATCTGGAGAAGAACGTCATTTTGTAGTAATTTATCAAGTCAGATGTTATCTTCATGTGTAGTGGCCGCATTCTGTTGCACTGAGAGTATAATGCAGTGAGTTACATCTGTCATCACACAATTCATTTGTAATAGCTAATGGCTGTACACATCATTCATGGTCAGATACATAACCCACCTCACTTTTGAGTCCAGTCACACTATTCATCGGCAACTGACTACTTGTGTCCATGTCTTTGCTTTTGTGGAAGAAGGGAGGTGGCATTGGAGGCTTGGGCCCAGAAGGTGCATGAGAACCGGATGCTGGCAGGTAACACCACCAGCCCATGCTAATATGTAAATGCACATTGCCAAAAATTTTTTATAAATGTGAAGCAGTTTAAACATACTACTGCATTTCCCAGATCAAGTGACATGGTCCGAGACAGGCGCCAGGAGGCTGGACTACAAAGCAAATGTGACCTTCAATGGGAAGCTCTACTATGATCAACTCTAATGTTTGCTTAGAAAAGTATATATTGTGACAGATGGCTTGTAATATTTTCTGACCTGTCAGTAGTTTCCACATAGAATGATGGTCCAGTACAAGTATATACATGGCATGGTGCTGACCCCAAATATATCTGTGAGTCACCTTGCTGTCGCCGTTGACACCATGTCTGTGGCAGTTTGGGGTGGGTTTGTTGTGTTCCGATGGACTTGTGAAGAATCCCAAGGCAGATGGCCGACTCGATACCATCCAGTATACTAACAATCTAGGTTAGTGTATGGCAACTATATCCTGAGGGATTGATTTGTTCCCAGCAGGATTAGTCTGATACATGTCGATATGGCGCAGTAGAGGCTTTCAGATCAGAATGATATTTCTTAACTGGCCTCCTCTAGCACCAGTCCCATTTAAAATGTATGGGCACAGATGACATGGACCATGCAAGAAAACTGGCCTGACCTGTGCTGTAGAACCTGTGATGACTTTTGGAAAGTCATCCTAACTGCCTGAGATGTGGTGGCAGAAAATGAGTGGTTTATTATTCACCTCACATACTTGCTTCCTCACAGGATACAGATGCTCACTGAAGGGGAAGGCTTTGGAATAGGACATTAACTGGTAAAAAAATCACATGCTGTGTCCTTTTTAAGGCCAAAAAAATCATATGAAGAACCACAAATTGTTTCACATTTTCCACTGACTAGAAAATTTTCGCAACAAAACAAAAAAATAATTGTCAAAAGTGGGATTTAATCTGAATCTTGCAATTATGTAGTTGCTTATCAGTATGTCAACCACACGAACTCCAAGTCACCATACTAAACTAAATGCTATGACACATATTTATTGCTGCTGTTATGCTCGAGTCCACTCATGACCCTGAAGTGTCTTTTCAACATATGCATCCTAGGACCACAGTGGTGTTGTGAGCATAGTATCTCGCAGTGGCCGGCGACAGCGCTTCAGTGTCTTTTGCATTCTGTTGATGTTTTGTTTAGGTAACAATAAATTACACACATCAACAAGTTTCTTGTTTTCATAAGTACTTGTGCCCTTTCACCACGGCAGACGAAAGAGCAATATGATTATTTACGATGAATGCGTGGACATTTTGTCTTACGTTCTGGACGACTTTGCCACTTGGGAAGACATTGAAAAATGCAAAGCAGAATCTTGGTAAGATACTGAAATACATCCAAGAGGAATTCGGCAAACACTATAGCTGGCAACTGATTCGGATGAATCATATGAAGAAGACAGTACACAGTGGCCAGACTTTGATTTGCCGAGGACCAATAATAAATCTGAAGGATGTCCAGGTCCAAACATATTTACCAAATATATACAAAGCATCAAGGATATCGTATAATTATGTATTGGGAATGAGCTATTCGAATATATTAGTAACAAAACCAACAAGTACTATAGTCAAAATTGCAATAGAAGAAAACTGGATACAAAATATGTCAAATCTGTCAACATTACAGGACCAGAATTCAGAAAATGGTTTGGGCTTGCTATCCTCATGGGAACTGTAAAAAAGGCAAGAATTGATTATTATTGGTCAACGAATCCGCTGACAGATACACCAATATTTCGCATAACGATGTCCTGCAACCAATTAAGACAAATATTATCATTATTACATTGTCCCGACAACAACAGTAAACCGGGTAATGCCGACCGGCTTTTCAAAGTGCAATTCATAACTGGTTATTTTTCCAAAAAGTTTAAAGAAACGTTTAAGTCAAAACATCTCAACTGATGTGGCGTGGACGTTTTAATATTTACAATATGTTGAAAGTTACGAAATATGGCATACTCCTTTGGCTGTGTGATTCGAGTATGGGATACATTTCCTCATTCAAGATATATTTTGGCATTGGATGGCCTTTAGCAAAAACAGTGATGGAATTATTGACACCTCCTTCTGGAAAGTGGCATAACCTCTATTACATGGATAATTATTATAACAGTGTACAACTTGCAGAGAAGTTACTTGAAAAGAAAATTCGAGCTTGTGGAACAATACAGCAAAATAGAGGATTTCCAGAAAATTTAAAGCCCACAAAAGTCTGTGTGTCTGTAGCTTGTCATCAATGGGAAGATGACAAGCAGCCGGCGACAAGCCAAGTAATCCGGATTAGTGCTGCCAGCACCACAAGAATAAATTTATACGGGACGTGCAGACGGCAAAGTGTTAATAAACCATTACCAAAAAAGTACAGGTGTTCACATTATCTTGCCTATCCCTATACATCAAGGTGTACGAGGCAAAAAGTGGGGAACAGCCCAGCATTTACCCAACTGAGCACACAGAAAACTGCATAAAAATCACGTACTGGCCGGCCTGTGCACCAGACATGGTGACGAATACAACAGATAGATTCATTCTGAGCACGGCTCACCTTCCTGCCTCGCAAGCTGGCACATTGCACGTTATGTTATACGAGCACCACTAACACACTCACATGACCCATCACTATCTGGAGAATATTTCACACTTCTCAAATAAGATAAAAAAGACCAAAGACCAAAAACTAAAAATGAGTCTGGAAATTACCCCATGGCTAGTTTAAATCTCAGGCATTTATAGGGTACATCTACATCTATAGGTGTAAAATCCAGGGAGCGAAAGGCTATTTACAATTTGTACAGAAACCAGATGGCAGTTATAAGAGTCAAGGGGCATGAAAGGGAAGCAGTGGTTGGGAAGGGAGTGAGACAGGGTTGTAGCCTCTCCCCGATGTTATTCAATCTGTATATTGAGCAAGCAGTAAAGGAAACAAAAGAAAAATTTGGAGTAGGTATTAAAATCCATGGAGAAGACATAAAAACTTTGAGGTTCGCCGATGACATTGTAATTCTGTCAGAGACAGCAAAGGACTTGGAAGAGCAGCTGAATGGAATTGACAGCATCTTGAAAGGAGGATATAAGATGAACATCAACAAAAGCAAAACGAGGATAATAGAATGTAGTCGAATTAAGTCGGGTGATGCTGAGGGAATTAGATTAGGAAATGAGGCACTTAAAGTAGTAAAGGAGTTGTGCTATTTGGGGAGCAAAATAACTGATGATGGTCGAAGTAGAGAGGATATAAAATGTAGACTGGCAATGGCATGGAAAGCGTTTCTGAAGAAGAGAAATTTGTTAACATCGAGTATGTATTTAAGTGTCAAGAAATCGTTTCTGAAAGTATTTGTATGGAGCGTAGCCATGTATGGAAGTGAAATGTGGACGATAAATAGTTTAGACAAGAAGAGAAATCAGTGCCCTGCGGGTGTCCCACCAACTGACTGTCAAACAGCACAATACTCTAATGGTGCTGTCTGAGTCATCTGCAATGGTATCATGAGGAGGAATACGGTTTTCTGTCATGTATTGTCACAGGTAACGAAATATGGTGTCACCATTTTGAACTGGAAAGCAAGCGTCAGAGAAAACAGTGAAAACATGCGACTTCGTCACCTACAAAGAAATCAAAGATTGTGCACGTCAGTTCTGGTAAGGTCACCTGTTGAGATCTGATATCCAAAAGGACGTCTGATATTTATCCAGACTTGGCATTGTGACGTATGGCACCCAATGGTCGACACCTACCTCTCCCAATACTCCTGTTTCCGTTGTTTTATAAGCAGGCGAATGCAGGCATGGAGCCACTTAAAGGTCATTAGGTGCTCTAGGGAAGGGTGCCGCTTATTTAGCTGTAGAGCTTGCCAACACTAATTGCCTCAGCGACTTCTGGTGTGTGTGTGTGTGTGTGTGTGTGTGTGTGTGTGTGTCTTTCGCCAGGGGCACCCTAGAAAACCAGGGATCACTTTTCCGCCACAGAAATTATTAAAAGAGAAGGGAAGGGACCAAACAGCTAGGTCATTGGTCCCTTGTTCCGAATAAAACAATGCCACAAGGGTGAGAATAAAACAAGCAACACTGACAACAAAAAATGGAGAGAAAGGAAAAACCCCAAGAACGACGGAAGGGCAACAAACACTTAAATGGAAAAAAAGGGGGAAGAAACCCACAGAAACAGATAGAAGAGATTAAAACAACAAAACAGATTACCATGGCTGGCTGACCATACATTAAAACCACCTCCCTAGAAGCACTAGGGTGGAGGACACAGAGGGACAAAGCATATGCACTAAAATTTAGATCAAATGTTAAAACCCACCCTCATGAATAAAATATGAAACTAAATCAGCCGATGAGGCGTTGTCAGATAAAATTAGCGGCAATGAGTCCGGTACCTCAAAATTTCATCGCAGGACAGTGCACCAGAATATGGGCCACTGTCAACAGAGTGCCGAATAGACAGTAAAGCAGGGCTTCACGACGCAGGAGGTACTCGTGGGTCATCCAAACGTGGCCATGCGGAGCCAGCAGATAGCCACAGAGTCCCTGCGAGAGGCCCGCATGGAGGACTGCCACACATTCTTAGTCTCCTTAATGGCACACAGTTTGTTGTGCGTACTGAGACTATGTCATTCCGTCTCCCAAAGCCCAAAAACCTGGCGACGTAAAAACGAATGCAGGTCACTTATTGGAATGCCGATCTCCATAAGCAGTTTCTGTGTAGCCTGTTTGGTCACCCTGTCAGCAAGTTCGTTGCCTGGGATTCCGACATGTCGTTGGGTCCACACAAACACAACTGAAGGACCGGACCGTTCCAGGGCACAGAGGGACTCCTGGATGGTCGCTACCAGAGGATGACTAGAGTAGCACTGGTCGATAGCTTATAGGTTGCTCCAGGAGTGAGTACACATAAGGAGCGACTCCCCACGGCATGAACGAATGTGCTCAAGAGCACGAGATATTGCCACCAGCAATGCACTGAAAACACTGCAGTCATCGGGCAAGGAATGCTGTTCAATACGTCCTCCATGGATATACGCGAAGGCAACATGACCATGACCCATCAAGTTGTCAGTGTAAACCACTTCATGGCATCAGTACATGTCAAGAATTGAGATGAAATGACAGCGGAGAGCCGTGGGGTGAACCGAGTCCTTTGAGCCACATGAAAGGTCCAGGCGAAGCCGCGGCCTAAGTGTACACCAAGGAGGTGTACATGATTGAACCCCGAGTACAGGTGGTAAAAGCAAGGACTCCAGTTCAGATACACGGGATCTGACGCAAACTGCAATTGGAAGCCCTGACCTCAGCCGCCGATGTGGGAGATGAACCACCGTAGGTGGGGAAAGGAGATGGCAATTCGGATTCGCAGGAGAAGTACAAACATGAGCAACATAACTGGTAAGCAGTTATGCACGCAATGGAGAGACTTCGGCCTCCACAAGGGCGCTTGTCACCAGACTCGTCCTAAAAGCTCCCATCGCTAGTCTAACACCACAGTGTTGCACTGGGTCAAGTAAATGCAACTCTGAGGGCGCCGCTGAACCATAAACCCGAGTCCCACAGTCAAGGTGGGATTGAACAACTGCTCTGTAGAGCTGCAGCAGCGTAAAGCTATCTACACCCCAGCCGGTGTCGTTCTGGCAGCAGAGGGCACTGAGGTGCTCCCAGCACTTCCGATTAAGGTGATGAAAGTGAGAAGCCAAGTCATTTGGGCGTCGAAAACCAGTCCTAAAAATCTATACGTCTCCACTACAGTGAGGGGATCATCAGTAAGGTAAGGTTATGGTTCCAGATGAACGATACAATGCTGACAGAAGAGCGTAGCACATGACTTTGCGGCCGAAAACAAAGTCGTGGACTAGAGCCCATGACTGCGCCTCGTGGATGGCTCCCTGTAGGCGCCGCTCAGCAACACCAGCACTGGTGGAGCAGTACAAAATGCAGAAGTCGTCTGCATACAGAGAGGGTGAGACGGATGGCCCTACACAGCTGCTGCTAGACCGTTAATGGCCACTAAGAATAGACACACTTAATACAGAGCCCTGTGGGACCCCATTCTCCTGGATGGGGGAGGGGGGGGGGGGAAAATTATGGGAGGCACCAACCTGGACATGGAAAATACAAAAAGACAGGAAATTCTGGATTTAAAAATCAGGAGTGGGAGTCTGATACCCCACTCGTATAATGTGCCAAGGATATGATGGTGTCATACGCTTTTCGTAAATCAAAAAAGATGGCAACCAGGTGTTAACTTCTGGAAAAAGCTGTTCAGATGGCAGAATCGAGGGATACAAGATTATCAGTGGTAAAGCAACCCTGGCGGAAGCCGTCCTGACATGGAGCCGGCAGGCCACGCAACTCCAGGCCCCAACCCCACCGTTCCAGCACCTTGCAAAGAACATTGGTGAAGTTGATGGGCTGCTAGCTATCCACATCAAGCGGGTTTTTGCAGGTTTGAGCACTAGTATGATGGTGCTCTTCTGCCAGCATGATGGAAAGACACCATCACACCAGATCTGGTAGAAGATCATGAGATGTTGCTTGTAGTCAGACAAGAGATGCTTAATCACCTGACTGTGGACCTAATCTGGCCCACGAGCTGTCAGGGCAATGTGCACGTGCACAGAGGAACTCCCACTCTGTAAATGGGGCATTATAGGGTTCACTGTGGTATGTAGTGAACGAGGGGACTTCCTCTTCCATCCGCCGTTTGAGAGTGCGAAAGGCTGGGGGTAATTCTCTGATGCAGAGACACGAGCACAGTGTTCAGGAAAGTGCTTGTCAGTCGTGTTTGCGCCGGTAGATAACACGCCACTGATGTTAATGCCAGGGACACCTGTTGGGATCTGGTACCCAAAAACTCATTTTATCTTTGTCCAGACTTGGTGCCACTGTAGAGCTCACCGACATTCCTTAATTGCTTCAGTGACCACGTAGGGCCTTCCTTTCACTGGGGGCACCCTAAAGAGCGAGGGATCGTGTTTTCTGCCACAGAAACAATTGTTGTAGTCACCTGTCAACCATCACATTGATGTTCTCATGCGGGAGACATTCAACAGTGACAGTAGAGGTGAAAGTTTCCCAGTCTGCCTTGTTTCAAGACCATCTGGACAAGTGTCCATGGGCCTAACACTGGGGCAGTGACAGGAAGATGAGGAAGTGGTCATCCACACAGGTCGTCATGTGCTCTCCAGAGGATAGATGAGAGAAGTTCTGGGCTCCAGATTGATAAATCAATGGCCAAGTAACTACCATGAGCCACACTGAAAAGTGTGGTGGCCCCAGTATTTAAGAGGCAGAGGTCGAGTTGGGACAGTAAATTTTCGACATCGCTGCCAGGGCCAGTAAGCATGGTGCTACCCCACAAGGGGCTATGGGCATTAAAATCTCCCAGTCGGAAAGGTTTAGGGAGTTGACCAATCTGTGCAGCCAATATGTTAAGCGGTACCACACCATCTGAAGGGAGATATACGTTGCTTAAAGTTATTTCCTGCGTTGTCCGTACCCTGACAGCCACAGCTTCAAGAGGAGTTTGCAGGGGAACATGTTCACTATATACCAGTATCAGGACATAAATCGCAAACTCCACGTGACATCATTATATTCACTACGGATCTACATCTACATGTACACTCCGCAAGCCACCTGACGGTGTGTGGCGGAGGGTACCCAGAGTACCTCTATCGGTTCACCCTTCTATTCCAGTCTCGTATTGTTCGTGGAAAGAAGGATTGTTGGTATGCTTCTGTGTGGAATCTAATCTCTCTGATTTTATCCTCATGGTCTCTTCGCGAGATATACGTAGGAGGGAGCAATATAGTGCTTGACTCCTCAGTGAAGGTATGTTCTCGAAACTTCAACAAAAGCTCGTACCGAGCTACTGAGCGTCTCTCCTGCAGAGTCTTCCATTGGAGTTTATCTATCATCTCAGTAACACTTTCGCAATTACTAAATTGGAAGGCATGAAACACTCAATGAGGCAGTCTACGCCTCAGGTCACCTGCTGCCACCAACTTATTTCATAAATGGGCTTATATCCATTGTGTCTAAGTGTCCGGCGAGATCTAGGTCCTTAGCCGACACCAGAATTTTCAACTCATCCTAAGACGCAGAGCTTGTAGGCAACGGTGGTGTGGATGCCACTGCAATTTCCTTGGTCTTAGGGGTCTTATTTCTGGATTTCTCTTGCTGACCCTCGAGTTTCTCTGGCTGGGAGGGCTTCACTAATTCAGTCTCCGGGACAGAGAATGATTGTGAAGCCCTACGACCAGAGCTTTTGGGCACTTCAGGCACTGGCAGCCATCGTCTTTCCCATGAGCAGAAACCTGGGAAGTGGGTGACCAAAGAGACACCTTCCTAGCAAGAAGAGCCCAAGACGACTTATGCTTCTCTGGATGAGAAGTGGGGACTGGTGCCCCTGATAGTTGGAGGGACAGTGCTCCCGAGGTAAGTGGTGTGGGAGCAACAGGGAGGGAAGTGCCTCCCCACCATCAAGGGGGCAGGTGTAGACTTCCGGCTCAGAGCCGACTGGAACTCACGGAACTGATGGGGCTAGAACTGTTCTCGTAGAAGCGGCATAAGAGGTGGTCATAGCCACAGGATGTAGGCACTCAAATTTCCTATTGGCCTCAGTGTAGGTCAGTCAGTCCAGGGTCTTGCATTCCATTATTTTCCTTTCTCGCTGTAAAATCCTGTAGCCTGGTGAGCAAGGGGAATGATGCTCTCCTCAGTACACCCGGATTGGAGGCAGGGCACATTGAGTATTGGGATGGGATGGACGTCCACAATCTCAACATGTCATGCAGGAAGTACAGCAGGAAGACATATTATCGAACTTCCAGCACTTAAAGCACCACAGTGGAGGAGAAATATATGGCTTGACACCACAGCAGTAGACCATCACTTTGACCTTCTCAGGTAATTTATCACCCTCGAAGACCAAGATGAAGGCACTGGTGGCAACATGATTATCCCTCGGACCCCGACAGACAAGATGAACTCCTTGTCGCTTTTAGTTGGAAATGAACATCTCGCCGCTCTAAATTCGTGTGCAGCTCGTCATCAGACTGCAAAAGCAGGTCCCTGTTGAATATAATACCCTGGACCATATTTAAGCTCTTATGATGCGTAATGGTAACGGAAACATCCCCCAGCTTGTCACAAGCGAGTAATGCCTGTGACTGAGCAGAGGATGCTGTTTTTATCAAGACTGATCCTGACCGCATTTTGACAAGCCCTCCACCTCCCCAAACTTGCCCTCTAAAGGCTCTACAAAAAACAGACTTCACCGAGACAAAGGAATACCCATCAGTTCTCGTACATATGAGGTACCGGGGTGAATAAGGTTCGCTGCCATCCTTAGCCTGGCGTGCCTCCCATGGTGTGGGCAGGGAGGGGAACGATTTAGGATCATACTTCCTTGCACTGTACTGATACTTGGAACACTTAGAGACTGCTGATATTTTATCACCAGCAAGAGATGACGTGGTATGCTTCATCACACATCATCCGCCCTGATGCCACTCAATCTGACCTGGGGCGCTCCCCATGGGCACCACCCAGCCACAGCAAAGGCAGAATGGCCATTGCCGGGCGTCCCGATGCCCTCAATGACGGGCATCTACTCCTTGGCATACGTGGGGAGTTAATGGCACAGGCATCAGCAGAGCGATCCCTGTGTAGTAAGGGGTGCAACAACCAATACTGTACATGGCGGACGCACCACAATGGACTGGCTACCGTGCTGGATATGAGGCACAAAGAATTCCATGGTCATCATCGGCGCAGAAAATGACACAACATAGTGGATGGAGGAAAACGCACCCAGAAAGGTGTCCTCGCTCAAGAAATGGAGCATGAGTGGGACTGCAATACCATCATGAGAAATTGGGCTTAAGATATCTATGCACGATGGATATGATGCACCATGTAAGGCACCCTTTCTCAATTGGCTCGCTCTTCAGGAAAATTTTGAAAAATGGAGGTCAAACCCTTCAGGGGACCATCACAAAGGCCAAAAGGTGAGAGACTCCTTTAGTCACCTCTTACAACAGGCAGGAATACCTCGGGCCTATTCTAAACCCCGGGCCTGCAGGAGAGTGACCACAACGGCCCACTGCTTGTGGAGTTTCTGAAACTGAGAACAACCATCAAGGCCTAGCCTTATCAAACTGTTTTACAGAACCTTAGATGAGCCAGCAAATCGAAACTCCGAGGCATGTTGTGCAATAGCGTTATCTTCCTGCATGATAATGGCTGCCCACATACAGCCAATGTGGTGAAGACGACATTGCAGCAGTTTTGGTGGGAAACTGCTGGAACATCCACCGTACAGTCCCGATCTTTCACCGTGTGACTCATGAGTTTAGACCTCTAAAACAAGCTATCTGCGGACATCGATTCACTGTGGATGAAGTTTGTGACTGGGTCCAGGCCTGGATACGGTAGCAGCCTACCAGCTGCTTCAAGGATGGAATCGACTGGCTAGGGTCACAATGGGATAAATGTACCAACAGTTTTGGCGACTATTTTTTAGTACGTGTACTGTGTATAACTACATCTTTGAGTTAATACAATAGTTACAGTTACTTTACACTAGTGAGGGGATTTCATTTGAATGCCCCTTACACATACATACTCCACAAGCCACCATGTGGTGCATGGTGGAATTACTTCCTTTCCTGTTCCACTTGCAAATAAAGCAAGAGAAAATGACTGTCCACGTGTCTCCCTATGAGCCTTAATTTCCATTACCTTGTGGTCCCTAAGCAAAATGTGCACTGGTTACAGTAGAATCGTTCAGCAGCCAGAGTCAAATTCTCTTTATCTAAATTTTTCTCAATATTGTTCCTTGAAAAGAACATCTTCACTGTAGGGACTTCCATTTGAGTTCCGAAAGTATCTCTGTAATACTTGCATGTTTACCAAACCTAAACCCAGCAGCCCACCTATATATTGCTTCTGTGTCTTCCCTTAATCCACTGGTTCCCAACATAGGGAAATTACCCCTGTGGGTGATATGTAATTTTCTGTGGGATAAAAACATAAGGGCTCATATGTGTTTCAGTTATGGAACTAACTTATTTTTAAAAGAACGTTACTATTACACTATTTGTAAGACTGCAATACAGATTAGATAAGTTACAAATAATTACATATATTTTCAAATCCTAGCATGACATGTAACACAATGTGTTGGAGGTTACAGCCAGTGAAACGAATACATAATCACCATTGTCCTCTCTTAGTCCACCTACTACACGTGTACTTTGTATACAATGCATCAATGACAGTGAAATTTAGACACGTACATAAGCTTAAGTATCTCATGAAACTGCCCTCTCTGGGTTCTAGCCTGTTCCAGCAATGGACAATGAATTGCTTCATTGATCGCTTCTCAAAAACATAGGAACTGACACCTACACACAACAGAAGCTGCATAATGGCTATTACACTGCTGTGGAGTCTAAACTGTATAAATAACTTACGCTGGGAAAAACTAAGGTATTAAGGTATTATTATTTCTTTACTTTCTCAGACGTTAAGTCTGGTTAAAAACGGAAAGTGACGTGAACCTTGATCAAGCGTCACTTCCTTTTAACTGTATGGTATGTGTTATACTGGATTTAGGAACTTTCGGGTAATTGAACAGGTATCAATAATTACAGATTTCTGTAGTTGTATATATAGGTTTGGATGTAGCTGTATTGCATTGATGTACTGGTGGATATTGTGTGGTATGACTCCTGTAGTTGATAGTATAATTAGTATAATGCCAACTTTATCCTGATGCCACATGTCCCTGACTTCCTCAGCCAGTTGGATGTATTTTTCAATTTTTTCTCCTATTTTCTTTTGTATATTTGTTGTATTGGGTATGGATATTTCGATTAGTTGTGTTAATTTCTTCTTTTTATTGGTGAGTATGATGTCAGGTTTGTTATGTGGTATTGTTTTATCTGTTATAATGGTTCTGTTCCGGTATAATTTGAATTCATCATTCTCCAGTACACTTTGTGGTGCATACCTGTATGTGGGAACGTGTTGTTTTATAAGTTTATGTTGTAATGCAAGCTTTTGACGTATTATTTTTGCTACACTGTCATGTCTTCTGGGGTATTCTGTATTTGCTAGTATTGTACATCCGCTTGTGATGTGATCTACTGTTTCTATTTGTTGTTTGCAAAGTCTGCATTTATCTGTTGTGGTATTGGGATCTTTAATAATATGCTTGCTGTAATATCTGGTGTTTATTGTTTGATCCTTTAGTGGCAGTGGTCAGACACAAAGCTTTGGCAGCCTAATCTTCCAATTTCTGTCCATTCAGATATAGGGAGGCCAGTAATCAGGTGATTTAAAAACAATTAGCTTAAGTGTACTGCACACATTTTAACTTTGTCGATTGTTGGGCCTGGTGTTCTAGCGGTTAAGCACGTGCCGGAAACAGAGAGCCTACAGGACTGAATTCCAGTCACATCATAGATTTTTCAGTCTGTGTCTTAACCTAGCAATCAACAATATGAGTAGCCACCAGAAACGACATGTGGTTCAAATTCCACTTTAAACTGCAGGTTGCCTATCCCCAGCTGGGTAACTGGGTAGGTACGGGACACACAAATCCTTGGAAATACGGATGCGTCCGATCCCGCCCATCTGCTTTGACCCATGACGTCACAAATATGGCGGAAACGAACATAAACCACGATTCCAATATGGCGCATATAAAGTCGGGATGTACACATTATGAGATCGAAAATACATTGAAAAAACAAACACACACACTTTCCACAAAAAGCCTAATGACACTAACGGGACAAGCGTGGGAAGTGGGGTGTTTTTGGGTGGGGCAAACTAATTTTAAACAAATTTAGACACCCACCCCCATACAAAATCACACAAAACGATGAAAAAAACTGACATCACAAAACTCCCCAAACATCACTAAACAAAAATCATCTGGAATCTGACACTTCCCTTGACCTATATAGCTCAACAGCAGCTCCTGATCCCATAAATTAGGATCAAACACTTCCCTTGGCCTATATGGCTCAAAAACATCTCCCAATACCAATATCAACATACACAGCCACACACTGGGATCGAACCCTTCCCTTGACCTGCGCACTTAATTTTATCCGTCATATCCATTCCTGCACAAAAACAACGACCGATTAATTTTAGTAAATTTACCACACGACGTACAGCAAACAACACTAAATTAACCTTCACACAAAATCATTAACTCATTGAAACGAATTCCACTACAAACACAGCTGGCACACTGAACAATTCTGGATAATGAGCAAAAGCAAACTGAGCCCATTACACCACACAAACAAAAACCCTGAACATACCACCAGAGAGCACAACAAACCACAACACGATGACATCTACAAACACGCCACACTCACAAACCAAACTCCGCGCCGTCATGACATCACACACGACAACACCCTTACGTCAAGGGTCAAAGCCGATGCTTGGGATCGGACACTTCTGTCGACCCAAATCCTTGAAGTGACATGCCATTGGAAGACTTGTACCAGACCACTGAGACACATAGAATTATTATATTAAATGGTGGTGCAAGGTGAGGGTGAAGCATGTGTCACTAGGGGGAAGAGTGGTGCAACACGTGTCTATCCTCAATGGGGTAGTTAGCTTTCTTTTCTGAGGAGTTGTAAACAGTACTAGCAATGCACTGTAAATTTCTTTATTTTATAGGAAAAAATGTTTTTAGAAATAAGCAGTACCAAATGTCTGATTCATTAGGTAGTGGTTAAATAAAAACACCCACAAAAATGTATACATATAATTTATCTTTTTGTCAAGTTTAATTAGGCACTAATGTTGATAATAGTGGGGGGAGTAGACTGGGGAGGGGGAGGGAGGGGGGGGGGAGGAATGAGTCCGGGGTAGCTACTTTTGGATTGCACTCCAGGGTATGGTCTCTAAAAGGTCAGGAACCGCTGCTTTAATTCAAGCTTATGGGGATCCCAAACACTCAAACAGTACTAAAGGATAGGTCACACTAGTCTACTTTACAGATGACACACATTTTCCTAAAATTCTCCAAACAAACTGAAGTCGACCGTTCACCTTCCCCACTACAATCCTTACAGGCTTGATCCATATCACACCTCATTGCAATCTTATACCTGGATACTTAATGTGTCTGGGTCACGCAGCACATTATTATATTGTATCAAAAAATTATTCGATTATTTTTACTACTTACCTGCATTTGTCTACATTTAAATCTAGCTGCCATTCATCACACCAACTAGAAATTTTGTTAAAGTAATTTTCAGACAGATGTTGCACGAATTATTTAGTGGACTATTACGAGTACCAATTAGATTAATGGCAAAACAAAATGTATACATCGAAACCACTACAGTGAGGGATTTATCAAACAATTATGAAACAATGGCAATTAAAAGATATGGACATTTAAAACAGAAACAGTATTTCATAACTAGGATTTACTGTTTCTAAACATTAAAGGGCTCTATGATACTTTTCAACATTACAGTTTTTTCACATCAGGAATGAGTTTACCATGAAAGTTATCAATAGATATTGTCTTGATTGGTCCAAGAAACGAGAATGATTTTGCAACTACTTTCACTTTTTCTTTCAACGGCAACCAAAATTTACCCTCCCTATAAGCTTTAAAAACCTCATTTCAAATTCCAGCAGCTCTTTCTTTGGTTCTAGATGGATTTAGACAAACTGATTTTTTCAAAACAGTGAATACATATTGGGTCATCTTTTACATCAAGTCACTCCATTTTGTCATTTTGTTTTTTGCCATTATGAATTGATCATTTGTAATACTTCTAGCTGGAAGGACTTCAGGATTCTTCACTGTCGAATCAATGTCTGTAAAGTTTATGAACCAGTCTACCACCAGTCTGTCAATGGAAAAAAAAGAAGAAGAAAAAGAAGAAAAGAGTGTGATGTGTTCAATTAAATTTTTTCGGTGTATTTTACTTCTTTTGCAAGTTTAACTCCTCAGTTTCCCAAATATTTCAGTGAGTTTGACAGTTCCACAACACCTCCCAGAATAACTACCTTCCAGCTGTGCCACTCCCTTGTCCTTTGAGATGAGAAAATAAGTCCTCCTCCAGTCCATATTTCATGGCAACACTTCTGATGCTTACCATGGGATTTGCATTCATTTCTGTTGTCACCCTTAGTAATAGTCCTCCAAGTTGGGTTTACCTTTCAATTTTTTTTTTAACTGACACTTACTGTTTCAAATATCAAATTTATGTTTTACGGCCACTCACAATACATTTTCTCACCATCACACAAAGTGTGTGTGAACTCGTCATTTTCAAAATTCCCTTGCCTGCCACTCTAATATCTAGAAATATTAGTTCTTCTTTGAAGGGTGTTTGATGAAGGCTAATAATTCTGTAGAAAACTTAGCTATTGTTCGTGTCACAATACAATGGAAAATTA
Source organism: Schistocerca piceifrons (assembly GCF_021461385.2). Lineage (NCBI taxonomy): Eukaryota > Metazoa > Arthropoda > Insecta > Orthoptera > Acrididae > Schistocerca > Schistocerca piceifrons. The sequence continues at coordinate 14,925,604 of NC_060149.1, forward strand.
AATGACAAGTTGACAATGTCAAGGTAAATACGTTCCATTTTCTACGCAAATGCCGTCGTAGAAATAGCAGGAATACAATTCACAATACATACAAACCGAACGAAGATATGTCTGCAAAACAGACGATATTTGACAAACTCAGATTCATGTGGGAGTGGTGAGGCTGTCCGCAGCACAAAATTTATCTATCTGAAAATTACCCCCAAAAAACTGTTTGTTACCTTCAGACGTACATCATTCTCAAACACACACTGGTACTCGATATATCGCTAACAACTACGATCAGCAGAATGGCCCCACAACCATGAAACTACAACCACCTTCACCTGAAAATGGTGGAATCTGATAGCATGTACAAATTTCATAAATGGAAACAACTGTAAGGTCTACATTTCGTGGGCAATCGCAGCGCTCAAAAAGTTTTTGTTAAGTCAAATATCACGTACGAACTGAGGACCACAATGTTTGCAACGGGTTGGTCTCAGTTCACCATCGCTGCACGGGAAAGGGTATTACACTGACAGTTACGAACAATCGTCTAGGTATAATAAACCTGTAACCAATTTAACTTACGTGAAAGTATCTACGTACCAATGTTGAACCCATTCGTGGCTGTAACGAACAATTTTTGGATGATGCAACAAAAGTATTTTGAAGTGAAAAAGAACGCACTCTGTCGGAAACTATAACACACATCAGGATCATAAACAGCTTCTAGATCTCTAACAAACAGAGAGATCTGTTCGTGATGCATATTTCTGGTTTTCGTATGTGTCTGCATCTGTTGTTTGGCTAAATTATTGTCACTTACAGTAGATTAATGATACAGCACTCACCTATCAGTGGGCCTCCTCCATCTGGTGGGAGCATAGCGGCATTGCCGCCAATGCCTATTCCCGCAAGAAGCTTCAACAAAACTTCTTGCGGGACTTTACATCCTCATCCCTTCAGTTCTGAAAAATCAGTTAGTTTAAAATCCAACTGTAGTCCGTGATCTTCCGGTTTGAAACGAGTTTTATCTGTTCCGCCAGCCGCTTCCATCATTAAACAAACTACCAAATCACACCTTCGAACTACAACAACTTAATTTTTGCGCTTCAGCACACGAACCTACAAAAGAGGTTAGCTTAAAAAATTCGAATCGCCTCCTTCGAACACTTCCACACTTCCGTTGCAAAGCAGTTCCACTAAAACCTGAAGAACAAAGATTCTATAGAATAAGAGTCGTTATAGAACCTTTGGCGAGACATTCCACAGGCGTCCAAAGCTCAACTACCAGACCTACCGATAGATGGCTCTAGCGCGTGCCGGCCAAAGATTATATCATTGAGTGTCCGCCATATCTGAATTTGGCGAAAAACGAAGTGCCAAAACACGGATGAAAATGTTTTTCGTTCTGCGCCCTGATAAGTCTTTTATATTGGATGTTCTAGATATCTACACATCAACATAATGAAGTGTTTCTAATCTAGTGAGAAAAAACAGTGACAGTTCTGCTATGAAATTCCTAAATTCGAGTGTGTTGTGGAAGTTTGACAAGCTGACCTATAAATTGTTTACTATTAATTTTATGAGTGCTTTACTTATTTGCCCGTTTTAAAATACTATTTAAGATTCAATGGAGCTCAAAAAATTACCTTGGTTGCCAAAGCTTTTAACTACAGGTATAATTCGGAAAATCAAGTGTGGAAAACAGTGAAGACGTGTCTTGAAAAAAAAGTTGATATCGTTTGCTTAGGGGTATCTTTACTGCCAACAGAAATTACAACTGAACTATTAAAGTATTACTTAGTTATAAACGGAAAAACTTATTTTTCTTTATCTGAAGTGATGCATTACCGATCTGCATATATGCTGATACTGTAATTGCAACATTCACTTACGAATTTGGCTCTCTCTTTGATCAGAAATTTAAATTCCATAATTTTATTAACGCCTGTACATGACACAGTGTATTTTAACTGAGTGATAAGGTAGAAGCACCAGTTTTTGACAGTGCTTCAGTCTTCGATACGAGGCAAGAAATACATTTAAATGAGACAAACACAAAGGCCAACGTTAAGGCTCCTCTTAAATGCATAACTCGTATCATTTGGAAGTTAAGTGTAGTAATAATATTATATTGGACTGATCCATGATGGTGTAGGAAGTGAAGGAACTTGTTGAAAATAACATCGATCACAGCTGTTAATTTTAAGGTTGGAGTGCCTTAAAACTGTAATTTTCCAGTCTGACACCCAAATAATGGCTGGTACCATGGTTTTATTTTAAAATTGAATTCAAAACATGTCAGTGAGCAAAATTAATTTGACTATGAATTACAACCATGGAATTTTATTTCTGTGAATCTTGGTTCCAGTCTTTGACATGGTGTCAATCACTGGAATGACTGGTTGTCATGATATGGCCCAAGCAAAAAACAAACCTGAAAGCGAAAGCTGTAGAAGCTGGCCAGACAGGCACCCCAATGGCTGCTACAATCTGTGTTAGACAAGGGTGACATTATATTGCAAATTTAGTGTAAAAAGTTCCATATTGTCTGAATTTGTCCTATACTGACAGGACATTCTAGTCCAGTCGATTTTCTTATCTGCAAAAGTACACTGGACAATACCAGTGGTACAAAGGTAGTGCCAAATTACAAACTATCCAGTAACAACCGAAGTATTGCTGGACAATGTACAGTAAATAACATGTAATAACCTGAGACATTCAGAATTGGTTTGAAGAATTAGAACAGCATTTGGAAAGAGAGTAACATTTTGAAAATAACAAATGACACAAGTAGAGTTTTCAGTTCTTATGAAAGCTCGCTTACTTTTTCTTTTTTTCTTCTTCCTCTCTCTTCTCCATTCTCAAGGGAAAAATGTGATAAAATAAAAGTGCAAGAAAGTTGTGTACAATGTTGGAAATGAGGAAAAAGAAAATCTCACTATGCTTTTAACAGCATATGCTGCTGTAAAGCTTGCTCCTCCTAAGAACATGATTTTCTCCCATATCTCTCTCTCTCTCTCTCTCTCTCTCTCTCTCTCTCTCTCTCTCTCTCTCCCCCTCTCCCTCTCCCTCCTCCATGTGAAGAGTATTCCTGTAATTGTAGCTAATAGCATACTAAGAACATGAGGGTGTCACAGTGGAGATTTGTTTTCTGATACAGACGTCTGATACAACTATTCCACAGCAAAACTTACTTTCAACAGGTGTGGTAGCAGTGCATTCCCATAGGATAACAGAATATTATGTCCTCCAGGAACCACATTGGGTACACCACTTACAGCATAAACTGTACAGCAACTACAATGTTTTGTGAGCAAGTAATACCAGTCAGTATCTTTAATTTTAACACAAGTCTTGACTCCCTTAATTACCTGCTTATACATGTGCTTGTACTACAGGTTAGTGGTAAAGCAAATACTTATTGAATAGGTCTTCACACTTTTAATACTTGGCAGAAATTCTGAAAAAAGTAAATTCTTTTATTACTGTATCACCTCTATGGTGAATTAAGAGGTACTGACTGGTTTCGTTGAACATTTATTAGAAGCCTTTATTTTACCTGCTATTGATAAAGAGCCATTCCAAGTTCGGTACATTACAATCTCTCGCATTTTTCATGAGGTTTGTTATTCTGTACACTAATATTTCTTCTTCTAAATGGTAAATATTGCATTCAGACATTGTCGGTATTAAAGGTAATTCATGAAATAAATTATATTTAAACCAGAAAATTAAAGGTTCCACATGACACGTGAAAAGTACCTTGTTACACACATGTATGTACAGATTCCAAAATGTCTGTGAATTTGAGTTACAAACTTTTTTAAATAGAAATATGAAGATCACAATACTTTGGGTCTGCAATAAGTCAAACGTAAAATACTTTAGTTCCCTATGGGAAACTTTGTTCTTTACGTGACTCATGCAACTGCTTTCACTCTTAATGGAAAACTAAATGTTTTATGTTAAAGTGTAACCATTGTTACATAATTTCTGTGAAGTAAGATTCCTTAATGTTAATTCCTTCCTTTGTCATTGTAACTTGATAATTTCAGTTCCATATGGGACATATGACCTAAAAAAAAAAAAAAAAATGAAATGCTTTTATTACTATGACCAAACAAAAACTTTTTAACATGTAGTACACAGTTCAAATCAGCAAAAAGTGTAACTGTATAATTAAGGTAAATGTTGATGAAAATTAGGCATGTAACTTGAATACTGAAATTTCCTAATCCGCAACTTGTGGTCGTGTGGTAGCGTTCTCGCTTCCCGTGCCTGGGTTCGGTTCCTGGCGGGGTCAGGGATTTTCTCTGCCCCGTGATGACTGGTTGTTGTGTGATGTCCTTAGGTTAGTTAGGTTTAAGTAGTTCTAAGTTCTAGGGGACTAATGACCATAGATGTTAAGTCCCATAGTGCTCAGAGCCATTTGAACCATTTTTTGAAATTTCCTAGATTTCCAAGTGTAACTGTAATCACTGTATTCAGTACTTTGTAGTGCTAGAAAGATAATTCTATATGATTATTTGCATTCTCTTCCCCTCCCCCCTCCCTCAACACAGGAAAATATAATAGAAAGACCTCCTAGCAAAATAAAGACAAAATTAAGAAAATTAGGTTTTGCCTGAATCAGGCCCCCTTATTCTAGAATGGTTCTAAAGTAATAAGAATGCTTACGATCAATTGGAACATTATGTTCATTCTAAGAAGTATTAAAACAAGAATTAAGAGAGTAACAATTTTATTGCTCTTATGTTGCAGAGTATCCACAAACATTACTGTTTGAAACATAGGGCCACTGCATACTCCATTAGATCACACCCATTCTGTGATTAAACTGCTTTCTTAAAGTGAAAAATTCAAGTTAACATAGTTATTGAGGGAAATATTTTCTCACACTGAAAGCTATCTGTCAAATAAGTCTCAGAACTTTTTTTTTCATTAATTTCACACAAATCACCTGTTTTTAATGCAAGTGCATATTTTGTAACACCTAACATCTTAAAATAAGCTTATATAATAAATAATTATAATTTTGTTACAATATCTACACAGGATGTAAAGAGTTAATTTTACTTCAATGTGATTCATCGTTTGAAGTTCATCATTATACAACAACAAATCTATGGACAAAATAGTTTTAAAAAATCTGTCAAAATGTCACACCCATCTGCATGAAATATCCCAATACATAATCTTCTCCAATTTGAGCACTATACATGATTAAACAATATGAGTTTATTTAACTTCTGCCTTATACGTGATTTGTTGTTTAAAATTTTCTCAGCGGGCTTTTTTTTCCATATGTTTTTAAGCACGTGCAGGAGTACAGGGATGCAATCTTACAAACAAGTTGAGTCTGATGTAAATCCTCAATCCCAATTTCATAATGGTAATCATGACCAAGAGCAGGAGCACATGTCCAAGATACACTAAACATTGTATTTTTCCACAGGATGAGGAAAGTAGCTTTTAAAATCACCTTGTAAAAATTTAAAGTACAGCCAAGTGAACATAAAGTGCTTATATTTACCTTACAGCCATCACATGTAACACACCAAACCCTAATGCCAGAACTATGCAGCCTCTCTAATGCAGATTTTATCAGTGTGGCCTGATTATTTGCCTGTACACTGTTGATAAAGAAATATGCAATCAGGCATTTAAATTTGCCTTTAATAGAGACAAGCATGAAAACCAGAGCCTCAGATGGCTCTATTACTTCTTTTACTGAGCCACTTCCCCACCAAAGTCTAAAAAACCTGTGTACTGCTTAGTTCCTTGGTCCCAAACTACTTGCTTCCTAATTGCCACACTGTCTACAATTAGACATGAATCGCTGAACTGGTCCCTTACAATGTACTTGAAAACATCTTTTAAGAAGTCAGGTTCACAGTCTACACTTGCCACCCATTTTGAAATCAATGGGGCAGAGGCATTAATTTTTTCAGGTATTCATATGCTGTTGGTGAATAAAAGTACACAGTCATCGCAAACATTTTCACATTTGTTGTGTATCTATTACCCTTTGATGAGAGAGAGTTGTTCACTAAATTGCACACTAATTCCACTTGTGTTCCTTTCTGATGATTGAGGAAGTTATGTAACTTCTCAGGAAGATGCCCCTTCTCCTTCAATGAACTTATGATGTCATCCACGGAAAACACTTTCTTCTTCGAATTTTTTCACGGGCACACTTCAGTTTATGTTTTAATTCGTGCACAATGTCTGAGGGGAAAAAAAATGTAAGTTTCGGTCGCCTTGTCTTCCATTTATACTTTCGACTGTATACCACAATCAATTACTGAAGAACCAACTGCACTCTAAATAAGGAAATAATTTCGTTATATACGATTGAAATAACTCAAGGTTTGATGAAAAAATATTATAAGAAAACGTTGGGGATGTGAAAACATCCTTATACTAACGTTTTCGACACAATTCGCAGCTTCTGCATTGGATAAGTGGGACATGCTTTCCACGGAAGAATTCTCATTGACAACATTCTCCACGCATTCAGTAGCGTCTGCAATGGGCAAATCGAGCACGGATTCCATGACAGAACGCTAAAAACAAAAATATGGACCTGTATTACAACATTGCTTAGACCTATGTAGCGTACGAAATAAATTCACAAAAGTAAAAAGCGCACACACAGCAAGGAAAGTAATTAGCTACCTCAAATGTAGAATCATCGTTGTCACTCAAAATCCTAACAACATGTCGTCGTGGCTGTTTATTTGGTGCATCAAATGTGTCGGAAACTGATGGCACTGCTTCGGGTTTGAAACGTTTCTTCCACGTTCCAGGGCTCACTACGTAATCATCTCGTCGGAAACGGTTTCCGCAAAGAAAACTGCAAGACGTAGGATTAAAATCTTTCTGCTTCACGGAAGTAATCCACGTCTTTAGTAGCTCTGGGTGCTTTAGAGGAAACCTGTTCAAAAACATCGAATTAGCAAACGCACTAAGTCTGTATTTTTATCGTATTGTATCGGTAGTCGTATTACCTGTGGAATGGTAAGTCACTCTCCTTACTCCATCGCTTCGTACAATTGAAAGCGGAACAAGAAATCACCATTTCGATAATCCGTAATTCCTTATACACCGTACAGACCGAGAGAAACTTCTTGCTAAATTCGAATATGGCGGGCAATACAGACGACAGTAATCAGCTGGTAGAGCCATCTATCGGTAGGTCCGGTAGTTGAGCATCCCTCATTTCGCTAGCTTTAGACGCCTGTAGACATTCCATTCATAGGCGTTGAAGCGACGTCTAGCTTTTGTAAAAATGTCGAAGAAAGATGAAAAAAAATTGCGTCAATATTTTTAAACTCACAAGACAAGGTCTTGTATAAACGTATTCGATATGTTTTTGAGGCTCGTACATACCCAACCTGTCTGTGCTGATATCTCTACAAAAGATTGCGCATGCAATAAATCGCTGCAAATGCTTTGTGTTCACCTATTGGAAGTTTCAATATAACCACAGTCTAACATAACAGTCGCGACACTTCTTTATTTTGTTGCTACAGCGCCAGCAGCGCCCCAAGCGGCCGGTAGGTTGAAGTGTGAGTTCGGCGCGATCGTGAAAGCGAATAGTGATTGTTTATTTTGATTTATACAATGGTTTTTACCATCGGGAACGTTTGTAGCGCAATAAATTGCAGGAACAACAGGAAGAAGACACCACAGCTGTCTTTTTTTAGGTTTCCTAAGGATCCTGGGAGGTATATACCATCATGTTACTAAACTGTATCGTCAGGATTCACTTGCAAACTATATGTGTATAAATGATGAATGTTTCGTTTTAGGAACAGAGAATGGCTAGTTAATAGCAGACGAGAAGACCTTATGAAGAAAGACCCAGTTTACCTGTATAATAATATTAGCTTTTGTTCGCTACATTTCGAACAAAAACGGTTCATGAATGCAGACAATAACAAACTCGTTTGGAATGCAGTACCCACACTGTTTGACATTCCAAATAAACCCCCTCAGGTGACGATGAAGAAGAAACTGCCACAAAGATTCGACAGTCAATCTAAAGCTGTAAAACAGTCCTATGACACAGAAGTAGCCAGTTCGACTCTCCATGTATCAGTGCCAGATTCGTGTGAATCATCAACACAGACCTGCTTTGACGATGAAGTGGTTAAATTAAGTGTAGCTGTTCGTATCTTACAAAAGCGTGTGAAGTGTCAGAATGCCCAGAAGCGAAACTATTACGGGACAAGGAAAGTGCCTACAGACAGATTGTTTGAAAATTATTCAAATATTTGGTTTTTCGTGAAATGTAATGTAATCAGCTCATTATAGTGTTTTCAGTATATGTCTCCCACTATTTGGCAGTTGCTTGTCCCACTTAGAATAATATAAAGATGAAGGTCGTACTTGTGGCAACAGGAGACAATGACAAACACAGTAAGCCTACAGAACGATAAACGAGCTGTCGATCGCTTTTGCATGTAGAGGTACGTGTCTGTGCTTCTTACATGTGAATCTGTGTGTTTATATTCTTTTGATATCAACGTGGTAAGCTGCAATTCTGTCCAATGTCACAAGTGTTTCTTCACGAATGTGTTGTAGCTTGCCACTCTATTCATGGTTTTTGTCCATACTTGCACATATTTTAGAATCATTTTTAGAAACGTATATGCCCTCTGATACCACACAAACTCTTGGAGGCAAGAAAATAACTCGAATAAATCGGAAATTACGTAGGAAATGGATGCAAACAAACATTATGCTTACGACGCGTCTGACGTTCACCTTGCCCGCCGCTTGGAGCGCTAGTGTCGCTCCATCTGTCAAACGGCAACAACTTTTACAGCAGTGAGTGTCGCGACTGTTATGTTAGACTGTGGTATAACTGCTCGCCCGCCACCAGTCCAGAAAAGAAATACCTGCGACAAGCTAGTAAAGGGGTTGCCTGTCGTAACCTCAAACTGTATTTCGTGTATTCAGAAATTACTGGGAAAAATCTGTTACGATCTGTGTTTGGAACTTGTGTTGCAAAAAAAAAAAAAAAAAAAAAAAAAAAAAAAAAAAAAAAAAGTATGGGCGAGCAAAATGGTCTAGGCAGTGGCGGCATAATTGAAGGCAGTTTCACCATATAAATTTACTTGTCAGTAGCAGGCCGTACGCGATGATTAGCGTTATTATTTGTGGATGAATTTGGTAACATATAATTGTCTTTTAACGGTTATAACCCGTCGTATGATACAAAAAAATACTTGTATGAGCAGTTACTCCACATGCGCGGCTACCGCTGCCCGTACGATTCCTGGCAACAGTAAGAAGTAGCTAGAATTCTCTACTGCAGTTTTAAACATATCGAACACATGTGAATCTATTTAAGCTGTCCTGATGGAGGATTTCACGAAGCCAAACAAAGCGCCTCAATTGTGTAATATATCAATTCTGCCAAGTTTTTACTGATTGTATTTTTACAGTTTTAAACAGCTTTGAAACATATTATTATATTCTTACAAATCTGTGGCATGGCCCCTGCACTGGGATTTTCACTTTGCTGCCTGAATCCTGCCAACAACCTATTAAAAACTTTTTGCGCCAGAATATAGAACTCCATTCTGAGCTCTAGGCAGGGATTCATAGTCTCTCTCAGAAGTTTTACTTCTAGTGTTGTGGTAATGAATTCTACAGTTTACCTCTAAATCACTCTTAATATGAACCATATTCTATTTTATGACGTGAAACAAGCATAAGAGTCCCTATATCCCTGAAGGCACTGCTGGAAGATCTGCCATTATCAGCTTAACACAATATTGTGACTGCACCTTTCTTTAGAATAAATAGGACTTCCTTCTTGTTGCTACTGTGTAACATAAGATTATAGCATAGGACAGTACTGAGTGAAAGTATACTAGCAGTTCCTTCTCCAGCTCAACATAATGAGAGAAATTTGTAAGTGCAAAGCAAGCAGAAGTGACAATTTTGGTTAAGTTACCCATATGTTAGTGCCAACTCAGTTTCACAAGATACACCTTCTACATCTACATCCATACTCCGCAAGCCACCTGACGGTGTGTGACGGAGGGTACCTTGAGCACCTCTATCGGTTCTCCCTTCCAATCCAGTCTCGTGCTGTTTGTGGAAAGAAACATTGTCTGTATGCCTTTGTGTGGGCTCTAATCTCTCTGATTTTATCCTCATAGTCTCTTCGCGAGATATACGTAGGAAGGAGCAATATACTGCTTGACTCCTCAGTGTAGGTATGTTCTCGAAACTTCATCAAAGGCCCGTACCGAGCTGTTATGCTTGGGGTCACAATACACAGTCTGCAGACATGCAAACAACTCCTAATTTTCCGAAATAACTTCAGTACAGACCTGGAAACTGCTCCTAAATAATACAGCACATTGATGTGTAGACACACTAAGTACTCGTAAACTGTCCAAATAGCGCATATCACGGCCTACAGACCCGCTCCCGAAATAATGCAATCAACGCGCGCAAGCACAGTCCACCGCCCCCTCTCCATTAGAGTACACAGGAGGTAGTGATAAGTGATGCATCCCTCAGATCTCAAACTGCGCATAGACCATGCTCGGCTTCCACAAGCATGAGGTGGCAGCACCCCCATTCATACATAACACCTGAGAAATTCCTATCCATATACGTGTTCACCTACACACACATGTTGACGTGATCGGGCGGGAGTGTAACAGCGAGCTGCAGCCGAACGCAGGCCAAAGTTGTATATAGGCGCCTTTAATGAGCGGGCATTTATTTACACAGCGCGCACTCAAGTGGAGCCGTGCACTTTCGGCTTTCCTCTATACCCTAACTCTAACTGCGGTCCAGGGAAGACGCTGCAGAAATCCGTACCACAATAGCAGAACCTGCTTTCTCCTTAGCGATTCTAGTGGACTCTACGTCACAATTGACTCAAGCTTCACTGCCTTAGCTACGCACCATCTCAAACGCATGAAACCAACAAACCTTATCAATCTTATACCCAACTCACATTGCTGTCTAAAATAATAACCAAGTCTAACTCTACTAAAATCCATAGCCCCCCCAGAAATAGTTAATGCCTACTTTATTATTGTCTCAGCTCATATGTGCCAAAATTCCTGCCCTAACAGAATCTGTTTACCAAAATATCGCCGAATCCAGTCTTCCTCCCAGACATAACGTGATAGCTTTCCTGCTCTCAATCTTAGCCTTCCTGCTCCCAACACAATCAACTGAGCATTTTCTTCCTTGGGTTTTCCCTCCTTATTTTGCTAAGATTGCTAAATTGCACCTCAACCTATACACCCCCAACCTGTCCTTTCTTTCTACAGACGCTACACTCGGTGGTAATAAACTATTTTATACTGATCACCATTTTCCATAGACAACTAAACATCGCAAAGTTGTGTACAGGTCATCAAATACAAACCATACTCACAAGAATATTGGAGCGTCAAACCGATCTACAACCAGGGAATATACCACCGAGTACCGTCAATTTTCGCTGTACTTCTCGATATCAAGAACACCGCACTAGCCCCCCCAATCGCTAACGCAACATAATGCACAACATATACACTGTAAATTATTTCTCCACAAACACCAAACTTTAGCGAGGTGCAGCGAGCTGTAAACCATTGACTAACTAGAAAGAAGTAGAGTAAACTGATATTCGCACTCTCGAATACCGAAGTCGGTCATCTAACAGGTTCGACTTGATCAATATTGTTTACAAACCAACTAGGTCCTCTCCCACTTCTAGAGAACAGGCAAACGTGTGTACAACACACCACAATAGATATTCCCTCAACTAAATAAAGGCACCAAATGTGCAGAAGCAGTAGACCGAACAATTTACATGGGACGGAATAACGCTCCACCGCAAACACACCACCTTCTCAAAGTTACACTTGATCACGAAAGCCGCCCAGCACATACTTAGGTCGCTATTCGGTCGTCTAGAAGATGGTAAAGTTAACCATGATACATTCCTACAGTCCAATAGGCCTCTGCATTCGGAAGACTGCTACCATTAACATGAGAACGCGAATCAATACCACCACAGACTTTCCGTACACAAACACATCCTAGAAATTCCCTTACATATATCTTCTATCATTATACTTACAATTAAAACACCCTGCTCTCGGCAGTGGCTCGGGAAATACCTGTACATCCCATACCACTAGACATACTCCTCCCTTTGAGGCATAGCGCCATATACCGATCCTGCCTTGGAGGCGGTTAAGTGGAAGATGTGTCTCAGAGCTCGATAGGGACAGATGGTGATGCGAGACTGGACGCGCACATAGTTCATGTATCAGCCGATAGAGGACAGTATTGGATAGGGTGACTGTGATTTAGTTTCGATTGTGCCTGCTAGAGTGCACAAAAGTAATAGAATGCTTTTCATAAACTGTTCTAGTATTTTCATAAAGTGTTATTATGTCTTTTTGTGTAGGTAAAATGTTATAAATGTGTTTTAGCAGTATGAACGATGCGTGAGTGTGGTTTAAGCTTAATATGAAAATAACTGTTTAACGAGTTATGTAGTGGGATTTAGTGCGGGAACATTTCGAAGAAGTATGGATGTGGACAAAGGGGATTTTTGTAGAATAGATTTCTAAAGTAAGTTTATGGTAAAGGGAAAGTTAATTCAGGTATAAATAACAATAGTAAAAAACTTTACACATAAACAAAACTTCAGCATATTAGATAATTACGTCAGTAAAAAGTGCAGTCGTTAGGTTTACTATTTTGCGATTGGTTATTGATGAAAAGCGCGGACTGTCGCGGGAGAATGTTGTTTTGCTATTGGCTGTTGAGTAAACTGACCAATGGTAAAGCAATATTCTTCTCGCGCCTTTCTCTGCTGGTAGAGAAGGCTTAGAGCATTCTAGAAAAGAGTCGGAGCCTAGCCATGAAACAGTTCGGACGTGTGTAGTAATAGTTCCGATGGTAATTATAAGTTGCCGGATCTAGCATTGTTTCATACATCAAAAGTGTTGTAAAGTGACGGCATAATTATTCCGATGGGTGTGTAGAAATTTCGGAATTTTAAGTGAATTTTGTGACGAGAAAAGACATAAATTCCGCGTGGCATGTTGAGCAGGTCCGTGGCTAAAAACTGTGACTGCATTAGGTACCGACAGACTTAATATTTGGCGAGCATTCTCAATCAAAAACAATCTGTATTTTTGTAGCTATAACGTTTTTGGGATATGCAACACCATAAACTTGCTAATGTGAGTGAAAGGCATAGTGAGTGACAGCGTTAAGACTAGCACGGGCTTGGCAGTGATACTTGTTCACCTAAGTTTCAGAATATATTAATTAGCGAAAAAATTTCCAACCTTTCATTTCGTGTGAAAACTTTCTCCCGAAACGTAGATTTAGTGATTTTAATTGCAATCTGGTTCACGTCGAAGTACAGTAGGTTTCGCACGGCTTCCCTACTCATGATCTGCTGAGACAATGTCCACAGGTTAGGTGCAGCTACGTCGTAAAGGGACGGAAGGAAACGCGTCGCCGCACCTTCGCCAACACAGTACCCCAAGTCAAATCCATAGCCTCCCTACAACAGCACATAGACATTTCCTTTACACAAACAGATAACGCTCAAATGCGAACATATCACACACTCAGGACTAAGTATAATATTACCTGCTCAATAACTGGATGCATATGACAACAAATAATACTGACCGAAAATCAACGATGCATGTGCATCTCTCTTACGTTCTTCCTGGCAGACATACCACCGTGTCATAGATGTAATCGAGCACATGTTAAACAAAAAATCCCGATCCCAAGAACTACTGCACGATACCCTCACAAGCGCTCTTCGTTCTACAGGTGCACCCAAGTATCCAAGTTAAAACCTATACTTGCGCCATAGCGTGGTCGGGTTTCGGGTTCCATTGGATAGGTCAGGAGTCCACTACACGCAGCAAGCGGCTACACGGGTAGCAGGGGTTGCGTGGCGTGGACTGGGCGGTTTTTTAGGTTAGATGGCCTCGGGCAAGTACAGAAAGGGCAACAGCCTCAAAGGGTGCGGGGCAGAGTCAGGACATGTGGGGACCAAGCAGCAATCGGTATTGTAATTGTAAACTGTCGAAGCTGCATCGGTAAAGTACCGGAACTTCAAGCGCTGATAGAAAGCACCGAAGCTGAAATCGTTATAGGTACAGAAAGCTGGCTGAAGCCAGAGATAAATTCAGTCGAAATTTTTACAAAGGCACAGACGGTGTTTAGAAAGGATAGATTGCATGCAACCGGTGGTGGCATGTTTGTCGCTGTTAGTAGTAGTTTATCCTGTAGTGTAGTAGAAGTGGATAGTTCCTGTGAAATATTATGGGTGGAGGTTACACTCAACAACCGAGCTAGGTTAATAATTGGCTCCTTTTACTTACCTCCCGACTCAGCAGCATTAGTTGCAGAACAACTGAGAGAAAATTTGGAATACATTGCACATAAATTTTCTCAGCATATTATAGTCTTAGGTGGAGATTTCAATTCACCAGATATAGACTGGGACAATCAGATGTTTAGGACAGGTGGTAGGGACAGAGCATCGAGTAACATTATACTGAGTGCACTATCCGAAAATTACCTCGAGCAATTAAACAGAGAGCCGACTCGTGGAGATAACATCTTGGACCTGCTGATAACAAACAGACCCGAACTTTTCGACTCTGTAAGAGCAGAACAGGGAATCAGTGATCATAAGGCCGTTGCAGCATCCCTGAATATGGAAGTTAATAGGAATATAAAAAAAGGGAGGAAGGTTTATCTGTTTAGCAAGTGTAATAGAAGGCAGATTTCAGACTACCTAACAGATCAAAACGAAAATTTCTGTTCCGACACTGACAATGTTGAGTATTTATGGAAAAAGTTTAAGGCAATTGTAAAATGCGTTTTAGACAGGTACGTGCCGAGTAAAACTGTGAGGGACGGGAAAAAGCTGCCGTGGTTCAACAACAAAGTTAGGAAGCTACTGCGAAAGCAAAGAGAGCTTCACTCCAAGTTTAAACGCAGCCAAAACCTCTCAGACAAACAGAACCTAAACGATGTCAAAGTTAGCGTAAGGAGGGCTATGCGTGAAGCGTTCTGTGAATTCGAAAGTAAAATTTTATGTACCGACTTAACAGAAAATCCTAGGAAGTTCTGGTCTTACGTTAAATCAGTAAGTGGCTCGAAACAGCATATCCAGACACTCCGGGATCGGGATGATGATGACATTGAAACAGAGGATGACACGCGTAAAGCTGAAATACTAAACACCTTTTTCCAAAGCTGTTTCACAGAGGAAGACCACACTGCAGTTCCTTCTCCAAATCCTCGCACAAACGAAAAAATGGCTGACATCGAAATAAGTGCTAAGGAATAGAAAAGCAACTGGAATCACTCAACAGAGGAAAGTCCACTGGACCTGACAGGATACCAATTCGTTTCTACACAGAGTACGCGAAAGAACTTGTCCCCCTTCTGACAGCCGTGTACCGCAAGTCTCTAGAGGAACGGAAGGTTCCAAATGATTGGAAAAGAGCACAGGTAGTCCCAGTCTTCAAGAAGGGTCGTCGAGCAGATGCGCAAAACTATAGACCTATATCTCTGACGTCGATCTGTTGTAGAATTTTAGAACATGTTTTTTGCTCGAGTATCATGTCGTTTTTGGAAACCCAGAATCTACTCTGTAGGAATCAACATGGATTCCGGAAACAGCGATCGTGTGAGACCCAACTCACTTTATTTGTTCATGAGACCCAGAAAATATTAGATACAGGCTCCCAGGTAGATGCTATTTTCCTTGACTTCCGGAAGGCGTTCGATACAGTTCCACACTGTCGCCTGATAAACAAAGTAAGAGCCTACGGAATATCAGACCAGCTATATGGCTGCATTGAAGAGTTTTTAGCAAACAGAACACAGCATGTTGTTATCAATGGAGAGACGTCTACAGACGTTAAAGTAACCTCTGGCGTGCCACAGGGGAGTGTTATGGGACCATTGCTTTTCACAATATATATAAATGACCTTGTAGATAGTGTCGAAAGTTCCATGCGGCTTTTCGCGGATGATGTTGTAGTATACAGAGAATTTGCAGCATTAGAAAATTGTAGCGAAATGCAGGAAGATCTGCAACAGATAGGCACTTGGTGCAGGGAGTGGCAACCGACCCTTAACATAGACAAATGTAATGTATTGCGAATACATAGAAAGAAGCATCCTTTATTGTATGATTATTTGATAGCGGAACTAACACTGGTAGCAGTTACTTCTGTAAAACATCTGGCAGTATGCGTGCGGAACGATTTGAAGTGGAATGATCATATAAAATTAATTGTTGGTAAGGCGAGTACAAGGTTGAGATTCATTGGGAGAGTCCTTAGAAAATGTAGTCCATCAACAAAGGAGGTGGCTTACAAAACACTCGTTCAACCTATACTTGAGTATTGCTCAACAGTGTGGGATCCGTACCAGATCGGGTTGACGGAGGAGATAGAGAAGATCCAAAGAAGAGCGGCCCGTTTCGTCACAGGGTTATTTGGTAACCGTGATAGCGTTACGGAGATGTTTAGCAAACTCAAGTGGCAGACTCTGCAAGAGAGGCGCTCTGCATCGCGGTGTAGCTTGCTGTCCAGGTTTCGAGAGGGTGCGTTTCTGGATGAGGTATCGAATATATTGCTTCCCCCTACTTATACCTCCCGAGGAGATCACGAATGTAAAATTAGAGAGATTCGAGCGCGCACGGAGGCTTTCAGACAGTCGTTCTTCCCGCGAACCATACGCGACTGGAACAGAAAAGGGAGGTAATGACAGTGGCACGTAAAGTGCCCTCCACCACGCACCGTTGGGTGGCTTGCGGAGTATAAATGTAGATGTAGAACCGCTTTACGAATCGAGGTACGACATTACCTCTGAATGAGGTGATGTTTTCCAGACAGATACCATGACCTTGATCCTATAAATGTGTGTATTAAGAGCCAACGATGCAACCTCGCGATAAACTCAATGAACTTTGAACGTAGTATGCAAGCGGTATTTGCGACTCCATCACACCGTACGCAACTACATAATCTGTTAGTTTTTGCAACGCATTCTGTCTCGAGACCATATCAAACGTTTTGCTATACATCCGCTGAGATATAGGCGATGACAGACAGCAGTAGTAGATGATGTGCTGATTGAGTTCCTAAGAAGAAAAATAGTCACTAACTTCTCAGATCTCTAGCCTTACGCTATATATTTAGAAATTACGTTCATTCAGACACTTACTTGCATATGCTCACATCCATAAGTCATATTTCATGCACTCTCATATCTCTAAACGAGTCCCATTCCTCGAATCTGTATGGTACACTAAAATTACAACTTCCTTTTAATCACACCCTACGCGTCCTCTAGTTGCACCCATTTCTACAGCTTTGCACAAGTGGTAGTTCCAATTTAAGTCGGAGAAAGGCATATCCAACACCATCTGCAACCCGTGTAGAAACAAATCGAGCTGAGTTAATGCAACAGGAACGAGTTTTGAGCATTCAGTGGAAATGCGCGCAATGTGGTGCTCATCCAAACTAGATACAAGTACTACAGATCCCCAACATGCTATCTTCGTTATTCTGTACCCACTCCAACACAGAAAAATTACCAACTATAAAAGCTCATACGAATTAGAAGCCACGTAGACGTCGATGCATTCACAATGACACATAGCTGTGGTCGGCCCCCAGTGCGAAGAAAGAGATTTCACAATACGTCCCCAGAATAGCGTAGCATGCTGCCATTGAAGCATTCCTAGCGGTATTGCCCCTTCCTCACCGGATCTCATTTCAAACTGCTACTGCTACTCCTGCAGTGTCTATGACGTGATTTTATTAAATACAAGGTGTTCCATTGACAGTGACCGGGCCAAATATCTCACGAAATGAGCATCAAACGAAAAAAATGCGAACATCAAAACTTGTCTAGCTTGAAGGGGAAAACCAGATGGTGCTGTGGTTGGCTCGCTAGATGGCGCTGTCATAGGTCAAACGGATATCAACAGAGTTTTTTAAAATATGAACCCCCATTTTTTTATTACATATTTGTATAGTATGTAAAGAAATATGAATGTTTTGGTTGGACCACTTTTTTCGCTTTGTGAGGGATGGCGCTGTAATAGTCACAAACATATGGCTCACAATTTTAGACGAACAGTTGGTAACAGGGGCCATCGCATAAATGAAAGCTCCTTTAGAGGAGTGGGTCAAGTTTCTTCACACAGGAGATTGAAGTCCTCTGATGACTGACAGTTTTACCCTTAACGATCGCAAGTAGACAGTGCTTTAAAACACATACTGAACACTTAGCTGTATATAAGCAGAACTCAGGCTATGTCACGTGACTGATGGATCCAGAATCACTGGAACCTCAATAAACATACAGTATAATGCAACGTCAATGGGAAAGAAATTGACTGCCTCCCTTATCTCCTTCGTTTCGGTGTCCACGTTTTCCTGGATTCCTCCTGTTACAGCATACTGGGTCTGATATACAAATTTTTCGGTGCGAACCAGAAGATAGCAAAGTACTTCCTCAATTTCACCACATTAGCTCTATATTCCATCAATATATACCTACTCCCTGGTCAGTTTTCGCAATTCTATCGATTTGAGGTCAGATCTGTATCTGCGATCATGGCATAACATCTCGTTCTGTGTTCTAATATTGATTGTAAATGTAGCACAGATGCCACCACCTAGCCCAAGTGCATTGATCGGGATGTCTAATACAGCACTGCACTCGACTGTATCCAGTCATCTCCACATTTGGAGACCATTTGCACACCTCCTGGGCGGTTCTCAGGACCCAATCCCATCCGCTGGTGGACAAAACTTTGAACTTAGAATACGTGCCCGGACGTAATGCGTGCTTGGTCCACCCAATAACCCTATCGCAGATGTGGCACGTGGTGGATCTGTCTCCGAACATAGCTCCGTATATATAGTCCGTGGCAGGTCAACACCTGAATGCTAACCCAGATGTGATAAATTGTGGATCTGCATCCCAACAACTCTTCATACATTGCGCATGACAGATCCACCTCCAAACCTTATCCTGTGCGCGGCATATTGTGGATCTGCATCTCAACACCGATTAGGACATAACATGGGGTGGATCCACAGTCGAACACCAACTCTGGTCTCCTGACATCTGAGGGATGCGTCACTTATCGCTACCTCCTGTGTACTCTACTGGGGAGGTGGCAGTGGACTGTGCTTGCACGCGTTGATTGCATTATTTAGGGAGCGGGTCTGTAGGCCGTGATATGCGCTATTTGGACAGTTTACGAGTACTTAGTGTGCCTACACATCAATGTGCTGTATTATTTAGGAGCAGTTTGCAGGTCTGTACTGAAGTTATTTCGGAAAATTAGGAGTTGTTTGCATGTCTGCAGACTGTGTATTGTGACCCCAAGCATAACATGGCGAGTGTTTTGCGTCAGTGTGATAAATATATTCGATCGCTAAAGAAAATGTTTGAAACTAAACAAAGTGAACTCCTTCTTTATTCCCCCCAGCAGCCCAGAGCCCGCTGAGTTGTTTTCCCTCACGATCTTGGTTTATGTCACGAAACGGAGGAGAGCGTTGTAGACCTCATGGAGAACACACTGTTTGCCGCCATCATGGATAACTGTACTTCCGTCATCAGCTGGTGTCACTGTGGCGTCCTCTGACGGCGAGGAAATGTACTAAGACAGTTGGGGTCTAGAGCTCGTGGTGAACACGCTAGGTGGCACCATCGTAGATTGCGGTACATCACTACAGCGTCCTCTAGTGGCATCAATATGAACTAAGTCAGTTAGGTTATGGACTCAGTGGCGAATACACTTGGTGGTGGTGCTGCCTCTAATTGTTTAAAAAAAGGCCAGCATATGATTAGGTTAGATGCGCGATGTGGGTGTTTGCATATTTACAGAAAACTATGTCCAGAGTGTGTATGGAGGTGGCAGCCGAGGGAGTGTGACGTAAGTGGTCGGACGCCCGCGGGCTGGCGGCTCGGCGCGTGTCCCGTTATAATGCACGCACACAAGAGAGAGCAGATGATCATGTGTCATCACGCGACATCACGGTCGTATCCTCTGGCGCCGGCGATATGAACGAAGTCAGTTGGGCTATGGAGCTTGTGGTGGATACATCGGGTGCAGCCATGTTGAATAACGGTACTTGCGTCATGATGTGATATCAGGAGAGTGCCCTCTGGTGGCACCGATATGAACTAAGTCAGTCGGACTCCAGACCTCATGGTGAATACACATGCTTGAAACTGGTTAAATAATAAAGACAAGTCAATTTTAGTCGCCATTATCATGTTGGAATTTGAACTTCGCGCCATTTCCCGGGGGGAGGGGGGTTAGGTTAGTGGGAGGTAGCCCAATTGACCTTCTTCCCGCCAAAATCCAAACTTCCCGACAAAATCCGCCCTCTTGGATGACGTCATGGTGGCGCTCTATGGTGGCGACGATATTAACTAAGCCAGTTGGGCTCTAGAGCTCATGGCGAACACACATGCTTGAAACTGGTTAAATAATAAAGACAAGTCAATTTTTCCCGCCATTTTTCTTGATGTGACGGATTATCCTGTTGTAATTTGAACTTCTCGCCATTTTTCTGGGCGAGGGGGGCGTGTCACTTTCCCACCAAAATTCACACTTCCCCCCAAAATCCGCCATATTGGATGACGTCCTGGCCACCATCTTGGATGACCTCACGGCCGCCATCTTGGATGACGTCATCGCCGCCGTCTTGGATAACGGTACGTTGCCCTAGAACATAGGTTGTTTCAATATTGACTGATAGTGGGCAAAGAACGCAAGGGAGAGGGGGGATGGATAGTGGCAGGAATGCTATGGGATCAATAAGAGAGGGTCTTACGATAAAGCTCCTAAAAGTGAATAAAGTAAAAACTTTGTGTTAAGATATCAGAATAGAAGTGTAAAACTGTAAACAGGGTGTCATTTGAGAGAGTATGCACGGTCAATACACATTCCGAGCTTACTGTTAAACTAACTGTGCTGCGGTGTAATATCTCACGAAGTGCTACTTATATTGGACTACTGCCTAGACAGGCAGATATGCACAAGGCTAAGTGCCATGTAATGACTGTGGCAGTAAAGCTGAGCCGTTCTGAAGCTGACCATCATAAAGCACACCACTACTAGTTATTTGGTGTGACCCCCATTAGGTAGCTCGAGACGCTAGCCTCAATATTTGGCCCTCAGTCTGTCACTCTTTAGCTCAGATTGACAAGGCCTGTGTTCCCATAGGACTCGCAGCAGCAAAGAAACAGGTGCCCTTGCTAATACAAGTTGAACACAAAGTGTCACTGCCAGATCACGACTTCATGATTGCTTCAACTCACATATTGATTTCGAGTGTCCGCAGATGTATGGTCTTTGTGAAGTGAAGTCCAGTGAGATTGGATTGTCACAACGTGTCTCATACAGTGGACCAACTTACATAGCAATCATAAGTGGCAAGTACTGATCGTCAACTGCAACTAGTCACTTTCAAGACTTGAACATTCTTTTCACCCTTGAGAATTTTTACAATTTTATGAAGAAGAGAGATAGTGAAGTTAAGCCTATCCTTATCATTTTGAGCAATGACGGTCCCAACAAGGACCCA
This sequence comes from Schistocerca piceifrons, assembly GCF_021461385.2. NCBI lineage: Eukaryota > Metazoa > Arthropoda > Insecta > Orthoptera > Acrididae > Schistocerca > Schistocerca piceifrons. The sequence continues at coordinate 14,947,248 of NC_060149.1, forward strand.
TGATATCGTAAAGTGACTGCACACGCCATAGAGCATCTCAAAAAATACGATCTGGACGCAATATTCATGTGATTAAGGCCCCACGTAGAAGCACTTTAAAGAGAGTAGAGAGGCACAGACTCCACTCAGCCGAGACCTAACGGGTGTTGTTCTTCCCCATGATTCTTTTGGGACACACCTTAACTCCAGTGACAAAACAATAAACGTTAGTCTGGAAAATGATAATTTCAAAAAGTCATAGGAAATTTTGGCTGAAATGTAGTCTGCAGTCTGCACTGAGAGACATAAAGTAGTTGCTAAGTACGTAGAACAACGACATTTCCATCTTCCCAGACCTGCCAGCTGAAGGACAGTATGCAAGGCATGTTAGAGAGAGCAGGTACATGGCAATTTGTTCACATTTAATAACATATTATTTTCATTTTATAGTTTTTACCGTAGTAGTTGTACCTTGGTAGTTTACCTTTTATTTCTATCATGATTTCATGTGTGCTTTTTATATTTTTCTTAATTTTTGTAGTGGGTGTTAACGCAAACAAATGCATTTTTATTTAGTGTTAAAATTAATGAATTGTTTTTAATTAATATTTTAGGTTCTGAAATCCGATGGCCAGGCCTGCCGCAGCCCATTAGCTCCATTCTTGATTCACCACTGCCTAAAGATTCATCCTTTGCATGCCTTCATCAGCAGGCCCTGCGTCATCTATAGCCCAACTGTATCTGGGGATCTAGGAAAGAGATGCTGCAGTACTTGCAGTAGCTAGTTTTCATGCATCAAAAGAGATACTGAGCACCGGCATGTGGTCCACATTGTACCAGCTGCACCAGCACTGAGCTACTTTCACGGATTGTCACACATTGGGGTACAGAGCTTTCATGTAAAAGGAACAACAGTTTCCAGTAGCTAAATCAGAGCGAGGTTTAAGGACCAGATGATTTTATTGAAAATCACATGGACATGTTGGTTCCAGTCATCGCTCTTGAGACCATACACGAGCCCCCATGGACTGAATTAGAATAAATATTCTTTTATGAATTTTAGCACTTCCTTTTTTTAAGTATTTTATTGTTCGAGTTTCTCATTGTGATTCTAGACAACGTTCTGTCTTAAATACCAGCCTTAACTAATTTTAAATAAAAATAATTAGCAAATTATGTTTTTTAATAAATCCAACACAATGAAGTGCATACTGACGTATTTACACTAAAAATCTCACATGAGATTAGGGGGTCAAGACAGATCTCATGACATAAAAAACACCAAAATCCCTCATGTAATTAATGGGTGCCTGCTTATCTATAGTTTTTGGTAATAGTGAAAGTTGAATATTTCATGTGTTCAGCTTGTTTTATATATCTTTCTGCACATTGTCGTTGCTAAGGATGTTAAGACGTTTATGTGGAACAGGACCAGTGACTTTTCATAGGTATATACAACAAATGTATAATTATACTCGCCGGCCAGGGTGGCCAAGCGGTTCTAGGTGCTATAGTCTGGAACCGCGCGACCGCTATGGTCGCAGGTTCAAATCCTGCCTCGGGCATAGATGTGTGTGATGTCCTTGGGTTAGTTAGGTTTAAGTAGTTCTAAGTTCTAGGTGACTGATGACCTCAGAAGTTAAGTCCCATAGTGCTCAGAGCCATTTGAACCATTTGTTATAATTATACTCATAAATGCCATATTGATATGATGAACTTTATATGTTAAAAACTATCAAGACACAGTATTATAAAGTCTGGTATAGTAGAGACAACTTATGCAATTTTATGGCCATAAATTTACAAGAGAATTGCTACATAAACTGCCAGTCAGTGTATATCTATTGGTGCTATGTTCATATGAAGATAAAATTTATACATGACAGTCTAATTAATGTCCCCCAATTTATGCAGGTTCTCAACCCCTTATGTGCATCTAGATATTTCCGCATGAAACAATTTCCTATAAAGTGTCACTGTAATGTAATTAATTAGGACACATTCGACTAAAAGAGTCAATGGAACAGCAAACCTAAAAAAAAAATTTTGGCTTTCACTTCTGTTATTCTTCCAAAATTTGAGCATTGAACTTGTACTATCATTTTTTTTCTTTTTTGTGCATAGTGTACAGTTCTACTTTTCTGATGAGATTGCTATGAATGCAGAAGCAGAAGAGTAAATAAAGGAAAATTGAAAATAATACTATACAAGCAGGTGGTGATACTTGATTACCGTAACGGTTTCATAGCTCCTAATGCATAGCTTTTTCAGGGCACTACAACCACATCTACAGTGTCATTGTAATGTAATTAATTAGATCAGAGATTCGGCAATTGAGTAAGTGCAATAGAAAACAAAAAAAATACTGTTGGCTGTCACTTCTTGTCCTGTTACCGAAAAAACGCAAATGAAGTGGAACACGATCTATGGTACTGTGGCGAATAAGCAGAATACCATTGCTTTTTACATCTTTAATCCAATTTCAGTTCCTAGTATCAAATTGTTAAGATATCTGTAAAACACATTACAAATTTTCATGCTACTTCTGAAGGTGATCTGTCTGCACCATCGAAGTAATAACACTAAAAATACGCTAAGCACTATATAAACTAAAATGCGCCATCCAAAATCAAGTTACTTCAGCTGCAGACAGAATTCTCGTTTTACTCATCTGAATGCTAGTTCCATAGACATTTACACCCTATGGTTCCCCACGACACACGTGCGTTTCGGGAAGCCTAACACACACTTCATTGTGGTCCAGAACCACTCGGAAGTGACGTCAAAATGACGTATATACAAACGCGCTGCATACATAGGTTTGTTTGAGCAGTTGCCAGTGGGCTCGTGCGCATGCGCCAAAGCTGAATTCGCATATGAGCATTGCGTTCTCCTGCTTCTGGCTACTTGAAGCGTGGCTGTTTGCCGTATCAGCAGTAACAGCAGGTAGTCAGATGCTACCAGGAAAAATTTTTCCGGCGCGCCAAAGCTACCAGATTCGCACATGCGCAGAGCAAGCTGAGCTATAGTGGGGGGGGGGGGGGGGGGTCCTCCTCCACTTGACCCGTGCATATGTTGTGTGGTATTGCTGGTCTCTTTGTTTACAGCTCCCACGTCAAATGAAAACTAAACAGATTTCTGTGGCAGGGAGCCATCAAGTGAATTAATATACATTTTCATATTAATGAAAGACCAAAATAAGTTAGTAGTTTCAATTTTCTGATTTTATATTATTTCCACGTTATTAGCAATCAACTGTTAATGTCTTAACGAAGCTATTTCTGTCAGTTTTGTAGAGAAATTTGCTTCTATTATTTTTTCCGTTGAGGCAGTTAGTTTATTTGCAATGAAGTGTTTCATTCCTACTATTGGATACTTTCAACTTCGTTCAATTTCAAGGGAAAATTTTGATTTTCTGGGACGAATGACATTATACCATAATAAAGAACCAAACGTAAGAATACAGTACTGGACCTGCAAGAAAACTGGTATCACGAAAATCACATAGAAAAGCTGAATCACAGGTACTTCAGAGTGCATTTGGACATAGAAATGTGCAATTAGAAGCATTTTAGTATGGTTTATGAAATTACGATGCTGCTGGTGTAGTCTCTGATGTCCTGTTTCTTTTATGACACTGTAAAATCTCTTAATGCTACATATGTACAAACATATGTAAACATTGACTTGAAGGTGACTAAGTAGGCAAATTTGGTCAGTAGTTTTGAACTTAATATTTTGTTTCAAATATATTAACAGCTGTAGCAGAAATTTACAAATCTACCATCTGTGAAACAGTGTTTTTCGATCACAAGGCACTTGTCTAGTACTTCCTCTAGGGCTCAAGTTGTTTCTTAATTTGTGTTTCCATCTTAGATTTATAGAATGCCATTCTATGCTATAATGGTAGCGTGACAGCATATCGTGTTTTATCTTTTTAATTCCCCACGTGGCTTATATATTTATTCCTAGAGTAGAATATAAACTGTCAGTTGTACAGTTTCTTTGCCTCATAGACAACCATATTAATTTTTTACGCATTTTGAAATAGTCATGAAATTTATTGTCCTTTATTATAGTGTAAGCTACACAAGACTGTTTTTTTGCAAGAAATTTTTATTCCATCTTACTAGATTTTTGCAGTGCTGTGTAGATGTAAACATGACTGGAAATGCTACATAACAATAGAGCAGAGTACGAATTAAAAAAGAAAAAAAAGTCCGTCAAAGTCACCACATAGTAAAATGTTACCGTACTTTGAGCTGCGGAGTCTAGTTTTGAAATGAATAATACACCAAGAACTGCTTCCTTATTTTGCATTCCTTATCTGGGTAGAATTTAGAAAACAATTGCTCCAGGTACAACTCCCAAGGTCCTCTCAACAACATGCAGCAGAGCTGCGAACGGTCACGTGATGCCCCACCACGCACGTAATTCCACACGGAAATGCGACGAAAAGCGTATGAGGTATGAGCAGAGCAAGCACCAAGCACGGGCTGCCTACGTCATCGTAGCTGCGCATGCGCAGGTCAGCTGTGTGGCAACTGCTCAAACGAACCTTATAGATTCACACACACACCCACAAGGCATCAGTGAAGTAGAGCTTGAGTGGCTTGGTTCAAAGAATATCCGCGGTTCGGAAAGTTCCAACGATATTGTCTGGCGTGAGAGACAACGTCTTGTCAATATATGACATGATTCCTTGGGGCCCGCGAGCCGCTTCTCCGACACAAGTTCCAATCAGAATATTTCTATCTATGGAGTGAGCATACTGTACTGTGCATTTTATCAACATCAAACCACGCTAATCACGTGATTCTGGAGCGACGCTCCTTGTCTACAATTCGCAGTAATAACGAAACTTGGATATTTGCCTTTTTTCTTTTAGACATTACCGAACATTTGAGTTTTACTAACAGCTATAGTGCAGAACTGTTGTTGCTACGGATGTAAAGAGAGGTGTATGTAAGGAGGACTAGTTACTTTTCATAGGTATCTAGAACAAACCTATAATCGTAAATGTCATATTGATATGAGGTACTGTATATGTTGATTAATATCGAGATGTGGTATTATAAAATCTTGTATTGTACAGACAACTTCTGCGATTTTATGCTCATGTGTTCACCAGACAAGTGCTAGATAAATTTGGAAAGTCTGTTTGAGTCAACTGCCGGTCATTGTGTACATATTGGTGCTACATTCACATGCAGATAAAATACACACATCAAAAAAAGTTTTGCATCACCTCAGTTCTGACAGTTTCGGAACCTGTACAGAAAATTGGAATAGAGATCAACATAAACATCATTTCTGCCCTTTTTACTGCTCATGAAAACCACACATTGCATGTTGTACCACCATACAGCGAGGCTTTCAGAGGTAGTGGTCCAGATTGCTGTACACACCAGTACCTCTAATACCCAATAGCATGTCCTCTTGCATTGATGCATTCCTGTATTCGTCGTGGCATGCTATCCACAAGTTCATCAAGGCACTGTCGGTCCAGATTATCCCACTCCTCAATGGCCATACGGTGCAGATCCCTCAGAGTGGTTGGTGAGTCACGTCTTCCATAAGCAGCCCTTTTCAATCTGTCCCAGGAACGTTCGACAGGGTTCATGTCTGGAGAACATGGTGGTCACTCTAGTCGAGCAATGTCGTTATCCTGAAGGAAGTCATTCACAAGCTGCGCACGATGGGGGCGCGAATTGTCGTCCATGAAGACGAATGTCTCGCTAATACACTGCCAATATGGTTGCACTGTCAGTCAGAGGATGGCATTCACGTATTGTACAGCCATTACGGCGCCTCCCATGACCGCCAGCGGCGTACGTCGGCCCCACATAATGTCAACCCAAAACTGCAGGGAACCTCCACCTTGCTGCACTCGCTGGACAGTGTCTCTAAGGCGTTCAGCCTGACCAGGTTGCCTCCAAACACATCTCTGACGATTGTCTGGTTGAAGGCATATGCGACACTCATGGGTGAAGATGTGATGGCAATCCTGAGTGGCCCATCTGTACTGCACTGCGTGGGGTCTTCATTGCAAATAAAGATCCTCGCCATGGAAGTTGGGAGAGAAGTTACGCATCATGCAGCTTATTGCACACAGTTTGAGTCATAACACACGTCCTGTGGCTGCACATAAAGCATTATTCAGCATGGTGGCGTTGCTCTCAGGGTTCTTCTGAGGCATAATCTGTAGTAGGTAGCGGTCATCCACTGCAGTAGTAGCCCTTGGGTGGCCTGAGCGAGGCATGTCATCGACAGTCCCTGTCTCTCTGTATCTCCTCCATGTCGAATAACATCGCTTTGGTTCACTCTGAGATGTCTGGACACTTTCCTTATTGAGAGCCCTTCCTGGCACAAAGTAATAATGGGGTCGCAATCGAATCGCGGTATTAGCCATCTAGGCATGGTAGAACAACAGATAACACGAGCTATGTTCCTCCTTCCTGGTGGAATGATTGGAACTGATCGGCTGTCTGGCCCCCTCCATCTAATAGGCGCTGCTCATGCATGGTTGTTTACATCTCTGGGCGGGTTTAGTGATATCTCTGAACAGTCAAAGGGACTGTGTCTGTGATACAATATCAGTGATCTCCATACTAACTGGATGTACATCTTCTGTCGCCTTTTTAAAGGAGCTCTTAAGGCTTGGTCACTGCCAGCCGCTTTGCACGATCCCAGCTCTCAGGGACACAACCAGGAGTACATATGATGCCATATCCCGGTTTCTAGCAAAAGAAGACATAGAAATCTAAAATGAATTGAACTTAACTAAAAACATTTTTTAGCAGTCGACTGTGTTTTGTAATCTGATTCCAATAATTTTGATCTGAAAACATATGAATGTATGCCCTAAACAGTATGAATGACGAAGAAAAAAAAAGTTACCTTGTTATGTGTGTCAGTACATTTAGTTGTGATGGCTAAAAAGTTTGTATGCTAGAAGCCAATAAAAAAAGTCTTTTGCCTTTGACCATAGCTTTTATCGTGCCGTCTCAGGACCGTTTGTTTACATTGTCCGCCATCTTTTAGTTAGGTAGAATGTTCCTCTTGCTCTTAACGAAGTGGATGTTGTGAGTGTAAAATGGTTATTTCTTGCTCTACATACAACTGTACGAACCGATGCAGCGAGGCAAGTGATTTAACTTTCCACAGGTAATAATTGAATGTCAAGAAATGACAACAATCTCGTAAGTAAATATCTTGGTCGTTGCCTTGCATGATAAATGTGTGTTCTGTTTTGGATAGGTTTCCTCTGCAAAAAGGCGATTTGAAGAAACAGTGGGTCATTGCCACTAAACTCAAAGGTTCACGCCTACAAGGGCTAGTTTACTGTGTGGAAATCACTTCTTGGAAGAAGATTATTTAGTAAGGCCTAGTACTCCGAAAAGGCATGTCAAGCCAGATGCAGTGCTTTCACACTTTGCGTTTCCGACGCATTTAATGCCCAAGGAAAAGCAACCAAGGCGACAGATTAGAATAACAGCTGAACAGTCTGCAGCAGAAAATCATGATTATATTGAACAGGTTAGTCAATTCACATAAACATTGTTTTTGTTTTCAAACAAACATGTTTTCTCATAAGTACTTGCCAAACTTTGTTTCATGCCTGTACTACTTGTATTCTATTCTTGTTTCAATTTTCTCAGAGTTGCGATACATCTAAGGAATGTGGATCTCAAACACAAATAGAAATGATTGATAAGGCCACTGACACATGCACTTTTTTACCAGATGTTGTGGAGGCACGGAGAAGAAAAATCAAGAGCCTGCAGGAAAAAAATTAAGAGAAGAAAAACTATTCAATGAAAGACATCATAAGTGCTCTGAAAGAGAAGGGTAATGTAACAGAGAAGCTGCATGAATTCCTGAATCAACAAACAGGGACTCAGGTGGAATTAGTGTGCAATTTGTTGAATAATAGTGGGTCATCCAAGGGAAACAGGTACAAAGCAGACATTAAAATGTTTGCAATGATGGTGTATTTTTACTCTCCTACTCTGCCTCACAAGTCACTGATTTCTCGTTGGGCAGGGACTGTGAATTGTGATCCTGGCTTTTTAAGTGATGTGTTCAGGTACTTTGAGTTTAACCATCAAGTGAGGATTGAATTTAAAGATTCTAGCCTCATAATAGACAGTACAGCAATCAGAAAACAGGTAGTGTGGGACCAGGAGACTAAGAGGTATATATGTTTTGTAGATTTTGGAGGGGAAGTTGAACAATCAAAATAAGTGAAAGAACCTTCAAAGGCATTAGTTTTTATGCTTGTGTCCATTAAAGGTAAATTTAAGTGTCCTGTAGAGTATTTTTTAGTGAATGGCTTTGATGGTAGTGTGCAGGCAAAGTTAATAAACTCTGTTCTGGAGATTTAATGGTTCAAATGGCTCTGAGCACTATGGGACTCAACCTCTGAGGTCATTAGACCCCTAGAACTTAGAATTAGGTAAACCTAACTAACCTAAGGACATCACACACATCCATGCCCGAGGCAGGATTCGAACCCGCGACCATAGTGGTCTCGCGGTTCCAGACTGCAGCGCCTAGAACCGCACGGCCACTTCGGCCGGCCTGTTCTGGAGAGGCTAAGCAATTCAGGCATCAAACTTTGGGCAGTCACTTGTGATGCCACAAGTACAAATATAAGTACTCTTCGTTCATTGGGATGCAGTATTAATTTTCATAAAAAAAATTTTTCTTCTTAGTTCCTTCACCCAGTTTCAAACCACAATTTACGCCGTCATTTAGTGAAACTTGCACGAAATGCATTAGCAGAAGAAGTAGGTGTTATAGAGTCTACAAATGGTCTTCCTAAGTGGCAGTACTTAAAAGAACTAAATGAGTTGCAAATTGAGGAAAGCCTGACATTTACTAACAAGTTGTCAGGACAACATATTAATTACGTTACTAAAAAGATGAATGTCAGCTTGGCAGTCCAAACACTCAGTTCTGTTGTTGCAGATACTATACATTTTTTGAGAAGAGCTGGCAATCCCAGATTCCATGGTAGTGAGGCAACAGTAGAGTTTTTGAGATTCATAGACAGAATTTTGACGTCTTCAACTCCAGAAATCGTATAGCTTCAGGATATAAAGCCAGCCTGGAACTCAGTAATCATGCATATTGGCTCGATATTTTTCATCAGACAGAATCTTATGTAAGAAGTTTAAGAGTAAATGGTGTTTCTCTCCTGCAGCACCCAAGAAATACTTTTCCCTTTGGCATAATTTTGAACATGCATTCGATTAAAGCCATTCCACTGGAAATAATTACTAGGGAAAATTCTCCTCTGCAATATTTGTTGACATATAAGTTTTCACAAGATCATATTGAACTCTTCTTCTCATGTGTGAGATCCAGAGGGGGTTGGAATAACAACTCAAATTCATATAAGTTGAAGTGTGCTATGTGCAAGTTACTTTTAGGCAGTAATGTTAGCATTGTTGGGAGAAACTGCAAATTTTAACATGTGTTCAATGGTACCTGTAGGAACGTATGGTTTCTGATCACAAAAGCGTCCTATTGTAGATGATGATGATTCTTGTATGTTTGTAGATGAAGTAGAAAAATGGTGCTCACTTATTGAAGGGGTACTGTGATTTCTACATACAAGCAAAACATTTTGTGCTACATTGTAGGGTATGTTGCTGTCACAATTTCAAAACAAGTTACATGTAAGGACTGCCTCTATATTCTTAGGCCACATGTTGTTTGTAATGACACAACATATGCACTTCTCAGTTCTGCAGAAAATAGCTCATTCACAAAATTTGTGAGCCGAGGCAAGCTTACTGAAGCAAGTAATTCTGTATACTCTGTGATGGAGCACTCAGAAAAATTGTTTCAAATGTTTGTTGTCAATGGTGACATGAGGCAAAAGCACTTAATTAGTAAGATTGTCATGTGTGTCCTTAAGAAATTTGTGAACTATTCATTCCCTCAGCTTGACCATGACTTCCATAATGAATGTGGAGTTGAAGATTTGAGTGAGACACAGCTCGTACGTAAGATTGCATCCAGGTTCATTCAGGTGTGGCTGAAAACATATGGGAAAAGGTTTTCAGCTGAGAAAATAGGTAACAATGCAACAAGTGTAAGACAAAAACTCAATGAGATAATTTTATTCAGTTATGTTAATGTTATGCCTGTAACATTGCAGCAGTGGTTAAAAATGTATGGAAATGCCAAAAATGAATTTCATATTTTGTGTTTCAATGTGTTATTGTGTTCTCATTTCAATATCTTTGCTCATGCTTAATGTTTACAGTATTCATCATTTTACAAACGATAAAAAAGTACATAGACATATGAAGGTGTTCCTTGGGACATTACAATCAGGGTAGCTTTTAACTAATCATGGTATCCTTGTACCAAATGCTATTTTTGTTTCAAATGGCTGGTGTTCCGCCTGTTTGTATTATTTTGTACAAAATGTAACGTTTTTATTACCTCTGTGATTCATTCAAGTGTCTTTTCACCTCTCTAAAAGCTCTTAGGCTTGTGATTTTTCTTTAATTGCTTCGACTGTGAAGTAAGCTTCTGACAGTGATTTAAGTTGAACACTGCCAGGTCGATACAAATATCTTGATATTTCAAAGTGAATCTGGAAACTGAATTAACACTGTTTTTACTTCGTATTAACACCTGATTTCCTTTTGTTGTGATGTAAATTTATTCAGAACATTAGATATGGTAAAAATTATATGTTTTTTTAGACTAAAGTTACCCAAAATGACTGAGTAATTTTGTACCAGTATTAAAATTGACATTTTACTCCAAGAGAGCGTCTCTAGTACATATTTCCTCATTACCAAGCACACCTTAGCAATACGTGTGAAATTTTAGTATCTGTTGTGATGCAAATTGTGTGTGCAGTACTTTCTAAAAGACGGAAAAAGTGGTGCAAAGTTATCCATATTCACTAAACTGTTTATATTTGTTAGTTCTCATTTAAATATGCACTTTAAACTAACTTATTTCATCACAAATTCCACGTTGGTACATGTGAATTAATTCAGTAAAAGAAGAGAACAATTTTCGTGTCAGTGTCACACGTAATTTTGGTTGTTTCATACGGAGCCTGACAATAATTACCATATTGTTGGTGATTCCCAAATTCAAGTTTAAATAAACCCCATTACGTTTTTTTTCCGACGCCAAAGATGATGTCGCCACTGATCAGTGCATTACATATGTGAATAAAACTGTTCCTTATGCCTGGGAAAAATATTGTTTCGCTTTTAGGTACTTTATATTTACGATATTACAGTAGACGTTAGTGTTCATGAGCGTAAAACGAAATAGGTAGTTCATTGCTTTAATGTTAACGTTGCTAGTTTTATTATCGTCAAGAATGTAGATACTTTCGAACGTAAACGAGTGCCGCCTTTCTAACTGAAATATCACATTCAGTTTCTTGCCTAACTGCAATACGGTGGCGCTGTGACAGCCGAAGTTCGCCATCCAGTTGGTATAGAGATCACTGTACAATATCCACAGTCAATGCCTATCTTCAGGAGTTCTGGGAACTGGGGTGATGTAAAACGTTTTTTGATGTGTGTATATACATGTCAGTCTGACTAATTTTCCACAGTTTATGCAGGTTCTGAAAGTATGGTGTGTGTGTATTTCTGCATGAGACAGTTTCCTTTAGAGTGTCACTGTAATATAATTAATTATGACACTTTCGACTGTACGAATCCAAGCAATATAAAACCTAAAGAAATTTTTTTGGCTGCCACTTCCTTTATTACTCCAAAATTAGGGCATTGGTCTTGTATTTTTTTCTGCATTGTGTATGGTTCTACTTTTCTGATGACATGGTGAAAATTGTTACAGGTACTTTGCCTGTCCATAAAAAGCAGAAAAATAAATAAAGAAAAATTGAAAATAATAATGGACAAGCAGGTGGTGCAAACTGCTTACCGTATTTACGGTAACAATTTCATAGTTCCAAATGCATTGTTTTTGTGACTCTTTGGTGCCATCTATAGTGTCATCACTACGTTAATTAGAACAGAGATTCGACAATATGAATAACTAGAATAGGAAACATAAAAAATACTGTTGGCTGTCACTCGTAATCCCGTTACCGTAAAAACGTAAACAATATGGAATATGAGCTATAATACTGTGGCGAAAAAGCATAATACCATTGCTGTTCACATCAGTAATCCAACTTCGGCTCGTGGTATCAGATTTTTAAGATGTCTGTAAAACGCATTACAAAGTACACTCAAAATACGCTGAACGCTATACAGGCTAAAATGCGCCCTCCCAGAATCAAGAGACTTGCGCTGAAGGAAATATTTTGGACAGAACTCTCGTTCTGCGCATCGGAATGCTCACTCCATAGATATTTATACTCGATGGTTCCAATCTATTGTTCAGCCACCTTCTATTGGTGTAGGAAATAAATTTCGGTGACAAGTGACTAAACTATCGCACAGTAACCTCAAGTTTATTTCATTTATTCAGAAACGGAGGAAATTCTATTACATCTATGTTCGAAACCTGTGTTGCAAAAAACGAAAAACAGACAAAATTCCAGAAACAGAGAGAAGGATTAAAATGGTCTACACAGTGGCTACATAAGCAAAGGCAATTTTCAACACACAAATTTACTTTACGAGTTGCAGAGCGAATTCGACGAGTGGTGTAATAATTTGAGGATGGATTTAAAGCAATGTATAATTATATTTTGGTGTTGATAACTTCTAGTTGTACTGAGTGAAATCATACTCAGCACCTGTGAGCTATTTAGACCGCCCTGAAGGAGGGCTTTGTTAAGGCAAGTAAAGTACTTTAACGTAATTCTCATAAGTTGCAAATTATATTTTTGTGGTTTTAGACATGTCTGAGACAGAAAGTTATACAAATGGCCAATGAGCTGTAATTCAGCTTGTTTCTAAGTCGAGATTTTCCATTCCGTGCCTGAAGTCTGCCAGCAGCTATTACACCAGAATTCGAAATTCCTGTCTGAACTCTAGACAGGATTTATAGTATATCTGGTAAGTTTTGATTGTAGTATTGTGGTAGTGAATTCTACAGTGCATCTCTTTATCAGTTTTCAAATGAACCACATATTATATTAGGAAGTAAAAGAATTATAGTAATCACTATGTCCTTGATGACACTATTTCAAGATGTTCCATTATCAGCTTAACACGATATCGTAAGTGCACTCTTCTTCAGAACAAATAGGGCCTACTTATTTTGCTACACTGTCACAACTCATATCAGATTATGGCATACAATAGTACTGAATGAACGTATACTAGCACTCCCCTGGCACCAAATCTAATAGATTTTGTTACTTTGCTAAGCTCTTTGAGGTAACAGTCCACAACGACTTTTTAAAAAAAATTATGTACCATATCCCTGCTTGCCATATGGTCAGCCGCTGGTAATTTTTATGTTAAAAAATTATAAGCAGCTGCCTTCATATCAATATCGCTGTATTCCCTGATTTTATTTTTTCACAAATATGTATGACACCTAGACATTTCAATAAATTCGGCAATGAACTATGTTGAAGACAGACGTATCTACCATTTTAAAATATTAACTCTGTGCACATGACTGGACAAACAGCTGAATCAAACACGTTTTAGCGCCAGATTTGCGGCGATCTCCTGTCCGTAAGCTCCAGCTTGTGTGCGTAGACATGATTTGAACCCACAGATTTGAGGAGTTTCACTCAAACCTCCAAATCCAGGTTTGGGCACATCTGATATCTGCACAAATCTCCTACTTACACACAATGATCTGTCTGCATATATGTGATGTGATCAAACAGTCCGATGGGACTTGGTGCATGCCTATGGAAAATTAAAAGAAAGGAATGCACAGGTAGGGATGAGAAGGCAGCTACTTGTAATTCTTTAACGGAGAAATTACGAGCGGTGGACCGTATGGGAAATAGAGAAATGATACATAATGTTTAAAAAATTGTTGTCGACTGTTTACTGCAAAGAGCTAAGCAAAGTAATGATATCTATTCGATCTGGTGTGGAGGCTTGCTAGCAAACGTTCATTCAGTACTGTCTTATGCCATAATTTCATCTGACAGCACAGCATAAAAATGTGAGTCCTATTTGTTCTAAAGAAGAGTGCAATCAGACTGTTGTGTTAAGCTGATAATGGAAGATCTTGAAACAGTTATTATTATACTCCTGTTTCACTTCCTAACATAATATGTGATTCAGAACAAGAATGTTTTAGAGTTTGTGGGGCGGCAGGTGAAAATTTAAATTTCTGTTGTATTGTATGGTTGCCACTCTCTCTAACTACAATGTTGGCAACCACAAAGTGATTAGCAAAACCGTGATGCCTGTAATTAAAGTTCACTGTGCCCACTCTGATGGAGAAATAAAGTTATTGATCACTGAAATTCATTACTCTGAGGATTTAGGATGATGTCTGGAATTCATAGAAAATGCAGTACACTATAACAATTTTCACGATATTCTGAAAACGTTAAAGTGTAAGGTTTCAAATAAATATTTAACCAAGCAATGGTACTATCAGCTGTAGTACTATCAGAGCTGTACAGAGTCTATTGTGAGGATCCTATTATCCCTAGATAACGAAACTGTTCAATGACAGTTATCGATCTAAATGTTCAAAGTGAATGCTCACCAAAATTTGATGTTAATACTCATTAAATGCCACGCTACAAATGACAGAAAGTCTGTCCTGAGCCTCTTATTCCTATAGCCGCGGTGCAGACTGCTGAAGGCGCAACCGACAACATTTGCCTTCCTGACTAGCCGCTGGGCTAGCAGAACACCACTTCAAGTTACTAAATAATTAATTGCTTCATTCGCTGAAGGCCAATGAAGCTCTCTATTTAACTGTGCTATCAGCACACAGGTAAGTGTCTGTAATAAAATTCTGATGTGGCTAAGCTAAATACTTGGCGAGAGAATTATTTTAGTTGCACTGCACGCAATAGATGAGCTCTGAACTTGCCCTTTGGAGAGACGCTGCAGCTATAGTTTTGTAGCTACCTTTTGGAAACTTCTCACATCTTTGTTATTATAGCGTATCTCCATTCTACCTAAATCTAAACATCCTAGCTTTAAGAATGAGAAAGTTTCATCCTAGCTTTATCTAGTCACCTACTTAATCTATCTTGCTTCCATACTCTTAGGACACAAAAACAGAAAATCATGAATTTCAGCCAAAATATTACTTTGTGAGATCCAGCATGCTGTTTCCCTTAAATTACAATGAAAAAGGAATCCGAATATAAATTTGGAAGTTTCTAGCTCCTTCCTGTTGCGCTGATGATTTTTACGTAAAACGTCCAAACTTACTAAATTGAAACTTTTCACACTATTATTTTAGCATCACTCCTGACATGCTATTAACTTTTCAGATTATTTACTTTACTTTTAAGGTATTGCACAACATTAGCGAATACATAGCTAGTTACAGCGGACTAGACTGGCAATGGAAAGCATATATGAGTAGGCTGCTTCCGTACATCACCCTCTACTTAATTTTTTTGAATGTAAATGAAAAAAAATTAAGAAAGAGTACAGCTCAACTCCCTACGAAAATGGAAAAATTGAAATTTAAATATTTGGAAATATTTAAAAAAACTTATTACCTACTCCAATTATTTAGATTGCTGGCATGCATGTTCACTGCCTCTTACAGCAAAATTGCAAAACTTATATGAACATCTATAAAACACGTAAATTGCAAGTCTGCAAAAATCATGGCACTAATGCCTTGCATATTAAATTTTTCATATAACAGGTATTAATTGGACTGCCTAGAAAATTACATAAAAGTTTAAATAGTTTCGAAAATCAATGAAACAGTTTGGCATACATATTGCCTCAAATACATAAACATGTAAAATTATGAAAATGTCTGGCTCAAGTTTCATTTAATTAGGTGAAAATCTTAAACCTATTAAATTGTCTCTACATATTTTTGCATTCATAGGTACAAAGCAAATGACATGGTTATTCTTGTTACATATAATACATAATGAAATCTTAGCAGTCTTTTCTACACCTGAAAGAGAATTTCACAAATCATAACACTTCCACTTTTACATACGTTGTACAGCCACTTTGGCTGGCATTCTGCATTTCGATTCATAATGGTAGAGACGGGAGTTGCTATGGTGTGCGTCCTTCACGTCCACTCTATACTATAACGGGGAAAGGGGATGGGTTACTGTGAGTTGTGTCCAAGTCACTCCACGCTTTCACGCAGCTACCAGGCTGCCATTATCTGGTTTGTCCCGTAGAACACAGAAAAAGAGTGCCTCAGACTCTGTTCACTTAATAACTAAAGGAGGGTCACAATTAAATGGGGATATATACATTTTACCTCTCACTCATCACTAAAACAAAGTTAAGAGAACGGTTTTCTCTTTCAATCTCATGGTCACTTTACTGTAATTAAATCGGTCTTTGACATAGCGCTAGAAGGGGAATTACACAGTCATCAAATTTTTCGTCAAAGTTCAAGATGGCTGACAACAACTTGTTATTATCCGCAGCAGTTGCACGTACCGCAGTTGCATTGTGTGCACATGCGGTAAAGAAGTGGGGCAAAAAAAGGAACCATACATACAAGGCCTTAAATTCCTGGGATTACAACTTGATAATAAATTCAGTTGGGAGGAACACACCATAGAACTGCAGAAACGCCTTAACAAATCTGTATTTGCAATTCGAGTGTTAGCAGATATAGGCAACATAAAAATGAAAAAGCTTGCATACTTTGACTACTTTCATTCCATAATGTCATATGGGATAATATTTTGGGGTAAATCTTCAAGTCAAACAAAAGTCTTCAGAGACCAAAAGCGTGTAATACGTATTATTTGTGGAGTAAATTCACGGACGTCCTGCAGAAACCTCTTCAAAGAACTGGGTATACTAACTACTGCCTCTCAGTTTATTTATTCCTTAATGAAATTTGTCCTAAATAATGTATCGTTTTTCCAACAAACTTTTATATTGGCGGGGTAATAAGTCGCGCTAACGTTACGCAGTGCTGGCAACACTCTGGCATCCACATAAAAGTTGTGCTCCAAGCGGTATACACAATGCCATCTATTAGCCGCAGCAGCAACTGTTAATGCTGCGCATATACTAGCGCAAAAGCGGACAGCGGCACAATAAAAGATTGCAGGATACGTGAAATTATTTATGTGTAAAACCCAATATTGCAATTTCGACAGTTGGCCGTTATGAAGTGAAAGCGAAAGTTTCATATTGAATGATACTGCCTATTGCTACTAATTTCGTAACAATTCTCTTGGACAATTTGGCATTATACAGAACTAGTAGAAAAACTTACATTGTGGCAATAAAAAGAGAAGGATTAAATTTGGAAAATTTATTGACAATTGTTACGCTGTATTGTACCCTCAAATACATCACTCAGAATCACTTTCATTGTACTCCTGTGTGTGTTTCATGTTCGTCGCTACTGTCCGTTTCGGCAGTGTTAATAATGATATCGTCTATTGCTAGTTCAACTACACCATCATGCCTCCAATTTCTTCTTCTAGTTGTTGGATCTTCCTGCAGTACCCTTCCCAGTCATAGGCTGTTACAGACAAAAGGGATTCACTTGCTGTCGCAAAAAGGTTAACTTTGGACATGTCCCCTCAAATATTGCGCTCCCTAAACAACCGTTTTAATTTCGCCCATGCCAGTTCTACCGCGTACAACCATGTGGCCTTTCTCTTTCGCCATTTCGTCAATAAAATATGTTTTTCAGCGGGTCTATGCTCTTGTATTAAAGCGAACAGAACCTGCTTTCTCATGCTCTCATTACAGGTGACATGCCTATTTTGAAGCCATTCCAACACCCTCACTTTGGTGCCATACCGTGTGGGTGTTTTCTCAATCTGTCTGTTATGGTATGGAGCGATGTCCATCATAATTACCCACTTCAGATGAAGTTTCGGGAGCACCATGCTTAAAAACCATCTTTCAAAATTTCCTGAATTCATCTGACCATGATAGTCACCTTTATTAGATTTAGCCCAAAATTTTAGGTCGGCTACCCTGACAAATCCCTTCCTTGATCCAACGCTTCCAATAATCAGTCTTTTGGAGGACGTTCCCCAATCCACAACGCCGACAATATCACTCTTCTGCAAACATTTACCTACTGTCATATTGCTGTCGATCCACGTTTCATCCAAATAGAGTATTTCTGTGGCTGCTTCCCTCAGATGTTTCATTTGCACAAAGAAACGTGACCGCCAATCAACAATGTCTCCAAGCTCTAGCAGTAAAGACCGCTTATTTTGTACTTTTTGCCATGTAAGTCCCATGGATAACAAAATATTCCGTAATGAAGTAATACCCCACGTCCAGCTGATCTTCTCTTGTAGTACAGGACGAAGTGTTGTCAGACTGGGAGCAATCCTCTGTACCATATAAAAATCTTCAATTGTTTGTTTTACGACAGTCCTGTCGAAATTATCCAACTGGATTTTTCCAGTAGAGAAATAAAAGAGAATTTAAACAAAAGGTTAGAGAGTCAGACTGTAAGAATGTGTAGTTAGAAGTAACAAGGAGAAGAGGGGAAGAATCTACTTTTTTGAAACACTTATAGAGTAGTGTTAGTTAGTGTAGTAGGTTATGGTCCCTGGTGTCGTACTATGCAGTCACATTTTAACTAATTGAGTGAAAATGATTATAACAGTCCTTGCTATTAATTTTAAACAAATTGTGGTTCAACAGGATTCATGCCCATCACCTTCGGTACAGCAATCAAGCTCCATAACCGCTACGCTGCAAAGCGAATTGCGTAGATATGACTAATTTACAGCTTTAGACTCAGTTTTATATGCCTATTGGAGGACAAGAAATTCTTTTATACCATACAAACAAAACGACTACAGTAATTCAGAAATCAGTAAGGCAGATTCAAAGCAATGTCGAACTGAAAAACTTGAACTGAAACGTACCTTTTTTTGCCGGGAGTTTCTGGTGATTTTACAGGGTTGTCTTTAGAAAATCTACGTATCCTTTCACGGAACTGACGCGCACCCCTGTATAAGTAACTGTTCATGTTATTGGCTGCGAAAGAGGGTGGAGTAATTTTTTTATTTTTGTTCTCTTCTTCGCAGCATTTAGCGACATGACTAATTATTTTTCTTTCTCGACTCCGTAGTGGGCTACCCTTTGCTCTTCTCTGAGGAGTGGATGGAGTATTTGGCGTTGTCCGCGATGGGCCAGGAACCTCTTTGTCACTCATAATGCAGTGTAAAACTTCACAAGCGAAGCTCACCACTCACTTTACAATGGCTACGCACACTTCAGTATTACATATTAAGTCACTGAGGTTGACAGCGGCCGGACGCTACACACAATTAAACCGAAGCGGACCGAATTTTAACGACAGAACTAGGGAGGCCTGGCTCTTCTTTTTGTGAACAAGCAGTAGTATCTCTCGACTACCACTAAAGTGCATTAAGTAATCATGGATATGCGTTATGCTAAATTCCTTAAACCTATAGGACATCATGAGCTGCTTTGTCTCATCTAACATAAGGGTACCTATGGTCGCATTCACCCCTCCAAGTCATAACCTTAATACATATAGGCGTTTCCCAGCACACACCAAAATAATGGCCAGCTCCAACCTAATAAATACTTCAAGGACGTGTGCTTCACATCTCAACCACAAACACTATTCAATTCCATTATTATTGCCAATCCTTGCTGTACAAGGTGAGTTCATCATTACAACTTGTTTGCATATATTCCATAACACTAAGCAATCTCTTCTACTATTTACTAGTTAGCTCTAATGCAGACAATAGGTCTCATTGCCACTTCAGCATTTGCTTACAAACGAATTTGCATATCTTCTTATTATTACTGTGGAACCATTTCCAATAAAACAACACTTTGTACTTATAATATTACCAAGGTTCTTCCTAAAACGTTTATATACATACTTGTTACTCACATACATTTACATCTTCATTACTTCATACGTATCTATTGTTTACTAGTTCCTATTAGGTTTGTCACATCCAGTAGTTTCTTCACCAATCGGTGGATAGAATAGTTACAAAACTCATAGTTTGTTACTGGCAATATTTGCAAAATTTGTTACGGGAATAAGAAATTGAAATCTTGTGAGTAAGAAAGATGAAGAATGAGCGAGACCTTAAAAGCGGAAAAGACGATCTCACACAGCTGGGACTGCATAGCTACCACACTGTGTACAGGTTACAGAACAACCTCCTCCCTACAGAATTCATTCACTACCTATGAATTTCTTTAGGTCGATCACGTTTCTGAGACCTAATACTTTTTTACTCTTCGGGTACTCCAGCCTATACGCATTTGCATGCGGTTTTCCTATAATCCTGAAAGGTCCTCAGTATACGAACATGAATTTCTTTGTTTCTGCCTCTGCTGTGTTCAAGCTACCTTTACTAAGATCAACATCTTTGTCCCAATACCTTCTATTTTTCAGCACTCGTGTAGGCAGCTCCCAAGTCTCATCATTAGTTACTATGGGTTTGTCAATAAATGGTAGCATAATTACTCCGGCTATTGGCAAGACCATTTTTAACTGGCTTCTTTCAAAGTCAACACCACCCTGACACTCTGACAAGAAATCTATGCCAATTAGAACCTCGATACTGAGATTGTTGCCTATTAAGCATGAATGATCAATTACATTACCATTAACATTAAAGGGCAGCAAAGCTTCTTGCTTTACCGTTTTTGACACCTTGCCAGTAGCACCAATTATTCTCAGTCCTGACACTCTCATTGCTGTAAGCTTATCTTTACTAGGTAATGTATCAAAGAAGGACTGAGACAATGCACTCACCTCACTGCCACTGTCTAAGAGATAACGTACATTGATACCTAATATATTTACCAGTATTATAGGGTGGCTTATTCTAGGTTGTACAGGTAGTTCCTCAAATTCATCCAACAGTTCTATTTGGATTTGTCTCCAGCTAAAGTGATCGACATCTGTCATCCTTATATTTAGATCAAGGTGTGTAGGGGTTTCCTGAACCACATTCTCAGCTGCCTTTTCCAATCGGTCTACTAATTTCAAATCAAAACACCGCACGACTTCATTACATTTAGTTTGCTGAACGTGACCCAAATTATTGTGGTCGGAGCAACTCTGCGCCTCCAAACCGAGCGTAACACTAATTACAGCCAAACCACTTTCATTATTATCGTCGGGTTCCTTCTCAAGTGACAACTGGTCACAGCCACTGGGTTCATCGACCTACAACAGGCAACCCTCTACATTTTCGCTTACCTCCTGCCCTAAATCTATCAGCACAGTGTCAACATCCTGCACAGACACTTTAGATAAGAGCGCATCATTCTCATCGTAGATATAAGCATGAATTTCTTTTGCTTCTTCACCTGACAATTCAGTACTTTGTAGCTCTTCCCCCAACGTTACGCTGCTGCACTTTCTGTAGCTCTTCCCTCTTGGAAAGCGTCTCTAACACGGTATCAACAAAATACTGTGATTGGTTTAATATTTCTGCTGTATCATTGGAGGCTACCAACTCATCATCCGAATGCTCGGTTTGAGTATTTTGATCTGTCTTACCAATCGCTGTAATTACTGGCTTACGAAAAGTAACCGCCTGGTGAGCACCAGTGTCCTCATAGACGGGAAATAGTTTCCCTGCCTTTGCCAACTGCTGTTTCCCTAATTGCCATTATTATTAACTGGAACAGTATTGCTTTCAGCACTGATGTTTACCTGCAAAAAAATGACTCTGAGCACTATGGGACTCAACTGCTGAGGTCATTAGTCCCCTAGAACTTAGAACTAGTTAAACCTAACTAACCTAAGGACATCACAAACATCCATGCCCAAGGCAGGATTCGAACCTGCGACCGTAGCGGTCTTGCGGCTCCAGACTGCAGCGCCTTTAACCGCACGACCACTTCGGCCAGCTGTTTACCTGCATATTTTCGTTACGAACAAAATTACTATCATCAGGTTGACATTGTTGGTTATGGTTATTATTTCTCCATTTCCTACCTTTCTTAGGATGGCGAACACCTGCTGTTCGGATGTTTACATTGCCATTCTGCTCATTCTCAAACTTACTGTTAGTGCTATTATTATTTCTATTATTATGTGCCCTCCCCCCAAGAACCATGGACCTTGCCGTTGGTGGGGATACAGATAGCCGTACCGTAGGTGCAAGCGCAATGGAGGGGTATCTGTTGAGAGGCCAGACAAACGTGTGGTTCCTGAAGAGGGGCAACAGCCTTTTCAGTAGTTGCAGGGGCAACAGTCTGGATGATTGACAGATCTGGCCTTGTAACACTAGCCAAAACGGCCTTGCTGTGCTGGTACAGCGAACGGCTGAAAGCAAGGGGAAACTACAGCCGTAATTTTTCCCGAGGGCATGCAGATTTACTGTATGGTTTAATGATGATGGCGTCCTCTTGGGTAAAATATTCCGGAGGTAAAATAGTCCCCCATTCGGATCTCCGGGCGGGGACTACTCAGGAGGACATCGTTATCAGGAGAAAGAAAATTGGCGTTCTACGGATCGGAGCGTGGAATGTCAGATCCCTTAATCGAGCAGGTAGGTTAGAAAATTTAAAAAGGGAAATGGATAGGTTAAAGTTAGATATAGTAGGAATTAGTGAAGTTTGGTGGCAGGAGGAACAAGACTTTTGGTTAGGCGAATACAGGGTTATAAATACAAAATCGAAAAGGGGTAATGCAGGAGTCGGTTTAGTAATGAATAAAAAAAATAGGAGTGTGGGTAAACTACTACAAACAGCATAGTGAACGCATTACTGTGGCCAAGACAGACACGAAACCCACGCCTGCTACAGTAGTACAAGTTTATATGCCAACTAGCTCTGCAGATGACGAAGAAACGTATGATGAAATAAAAGAAATTATTCACATCGTGAAGGGACACGAAAGCTTAATAGTCATGGGTGACTGGAATTCGGTAGTAGGAAAAGGGAGAGAAAGAAACGTAGTAGGTGAATATGGATTGGGGCTAAGAAATGAAAGAGGAAGTCGCCTGGTAGAATTTTGCACAGAGCACAACTTAATCATAACTAACACTTGGTTCAAGAATCATAAAAGACGGTTGTATACATGGAAGAAGCCTGCAGATACTGACAGGTTTCAGATGGATTATATAATGGTAAGACAGAGATTTAGGAACCAGGTTTTAAATTGTAAGACATTTCCAGGGGCAGATGTGGACTCTGACCACAATCTATTGGTTATGAACTGTAGATTAAAACTGAAGAAACTGCAAAAAGGTGGGAATTTAAGGAGATGGGACATGGATAAACTGACTAAACCAGAGGTTGTACATAGTTTCAGGGACAGCATAAGGGAACAATTGACAGGAATGGGGGAAAGAAATACTATAGAAGAAGAATGGGTAGCTTTGAGAAATGAAGTAGTGAAGGCAGCAGAGGATCAAGTAGGTAAAAAGACGAGGGCTAGTAGAAATCGTTGGGTAACAGAAGAAATATTGAATTTAATTGATGAAAGGAGAAAATATAAAAATGCAGTAAATGAAGAAGGCAAAAAGGAATACAAATGTCTCAAAAATGAGATTGACAGGAAGTGCAAAATGGCTAAGCAGGATGGCTAGAGAACAAATGTAAGGATGTAGAGGCTTATCTCACTAGGGGTAAGATAGATACTGCCTATAGGAAAATTAAAGAGACCTTTGGAGAAAAGAGAACCACTTGCATGAATATCAAGAGCTCAGATGGAAACCCAGTTCTAAGCAAAGAAGGGAAAGCAGAAAGGTGGAAGGAGTATATAGAGGGTCTACACAAGGGTGATGTACTTGAGGACAATATTATGGAAATGGAAGAGGATGTAGATGAATATGAAATGGGAGATACGATACTGCGTGAAGAGTTTGACAGAGCACTGAAAGACCTGACTCGAAACAAGGCCTAAGGGGGTAGATAACATTCTATTAGAACTACTGACAGCGTTGGGAGAAGCTGTCCTGACAAAACTCTGCCATCTAGTAAGCAAGATGTATGAAACAGGCGAAATACCCTCAGACTTCAAGAAGAATCTAAAAATTCCAATCTCAAAGAAAGCAGGTTCTGACAGATGTGAAAATTACCGAATAATCAGTTTAATAAGTCACGGGATGCAAAATAGTAACGCGAATCACTTTACAGACGAATGGAAAAACTGGTAGAAGCCGACCTCGGGGAAGATCAGTTTGGTTTCCGTAGAAATATAGGAACACGAGAGGCAATACTGACCCTACGAATTATCTTAGAATCTAGATTAAGGAAAGGCAAACCTACGTTTCTAGCATTTGTAAACTTAGAGAAAGCTGAAAATTCCTGGCAGATTAAAACTGTGTGCCCAACCGAGACTCGAACTCGGGACCTTTGCCTTTTGCGGGCAAGTGCTCTACCAACTGAGCTACCGAAGCACGACTCACGTGCGGTACTCACAGCTTTGCTTCTGCCAGTACCTCGTCTCCTACCTTCCAAACTTTACAGAAGCTCTCCCGCGAACCTTGCGGAACTAGCACTCCTGAAAGAAAGGATATTGCGGAGACATGGCTTAGCCAAAGCCTGGGGGATGTTTCCAGAATGAGATTTTCAGTCTGCAGCGGAGTGTGCGCTGATATGAAACTTCCTGGAAGATTAAAACTGTGTGCCTGACCGAGACTCGAATTCGGGCTCTTTGCAGCAGCTGTTGAGGTGCCGTCTGCAGTTCAACACGCCGCGCCACATCAGTAAAAGGCCGGTTCCCACTAGAGCTGCCGCGCGTCAAAACCGCGCGTCAGCGGCGTGGTTGCAATCGAAACGGCGTCAGCGGCACGGCGCGGCGGGCTCTGCGTCGCGGTTTGACCATGTCGAACCGCTTCCGCTGCCGCCTGCCGCGCTCCAGGTGCGCGCCGCCAATCACAGAACGCGCTGAGTGTGACGTCAGGTACGGAACCCCGGGCCACACGAACTTTCGCCGAACCGCTAGCGCGTACGCGGCGGCAGCTATGAAATACTTATCATCCGATTCCAAGGAAACTATTCGGCAGAAAAATTTGATTCTTGGGCATGTTACAGCCTGATCTCTTCTCTCGATAAAGGACCGAATTTCTTTTCGTTATTCGTCGTGGTTACTTGCTGTATCGCATTTACGTAAATCTTTACACGAAATTTGAATGAGTGTGCAGAGGTAAAAACGCATTGCGTGGACTTTGCGTACAGTTCATTTTAGGTAATACATTATTGCGTATGAAATTTAGTCAACATATCGAAATTGTTTTTAAAGCTGAGAGCAGATCGATAGCTATCACCGTTCTCGAGATATTGAATGATATGTCGGCGGACGGGCTGAGCCGTGACCGCGCGCAGGTTGCTCGCGACGCGACCGGTACTTCGTCCTACTCGTCGTAAACCATGTGGTTGTATCAACCGCAAATTTCGTAAACGGTTCAAGAAATCGAAACGTGTTTTTTTGCAAACGATAACTTGTGAAAAGTCACGTATTTCGTCGCATGATAAATATCCTAAATCTGTTCATCTACCGAGATATGAATGTAACTACAGTTTTTCAGAAGGGATAGATGAATATTTTTAAACAGCATTTAATAGCATGTGGAATGAGAAGTTAAACCGAAACTAATTTGCTGGTATGTCATAAGATGTAATTTACTAAATATCTACAGCTGTTGATTAAATCCTTAGGTAAGTAACAAACTTTTTTTTCTTTATCCAGTGTACTTTACTGATTCAAGACGCGTATCGCCTTTTACTTTAAGGCATCTTCGGTGGAATCTAGGATGATTCAGTTTTGTTTTGATATGTGGTACTTGCAGATTATAAACCAGTTCACATCTTTTTTTTACGTGAATGACTGATTACTTACAGTGAATCGAGTTTTTGGCGGACATATACGTTTCCCCTCACCTGGTCGCATGCTGGAGGTTGAGCTAAAACTTAGATTATGGAACATAAGCACATTTTCATGTTCGCTCTTTTTTCTTCTGTCACTAGCAGTAGACGTTTTACCGAAAACTCTGGTTTGAAGACGTAACTACAGTGTGTTCA
This sequence comes from Schistocerca piceifrons, assembly GCF_021461385.2. Taxonomy (NCBI): domain Eukaryota; kingdom Metazoa; phylum Arthropoda; class Insecta; order Orthoptera; family Acrididae; genus Schistocerca; species Schistocerca piceifrons. The sequence goes on from NC_060149.1 coordinate 14,973,311, forward strand.
CCTCATGTCCCTTCCTGTCTGGTTTGTTTACGTACATGTTGCCAACCTGCAGAATTATATGCTGAAAACTAATGTTTGTTTATTTTTGTTCTCCTTATATCTGTATGTGTGTGTGGCTAGCCAGTGATAGTTATAGAAAGTTGAAAGTGAATCCAGTAGTTGTCAGACAGTGGTTGAAAGGTTTGGTGTTCAGCTGATTTGAGTTTTGGTTTAAATGTTTTCAGGAGGAGTGCATGGAATAGTAAATTCACTGCTTACATTAATAGATAAGATAGTAGAATAGTATTTCAACAGATGATTATTATCAGAATACTATCACCCAACCCCTTTGTCCTCACTCTTTGACGCCCCATAATACGTCCTGTCAAGTAACCCCTATTGTTGTCAAAGTTGTGCCGTAATTTCCTCTTCCTCCTCTATTTAATTCCGTACCTCTTCTTTAGTCACACGATCCTCGTATCTAATCTTCAGCACTCTTATTGATCACCATGTTATGAAAGCGTCCATTGTCTTCTTGACAGAACTGTTCATCGTCCACGTTTCACTTACATACAAGGCTGCACTCCACACAAATACCTTTGTAAAATAGTATCCAACCATTAGAATTTATATTCGATGTGAACAAATTTTCTTTTTCAGAACGCTTTTCTTGCTATTGACAAGTCTTCAGTCAGGTTTGCGTCTGCACCAGGAAATGCCTTACAATTTAAAATCTGGTTTCGAAAATTCTGTTTCAAATATATATTATTCTTTCGTGATTCTTAAGCAAGGTGCTGGCGATGATTACATTATGCTCTGTGGGAAATTCTATCTGGTGGCTTCCACTTTCATTCCTTCCACCTAGCCTTTGTGTTTTTACTGTTTTCGTGTACCTGCTACCGTATCACATTTTAAATTTTTGTCTCGCTTAACTATCTGAATAATCCCTTATCGTACATTGTTTCAATGTGTTAGGAGATAGTGAACAATCATGAATGGTAGTCATGAAATCGGTTTATGTTGAAATGAGAAAACATGAGTAATGAAATATGTGAAAGAGTACATTGTACAGAAAATGAAAAATTGGTATGTCTTCACCCAACTTCGTCTTTCCTTCATGTAGGTGTAAGATATATTTATTCAAACACACCGGGCGTTTCAGTGGGTCTCGCCCCGTACCTCAGTGGCTGTTCATCATTGGCTATCGCTAGCGTCTGCCGCTTCCAGATGGGAATGCCAATTCCGCGAGCCGCTGCGTCAAAGCGGAAAACGCTTGCTGCTGCCGTTGCCGCACGCCGCGCTGCTGCGCTCTAGTGGGAACCGGCCTTTTACTGATGCGGCGCGGCGCGTTGAACTGCAGACGGCACCTCAACAGCTGCTGTGTGTGTGTGTGTGTGTGTGTCCCGTAAAGGCCGGTTCCCACTAGAGCGCGGCAGCGCGTCGTGCGGCAACGGCAGCGGCAAGCGTTTTCCGCTTTGACGCGGCGGCTCGCGGAATTGGTGTTCCCATCTGGAAGCGGCAGAAGTTAGCGGTAGCCAATGACGGACAGCCACTGTGGTACGGGGTGGGACCCACCGAAACGACCGGTGTGTTTGAATAACTATATCTTATACCTACATGAAGGAAAGACGAAGTTGGGTGAAGACATATAAATTTTTCATTTTCTGTACAATGTACTCTTTTACATATTTCATTATTCATGTTTTCTCATTTCAACATAAACAGATTTCATGACTACCGTTCATGATTGTTCACTATCTCCTAACACATTGAAACAATGCACGATAAAAGAGATTATTCAGATAGTTAAGCGAGACAAAAATTTAAAGTGTGATATGGTAGCAGGTACAGGAAAACACTAAAAACACAAAGGCTTGGGGGAAGGGATGAAAGTGGAAGCCACCTGATAGAATTTCGCACAGAGGATAATGTAATCATCACCAGCACCTTGCTTAAGAATCATGAAAGAATAATACATACTTGGAACAAAGTTTTCGAAACCAGATTTTAAATTATAAGATATTTCCTGGTGCAGACGCAAACCTACAATAATTTATTGGTTACGAGCTGCGGTTTACAACTAAAGAGACAGTAAATGGTAGCAAATTAAGGAAATGGAACTTGAATAAGTCAAGACCCACAGTTTTTCGATAATCTTAAAGTTACCATAATGCAACGACTGACTGAAACAGAGAAAGGAATCCGCTAGAATACGAATGGATATCTTTGAGAGAAAATGTGGTGAATGCAGCAGAGTATGTGAACGGGAAGAAGGTACAGTAGAAATCGTTAGATAAAACGTGATATATTAAATTTGACAAGAGGGAAAAATATAAAAATGCAGCAAATAAAGCAGGCCATGGGAAATAGAAATGTCTAAACATGACATTGACAGAAAGTCCAAAATTGCAACGCGATTTTGCACTTGGAAAACAGGGGAATGAAAATGAGAAAGAACAAAGAAAACTTTGCTCAAAGGAGAAGCAACTGTCAAGGACTCATTTGGCAAGCCAGAACTAAGCAAATAAGAGAAGGCTAGAAAGTGGAAGGAATATGTAGAGAGGAGAGAGGGAGGGGTTGTACAAACTAACATAAGCACAATGTTAGATTCCTGTGAAATGTCTGAACACGCAAGGCAATACTGATCCTACCGCTTAGTTAAGTAGACACACTGAAGAACTGCGAAACTGTCTTTATAGCATTTTCATGTTTAGAGAAAGATTTTGACAATCTTAATTAAAACATTCTTTGAAGCTCTAAAACATAGGGCCACAAGGTTATCTACAACTTGTACAGAAACCAAACTGCATCTCTAAGACTTCAATGACTTGCAAGGGAAGCAGTAATTGAGAAGGCAGAAGTAGAGAGGATATAAAATGAAGACTGTGAATAGCAACAAAAGCGTTCTGAAAAAGAAAATTTGTTCACATCGAATATAAATTCTAATGATTGGGTACTATTTTACAAAGGTATTTGTGTGGAGTGCAGCCTTGTATGTAAGTGAAACGTGGGCTATGAACAGTTCTGTCAAGAAGACAATGGACGCATTCAAAACGTGGTGATCAATAAGAATGCAAGAATGCTGAAGATTAGGTATGAGGATCGTGTAACTAAAGAAGAGGAACGGAATTAAATAGAGCAGGAAGAGGAAGAGGAAATTATGGCACAACTTTGACTACAAGAGGGGTAAGTTGACAGGACATATTATGAGGCGTCAAAGAGTGAGGACAAAGGGGTTGGGTGATAGTATTCTGATAATAATCATCTGTTGAAATGATATTCTGCTATTTTATCGATTAATGTAAGCAGTGAATTTACTATTCCATGCACTTCTCCACAAAAAATTTAAACCAAAACTGAAATCAGCTGAACACCAAATCTTTCAACCACTGTCTGACAACTACTGCATTCTCTTTCAACTTTCTATAACTATCACTGGCTAGCCACACACACATAAAGATATAAGGAGGACAGAAATAAACAAACATTAGCTTTCAGCATATAATTCTTTAGATTGGCAACATGCACATAAACAAACCAAACAGGAAGGGACATGGGGTGAACACACTGTAGTTATGACTTCAAATCAGTGTTTTCGATAAAATGTCTACAGCTAGTGACAGAAGAAAAAAGAGCGAACATGAAAATGTGCTTATGTTCCATAATCTACGTTTTAGTTCAACCTCCAGCATGTGACCAGGTGAGGGGAAACGCAGATGTCCGCCAAAAACTCGATTCACTGTAAGTAATCAGTTGTTGTTGTGGTCTTCAGTCCTGAGACTGGTTTGATGCAGCTCTCCATGCTACTCTATCCTGTGCAAGCTTCTTCATCTCCCAGTACCTACTGCAGCCTAATTCCTTCTCAATCTGCTTAGTGTATTCATCTCTTGGTCTCCCTCTATGATTTTTACCCTCCACGCTGCCCTCCAATACTAAATTGGTGATCCCTCGATGTCTCAGAACATGTCCTACCATCCGATCCCTTCTTCTAGTCAAGTTGTCCCACAAACTTCTCAGCTCCCCAATTCTATTCAATATCTCCTCATTAGTTATGTGATCTACCCATCTAATCTTCAGCATCCTTCTGTAGCACCACATTTCGAAAGCTTCTATTCTCTTCTTGTCTAAACTATTTATCGTCCACGTTTCACTTCCATACATGGCTACACTCCATACAAATACTTTCAGAAACGACTTCCTGACATTTAAATCTGTACTCGATGTTAACAAATTTTTCTTCTTCAGAAACGCTTTCCTTGCCATTGCCAGTCTACTTTTATATCCTCTCTACTTCGACCATCGTCAGTTATTTTGCTCCCCAAATAGCAAAACTCCTTTACTACCTTAAGTGTCTCATTTCCTAATCTAATTCCCTCAGCATCACCCGACTTAATTCGACTACATTCCATTATCCTCGATTTGCTTTTGTTGATGTTCATCTTATATCCTCCTTTCAAGACACTGTCCATTCCGTTCAGAGTAATCAGTTATTCACGTAAAAAAAGATGTGAACTGTTTTATAATCTGCAAGTATCACATATCAAAACAAAACTGAATCATTCTAGATTCCACCGAAGATGCCTTAAAGTAAAAGGCGAAACGCGTCTTGAAGCAATAAAGTACACTGGATAAAGAGAAAAACGTTTGTTACTTCCAAAGGAAATAATCAATAGCTGTAGATAATTAGCAAATTACATCTTATGACATACCAGCAAATTAGTCTCGGTTTAACTTCTCATTACACATGCTATTAAATGCTGTTTAAAAAAATTCATCTATCCCTTTCGAAAAAACTGCAGTTTCTTTCATATCTTGGTAGTGAAACAGATTTTGGATATTTATCATGCGACGAAATACATGAGTTTTTACGTTATCGTTTGCAAAAAAAACACGTATCGATTTCTTGAACCGTTTACGAAATTTGCAGTTGATACAACCACATGGTTTACGACGAGAAGGACGAAAGTATCGGTCGCGTAGCGAGCGACCCGCTCGCGCTCACCGCACAGCCCATCCGCCGACATATCATTCAATATCTCGAGAACGGTGATAGCTATCGTTCTGCTCTCAGCTTTAAAAACAATTTCGATATGTTGACTAAATTTCATACGCAATAATGTATTACCTAAAATGAACTGTACGCAAAGTCCACGCAATGCGTTTTTACCTCTGCACACTCATTCAAATTTCGTGTAAAGGTTTACGTAAATGCGATACAGCAAGTAACCACGACGAATAACGAAAAGAAATTCGATCCTTTATCGAGAGAAGATATTAGGCTGTAACATGCCCAAGAATCAAATTTTTATACCGAATAGTTTCCTTGGAATCGGATGATAAGTATTTCATAGCTGCCGCCGCGTCCGCGCTAGCGGTTCGGCGAAAGTTCGTGTGGCCCGGGGTTCCGTACCTGACGTCACGCCCAGCGCGTTCTGTGATTGGCGGCGCGCACCTGGAGCGCGGCAGGCGGCAGCGGAAGCGGTTCGACATGGTCAAACCGCGACGCAGAGCCCACCGCGCCTTGCCGCTGACGCCATTTCCATGGCAACCACCCCGCTGACGCGCGGCAGCCCTAGTGGGAACCGGCCTTAACAGCAGACGCTGCTCCGGCCGCAACGGACGACTGCAGTGGGGCGATACTGGCTTCTTGCGATGCCGGCGGCACAGCTAGATTCAGCGACAGCTTCGTCAATCCAGATGCGTTGTAATCCTAGGCGTCGTTAATCCAATTGCGTCGTCAATGTGCACACCTAACACTGTTTATCACTGTTCCATTGTTCAGTTGCGTGTCGCATTTCACTCTCGAATACAAATAACTAAAATCACTTTCACTCAGTTTAACGGTATGATGCCCGGCCGATTAGCACCATATGTGGGGCGGCGGGTGGAAAATTTAAATTTCTGTTATATTGTATTATTGCCGTTCTCAACAGTCTCTCTAACTACAATGTTGGCAACCAGAAAGTGATTAGCAAAAATGTGATGCTTGTAATTAAAGTTCACTGTGCCCACTCTGATGGAGAAATCAAGTTATTGATCACATAAGTTCATTACTCTGAGGATTTAGGATGATATCTGGGATTCATAGAAAATGCAGCTTACTACAACAATTTTCACTATATTCTGAAAACGATAAAGCGTAAGGTTTCAAATAAATATTTAACCAAGCAATGGTATTATCAGCTGTAGTACTATCAGAGCTGTTCAGAGTCTATTGTGCGGATCCTATTATCCCTAGCTAACGAAACTGTTCAATAACAGTTATCGATCTAAATGTTCAAAGTGAATGCTCGCCAAAATTTGATGTTAATACTCATTAAATGCCACGCTAGAAATGACAGAAAGTCTGTGCTGGGCGCTCTTAAGCCGGGTTCACACACGCAACGGAAGTATCGCCACAAGTCAAGTCATTCTGGAGTGGCGCTGTGAGCTACCGTTCACACAGGACGCCACAAATTCTTCGTCATTGCGCAGTTTTCAATTAATGCAGCATCTCTCAAATTTCTGTCTTTGTATGATTCGCTTTTGTGGTTCCAAAGGCATTCTCGTTCTTGATACACCTCCAAGAATCTCATAATTGTCGCTGTTGACCACTTTTTGACATATTAATAGCAAAAGCACTATCTGCGAACGAATACGCACTAGAAAGGTTTGAATCCAGCCACGAGGTAGCAATCGAATGACGTTATTCGATTGTGGAGAAGGCAAAATGGCGAAACAAAGTAGAACCACAGTCTAACTGTCGCTGTTGACCACTTTTTGACATATTAATAGCAACAGTTAGACTGTTGTAGAACCAAGTTCAACTTTTTGGCGTGACAAAAGTTGCTCTTCTTAAATGGCGCCACCGAAAACTAGGAGTTCACACATGCAACTACAAAGCAACTGCAGTTCGCCATTAGCAGTGGCGATACTTTTGTTGCCTGTGTGAACCCGGCTTTATTCCTATAGCCGCGGTGCGGACCGCTGAAGGCGCAGCCGACAACATTTGCCTTCCTGACTAGCCGCTGGGCTAGCAGAACACCACTTCAAGTTACTAAATAATTAACTGCTTCATTCGCTGAAGGCCAATGAAGCTCTCTATTTAGTTGTGCTATCAGCACACAGGTAAGCATCTGTAATAAAATTCTGATGTGGCTAAGCTAAATACTTGGCGAGAGAATTATTTTAGTTGCACTGCACGCAATAGATGAGCTCTGAACTTGCCCTTTGGAGAGACGCTGCAGCTATAGTTTTGTAGCTACCTTTTGGAAACTTCTCACATCTTTGTTATTATAGCGTATCTCCATTCTACCTACATCTAAACATCCTAGCTTTAAGAATGAGAAAGTTTCATCCTAGCTTTATCTAGTCACCTACTTAATCTATCTTGCTTCCATACTCTTAGGACACAAAAACAGAAAATCATGAATTTCAACCAAAATATTACTTTGTGAGATCCAGCATGCTGTTTCCCTTAAATTACAATGAAAAAGGAATCCGAATATAAATTTGGAAGTTTCTAGCTCCTTCCTGTTGCGCTGATGATTTTTACGTAAAACGTCCAAATTTCGAAAACTGTTCAACTTACTAAACTGAAACTTTTCACACTATTATTTTAGCATCACTCCTGACATGCTATTAACTTTTCAGATTATTTACTTTATTTTTAAGGTATTGCGCAACATTCGCGATGTCATAGATAGTTACAGCGGACTAGGCTGGCACACAATGGAAAGCATATGAATTCTATATGGCGTGAGTAGGCCGCTTCCCTAGAAGTTGAACTGTAGAATTCACTACCACAGTAGTAAAAGTAAACCCTTCCGTATACTGGTTTTCTATGAGTCCTGTCTACACTTCTGAATGGAGTTTTATATTTGGATGCAATAGTTGCTGGTGAACGTCAGGTAGGGAATTGAAAATCTCGACTCAGTAACAAACTATACTACAGCCCATGGACCACATATATAATTTATAATAATATTCAATATTTCAACATGTACAAACCAGTAAAAATATTAACTGTAGCTTGTCAGAATATGGGTACAATACTTTACTTGTCTACAGGAAATCATCCTTCAGTACATTACGGTAGCAAATTCTAGATCCTTGTAGCTCATTTTGCTGGGGGTCTTTACGTCAGCGTCGGCTGCTCTTTTGGATTGCTCTCCTCTTACAAACATTTTTTGTATTACATGAGGGGTTATGAGTGTCAAAAGATAACTATACGTTTCCAAATCCATCCTCAAATAATTGCGCCAATCGTTGTTCAGGTGTGTCTCAAAAAATGGAAATGAGCGTATGGCATCATTTGGCCGAGAGGCCCCTATTCGGGTAAGTTCGGCTGCCAAGTGCAGGTCTTACAGGGTGTCCGAAAAGTCTTTCCCTGATTACATAAATTGATAACTCAGACTAGAAGTAAGATACAAATATGAAACTGGTGTCTAATTGTTTATAAACTATTAAAGTTTTTTTTCACACATCAGTAAACGCCCACATGAGCACCCTTGGTAGCATGTAGCACATCTAGGCAATATTCAGTTTCCGTCCACACATTAGCCAACATCACTGGAGGGATCGATTCAATGACTGTGGTTATCCGTTGCCGCAGGGTTTCAAGATCTGGTACACGTGTTCGGTAGACCTCGTCCTTGACATAACCCCATAAAAAGAAGTCTAATGGGGTTATGTCAGGAGAGCGTGGAGGCCAAACCGTTGGCCCATCACGACCAATCCATCGCCCAGGGAAGGTCATATCGAGATAGGCACGGACGTCCAAACCCCAATGAGGCGGTGCACCGTCTTGCTGAAACAAGACAACCGGGTGATACTGAAGCAGCTGAGGAACAGCATACAGTTGCAACACGTCCAGATGCACTGCAGATGTGGTGGTAGCCTCAGCGAAGAAGAATGTCCCGATAATTCGATCGTGCAATAGCGCGCACCAAACATTCACCTATGGACTGCCTCTGGTGCACTCCATGACCTCGCCAGGGGGTTATGAACCCCAAATGCGCACATTATGGCGATTCACTACTCCACTGACAAAAAAGGTCGCTTCGTCGGAAAATGCAATTCGTCTGAGATAACCATCGTTGTCCGCAATACGTGATAGCATTTCGACCGCAAAGTCATATTGACGTGTACTGTCATTGGGCAACAAGGCCTGAATGATTTGCACTTTGTATGCATGAAACAATAAACGTATGTGTAAAATGTCATGGAGAGAGCTTTTTGGTATCTGTAATTCACGTGAGGCCCTGCGCACCGATTTCTTTGGACTTCGCAGAAAAGACTGCCTTACAGCTTCCACCCTGTCTGCTGAGGTTCTTGGTCGACCAGACCTCGGAAGGTCAGCAACCGATCCTGTGTTCTTGAACTTCTCACACCAGGCTTTAATGCTCTTGACATCAGGTGGATTCCTTCCAAATGTTGTCTGGAAGTGTCTCTGCACTGTGGTTGGTGATCATGTCTCATGGTACCACAGGACACACTGTGCCTTCTCCTGATTGGTTAACATGGCCTCTTGGGCACTGCACCTCATCCACTACTTATGCACTGAGAACCTAAACAGAAAAAAAAACTTTGATAGTTGTAAACAATTCGACACAAGTTTCATATTTGTATCTTACTTCTAGCCTGAGTTATCAATTTATGTAATCAGGGAAAGTCTTTTCGGACACCCTGTATTTCATTCGGCGCCACATTGGGCGACTTGCATGTCGGTATGGTGTACCTCACCAGCTGGCTGACTTGACAACAGGAGAGGAAGTGGGGGGGGGGCGGTTCTGGGTGGAGGCTGGTAATAGCACCTCATTGGAGCCGCTATTCCATGCAAAGCTGTTGTGGTTGTGGGTCGTCGGTCACTTAAGTTCTTTAGCTTATTGCGATCCTTTGTCTCGGGATTTTCTTAATTTTCCATTCCCCTATAAATGTGCCCTTACCTGCTTTCCCCTCCTGGAATCAAGCCTCAAAACTGTGCAAACTGGAAGGCTTCAGTACATCAAACAGTTGCTAAATTTCACAAAGATAAACTCTATTTTTAGATTGTTGTGAATTTACCAAACGTTTAAGCCCCTACTAGCCTGCTTGCTGTCACTGTTTTTATATCTGTTGTATTCCTGGTAGCCACCACCATGGCCTTGAAGTAGGGAATTTATTCTCATAAATTATTTTGAAAGAATTATAAAATATCTTCATCTGTTTCTATTAAAATTTGTTTCTTTTAATTTTTTAAGGCAATATTTCTGAGCTTTCTAGTACTTGGTGACTATTGATTTTTATCTTGTTGTAAATTTTTAAGAGAGAATTTTAAAGTATATTCGAAATCTTCTGACACTCTGTAATGATTGATGATGATCTTCTTGTAATTTGTTTTAAAAAGAAGGATAAATTTCAAAGCAAATTTTTAAGCCCTTCTGTCGCTCTGTGATTATCGATTGTTGTTTACTGTCTTTTTGCTCCATTCCATTTTAATGGTAAATTTTTAATGTTTTCTCGAAATAAATCTAGGTGGTGTCAACCACAAGTGATGTTGATCCTGGGGCTTGGCCCTTTGATGAATTCTTGCCACCACCAATGAAAGACCATTTCAATGGTAGCTGTAGAGTGTGGTTGTTCCATTGTGTGAAACTGGAGGGGAGAGTTTGTCTTCCCCATATTGACATCACTTGTGGTTTCATTACTGTGTTATATTGCTGGTTAATATTTTTGTCTAATATTTGTTGTGGCTTACAGGGGTGTATTACGGGTGATGGATCCCAGAAGCTGCCTTGGCATAGCCTATTTTAAGGAGGGACCAATTTGAATATGAGCTTAAGTTATGGCAGCAACCAATAGGTGGAGGTGTTGCTGAGTTAGCAGCAAGGTTGTGCGTATCTTTGGACAGCCCAGTTCATATTTCTTCTGACCTCATTGGCAAGGTAGGTGCAGTGCTTTCTACTTGTTCTAGTGCTCTCAGTGAGCTTAGTTACAATGTGGCTGATTGTTTAGAGAGTCTTGCAGGTTCTCCACTCAGTTATATTGCGTTTAATATCCTTTGACTCTAGGTTCACTGCGCAGTGTACTTTTGGAAATACTTAGGGAATGGGGCACTCTAGGAAATCTGAGGATTTGGGTGGTACAGTTAAAGTTATCATCCCGTGTCCGTAATGAATTTGAACATGCCCATTATTGGCAGGAACAAGGGCCTACTGAGAATCCGCTCAAATACATAGTGTGCGCTCATGGCAGTTGTCACTTTGCAGATGATTGTCACAGAACATGACAGTGTGGTCATCATTCTCTAGGGAATGAGACTGGAAGGTTGGTCACAGGTTGGTTGGTTGGTTTTGGGGAAGGAGACCAGACCGCGTGGTCATCGGTCTCATCGGATTAGGGAAGGATGGGGAAGGAAGTCGGCCGTGCCCTTTCAGAGGAACCATACCGGCATTTGCCTGGAGTGATTTAGGGAAATCACGGAAAACCTAAATTAGGATGGCCGGACGCGGGATTGAACCATCGTCCTCCCGAATGCGAGTCCAGTGTCAAACCACTGCGCCATCTCGCTCGGTTTGGTCACAGACTGCATTTGCCCAGAAGCCCACTATGTTTTCTGAACTAAACGAATCATTGTCTTCCATGGCGGCCTTCAGATTCAGAGATGAGCAGTGCAAACAGCAAAAGGGGTTAGAGTCCGAATTCCAAATGCAAGGCAGCAAACCCCATTGATCACCATTTAAACCTTGTGGTCGAAAAGCAGGTTTCTGGTATAGAAAAGGGGTTCAACTGTTGTATGACTGTCCAGTCGAGCAAGGCTCGAGACCTAATGGATGACGCCTTATGTACTGAACTGATACCGGATGGTGCAAACCTCCGAGCCGATGCGCTCGTGTCGGCGGCATTAACGCTTGTTACTTGCTGTATGTTTGTGCTCAGCTTAACCAGGAACCGGTCTGTGGCCTCCTAGACTCATGCAGTTCCATTTCTTTGTTATATTACCATTGGTATTTGGAATACCGTGGGTTATGTTATGTAGAATGCCCCCTTTGCGACCACTCTTCAGAGATGTCAGGCAGTTAGTGGCCAAATGTTGTCTCTGATAGGTGACGTGCGGGGGAAACTGTGCATTTGTGTTTTTTCATGGCCAGTTAAATTGGTTGTCATTAAGAGTTTGCCCATTCCCTTACTCAGTTGTGACTTTATTCAGCAAAATCGCTTGGTGCTTGATTTTTGCCAGTAAGACCTTTTCCTTGAAGTTTCATAGTTTGGAAAAAATATCCTTTTGTTTTTGTTGTAACAGTGGCAAGGTCAAAGTACTTAACTCATGCCAATCTGAGCTCATCGTTAACCATCTTGAGGAAGGTGATGCTCACCAGCTGTTGAAGATCTTGGGAGATTATCCCGATTTGCTCACTAACCATTTAGGTGTAAAAGACAAAATTCAGTGTAAAATTCAACTATTGGGTAATGTGTCTATGTGACAAACTCCATATCGTTTGTACCCCCAAAATGAGTATGTTGCAGCAGAAAGTGAACCAAATATTGAAGGATGGGCTTATCGGGCCATCCATGTCACCTTATGTATTGTCCATTTTTATCGTTCCCAAGGGACAAGGCAAGGATTTTAGGCCACTAGTCGATTATAGGGCCCTTAACTAAAAAGGTCGTCCTCGCATCCGTGCTGTTGCATGAGTTACAGTTTTTCACGTGGTCCTCTGGAACCAGCTCTTTCACTGTGCTTTATCTTAAACAAGCCTATTATCAGATACCGCTTACTGAGGATTCCAGGCAGGTGACTGCATTTTGTACCAACTGGAACCTGTATGAGTTCAATTGGGTTCCTTTTGGATTATCTACCAGTGAACCAGTCTTGACTTATCTCTTGGACCATGTGTTGGACAATCTCAAGTTTAGCTGCATGTATAATTACCTCAACGAAGTTCTTATCTATAGTAGTTCTTTTGACCAGCATCTGTGTCATATTCAGGGGGTGTCATCACAGCTTCAGGCAGCTGGTTTAACGGTTAAACCAGCCCCCTAGCTAGACATCAGATCTCCTTTCTGGGACATCTTGTTTCAGAGGACAGGATCAGTTTTGACCGAGGGTGCACTTCTGCCTTGTTATGGTTCCTGCCTCCAAGGAATAAAAGGGAATAGCTCGGTTTATTGGCCCAACTTACCGGCCCTCTTAATAGTTTTGCCTAAAATGGGGGAGTCCTTCGTTTGGGGAGAGAGTCAGCAGTATGCCTTTGAGGCCATTAAAGCTGCCTTCAGTAACCCTCCAGTCTTGGCCATCACAGATGTAATTCATCCAGATTTTACGGTCCTTACATGAGCTTGATCCGTAATGACAGTACGATACAGTATGAGATCCTCAGAAAATAATAATTATATTATATTAACAAAAGGCAGTTGCAGTAGTCTTATGTACTGAAAACTAACAAAACAATATTTACCAATACAGACAGGGGCATCAATAAATAAGTTAAACTGAAACGCATTTTGGAGATGAACCGAGCAGGTGGTTAATGGCATTGGAAAACCCCACTTAACAGAGAATGGCCAGGTTCAAAAAGGGATAAGGCCAGAACAATACATTATTCCTTGTAACGTAAATATGGCCGGGACCGAGGGTAAGTGGCTGGACGGCTTTAACAGGGCTAGGCTGTGACCCGGCAAGGCAAATAAAATTCACCTCTAATGAGTCAGCGATTGGCCAAAGCCATACTGGGCGACGCAGATGCAACACGGTGGGGAGATCCCCATTATATAAAAGCATTTTGAGAACTAAAATTTCTAGATATCTCTCTCATTTTGCGGCGGACTACACAAATGTGTGGAAAATAGCGAGGGCGTTGAGAGCTTTGCTTTCTGCAAAGTGTGCATGATACACTTCACGTATTGTGGTGACAGATAGCAAACAGGTAGTTAATTATTTCTGCGGGAATTTTTGCGGGCAAAGAAATTGTGCATGTCACTCCAACCCTTAGCGAGTGTGCAACAGCCATTATTTCAACTAGGAAAAAATTAACGTTTTACAGAACACAGGAAAGTTGAGACTGAGTGAATTCAGTCAAGGCCAGAGTAGGGAATTAGCGTTTCAGATCCAGCACGGAGACAACGCTGTTGCAGATGCTGCTTGGTAAAGTACCATCACGCATTAGGCCACAGTAAATGTTGAGTCGAGATTTTGCTCACTCCAAACTGCATACGCTTTGACCATTGACTATCTAAAGCTAGGATACTAACCTACCCTCACATTGAGTACATGAGAGTTTTTTCATTGGTTTAAAAAGTCCACCAACTCAGTGCATTGACCAGCTACGACATTGTAGATGTAAATGAGCTAATGAAATTTTAATCATTCTTTCCTGTGATAAAAAAATTTTCATGTGTAGAGATAACAGTTTTAATAATCGTCTATTCAGTATGTCCAAGAGTTAAATATTTTGTTATTGAGTGTTGAAAGTAACTGAACATGATTGTTGTGTATCACTTTACCCCCTGAAAGCACAGATGATAAATTATATGTAGAATAGAAAAGAGAATAGCTGTTCTGTATCTCTAAAATAGAGCCCAAACTTTCACTTTCTTTCATTCATGCATTCTAGTTAAGTGACAGCAGCATTTCTAATTATTTTTGTTATGATCCACACATGATATTAGCTGACTTATAGGGCCAGGTTCATATTTATATAGAATATCTGTTTACCACCCTAGGCTTGAGAAGACAGTTCAGATCTTTTGTCCGTTTGCGCGCCAATTGGTAAGCTAAGTTTGCACACATTAGTACACTTGCTGTGCAGATACAAAGTGCGGACAATCTCACACAGACTTTCAAAAGCCTTTTATTGTCCAGACAGATGTTTCCAATCCTTGTGGTGCCGCTGTTCTACTGCAGGAATGTTCTGGGAAGAGGTGCCCTGTACTTCTAGGAGCTTGACACTGGCTGAATTAAAATACTCTATTTACGAGTATGAGACTTTGGCTGTACTCTTTGCACTCGAAAAATATCAATTCCACCTGGAGCATAAGGAGTTTGATCTTGAAACTGACAAACAGACGTTATGCTGGGCCCTGGCCTGTCCCAGGAAAACTGGTAGAATTGCTAGGTGGGCGGTGAACATATCCGCATTCCACTTTCAGGTGCGGCATATAACAGGGGCTGACAACCAGGTGGCTGATGCACTTAGGCAGACGTTTCAGGAGGACGGCGAGGAGATAACGAAATGTGACAAAGCATTCAAGGAATGGGCTAATGCCTTTTTAACCGAAGTGCCAAAGTTCTTTGCTGATGTCGACATTAAGCAGGACCAGGACCCTGAGCTGGGAACTATCAGGAAGTGTCTGCTTGCTGGAGAGCAGGTGCCAAAGCATTTGTTGATAATGGGGATTTTGTGTTGTGAGGTTGAGAGACCACCTGAGCCAACGGTCTGCCCGTGTAAATTGGCCTTCCATTTTTTGCTGTTTTCATAACTCCTTGCTTGGGTGCCATTTGGGGTTTCACAAGACCCATCACTGAGGTGAAACAATACGTAACTTGACCATTGTCGAGTAAGGATGTCTGACGATTAGTGGAGGACTGGCAGGCAATCATTACATCTTGGTTGTCGTGAATGGCTTTTCCCGGTTCAGTTGGCTTATTCCTAGTAGGGGAGTTACAGCCGCAATTACTATCAACTATCTTTCTAAGGTGTTTTCTATACATGGTCCATCCAAGGTCTTAGTGACAATGCCATGGCCTTTGTCTAAAGAGAGTTCAAGTGCTTTTGTTTTCAGAATGCCATTAGACATATTACGGCAATGTCCTACTATCCCCAGGCCTCATTTGCCGAGAGAGTAGACAGGATCTGGCCTGGTGGAGAAACAATGTCAGCTAGTATTAGCTGTCCTTCAGCAATTGTTGGATGCTTTCAAATCTAGAGTGGAGAAAAGCCCATAGTAAAACACTATATGAACAATGAGGATCATCTACCAATTATCCAGTATTCATATATGGTATTGCCAGTTGAATGACAAACTATTCAGGAACGAGTGGAGAAGATGCTGAAAGATCATTGAACCTTCAGAAAGTCCTTGGTCCTCTTCCTTGGTCCTTGTGGAGGAGGGGGATGGCACTCCTGCATCAACTACCAACAACTGAGCAAAATCACTAAAAATAGGTCCACCCACTGCCAAGCATTGATGACAACCTAGACCGCTAAAAAGTAGCAAACAAATTGTCAGCTATGGACATTCAAAGAGGCTACTAGCAAATCAAGGTTGAGGAGGCTGATGGAGAAGACTGATTTTGTAACTCGTGACAGCCTCTGAGTTCAAAGTTATGCTCTTTGGTCTATGTAATGTTCCAGCCAACTTCGAATGTATGATGGACAACCTGCTTCAACACTATGATGGACGAGCTGTCTCTGCTATCTGGATGATAATGTCATTTTTGAAGACATTTAAAGAACATCTGAGCTGCCTGATAGCCATGTTGAAGGGTGTTCTGACTGCAGGCCTCTGCCTGAATCTGAATTGTTTGTCACCCAAGATATGAAAATTTTGGGATACCCAGTTAATAGCAAAGCCAATGGCCTTGCTGCAGTGATAACACCAATTCTCATCAGATCACCAAACTTAAGAACTGTAGTTGCATGGCTAGCACTTGGATGGGTGACCGTCCACGTCTGCCAAGCACTGTTGAGTAGCCACAGGGTGGCGCACGAAATGTGTTACCATTTTGTTTCTGAATATAAACTTTATTGTCAATACAATCTGAAAGGAACATATACTACACTGAAGAGCCGTGCATGGAGATTTGTTCTAACCCAGCACATGCTCAATATGTCCACCATTTTGTTTCCTAACTTGCTTCAAATGAACACCGAAGTTAGTGATTACCCTATGGCACATGTCTTCCATAATTTCACTGCAAGCTTGAAGAATAAATCTTCTGACCTCCATTAAATCACGTGGACGTTTCGGGAAAATTTTTTCCTTTGGGTACCCCCAAAGAAAAAAGTCACATGGATAGAGGTCTGGACTATTGGGAGGCCAATTTTGTCCGTCACTGAAGTGACCTGGAAACCTGAGTGAAATGATCCGCATGTTGAAATGCTCGTGTAAGAACTCCAACACAGTGTTTGCGGTACGTGGCCTTGCTCCACCTTGCATGAACCACTGCATGTTGAAGGGCAAGGCAGTAGCAAGAAGCTGTGGAATGAAGCTATTGCGAAGCAAGCTCAAATAAGGCTTGCTGTTCACAGTTTCGTCAAAGAAAAAGGGTCCAATAAGTCTGTGACTGGAAATTGCTGCCCACACTGTAATCCTCAGAGCATAATGTTGTCATTCATGAAGCACTTGTAGTTTTTCAGTGGCCCAAAAAGCGTACATTTTGTTTGTTAACCACACCGTCTAAATGAAAATGCGCCTCATCTGAAAACCAAATGTTATTGAGAGTTTCTTCCCTATTCTCCGCCCACTGAACAAACAGTGGTCTCTGTCGCTTGTGTTCTTCAGTGAGCTTCTGTGCACAGGTCATCTTGTATGGGTACATATGGAGGTCACTTCTAAGAATGCATTGAACGGAGCGTCTGGATATTCCCAGTTGCACTGCTGCCTTTCTACATGATTTCCTGGGACTTCTCCATACAGCAACTCGTACCGCTTCAATATTCTCTGGGGAACAAACAGGCTTAGGCCGAGGTCGCTTCGCTTCCAATACTGTTCCTTCCTGTACAAATTTATCGTACAACCTGTGGATGGTCTTCTTGCAAGGGACCCATCGTGTGTTAAACTGTTGTCGAAAATGCCTCTGAGTCACAACAAGGCTTTTCGTTTCATGAAAAAGTAACACAATTGCCAATTGTTGCCGAGTTGTCAGTCTTCCGTTGTCAGCCATTGCTGCTTACTAGTCTCCTAGCGGCAGTATCATGAATTACACGTCATTTCGTAACTCATTTGTTTTTCCAAGCTCTGCTGGTACTGCTGCAGAGATTCCAACAGGATATCTAATGTGCATAGTACATTGTGAAAGAAACAATTGGTAACACATTTCGTGTGCCATCCTGTATTTGAGTGAGATGTAGTGGCTCCGGTCCTGAAAACTGACAATGGGTGGAAAAGCGGTGTGCTGACCATGTGCACCTCCATATACACATCCAGTGACACCTATCGGCTGAGAATGACATGGCGGTCAGTTGGTACCGTTGGAGCTTTTGAGCTGTTTGGTTGGAATTTTAAGTAAATAACAATGGAGTTTGTCCTGCTCCACAGACCATAAGAGCAGTAACAGATTTTCTCATTCTTAGCACATTTGTGATGTGAAATATGTTCTCAACTCTTAGCACATTTTTGATGTGAAATATGTTGTCAGAATGTGCTCACACTATCGGCAAGTCATGCAGACTTCTGTACCTAGGCCCGTCTCTTGCAATAACTACTGCAAGAGACACCAAATTCTCCTTGTCCTTAAGAAGGTATAGGTGCTGTTCTAATGCAGATTCAGGAATTTGCTCAAAAGGTGATATATAAGGTGCACATGTTGGTGGGCACAGTCTGATATTTGGTGATAAACAAGAATTTTTGAAGCCAAGGTTGCATGTTAAAATATTTCTATTAGCTCAATGCCTGTTTTCAACAGAGTCTGGCTGTCATCTTCAGATCTACAGTACACCAGGAGAAAAACATTACTATGACATTCTGCAAAACTGTAAAACCTGTACACAAACCAGATCACAATATTTATTACATACCTTCTGGAAATAATATTACTGTGCATGAATTCCACAAGCATAATGAGAGCACACTCCATTTACAAAACAAAGGCTCCACTAGTCAAATACACAAAACAAAGTAAATAAAAAGTCGATTGTACCAACAGTGTGCTCCGGTGTAGAGGCGAATTTGTCCATGGAGCCATTATAGCTACGGCCCATCGGAAGAGATTGAGCGGGCATGCAGCAGAAACATTGAAGGGCGGCTATATGCTTGGTCATCAATTATTAACTATTCGTTCAAATACAACATTGTACTCACTAGAAATATCGACATAGGAATGGTTATTACGTAATGAAAAAATTACCTATTGGCCTAGGCGAAAACAACCATAAGCATTTGCATAATATCCCAGCATAGAGCAAAGACTGTCGGTTAACCTGAATCACTGACAGAATTATATCATACACTTCTACATTTATAGCTTATTTATACATGTAGATGACTTGTCTTGTTGAAGGTAACAATACATATAGATATAGTTGCTACACTTACAGGAGCATCTACAGAACTATACTGACGACATTGTCGTCTAGATGTGCTGAGTGTAATGTCAGCAACAGTTGGCTAAGAAGGTACTTGCAGGTCAGACTACCTTACGATTACAGCTTCAATGTTCAAAATTCTTGGAAAAATAAAATTGACAGTAACATTAGAAAAATATGTGCCAAGAGGATACTACAGATATGAGGGTGCTCTTGTTGTGACATATGGCCTAACAAACATTATAAGAACATGCTTAACAAATAGTATAGAGGATAGGCTGGACATTTTCATACATCAGTTTCATAAGCACTGTACATCTACATCTACGTCCATACTCCGCAAGCCACCTAACATACTGGAATAGTTAGGAACCATAATGCTACAAATGCATTACAGAAAACTAACAATTGGGTACTAGTGAATAGTGTTTTATTCGTCTCATAACATACAATTTCTAATCATATGATTAGTGTACGGGAGACATGTCAAAAAAATGGATAACATTACTTAGGCCTAATTGGTACAAACAATTTTAACATTAATGTAAACTTTTATTTTTCTTTCATCCTTTTTGTGAAGGACAGCTACATTTACACACAAGACTATATGTAAATTTATCCTGCTCAAATGTTCAGTTCATCCTTCATGAAGTCCTCAACAGTGTAGTAGCAGCGTTTGACAAGTATATCATATAGCTTTGTTTTCAGTGTCTCTAGGTTCATACTCAGAACATTCTTTCCTTTTAGCTTGTTATGAATTTTCGTTGCCATATACTGAGGAGACTGCGCATATCGATTTAAGCGATGAGTGGGAAGCGTAAAATTGTCTTTGTTTCTCGTGTTATACGCGTGATTGAAACAATTTTTCTCGAATAACTCTAACTTGCTATGTAGAAAGATGATAATATCATAGATGTATAAGGAGGGAACTGTTAATAGCTGTTGTTTTTCAAATAGTGGGCGGCATGATGTCCTTGGATGGGCAGTACACATGTTCCTTATTATTCTTTTCTGTAACTTTAGTATGCGCAATATATTGCTTGAATTTCCCCAAAGAATAATACCATACCTTACAACTGATTGAAGGTAGCTGTGGTATGCAATTTTCCTTGTATTCATGTCTGTTGCACCAGCTAATATTTGCATAGCAAATGCAAAGCTACATAATTTGTTTAACAGGTAGTCAACATGTTTATTCCAATTTAAATTTTTATCTAGGTTTACCCCTAAAAACTTCACAGAATCTACTTCTTCTATATCCTGATTTTTATGAGATATTTTAATTTCTTGGGGCTTTGACTGTTTTGTTCTGAACTGGACCATGTGGGTTTTGGGGATGTTCAATCTAAATCCATTCAGTTGGAACCATGTTTCTAGTTTGTTCATTGTGTTTATTATGTAGAGAGGGATGTTTTCTGGCTCCTGGTTTTCAATTAATACAGATGTGTCATCTGCAAATAAAATCGATGGAGCATTTATATTTTTCGGGAAATCATTAACATAGAACAAGAACAAAATAGGTCCTAGAATCGAGCCTTGAGGGACACCTTGGGCTACTGTTTTCCATTTTGAATAGTAATTTGCTGCATTTGATGAGACAATCACTCTTTGTTTCCTATTTGTTAAGTATGAAGTAAGCCAATTTAGAACATCACCCTTGATCCCATACTTGTCAAGCTTATAGATGAGCGGTGCATGATTTACAGAGTCAAAGGCTTTTGTGAGATCACAAAAGATTCCTGCAACTTTATTATGGTTGTCTAATGATGTGCTGATCTTGTTGGTAAACTTGTTAATTGCATCAATAGTACTGCCATGCTGGAAACCAAATTGGTTTTCCGTAACAATATCATACTTCTCCATAAAATTTCGAATCTGATTAGCAGCAGCATTTTCAAAGATTTTTGATAGGACTGGAAGGAGGGAGATGGGACGATAATTCCCCATTTCCTCTATTGACCCTTTTTTGAGCAACAGTTTTACTTCTGCATACTTCAGCACCTCTGGGAAGCTTCCTTGTTCAAAGGATTGGTTTATTATTTTAGATAGTGGGTATCCTATTATTCTACACACAAATTTAAGGACTTTTGCTGGTATTCCATCCCAACCTGCAGAATTTTTGTTTTTTAGTTTTAATATAATTTTTTGTACATCTATTGTTGAAACTGTTTTGAATTTTGTGAGGCATTCAGAATTATGATTTAGTCCAAAGGGGCATACATTGTTCTCATAATCTGCAACATTAACCTCTGGTTTCACTACATTAATGAAGAACTCATTGAAGCATTCTGAAATTTGAGCTGGATTTACAATGATCTCATCTTCAAGCTTAATTGTACTAATTCCATGTCTAGAGGCTTTGATACCTAATTCGTGTTTTACAACTGACCACACTGCCTTTGATTTATTCTCATGTTTAAGATTAATTTATTATTTGTCATTCGCTTTGCTGCTTTGACAACTTTCTTAAATGTACTTTTGTATCATTTAACATATTCAATTTTTTTGTTATGTCTTAGTTCCTTATGTAGCTGCCTTTTCTTAGCACTGGAGATTTTTATACCTTTAGTGATCCATTTTAATTTTGTCATTTTATTAAAATAAGTTTTTTGTAGAAACATTTCATTGAAAACACTTGGAAAATCCCTTAGAAATGCTTCAAAATTTGCCGTGCATGAAATATTTTTATCAAAGTGCCATTCTGTCTCCTTGATCTTATCATGGAATAGAGTCAAAGTTTCTTGGTTGAAGATCCTTTTTACATAAGCTTTTTTACATGGGACTTATCTATCTGCTCTGGGTAGCTCAATAAATAATGCTGGATGATCAGAAATTCCTAGATCTAGACAGAATTTATATCCATCTTCAAATACGTAATTCGTTAAAATATTGTCAATGCATGTAGCTGACAGCATTTTCTCTTGTAGATTCAGAAAAATTTAATTTGAAGCCATATTTTTTCATTAAGTCTGTAAATTTTGATACATCACATGTTTCATTCAACACACTGATGTTGAAATCAGCAGCAACTACAATTTTTTTCCTCTTTTCTTTACTGAGGTATTCTAACAAACTCTGAAATTTACGTAGGAAATGCTCAGTTGTCACCTTCCCTGGGACTCTATAAATTGATATTATAACAACATTTAAGTCCTTTAACTCAACACAGCAACTTTCAAAAATACACTCTTCATTAAAACAATTGAAGTCACATCTTACTGAATGAAGTGCTCCAATATGTTAGCAAGTAAAATGCACTTATTTCTTTATTGCTGCTGCAATTTAAATACAGTAAATCAACAGGCTCTTCTCATGTAGTATAACCATGTTAATATTACCTAGGTCCTGTATTAATACAGAGGGCATACTCCAATACTTGATTTTCTTATTAAATACATCTGGATGTTGGTTCCTCTGATAATCCAAAGCTGCTGCCCCACACCTGATAGTCTTAAATAGTTTTGGTTTTACAAAGCTTATGAAACTGATTTATGAAGATTTCCTGCTTGCCTTTATACTGCTTGCTGTATTTGATAGGCCATGTGTCACAATAAGAGCCCTCTCATATCTGTAGTATCCCATCCATAGGTGCTTCGTACTACCAGCTCATAGTTTTGGAGGATATTGTGTGTTCTTTTATTTTTATTGTAAATTTTATTTTTCTCAGAATATTTGAATGTTGGGGCTGTAATCCTAAGGTAGTCTGACCTGCACGTATCTCTCTTCCCAACTGTTGCCGATACTGCATGCAGAATGTCTACATGACAATGCCGTCAGTATAGTTTTGTGGATGATCCTGTAAGTGTAGCAATTAAGTCTGTATGTATTGTTACCTTCAACGAGACAATTACCTGCATTTATTAATAAGCCATAAATGTAGCAGTGTACAACATAATTGCATCAGTCACTCAGGAGAACCGACAGTCTTTTGCTCTATGTTGGGATATTACGTAAATGCTTATCACTGTTTTCACTTAGACCAACAGGTAATTTTTCCATTATATAATAAACATTCCTATGTCAGTGTTTCCAGCCAATACAATGTTGTACTTCAAAGACTAGTTAATAATCAGTGTAGTGGTTCAATAATGCCATCTGCTGACAAAGCACATAACCACCCATCAACGCTTCTGCTGCTTGTCTGCTGTCTTTCCTTTTTATTTATTTATTTACATTTTCTTTGCTTGGAGCCATCATAATGATGGCTTTTGCAAATGTCAGACTTAATACTATGGTTATATTTATACTTATAAAATACACTATATTCTGTAGCTGTTGCTTCTTATGTCTATTTTTTACATTTATCACATTACAACTGATATGCTAATGCCTCATGTTACAATCACTATCTTAAAATTCATTGAAAGAATACAAATATTTTTCTATTAGAAAAGATTTAATTTTGTTTTAAAAACATTTCCCATGTACGTTCTTAGAGAGTTTGATAGCTTGTTATACCAAATCAAACCACTGATATACGGACTTCTATCAGTAATTTTTAACGTTGTTCTGTTACGGAAATAGTTACACTTTGTTCTAGTGTTGTGATCGTGTATATCACTGCCCTTGATAGCTTCTGTTGGTTGACTTATAAAAAATACAACTATTTTCAAGATGTACAGAGAATATATTGTCAGAAATTCGTGCTGCACAAACACTTCAAGACATGAATCTCTATGTCCCATCCCATGTATAAGTCTTATTGCTCTTTTTTGTAGTAGTAGTATTCTTTTTAAATGTACATCAGCTTCGCAGCCCCATAGTTCAATTCCGTAATTGAGAAAGGGGTAAAGTGTTCCATAATATACTAATTTCAGTGCTTGGCTAGGAACTATCTTTGCAAGCTGGCCGAGGAGATATATGGCACTACTGACTTTTCCGCATACGAAATTAATGTGGTATGTCCACTGCAAATTTTCGACGACATATACACCCAGGAATTTACAGTTACCATTTTCTGTTGCTGAGATATTACACACGCTATTTATATTGTTGTGATGAGAACTGCCTGTTTTTAAAATGTCAGTAGCTGAGATTTGGTGACATTCACCTTGAGTCCGTGATCATTGAAGTATTTTGTTACTTCTGTTACACCACTAGTAGCAAGAGATTCATGAGCTGTGGCTACAATGGCTTCACTGATGAACTCGCCTCCACTCCGAGGCACACTGTTGCTGTTATGTACTTCTTGTTTATTCTGTTTTATATATTTGAAAAGAAAAGTGCACCTTTGTTTTTTAAATGCAGTGTGCTCTCATTATGCTTGTGAGATTCATGCATAGTAACATTTCCTGAAGGTACATAAAAAATACTGTGATCTGGTTGATGTTTTTCCATTTGTCTACAGTTTCCACAGTTTTGCAAATTGTCATAGTAATGTTTTTCTCCTGGTATATTGTAGATCCAAAGACAACGGCTAGACTGTCAAAACTGGTCATTGAGTAAATAAAAATATTCAACACATGACCTTTGCTGCAAAAATTCCTATTTATTATTAACCCTCGACTGGGCTTGCCTATGTATAAAGTGTGCCAATCTCAAATAACATTGTCTTGTACTGTTCCATTATTGTTTGATAATTGTGCATCTACACCTACATGGATACTCTACAAATCACATTTAAGTGCCTGGCGGAGGGTTCATTGAATCACCTTCACAATTATCTATTATTCCAATCTGATATAGTGCTTGGAAAGAACGAACATCTATATCTTTTCATACGAGTTCTGATTTCCCTTATTTTATCGTGGTGATCGTTTCTCCCTATGTAGGTCAGTGTCAACAAAATATTTTCGCAGTCGGAGCAGAAAGTTGGTGACTGGAATTTCGTGAAGAGATTCCTTCACAACGAGAAACACTTTTCTTTTAATGATGTCCACCCCAAATCCTGTATCATTTCAGTGACACACACTCCCATATTTCGAGAATACAAAACATGCTGCCCTTCGTTGAACTTTTTCGATGCACTCCATCAGTCCTATCTGGTAAGGCTCCCACACCGCGCAGCAGTATGCTAAAAGAGCACGGAATAGTGTAGTGTGGGCAGTCTCCTTAGTAGATCTGTTACATTTTCTAAGTGTTTATGAACACATGGACCAACTGAACTGTATCAAGGATGGGTTGAAAAACTACACAGAGCAATGCAGCAACGAGTCACCTATTCTATCCCATGAACAGTGCAATTAATTTTGCATCAGATTTACAGTGACAACTTTCTCCAATGATGATGATGAATGCTTACATATTGCTTTTTCAATGCCTTAATTTTAACTGTGATGTACATTATCACTGAAACTCTGTATTGAATAAAGTACAACAGTCTGAAAGTAACACATGCAGACCTCTACTGAAAAATCTAGCCGATTTTATCACACTTCATGCAACTCTTAGGTCTTTAATAGAGCAGCAACAACATGTCACTGAAAAATCTATACTCTGTGGTTTGAAATTGTGTGTAAAACATTGTTATTTAGTGAATAGGCACAGTTATAAAGCAAAACACCATTTTTGAGAGAGAAAAAGAAAATAATAAATTGATTTTCTCATAACTTAAATTTTGTTTACATAATTAATTAAAAACAAAGTATGCAGCAAGTATTATGGACGGTATTGTAGTGTGGGATCTTTTATGATAGAATGTTCAAATTCTTGTTCCAATAATCTGACATAATTATTTGTGGTTCAAATGTAAAAAGAGGTGTATTGAAATCTCTGCTTTCTGCAAGAAATATGGCTGTCATAAACTGAAAAGGTTAGACAGTTTCCTGTTATTTTGTCATGTGGTTTGCAGTTTTCTAATAAAATTTTGTGGGAAGCCAATTTCCCTCATGACTTCAAGGTTCAGTGCACAAATGCCCCATATGACAGCTGTTTGTCAGGTAAATCAACATCCAACATGTTTCGCTGTAGTCCACCACATGAATTCACTCCTATGAAATGTGTGATCATTTATCATATGAGGTTATCTTACTTAGGAGTTTTTGTCATTCCCATAGTAATAATATGGCAGTTTCCAATTCTCAAGTGTTGGACAGAGGTGTGTAAAATCTTTCTGTAAGAAGAGCTTAACACTTTCTAGATAATGCCTTGAGAAATGTGTTCATTGGTGTCAATAATATATACAGCTTTACACCATATTTGTTTTGTTTTATGGCATGCAACCCTTGAAATAAAGTCACAAATTTACTCACACTTTAATTCTTTGTAATATTCTGAGACCATAACAGAAAGTAGCACATACAGTTTTCATACAGTAGGTCATAGCCAGTTTCTCCTTTTTCATGTCCAAATTTTTTATGGATGTTTCTGAGAATAGATACAAACCTGTAATGGTTCATGACATTTGGACAGACACGAGTTGCTCTCATATACACAGTATCAACCTGTCATATATGGACCATAATTTGTATTCCACTAGAACACATGTAGATGAATGGAACTTAATGCTTTGTAACTTTCTTACACTCAGTTTGACATACAGATTTGTTTGCTCCTTGACATGTTTAATCACAGGACACATAATATAGTACAAAAAAATGTACAGATGAGCTGTTCTAACCTAAGTCAATGAAAATGCTCTCGCCGCACTGTCTTACAGAGACATCAATATCTGATACATGGTCAATTGTTATTCAGGCTTTTTTAAAATTAATTCAGTCTAAAGTTCCTGACTTTGGTTTTCTACACTTGTGAAGTGTAAAACTTATGGAAATAATGCCACTGTTTGCCTCAGAAGCATCTTGAAGTCCACACTCCTCTTTCGATTTTATGACATTAATAAAAATGATATTTATAAATAACATAACTTCAGAATTATGTACTCTAAGCTCTTTCAAAAATAGGAAAAATTACTTTCCTCAAAATCATGAGAGCAGTTTCATTCCTAATCAAAGCATCCATCACTACACTACTGATCCTGTACATTACAAACATGCCACTCCACAAAAAGAATAAAAAATGTAGCTACATTTCCAGTATGTCCACAAGTGTTTAAATACGGTGTCCACCATATAGCCCAGACAAGTGAGAACCATAACACTAACAAGAAACTCATAAAATTAAAGGCAAACATACTTTTAGACAGATCAACATACCTGTTATTTTACAGCATCAGCCCCAAAGTGTTTAATCAGAATGGACAAATGGGGATTAAACCTCACTTTTTCCAAATAAAAGGCCAGTGTCTACCACTTAATCACTTTGCAAGAGTATTTTAAAATTTATACTAAACAAACAGTCCCACATTTGCTCTTATATCCCCAAATGTAATTTTGCAGGAAATATGTTTTGACATATATATATAAAGCTTATACTTATTTGTTGAGTGTAATCCAATACTGAACTACATCTAAAGCATCAATGCTCCCATTTAAAAATGGAATAGTTAAAAGTGGCACCTTCAATTAATAGTTAACATCACAGTCTTTTATTGTCTGAAAATATACTCTGTGGTGTGAAGAAGAAATTAAGTTTTTAACACAAAATATTTACACAACTCAAAAATAAAAGCTGTAAATGTAATACAAATAAAAAGCAC
The DNA here is from genome assembly GCF_021461385.2 of Schistocerca piceifrons. Lineage (NCBI taxonomy): Eukaryota > Metazoa > Arthropoda > Insecta > Orthoptera > Acrididae > Schistocerca > Schistocerca piceifrons. Next base: position 15,001,031 of record NC_060149.1, read on the forward strand.
ACTGGCATAATCTCTAAATAAGACACACATTTATGTTTTTGTTATAATGGTAACAATGAATTTCAATATTTTAAGTAACAACTGAGTTTATAAGTTTTTTGCAAAACATAAAATTACACAATATGGAATGCAATTCTAAGAGTTATTTCATTTGGCGTCTCCTGTTGTAAATTTTCCAGTCTCAGATGTTATCTAGCCCCAAAGCCAAGCTTATCTGCTGGAGGTAATGACTCTTGAGTGGCAGAAAGTACATTCTGTCAGCATCAACAGCATCACACTGTGAATAAATACAAACAGATTTCAAATATATTAAAAATGATAACCATCTTCATAAATAATGTGCAGTGAATCTCAAACAAAACATTATATGGAGGGATAAATATAGGGTAAGGGTTTGTGTAACATCCTGTCAACAAAATTGATAACCATCTTCATAAATAATGTGCAGTGAATCTCAAACAAAACATTATATGGAGGGATAAATATAGGGTAAGGGTTTGTGTAACATCCTGTCAACAAAAATGTGATGTCTGGTTTAATTCTTATTTAAGAAACAGAATACAGAAATGTTTTCAAATGTAGATTAAAGAGTTTTCTCCTTAGAGAAAATTGTATGCCATAGAGGAATTCTTGAGTAGAAGTAATTAGCTATTAGAAAATAAATAAAAAAGGAACTTATAAAAGGCCAGCATATAGCCATACAAATATTTTTCTAGTTTTTTTATAAGTCTTATATTTTGTTCTGTTGATACACTTCAGATCATAACATTTATCATGAATTTGATCTACGGAACTAACTAACTATACATGGAACAAAAGATCAGATATGATGACAATGGGAGGACAATGGCTTCTACATCTACGTCAATACTCTGCTAGCAACCTGATGGTGTGTGGCAGAGTGAACTCTGCCACCACCAACTGATTTCCCTTTTGTTGTTTCATTTGTGAATGATGTGTGGGAAGATTAGTTGTTGGGAAGCCTCTGTATTAGCTCTAACTTCTTGAATTTTCTCATTTTTATCATTTCATGAGATGTATGTGGAAGGAAGTAATATGTTGTCTGACTCTTACCAAAAAGTACTCTCTCAAAACTTCAACAGTAAACTTCTCCATGATGTACAATGCCTCTCTTGTAATGTCTGCCAGCAGCGTCTGCTGAGCATCTCTGTAATGACCTCACATCAACGAAATAAGCCATTGGCCAAACATCCTGCACTTCTTTGAAGGATTCTCTCTCTCTCTCTCTCTCTCTCTCTCTCTCTCTCTCTATCTATCAATCAGTCGTACCTGGTAAAGGTCCCAGACTGGTGAACAGTACTCAAGAATTGGTTGAAGAAGTGCCTTGGAAGCCACTTCTTTCATGGATGAGTTATATTTTCTTAGGATTTTTCCTATGAATCTCAGTGTGCCATCTAATTTTCCTATTGTTTGCTTTATATGGTCATTCCAATTCAGGTCATCTTGGATAGTTATCCTAGATATTTTACAGTAGATAATGTTTCCAACAATTTGTCCTCAATAGTGTAGTTGTACAGTTGTGAATTTCTATTCCTAAGTATGTGCAACATGTTACAACGGTCAATTGAGAGAGCCTGCATCATCCATCAATCCACTGTAGGTCATTCTGCAAATCTATATTGTCTTTAGGCATTGCCCTTTTTTTTTTTTTTTTTTTTTTTTTTAATAGACAACTCCATCATCTGTGAACAGGTTTAAAGAGGTTCTGATGGTTTGTACTAGATTATTTACATACATTGCAAACAGTAATGGTCATATCACACCTCCTTGGGGTACTCCAGAAATTACTTTTACATCTGTTGATTCTGTTCAGTTAAGAGTAAGATGTGGAGTTCTATCTGCAAGAAGTCTTGAATGCAGTCACAAACCTGGTCTGATACTCGGCAAGCTCATATTTTTTTCATTCAACAGGAGAGCAGGATGGTGTCAAATGCCTTCCTGAAGTCAGGGATCATGGCACTGACCTGAGTGCCATTGCCTACACAGGTTGTATACGCGGACAAGAAAAATAAATTCCCAGATTTCCCAGTTAAAAACATACTTTTCCCCCACGTGAAAATGCAATTCTTCCAAGATGAAGAATGCATGTTTTCCATGGTAAGTGACAGTATACTTTCCCTCGGAGCTGTAAAAATATCAGTTCTTTGAATGGTAAAGGTGATGTCCACCAGCATGGAACTTCAGAGAATAAAAAAACTCGGCAAAAAATGTTTTGGAAAGCTCTGATGTTCGGCAACATTTATGTTGCATATTTTCATTTTACGATATGCTGCATATTTTTATATTCATAGTACAAAAGTATAGATTCATAACAGCACATTAATTTCCGAAGCACTAAAATTGAGATTGAGATGCACTTTTGTAAGACAGTCATAGCTCATGTCATGTGATCTCACCAGCCAATGACAGCAGATATTCAGAGGATAGGACACTTGATGTAGTCAGCCAGCTGCAACATCACTGTTAAGTGGTGTTAACACACAAACAGGGAAAGTTAATGGTTTAAATTAATGTACACAGTGAAGCTACAATAAAAGCTAAGCTTTTACATATAATATTGATTTTGTTTTGGGTGTGTGTTACACTTTAAGATACATCACACAAAATTGCCAGTAAAATTTTAAATACCGACATTAATGTCTGGTCTTCTGGGCTCGAAATTCTTGTAAGTGGCTAGTCCACAATGTGTTAAGTTTTAAATGAGAGTCAAACACTCTGTGATTTAAGAAATTCATTGCACATGAAACATAATTCATCTTGCGTAAAGGAAATTTACTTTGAAACTAAAGCTTTTCGAAGCACCATTTGCAATATTTCCCCACGACCTGTTAGAAATAGCTTCACTTCAGTAGTTGCCAGAGAGTGCCAGAAAACGCGTTACTGTCCATGGGCAGCTAAGATGACTTAGGAAGCCCATATGTTCGTACCTATACAGCATTAAGAGATCTTATGTGACATCATAAACGAAACAGGATACTACAAGACCATCAGAATTTCATACTTACATGGAACATTCATATGCCCAGATTCATAATGAAGTAGGTCCCAACCTGATATTTAAGATTTCAGTGGGGTTTTTGGGATGCAAATTTTCTTGGAGCACCAGTACTGTATTATCTCATGTTTGGTTCTTTATTATGGCATAATACCATACATTCCAGAAGACGAAAATGTGCACTTGAAATTCACTGAACAGTTGAAACTAGCCAATAGTGCGGAATGAAACACTTCAGTTCGAATAAATTGACTGCCTCTGGGAAAAGATATATATAAATACAAATAAAATAAAATCAGAAAACTGAAGCTTCCGTAATTATGTGAATGCATTTTAATTCACTTGATAGCTTCCAACCACAAAAATCCATTTAGTTTTCATCTGATGTGAGAAGTGTAAACGAAGAGGAAAGAGCAAACTCACTATACATAAACACGGCTTACATGGACACTAACCCTCTCCCAACTACAACCCAGACTGCTATGCGCATGCGGCAATCTGGCAGTTTGCGTGCCAGAAAAATTTTTCCAGTTATCATCTGGCTGCTTGTTGTTACTACTGATGCTAACAGCCACATGTCAAGTAGCTGGAAGTGAGAGAAGGTACTGCCCAAACACAACCCAATGGCACATGCTTATGAGCCCATGGGAAACTGCTCAAATGAAATGCAAACAGTTGCGACATCATGCTCATCGGCAGCAGTTTATACTTATAAAGTATTCCATAGTCTTCATACTAAAATTATGAAAATTTAACCAAAGTCTAAAACAATGAAAAATTCCCGGGATTCTAAACTATTCCCAGGTTTTTCTCGGTTTTCTCCTGGATGAAAAAATTCCCAGAATTTTCCCGGAGCGTATACACCATGCTACAGCACTATGGATCTCAAGAAGGAACAGAGAATGCAGAGTTTCACAAGATCTCTGTTTGGGGAATCCATGTTGATTTCTTGACGATGGATTTTCGTTCTAGAAAAAAAGTCAATTTCTGACCATAAAACATTCACAAAATGTTGACCTCAATCATATAGGCCTATTATTATGTGTATCTGCTTTTCCATCTGTGCTCCAAATACTTGACCTCAGCACTAAATACACTCCTGGAAATTGAAATAAGAACACCGTGAATTCATTGTCCCAGGAAGGGGAAACTTTATTGACACATTCCTGGGGTCAGATACATCACATGATCACACTGACAGAACCACAGGCACATAGACACAGGCAACAGAGCATGCACAATGTCGGCACTAGTACACTGTATATCCACCTTTCGCAGCAATGCAGGCTGCTATTCTCCCATGGAGACGATCGTAGAGATGCTGGATGTAGTCCTGTGGAACGGCTTGCCATGCCATTTCCACCTGGCGCCTCAGTTGGACCAGCGTTCGTGCTGGACGTGCAGACCGCGTGAGACGACGCTTCATCCAGTCCCAAACATGCTCAATGGGGGACAGATCCGGAGATCTTGCTGGCCAGGGTAGTTGACTTACACCTTCTAGAGCACGTTGGGTGGCACGGGATACATGCGGACGTGCATTGTCCTGTTGGAACAGCAAGTTCCCTTGCCGGACTAGGAATGGTAGAACGATGGGTTCGATGACGGTTTGGATGTACCGTGCACTATTCAGTGTCCCCTCGACAATCACCAATGGTGTACGGCCAGTGTAGGAGATCGCTCCCCACACCATGATGCCGGGTGTTGGCCCTGTGTGCCTCGGTCGTATGCAGTCCTGATTGTGGCGCTCACCTGCACGGCGCCAAACATGCATACGACCATCATTGGCACCAAGGCAGAAGCGACTCTCATCGCTGAAGACGACACGTCTCCATTCGTCCCTCCATTCACGCCTGTCGCGACACCACTGGAGGCGGGCTGCACGATGTTGGGGCGTGAGCGGAAGACGGCCTAACGGTGTGCGGGACCGTAGCCCAGCTTCATGGAGACGGTTGCGAATGGTCCTCGTCGATACCCCAGGAGCAACAGTGTCCCTAATTTGCTGGGAAGTGGTGGTGCGGTCCCCTACGGCACTGCGTAGGATCCTACGGTCTTGGCGTGCATCCGTGCGTCGCTGCGGTCCGGTCCCAGGTCGACGGGCACGTGCACCTTCCGCCGGCCACTGGCGACAACATCGATGTACTGTAGAGACCTCACGCCCCACGTGTTGAGCAATTCGGCGGTACGTCCACCCGGCCTCCCGCATGCCCACTATACGCCCTCGCTCAAAGTCCGTCAACTGCACATATGGTTCACGTCCACGCTGTCGCGGCATGCTACCAGTGTTAAAGACTGCGATGGAGCTCCGTATGCCACGGCAAACTGGCTGACACTGGCGGCGGCAGTGCACAAATGCTGCGCAGCTAGCGCCATTCGATGGCCAACACCGCGGTTCCTGGTGTGTCCGCTGTGCCGTGCGTGTGATCATTGCTTGTACAGCCCTCTCGCAGTGTCCGGAGCAAGTATGGTGGGTCTGACACACCGGTGTCAATGTGTTCTTTTTTCCATTTCCAGGAGTGTATTTGATGCTGTCTACTCAGATACTATGCAATTTGTATCTCATCATATTTGCCAAGCAAAAATATATTCCTATCTTTCATAACTTTCCATGTAATACCCATAGCCATAATTATTATCACAGCCTTATGATCACTGATACCTACCTCTGCTTTAACTGATTTGGTTGGTTCAGGTCTGTTTAATGCTAAGAGGTCTAGGATGTTATCTTCGTGAGTTTTTTTTCCTAATTATCTGCTCGAAGTGACTTTCAGACAAGACATTCAGAATAATGTCATACAAACCGCTGTCTCTTGCACCAGTTTTGATTGTGTGACACTCCCAATCTTCACCTGGCAAGTTGAAGTCACCCCCTATTATTATTATTGTTGTTGTTGTTGTTGTTGTTATGGTCTTCAGTCCATGAACTGCTTTGATGCAGCTCTTCAAGCTACCCTATCCTGTGCAAGCTGCTTCATCTCTGAGTAACTACTGCAACATACATCCTTCTGGATAGTGTATTCAACCCTTGGTCTCCCTCTATGATTTTTACCCTCCACACTTCCCTCCAATACTACACGCATCAAAAAAAGCTTTACATTACCCCGGTTCCCAGAACTCTGCAAGATAGACGTTGACTGTGGATATTGTATCACAGACACAGTCCCTTTGAATGTTCAGAGATGTCACTAATACCCCCCCCCCCCCCCCCACAAAGATGTAAACAACCATGCATGAGCAGTGCCTATTAGATGGAGGGGGTCCGACAGCTGATCAGATCCAGTCATTCCACCAGGATAGAGGTACACGGCTCGTGTTGTCTGTAGTTCAACCATGCCTAGACAGTCAACACCACGGTTCGGTTGCGTGTGCATTGTTACTTTGTGCCAGGAAGGGTTCTCAACAAGGGAAGTGTCCAGGTGTCTCGGAGGAACCAAAGCCATGTTTCTCGGACATTGAGGAGATACAGAGAGAAAGGAACTGTTGATGACATGCCTCAGTCAGGCGGCCCAAGGGCTACTACTGCAGTGGATGACCGCTGCCTGTGGATTATGGCCCGGAGGGACCCTGACAGCAATGCCACCATGCTGGGTAATGCTTTTCGTGCAGCCACAGGATGTCGCGTTCTGACTCAAACTGTGTGCAATAGGCTGCATGATGTGCAACTTCACTGCCAACTTACATGGCGAGGTCAATCTTTGCAACCATGACACCATGCAGCGCGATACAGATGGGCCCAACAACAAGCCAAATGGACCGCTCAGGGACAAATAGCATTAAGAGTAAATGATACATTGGTGACAGGTGTGTATAGTGTTACAGAACTTTTTAACAAACATTTCAGTAACAGTGTTACTGAAAAGATGGAGTTGCAGGTTCTGTAGATGCTGCTATGGAATACCTCAGACCAGACATTTCAAGTAACTTCCATAATATGAATTTGACCCTCACTACCCCAGCAGAAATAATGTCCATCATAAAATCTTTAAAATCAAAAACATCTAGTGAGTATTATGAAATGTCAACAAAGCTAATTAAAGAATGTGATTCTGAGTTAAGTAACATATTACGCTATCTGTGTAACCAATCGTTTATCAGTGGAATATTTCCTGAATGGTTAAAATATGCAGAAGTTAAGCCACTGTTTAAGAAGGGAGATAAACAAATAGCATCAAATTTCCATACAATTTCACTTTTGCCAGCATTCTCAAAAATTTTAGAAAAAGTATGTGCAATCGGCTTTATAACCATCTTATCTCAAATAACATACTATCAAAGTCACGGTTCGTATTTCGAAAGGGTTCTGATACTGAGAAGGCTATCTACACTTACAGTGAAAATGTGCTTAATTCATTAGATAAAAAATTACAGGCAACTGGTATATTTTGTGATCTGTCAAAGGCATTTGACTGTGTAAATCACAATATTCTTTTAAGTAAATTAGAATATTATAGTGTAACAGGAAATGCTGCAAAATGGTTCAAAACTTATATCTCCTGCAGGAAACAAAGGGTGTTGTTAGGAAAGAGACATGTATCAAGCTGTCAGGTATCAACCAACTGGGAACTAATTACATGTGGGGGTCCCCACAAGGTTCCATTTTAGGGCCCTTACTTTTTCTTGTGTAAATCAATGACCTTTCATCAGTAACATTACCAGATGACAAGTCCGTTTTGTTTGCTGATGATTAAAACATTGCAATAAATAGCAAATCAAGTGTAGTCTTAGAAAGATCAGCTAATAAAATATTTGTGGACATTAATCACTGGTTCCTAGCCAATTCCTTGTCACTAAACTTTGAAAAAACACACTACATGCAACTCGTAAAGGGTGTCCCACGTGTATATGCCTAACATATGATCACAAGCAGATAGAAGAAGTGGACAGTGTTAAATTCTTAGGATTATAGCTTCATAATAAATTCAACTGGGAAAAGCATACCACAGAACTGCTGAAGCGTCTTAACAAATCTCTATTTGCAATGCAAATTGTGTCAGACATAGGGGATATAAAAATGAAAAAGCTGGCATACTATGCTTACTTTCATTCCATAATATCATATGGGATTATTTTTTGGGGTAATTCATCAAGCCAAGCTAAAGTTTTCCGGGCACAAAAACGTGCAGTAAGAGTTATATGTGGTGCGAACTCGAGAACATCCTGCAGAAGCCTGTTTAGAGAACTAGGGATACTAGCTACTGCTTCCCAATATATTTATTCTTTAATGAAATTTGTCATTAAAAATGTATCACTTTTTCAAACCAACAGCTCAATTCATGGAATCAATACTAGAAATAAGAATAATCTTCACAAGGATTTGAAGTCACTTAGTCTTGTACAAAAAGGTGTGCATTATTCAGGAACACACATTTTCAATAACTTGCCAGCAGCCATTAAAAGTTTAACAACCAATGAAATTCAGTTTAAGAGAAGCCTAAAGGATTAATTTGTGGCCAACTCCTTCTACTCCATTGATGAATTTCTCAGTAGAACGAATATATATATATATATATATATATATAAAAATAGAGGGAAACATTCCACGTAGGAAAAATATATTTAAAAACAAAGATGATGTGACTTACCAAATGAAAGTGCTGGCAGGTCGACAGACACACAAACAAACACAAACATACACACAAAATTCAAGCTTTCGCAACAAACTGTTGCCTCATCAGGAAAGAGGGAAGGAGAGGGAAAGACGAAAGGATGTGGGTTTTAAGGGAGAGGGTAAGGAGTCATTCCAATCCCGGGAGCGGAAAGACTTACCTTAGGGGGAAAAAAGGACGGGTATACACTCCCACACACACACATATCCATCCACACATATACAGACACAAGCAGACATTGGTCTTTAAATATGTCTGCTTGTGTCTGTATATGTGTGGATGGATATGTGTGTGTGTGTGGGAGTGTATACCCGTCCTTTTTTCCCCCTAAGGTAAGTCTTTCCATTCCCGGGATTGGAATGACTCCTTACCCTCTCCCTTAAAACCCACATCCTTTCGTCTTTCCCTCTCCTTCCCTCTTTCCTGATGAGGCAACAGTTTGTTGCGAAAGCTTGAATTTTGTGTGTATGTTTGTGTGTCTGTCGACCTGCCAGCACTTTCATTTGGTAAGTCACATCATCTTTGTTTTTATATATATATATATATATATATATATATATATATATATATATATATATATATCACACACAATATAACTTCTGCACCATTTCAGTGCAGTAATGTGTTCATTGTAAATAAGTATTATAGTAGTTGTATTACACGTTTATTACCCTATAAATAAATAAAAAAACTTCTATTTTAAATTCAGTGCATTAGTATTTGTAAAATGATTCTTTCATATAGTGTTCATTAAAATATCATGATCACTCCACATGGAACCTGTGGAAGCTTATTTGTTTGAGTTGTAAATATTTGTCATGTATTATTGTTTTTCTGACGTGTTCTACATCCTGGAGGACCTTCTCACTATGGATCAATTGGAATGAAAGTAAATCTAATCTAATCTAATCAGGATTAGCATCACATTCTCTTCACCTTCGAGTGTCGCATATGCCTTCAACCAGGCACTCGTCGGACACGTGTTTGGAGGCAATCCAGTCAGGCTAAATGCCTTGGACACACACTGTCCAGCGAGTGCAGCAAGGTGGAGGTTCCCTGCTGTTTTGGGGTGGTATTATGTGGAGCCAACGTATGCTGCTGGTGGTCATGGAAGGCGGCGTAACGGCTGTACGATACATGAATGCCATCCTCCGACCGATAGTGCAACCATATCGGCAGCATACTGGTGAGGCATTCGTCTTCATGGACGACAATTCGCACCCCCATTGTGCGCATCTTGTGAATGACTTCCTTCAGGATAATGGCATTGCTCAACTAGAGTGGCCAGCATGTTCTTCAGACATGAACCCTATCGAATGTGTCTGGTATAGATTTAAATGGGCTGTTTATGGACGACGTGACCCACCAACCACTTTGAGGTGTCTACGCTGAATCACCATTGAGGAGTTGGACAATCTGGACCAACAGTGTATAGCGTCCCCAGTGAGGTAATAAGAAAACACTTAAAAACAGTATTTATAAAGCAGAGACATTTAAAACTTGAATGATACATATTTTTTTTATAATGCACTCATTAAATAATAATTTCTCTGTGTAAGTTTCGAGTGCAAAGAAATATAACAAAATGATCTAAAGAGACGACAAGATACGCTCTTTTGTTAATTTTTCAGTCGTCTTCTCTTCCTCTCTGGTCTTGGTTGTGTGTAGACGGACATCTTGCGTGTGCTGGCAAATGTATGCATATTTGAACTAATTAAGCATATAATATATTCATTAAATATCATTGTGCACTTTTAATTTGTAAGAGGTGATCCCGATTTCATGTCCGCCTTCCTTGAATTAACCTGCATTCAAGTAATTTACAGTTCAACAATCGCAGCCGCTGATGCAGCCAATGACGCCATTACGTGGCGATATTAACTTATGAAAAATTAGCGGAAGCGAAAAACTTGCCCGCTGTTAACATAATATTAATTTTTCTCCACAGCCGCACGTAGTTGCAGAAATACGTAGCTTTAAGATTCTTATTTTCAGTACCATAGCCGACAGCCAGAGCCAGGACTCCGACTACGAGGCAATGGTTAACGGAGGTAAGAAAAAATACTCTCGCGCGTGTTTGGGCCGCAATTGTAATTAATAACTAAAGATCTTTTGCTTTAAAGTGAGCTGACTAGCCGAGGAAATTAATATGAAAAGTTTATCACATTGTTCAGCTTATATGCTCATGTTTTAAGATTCAGCGAGTCTAACATTCATTAACGTAACAAGTAATTTAAGATTAATATTGTTAAAAAGGAGAACTTCACAAAAGCATTCAATCGTAAATCAAAATTGATTGAAATATAATTTTTATCAAGGCCCACCACGTAAGTCGGCAACAATCAAAAAATAATAACAACAATAATAATATATTAAATTACGATGGCCGACAGACGCGAGAAGTGCCTTGATGAACTTGTGGATAGTATGCCATGACAAATACAGGCATGCATCAATGCAAGAGGACATGTTACTGGGTATTAGAGGTACTGGTGTGTACAGCAATCTAGAACACCCCCTCAAAGCCTCACTGTATGGTGGTAAAACAAGCAATGTGTGTTTTCATGAGCAATAAAAAGGGTGGAAATGATGTTTATGTTGATCTCTATTCCAATTTTCTGTACAGGTTCCTGCACTCTCAGAACCAGGGTGATGCAAAACTTCTTTTGGTTTGTGTGAATTGGTGATCCCTTGATGTCTCAGAACATGTCCTACCAACCGATCCCTTCTTATAGTCAAGTTGTGCCACAAATTCCTCTTCTCTCCAATTCTATTCAGTACCTTCTCATTAGTTACATGATCTACCCATCTAATCTACACCTCTCTTCTGTAGCACCACATATTGAAAGCTTCTATTATCTTCTTGTCTAAACTATTTATCATTCATGTTTCACTTCCCTACATGGCTACACTCCATACAAATACTTTCAGGAAAGACTTCCTGACACTTAAATCTATACTCGATCTTAACAAATTTCTCTTCTTCAGAATCGCTTTCCTTGCCATTGCCGATCTACATCTTATATCCTCTCTACTTCGACCACCATCAGTTATTTTGTCCCGCAAAACTCATCTGCTACTTTAAGTGTCTCATTTCCTAATCTAATTTCCTCAGCATCACCTAATTTAATGAGACTACATTCCATTATCCTCATTTTGCTTTTGTTAATGTTCCTCTTATATCCTCCTTTCAAGACACTGTCCAATTCAACTGCTCTCCCAGGCCCTTTGCTGTGCCTGCCAGAATTACAATGTCATTGACAAACCTCAAAGTTTTTATTTCTTCTCCCCTATTACAACAGCATAATCAGGAAAGTTAGTAATGATATTCTGCACGTTCTTTCTGAAGCATACTTCCATTACAGCTCCTAAGCCAGGGTGTCTATAAAAGCATCCGATTACCATTTTTGACTGACCTCCGATGCTCGAGTCCACCCAGATTAATTCACATGCAGAAACCATGACGACCTTGCTATATATTATCAATTTATTTTTGCTATATATTATCGAATTCTTTACTGGAATAAATACACCGCCACCACTGGTGACTAACCTTTTCTCATGATAAATATTCGAATCTGAACTTAGGATTTTGTTGCTCTCCATTTTTGCTTTCAGCCAACTTCCTGTTCTTAATACTATCTGGACATTATAGTCTTCGCAGGTGATACTAATTCTAGGACCTTTCCTCGGATGCTCCTGCAGTTTACTAATGTCATATTAACTTTTCTGTAACTGTTCTGTGAGCACTAGGATTCTCTGAAAATATTGTGGCTGATGTATCTTTGATTTTGGTAGGAAATTCATCTTTGAACCCAAGGGAGGGTTCCGTTTCAGAGAAATCATCACGGCATTTGCCTAAACTTATCAAGGAAAACTACAGAAAATGTGAAAAACAACAACTGGATGGAGATTTCTGCTCACTCCTCCCAAAAATGCACCACCACACTTGGTAAGACTACACACTGTTCCTGAAGAATTTCAGTGCTTACTCCTCAACTTGGATACTGTGTAAAAGAACCACAGGAATCAAACTCTCACACATTCTTTACTCACTGGGACAATAAAAGAATAAATTTTAGCTGAAAATTCATAACCATCTGAACAGAGTAACACCTCAACAGTAAAAACTGTCACGAAACTGTGGTCTGCTTCACCTATGAAATTTACGATCGTTTTTATAGTTTTTGTCTGAATTTGCAGTTACTGTGATACATGAAACACAAATTGCTGTATGTCCTTTCCTTTTAAAGTGTTTGTATATTTACAGTACTACTACACACACAGAAAATCTCCCCACACTGTGGCCCGCCTGGAGTGAGTAGTGGTATCGTATTGAGCAGCAGTTATGGGTGAAGGACAGGGAGGAGAAGGAGGAATTCTGAAAGCACAATACACATCTACTAAAGCTGAATACAAAATGTACAACGGAATGTTGGAATTGTCAATTCTCTGCACAAATTGCTGAGACTGTGATACTTACTGAGGCTTTATAAGCTGGCGATGTCTCCTCTTGCTGAGAATTTTCTGATGCAATCCATGGTTTTTTACGGAAACTAGAATGGATTGGAAACAAATGGCCTTCTGTGCTGAACAAGTAGTGATTTGAATGTTTATTTACATGGTTATCTGTATCAAATAGCTGTAAAAAGAAGTAAACATTATTTGCTTTAACAGTTGCATGTTCTAATAATAATAATAATAATAATAATAATAGTAATAATAAACAACAGTGTCTATCCAAGCAGAAGGATAATGAAAGCAGCACTGTGCCTTCTAGTACTTCAGAAAGGAATAGAAGGATTTATTCTGGCACTCAAAGTGCAAGAAAAGTTGATGCAAAGCATATCAGCTTCTAGTCCATATTATTCTCTTCCCAAGAGAAGGGGGCAATGGTGGTGGTGGTGGTGGTGGTGGTGGTGACACAGCATAAAGGAGCAAAGATGTTAGTGGGCATACTGCACTTTGAGCAGTTCCAAGATGCACCATCATCCTTCCAGGCACACATCTTGTTTGACTGAGCATCCCATTGAAATTTAAGAAGATCAAATGCTATTACTGAAATGAAGATGACAAATAGTGTACCCAGAATCTGAGATAGCACTTATGAAAGGAGATAGATGCACAGATTTAAGGACCAATTTTTATAAAATAAAATGCACACTCATTGAAAAACTGTTTATTAATCACCAAAGATATTAATGCTACCATGTCAGTACAATGTACTTAACTGGGAGAGTACAATTTGAATGGGATTTGTGTGTATCATTTTGGTATGAGGCAGGTAAAATTTAGATACATACAAATACTTTCTTCATTCTAATTTTTAGTAGTTTTTAACACTGACAGATAATACAGGGAACTACATTGCAACCTGGAAGGTACAAAACTACTTGAAACTTATTGTCTGGGTACACAGGCTACTATTCAATATCCATAACTTGTTCTAGCTTTCTTCAAACTGATAACCCTGACTGTATGTGCTGCTGAAGATAACAATCACCTTCAAATATTTTTTAAGTATCAACTATAAAACAATGGCTGCCAATTATGAGGTAATTGACACAAAATGAGATTTTATGTAAAGCCAGAAATGAAAACCCTCATGGCACATACATGGAATATACAAGTTGTGGATGGCATAGGGAAGTACAGTGAATCACGTAGGTGTGATCAAACAGAATCTTCATTTCCATATTGAAAATAAAACAATAAAGTTTCTACAAACACTTTGATGTATAATAATGTTACAGACACGTAACAGATACTGTATCAGTAAAAAAAAAAAAAAAAAAAAAAAAAAAAAAAAAAAAAAAAAAAAAAAAAAAAAGTGTTTAAAGACTTTATGAAAGGTTTTTGAACATCATTGTTAACAAACTGGATAACAGGTTTTTTTTGTTTGCACACAATGAGAGGTTTTGTGGGTCTGTCTTTATCCCCAGTGGTGGGATGATGATGATGATGATGATGATGATGATGATGATGATGTGTTTAAAGGGACTGGACTACTGGATTATCAGTCCCTGCTTATGAGAGAAACACTGAAGTGGTAAAAAAATGAGGCCTTGGCTGCTCAAACCATATAAGGAAGTCAAAGAGTTTAAAAAGGGCATTACAGTGGTTGTTACACGATAGGTAAAAGAAAATACAGATAACCTGGACAGCATCTTGTACAAGAGGGTCTAAGGGTACAACAAGGTGACGGGGGAAGAAACTAACCTGAGGTAGTAGCTTCAGGGAGGGGGGGGGGGGGGGAGGGGGAGGTGGTACCCGCCACAGAGGGAGGCTCTTCCCACCACAACCACCTCTAATACTGGAAGGCTGTTGGAGGTCCTTCAGTAGAATATCGAGTCTGATACCTGTTGTTCTAGCAAGTTTTGGGCAATACGCAAACAGTCTGAACTGTTGGTTGTGGAACAGAGTTGAGTCACATGGGTGGGTAGGCATCTGGCAGCCTGTGACTGTGTAACTCGGCAGAAGAAGCTGTTGTCTAACTCGCAGCGGTGGGATACCGGCTTTTGCCAGGAGGCTGTCAACAGGGCTTGTATGGAAGGCCCCTGTTGCCAACCGCATGTCGGTGTGGCAATCAGGGTCCAGCAAGCTTAGTACAGATGGTGCTGCCGACACATAGGCAACACATCTATGGTCCAAGTGGGATAAAATCAGTGCTTTGTAAAATCTCAGAAGAACTGTGCTGTCCATGCCTCATGAGGAGTGACTAAGCTGCTTTGAACTGCCAGACATGTGGCAGCCAAGTTAGCTTGCTGTCACATAAAATACCTAAAAATTGGAAAGTTTCAATGACTTCAAGTAACTGGTCACCAAGATCAATCTCTGGGTGTGGGTGCACAGTCCAAAATTGTCAAAAATGCATACCTCATGATTTAGCAGATGAAAATTGATGGCCACGATTCAGAGCCCACCAATGGACTCCTCAGACAGCTCCCTGAAGTTGGCACTCAGCAGGCCGCATTGATGCGGAGGCATAGTACAGGCAAAGATCACCCACTTACAATACCATTGATGACAATAGCAAACCCCATTCATGCAGTGCGCACTGCAAATTCATGAACCAGGTGATCTGTTGTGGACTGGAAAGCCCAAAAGCCACTTTGGAATCTTGATATATACCCTCCGGCTTCAAGGCACCAACAAGGACGGCGGATGACCATTTGTTTGAATAGCTTACACAGCCCCTTCAACAGAGAGATTGGCTGGCAGTTAGTTAAAATACGTGGGTCCTTTCCCAGTTTCAGGACAGGAATAATAATACCTTCCCACCATTGAGAGGGAAATATTCCCTTCCGCCAGATGCGATTAAAAAGCCTGAGGATGTGTTTCACGCTGTCGGCACCAAGATGTTTGAACATTTGGTTGTAGATTTTGTCAGGCTGTGGGGCTGTATCTCAACACACTGCCAAAGCACGGTGACGCTCCCATTCATTAAAAGGGACATTATATGATAGAGAGCTGTGTGTATAGAAACCTAGTGGATGGCACTCAACAAGGGGTTTCCGTGTCAGGAAATGAGGATGGAAATTACTGGAAGTGGACACTTCAATGAAGTTTGCCACAAAATATTTGGTAAATACCATGGATCAGTGCAGATGTTACCACTGACAAGGATGCCGGGGACCACCATAGGTGGCGGATGGCCGCAAATGTCGTGGAGTTTATTCCATACTTGGGATGAGGGGGTGTGGGACTGCCTAGATGATACCTATTCCTCCTAACACTACTCCTTCCTTTTCTTTATTAAAATTGTGCTTTCGCCCAGAGCCTCTTCAAAGATATTAAATTATCCATAGAAGGATGCTGCTTGTGCCGTTGAAGTGCCCTGCAGTGTTCCCTGATAGCTGTGGCTATGCCTTCAGACCACCATCGCACCAGCATGAGCCTGAAGAGTAAGGTATCGTGGCTGCTGCACATGAGTAATAGTATCAATAGCATCCTGTACCAATTTGTCAATATCTGTACATGACTGGTTGCAGAAGTGACTGAAGGACAAAGCTTGCCACTCACCTTTCTTAAGCAACCAACATAGAGCATGTTCTGTGTGTCAGAGTGGAGAGGGAGATAATAATAGGAAAATGGTGGTTGTCACACAGATAGCCACGGACACGCCACTAAATGAGGTGTAAGATACCCAGGCTACAAACTGCGTGATCAATAGCTGAAAATGTTTTTTATTTATTTATTTATTGTTCCGTGGGACCAAATTAAGGAGAAGTCTCCATGGTCATGGAACGAGTCAATACATGACATTGTAACACGATATTAGAAACAGATAAAATGAAATATAAAAAAAACATATTCAGGTGACGAGTCGTAAGTTTAAATGAAGAAAATCAACAATGTAACACTGGAATTTGCTTAATTTTTTAGCTCTTCCAGGAGCTCCTCGACAGAATAGAAGGAGTGAGCCATGAGGAAACTCTTCAGTTTAGACTTAAAAGAGTCTGGGCTACTGCTAAGATTTTTGAGTTCTTGTGGTAGCTTATTGAAAATGGATGCAGCAGAATACTGCACTCCTTTCTGCACAAGAGTCAAGGAAGTGCATTCCACATGCAGATTGGATTTCTGCCTAGTATTAACTGAGTGAAAGCTGCTAACTCTCTGGAATAGGCTAATATTGCTAACAACAAACGACATTAAAGAAAATATATACTGTGAGGGAAATGTCAGAATTCCCAGACTATTGAATAGGGGTCGACAAGAGGTTCTCGAACTTACACCACATATAGCTCGAACAGCCAGTTTTTGAGCCAAAAATACCCTTTTTGAATCAGAAGAATTACCCCAAAAAAATAATACCATACGACATAAGCGTATGAAAATATGCGAAGTAGGCTACTTTTCGTGTTGAAGTGTCACTTATTTCAGATACTGTTCTAATGGTAAATAAAGCAGCATTTAGTTTCTGAACAAGATCCCGGACATGGGCTTTCCACAACAGCTCACTATCTATCCGAACGCCTAGGAACTTTAACTGTTCCGTCTCGCTTATAATATGCCCATTCTGTCTGATCAAAATATCGGTTCTTGTTGAATTGTGAGTTAGAAACTGTAAAAACTGAGTCTTATTGTGATTTAGCATAAAATTATTTTCCACAAGCCACGAACTTACTTCATGAACTACATTATTTGATACTGTTTCAATATTACACACAAGATCCTTCACTACCAAGCTGGTGTCATCAGCAAACAGAAATATTTTTGAATCACCTGTAATACTAGAAGGCATATCATTTATATAAATAAGAAACAGCAGTGGCCCCAGCACCGACCCTTGGGGAACGCCCCACTTAACGGTGGCCCATTGGGACTGAATATCACTACCACTCTCAATATTGCTTTCTGTTCTTAAAGTAAGAGGCGAACCAATTGAAAGCTACTCCCCTTACTCCATAATGGTCCAGCTTCTGCAGTAATATTTTGTGGTCAACACAGTCAAAAGCCTTCGTTAAATCAAAGAAAACACCTAGCGTTCACAACCTTTTATTTAATCTGTCCGAAACCTCACAGAGAAAAAAAAGAATATAGCATTTTCAGTTGTTAAACCATTTCTAAAACCAAACTGAACATTTGACAGCAAATTATGTGAATTTAAATGCTCCAGTAACCTTGTATATACAACCTTCTCGATAACTTTAGCAAACACCGATGGCACAGAAATAGGTCTAAACTTGTCAACATTATCAATGTCTCCCTTTTTATAAAGTGGCTTCACTACCGAGTACTTTAATCGGTCAGGAAACCGACCACTCCTAAAGGAAAAGTTACAGATATGGCTAAGTACTGAGCTAACATACATAGAACAATACTTCAGTATTCTGCTAGATACCCCATCATATCCACGAGAGTTCTTGGTCTTTAGTGATTTAATTATTAACTCAATCTCCCTCTTGTCAGTATCATGGAGGAGCATTTCAGGTAACAGTCTCTGAACACTTTTTTCTAAGAGCACTATATGATTCCCTGAGACTTAGCTATTCTATCTGCATACCACATACTTTTTGCCTTCCTAATAACATTTTTAAGCATCTTACAATACTGTTTGTAATGGGCTGCTGGATTTAGATTTTAACTGTTTCTAACATTTTGATATAATTGCCACTTTTGGGCTGCTGCATTTAGATTTTGACTGTTTTTAACGTTTTGATATAATTGCCACTTTGTTCTACAAGATATTCTTATCCCTCTAGTCAGCCACCCAGGCTGCCTGTTTGTGCTAGTACCCTGTTTTGAACATTCTAACGGAAAGCAACTTTCACAGAACACGAGAAAAGTCCTGAGAAAAGCATTATATTTATCGTCTACTGTATTAGCGCTATAAATATCTTGCCAATCTTGTTCCTTGATAAGGTTTACAAAGGTCTCTACAGCAACTGGATCAGCTTTCCTGAACAGCTGATGACTATATTTAACACGTGTTGCAGCACAAAAATCTTTTAGAGCTAAAATTTGTGCATCATGATCTGAAAGGCCATTCACCTTTTTGCTAACAGAATGCCCTTCTAGTAATGAGGAATGAACAAAAATGTTGTCTATGGTTGTTCTACTGTTCCCTTGCACTCTCGTTGGAAAGAATACGGTTTGCATAAGATTATATGAATTAAGGAGGTCTACCAGCATCCTCTTCCTTGCACAATCACTTATACAATTAATATTGAAGTCACCACATATAACTAACTTTTTGTATTTCCTATAAAGTGTACAAAGAACCTCCTCTAGCTTTAGCAAAAATGTTGTGAAATTAGAGTCTGGGGAGCTATAAATAACAACAGTTAGAAGTTTAGCTCCATTAAATTTAACCACACCTGCACAACATTCAAACACCTTTTCAGTGCAGTACTTTGAAACATCAATTGACTCAAATGGGATGCCATTTTTCACATACATGGCTACTCCCTCCACACCGCAAAGAGCTCCTCGAAAAGTTGCCAGCCAACCTGTATCCTGGTAAAGGAAGCCTCTGAATTATCTCCTTATTTAAGAAGTGTTCAGATATACCAATAATTTCAGCGTCAACATCTATAAGCAGTTCACTAGCTTTATCTCTAATAACTTGTCTATTTTGATGAAATATACCGATTCCCTCATTACTCGGATACCTAAGCTTTGTCAAAAGTGGTTCCTTTGTTAGAGAGACTTCCCTTGAGCAGGAATACCTATCAGCTGACTTCAATCTAAAAAAGGTGCAGCTCTAACACCCACTACTGCAGGAATTTTCCCATGAGTGATCCCACCAACCCCACCTATGCTGTCACCTATAAGCTTTGCCAACCTCCCCTTCCCATACCTGTTGAGGTGCAGGCCATGTCTAGTGAAACCCGTCCTGCTGATAGACTCCACCGACACCACTGAAATGTGACCCATGCTTTCTGTCATCAGCGCACCCCCAAGTCTCATGTTATTACGCCTGACGGCTGTATTAAGATGAGGCCGATTGTGACGCTGAAACAGTTCCACGAAATGCACATTCGTGTTGCCAGTCTGAGTGGCTATCTTTTCCAGGTCACCATCTATGTTATACTCCCCATCCCTATCAATACTATTACCAGCCCCACCCACAATCACTACCTGATCCTCTTTAGTAAAATCCCTACATAACCCCCCTATCCCCCCATGAACCATGGACCTTGCCGTTGGTGGGGAGGCTTGCGTGCCTCAGCGATACAGATAGCCGTACCGTAGGTGCAACCACAACGGAGGGGTATCTGTTGAGAGGCCAGACAAAAGTGTGGTTCCTGAAGAGGGGCAGCAGCCTTTTCAGTAGTTGCAAGGGCAACAGTCTGGATGATTGACTGATCTGGCCTTGTAACAATAACCAAAACGGCCTTGCTGTGCTGGTACTGCGAACGGCTGAAAGCAAGGGGAAACTGCAGCCGTAATTTTTCCCGAGGGCATGCAGCTTTACTGTATGATTACATGATGATGGCGTCCTCTTGGGTAAAATATTCCGGAGGTAAAATAGTCCCCCATTCGGATCTCCGGGCGGGGACTACACAAGAGGACGTTGTTATCAGGAGAAAGAAAACTGGCGTTCTACGGATCGGAGCGTGGAATGTCAGATCCCTTAATCGGGCAGGTAGGTTAGAAAATTTAAAAAGGGAAATGGATAGGTTGAAGTTAGATATAGTGGGAATTAGTGAAGTTCGGTGGCAGAAGGAACAAGACTTCTGGTCAGGTGACTACAGGGTTATAAACACAAAATCAAATAGGGGTAATGCAGGTGTAGGTTTAATAATGAATAGGAAAATAGGAATGCGGGTAAGCTACTACAAACAGCATAGTGAACGCATTATTGTGGCCAAGATAGATACGAAGGCCACACCTACTACAATAGTACAAGCTTATATGCCAACTAGCTCTGCAGATGACGAAGAAATTGAAGAAATGTATGATGAAATAAAAGAAATTATTCAGATTGTGAAGGGAGACGAAAATTTAATAGTCATGGGTGACTGGAATTCGAGTGTAGGAAAAGGGAGAGAAGGAAACATAGTAGGTGAATATGGATTGGGGGACAGAAATGAAAGAGGAAGCCGCCTGGTCGAATTTTGCACAGAGCACAACATAATCATAACTAACACTTGGTTTAAGAATCATGAAAGAAGGTTGTATACATGGAAGAACCCTGGAGATACTAAAAGGTATCAGATAGATTATATAATGGTAAGACAGAGATTTAGGAACCAGGTTTTAAATTGTAAGACATTTCCAGGGGCAGATGTGGACTCTGACCACAATCTATTGGTTATGACCTGTAGATTAAAACTGAAGAAACTGCAAAAAGGTGGGAATTTAAGGAGATGGGACCTGGATAAACTAAAAGAACCAGAGGTTGTACAGAGATTCAGGGAGAGCATAAGGGAGCAATTGACAGGAATGGGGGAAATAAATACAGTAGAGGAAGAATGGGTAGCTTTGAGGGATGAAGTAGTGAAGGCAGCAGAGGATCAAGTAGGTAAAAAGACGACGGCTAGTAGAAATCCTTGGGTAACAGAAGAAATATTGAATTTAATTGATGAAAGGAGAAAATATAAAAATGCAGTAAGTGAAACAGGCAAAAAGGAATACAAACGTCTCAAAAATGAGATCGACAGGAAGTGCAAAATGGCTAAGCAGGGATGGCTAGAGGACAAATGTAAGGATGTAGAGGCCTATCTCACTAGGGGTAAGATAGATACCGCCTACAGGAAAATTAAAGAGATCTTTGGAGATAAGAGAACGACTTGTATGAATATCAAGAGCTCAGATGGAAACCCAGTTCTAAGCAAAGAAGGGAAAGCAGAAAGGTGGAAGGAGTATATAGAGGGTCTATACAAGGGCGATGTACTTGAGGACAATATTATGGAAATGGAAAAGGATGTAGATGAAGATGAAATTGGAGATACGATACTGCGTGAAGAGTTTGACAGAGCACTGAAAGACCTGAGTCGAAACAAGGCCCCCGGAGTAGACAATATTCCATTGGAACTACTGACGGCCGTGGGAGAGCCAGTCCTGACAAAACTCTACCATCTGGTGAGCAAGATGTATGGAACAGGCAAAATACCCTCAGACTTCAAGAAGAATATAATAATTCCAATCCCAAAGAAAGCAGGTGTTGACAGATGTGAAAATTACCGAACTATCAGCTTAATAAGTCACAGCTGCAAAATACTAACGCGAATTCTTTACAGACGAATGGAAAAACTAGTAGAAGCCAACCTCGGGGAAGATCAGTTTGGATTCCGTAGAAACACTGGAACACGTGAGGCAATACTGACCTTACGACTTATCTTAGAAGAAAGATTAAGGAAAGGCAAACCTACGTTTCTAGCATTTGTAGACTTAGAGAAAGCTTTTGACAATGTTGACTGGAATACTCTCTTTCAAATTCTAAAGGTGGCAGGGGTAAAATACAGGGAGCGAAAGGCTATTTACAATTTGTACAGAAACCAGATGGCAGTTATAAGAGTCGAGGGACATGAAAGGGAAGCAGTGGTTGGGAAGGGAGTAAGACAGGGTTGTAGCCTGTCCCCGATGTTGTTCAATCTGTATATTGAGCAAGCAGTAAAGGAAACAAAAGAAAAATTCGGAGTAGGTATTAAAATTCATGGAGAAGAAATAAAAACTTTGAGGTTCGCCGATGACATTGTAATTCTGTCAGAGACAGCAAAGGACTTGGAAGAGCAGTTGAATGGAATGGACAGTGTCTTGAAAGGAGGATATAAGATGAACATCAACAAAAGCAAAACGAGGATAATGGAATGTAGTCTAATTAAGTCGGGTGATGCAGAGGGAATTAGATTAGGAAATGAGGCACTTAAAGTAGTAAAGGAGTTTTGCTATTTGGGGAGCAAAATAACTGATGATGGTCGAAGTAGAGAGGATATAAAATGTAGGCTGGCAATGGCAAGGAAAGCGTTTCTGAAGAAGAGAAATTTGTTAACATCCAGTATTGATTTAAGTGTCAGGAAGTCATTTCTGAAAGTATTCGTATGGAGTATAGCCATGTATGGAAGTGAAACATGGACGATAAATAGTTTGGAAAAGAAGAGAATGGAAGCTTTCGAAATGTGGTGCTACAGAAGAATGCTGAAGATTAGATGGGTAGATCACATAACTAATGAGGAAGTACTGAATAGGATTGGGGAGAAGAGAAGTTTGTGGCACAACTTGACCAGAAGAAGGGATCGGTTGGTAGGACATGTTCTGAGGCATCAAGGGATCACCAATTTAGTATTGGAGGGCAGCGTGGAGGGTAAAAATCGTAGGGGGAGACCAAGAGATGAATACACTAAGCAGATTCAGAAGGATGTAGGTTGCAGTAGGTACTGGGAGATGAAGAAGCTTGCACAGGATAGAGTAGCATGGAGAGCTGCATCAAACCAGTCTCAGGACTGAAGACCACAACAACAACAACAACCCCCCTATGTTAACAGTCACCTGAGCCAACCCTGCATTAGGCTTCACAATGCTGGTGACCTGATACTCACTCCCCAGCACTTCCTGCAACTGCTGGCCTACACCTCTGCCATGAGAACTACCTAACAGCAGAACCTTCTTCTTCCTCTTCGACTTTGCAACTGTTCTAGGCACAGTAACTACTGAGGTCTGCTGCATACTTCCTACATCTACAGCTACTAGAGATTCCTCTCCACTAGACTCTGACAGTTGGTCATATGTATTGCAAACACCAATAGTAAAACTATCTGAAAATCATCTTCTCCTAGCAGATCTCTTGCCAACAGCCAGCTCCCATTCCCCAACCCCCTTCTCCCTCCTCATCCTATCTAGCTCCTCCTGTGCATTTTTCAACTGCACCTGAAGGGCACAGATCTTACGCTCCTGCTCCTCTATCAACTTACTCTTGCTACGTAACCTGCAGTTCCAGGAGAGGATCTCACCAGAATGCCCACTGGCTTCCCCACTGCATTCCTCCCCAGTGAAAATACTTCGAACAAGTCTCACACCGCAATCCACTACTCACGAACCTACGGCAAAGCCCACACTTCTCACTCATGGTAAAATTTTACTTTTTCTAAGTTCCGCTACTACAATAAGAAGATGTTAAAAACCTGGCTACAATAATCACAAACTTACTATACAAGGGAAGTAACTACTATTATTAACAGTATTAATAAACAACAAATGTGAATATAACAAAAGACTAATACAGAAAGAGAATCAAACGTCTAATGACACAGTAACGAAGCTGAAAACAGTTCCCAAAAGGTTCTTCTGAAATTATTTCACCAGAAAACACCAAGAACACCGGTTGAAGACTACTAAAGTTCCTAAATAAACCACTATACACAAACAATTAATTAGTACTTAGCTTTCGATGCGCCGCTACAACTGCAACTGGTCAGCGCGGAAATTGTTCTGTGGGTCACACCAATATGGGTTGTAGTTCGAATGTTGAGTAGACAGACGTTCAATTCTAAACAAGGTGTTCTAGTACTTGGTCTCTGTGAGACATAGTGCTGCTGCCCCACAGATAATTATGGGCATTAGTCCCCCAATAAGAGGAAGGGGACAGGGAGCCATGCCACTAACTATTGGAAAGTGTCTGTGGGTAAATAAACATTACATATTGTCAACCGAACTGACAGGTAAACACTAACAGTCATGGCCTCTAGCACAGTAGTAAGGGGTAACTGCTCACTGAAAATATCAGAGCATATGAGGGCACAGATACCACCAGATACTCACTCAATGTTAACATGATTGATACAGTAAGGTTTGTAGCTTTTCTGAGCAGGGAGGTGTATTGCCGTAAACAATGTTTCCTGAAGCGCTATGCCAATTATGGAGTAAGTAGCCATTAAATGACAGACTTTGTTCAAATGGCAATAGTGGCTGTTACAGTTACAGCTCCATTGAATGAGCATTGGTGTCAGGGTTGAGAAAGTGCCAAATGGAAAAGATGGATGTGATTACTTCGCTACCAGGTCATGGTTCACGAATGCATGATCCGTCACCCATGTGCATAGGCTCAACCGCTGCAGGGTTGGGGAGAGGAACATCTGAAGCCTCAGAAAGTACCTTATCATTCTTATTCTTCTGAGACTTCGATTTCTGTGAAGATTTTGCCCATTTTATCTTCCAGGAGTGAAGAGGACTACTTTTCTTTGTCCCGCTGCCAGTGGTTGCAAATCTTTGTCTTGCGCAGGAGTTGGGGGTGGGGTGGCACCTTGACATGTGTCCTCATCCCTGACGCCAGAGGGTGACTAGGCACCTCTAGTCGCACCAATTGTGTGTGAACCAATGAGGGAGCTGATGTTCCCTCCACCAACTGTGCGGCAGGCCCCGGAATACGACAGGGCTAGATGTCATACGAGACCTTGTCATCATGCGAGGTGTGGACTGTGACATGACAGTTGCTAAATTAGAGACCATATTAGGCGGATGAAGTCTTTTACACTTTTTCCTTGCATCCTGGTAAGACAAGAGGCCACACGTTTCATACTCTCGAACTTTCTTCTCCATCTTTAAGAATGAGCACAGCGGTCAACAACGAGGGTGCAGTTCCGGACAGCTGACACATTGAGGGCGTTGGTCACAAGGGCAGCCCTCATGGGATGCCTGTCCACCTAGAGGTAGCCTCATTAGAACAGCAGGATGACGTGTCCGAACAGTCAACACTTAAAACATCTCATCGGAGAAGGGAGGTAATTCCTGACAGCATACCTACAAACCGTGACAAACTTCTTGGTAAAATGTTGTTGTTGAAGCCTGGGATAAAACCGCGTGTCCACTCCATTATCCTCGAGCTCCTTCTGGATGCGGTGAACAAAATGGACTCCACGCCATGCTAGATTAGTACACAGTTCACCAGTTTGTAGCATTGGGGCCCGATGGAAGATAACACCTTCAATTCTATTGAGCTTGTTATGAGGAGAAATGGTGACTGATTTATCTCCTAACTCGATACACATCTGAAGTGCCAGTGATCGGTTGGCATGCAATGTTTTGATCAGCACAGATCCATTTTGATCATCTCTATTGCCGAAACCTTCTCCAACTGATTTACCCTTGCCTGGCTCTTGTCTTGAGGCAAGGCCGATGATGGAAATGCCATAGAATTGTAAACTTCTGTATTAAAATCACTGTTCCTGACTGATGAGATTGCTGTGTTGCCATGGCCACCACTAATCATCCACCCCGATGCCACTCACTCCAATCAGAGACTTTCCCTGTGGGCAACACCCCGCCAAGTAAAGGCCACCTGGAACAGTAGCTGTTGCCCAGAGTCCTGGTACCCCTTGGTTGACACAGGGAGATCATAGCTCAGGCATCACCAGTGCAATCCTTGTGTTGTCACCGGGAAGGTAAATGGCAACCCCACCATGGCAGGCTAACTCTGCACTGGATTTCAGGTGTAGAGATAGATCCACTTGATTGGTAGGTGCAAAAGATAATAGTGCACAGTGAGAGGTAATGCACCACAGTAAAGCATCTTTCCCCGAATGGCCCGCAATTCAGTAAAATTTGGAAAGTGGAGGTGAAACCCGAAATGGGGACCAGAATTTAAAAAGCCAAAAAAGGTGAGAGGAGAAGAAAAAAGTGAAGAGTGTGAAAATGTTCAAAAGTCCGAAGAACAGTCACAAGACTAAGGAAAAAAAACAAAAAAAAAAAAAAACCTTGATGCAATAAAAAAAAGACTCCTCTTAGTCGCCTCTTACGAACAGGTGAGGAAGGGCTGCGAGTCTAATCTAGCGCCCCCAACAATGCAGGGGGGCCCATTGGTGGGTGTTGTATCTAAATAATCACTCTCCCTTCACGCATGTGTTGGATGCAAGGATGACATAAATGGACACGGGTGGGTGACAGAATAAAACTGTGGGAGAAGTGCAAAAGATAGTTATCATTTCAGGGCTGAAGAGATGGAGACTAAAAAATATTGGAGGATGTGATTAAACTTTTCCAATTGACGATACTGGTTGCTGCGAGTGGTAGAGCACTGTTTAACACAGGTTAGTAGGCATGGATGGAGTATTAGGATTATGGTAATAGATGACACAGCAAAGCCATTTGTGCTCTAATGTGGAGGATAGTCATGAGTCTCCCTCCCTCCCATTCACTCACTCACACTGTAGATTCTGAAATTTGAGCATGCAGTTGAAATTGTCAACCAAACACAATTTCAGTTTGCATTTGAAGTTAATTCTATTATCTATCTAAATCCCGATACCACTGGGTGCATGGTCAAAGACTTTTAAAGCTGAATACCTTACTCTTTTCTGTGCTACACCACAACTAAGTGAACGACAAGGTAAGTAATTTCTCTCCTAGTATCATATTTACAAATATTACTATTGTTTTCTAACTGTAACTGACTGCTGACAACGAACTTAAAAGGGAGTAAATGTACTGTGACACTGTTGTTAGTATGCTGAACTGTTATAAGAAGTTCTGCAGGGAGGGACACACCACACATTATCCTTAGTAGACATTTCTGAGCAACAAACATTTTGTTTCCTCAATGACAAGTTACCCAGAAACATGCTGTTGTAAGACATTCAGTGACTGAAAATAGAAGTAAATCAACTTTTTGACAGTTTCATCTCTAAAATATGTAATTATCTGTAACACAATTGTTGTGCAGCTTAGAAGTTTTGAGATCTGCAACATGGGGCTTGCAGATCACGTTCTTTTCAGTATAAAGAATTTAGAATATTCTGCTTCATTTATTGATTTACTCCCATGCATTATTTCTAATGGTGTGGTCAGGCATTATGCAGTACAGAATTGCATATGCTGTGTTTTATCTAAGTTCAGTGACAGCACATTTGCAGAGATAGGGTTATTAATCCTCGAGAAAATTTTATTTGCATTTCAAAGCAGAACAGTTTCTCCATTAGGCTTGTTTCTAATACTTGCATCATTTACAAAAATAGGTATTTCACCTTCTTTTAAATCTGATGGCAGATCAATCGTATATAACAAAAACAGAAGGGGACCCAGTGTACCAGTATCGGCAATACACCTGCAGTGATTATTCCCATTATGTAGATGACAATTCAAAGGGTACATTCCATGGGTTTCTTACTGTGACACTCTGCACCCTTTTAGTTAAATAAGATGAAAACCAAAGAGATCTATGTAATATTGTAGCTTATCTAAGAGAATACTATGAGCTGCAAAATCGAATGCTTTTGACAAGTCACAGAAAATTTAGGTAGTTGTTTGCACAGATGATTGCATACCGTGTGAGGCCACACTGTGCAGCTATTACCAGTGTTAAACAAAAGGTTCTGCTAGTAGGTATCCAGTTCAATTAAAATAAAATGGTCTGTATTTACTTCTGGGGGAAGATGTGCTCCAGTAATAGGGTGCCTCAAAATCACACACATCCAGTTGCTTACAGAGTGAAGATGTTCATACGGTCTCAGGTAATACCAGCATTTATTTTACTTACTTTCTGTTTTTACTGCATATCTACGTTAACAGTACCAAATGGTCATGAAGCAGTCTGCTATATTAAGCGAACAACAACAAAATACAGATAACAACAACAGTGGATAGTATGTTAAGTTCAAATTCCACATAATAAGCAGGTAATGGTAAGGTGATGCCTTCAGCAATTGTTAGGAATCATCTTTTAGGTCAGTAATATTTGCAAGGGTGGTTAGAGCAATAGGAATTGGTCAGAATACAGTTTGTACGAAGACTCACTTGCGCAACAAAATTTGACGAACAGATGGTTTCAGAC
The DNA here is from genome assembly GCF_021461385.2 of Schistocerca piceifrons. Taxonomy (NCBI): domain Eukaryota; kingdom Metazoa; phylum Arthropoda; class Insecta; order Orthoptera; family Acrididae; genus Schistocerca; species Schistocerca piceifrons. Next base: position 15,029,859 of record NC_060149.1, read on the forward strand.
ATGAAACACCCATTTTCAAGATTCCTACAAGAAGACAAAACCTTAGGTTAGTGACTTTAATGTGTGACCTCTAAACAAGGTACCTACTAATAGAATCACTTACAACTAGCAGTGAAGCCACCACTTCAAAAAAATCAGAGATTTTACAGAGAGTTTGTACGAGTCACTGCATTGACGTGTTAGGTTAAAAGTGCATAGAACATAATAAAAATCAATCTCAGCTAATCAACAATAAAGTGCACCTCCTATTCTTGTGACTGCTTCAGAATGAAAAAATACTCCTTACTACGCATGGATGTATACTTTCTGCACTTGCTTGTTTGACTCCAGCATCCACAACTGCCCAGAGATAAAGTGACAGCATGCCCCTAGCAAGCTGCTATGTGACATTCTTTTTGTTGCTTGTGATTAGATATTGAGCCTGAAGGCCTACATATTCTTTTCACTGAGTAGACTCTGGGAGGTGGAATAAAAACTTACTAATTTTGCAAATGGCTCTGAGCACTATGGGACTTAACAGCTGTGGTCATCAGTCCCCTAGAACTTAGAACTACTTAAACCTAACTAACCTAAGGACATCACACACATCCATGCCCGAGGCAGGATTCGAACCAGCTACCGTAGCTGTTGCGCGGTTCCGGACTGCGCGCCTAGAACCGCGAGACCACCGCGGCCGGCACTAATTTTGCAGTTGTCCTGTTTATTGAGTAGTGGTTCAGGTTCTCTCTTCTTCTTGGCAGAAAATATTTCCACTTCTGTCAGGGTATAAAGTAATTTACCTTCTCTTACCCTGTGCAGGGCTTTTAAACCATTTTGTGTGCCTCCACTGTTGTGGATTATATAACCAGATTTCTCACAGAGTTTCCATACTGATATCAGTAATCTTGTAATAGGTCTTTTAACACATTCTACAGTACAATTAAGACTATGTACCACATATTATATCCTGTAACTCACTTGGTAGTAGCAGGGAATGATCTAAACACAGACAATTCTTAACTGTAAAAAAGGGTTGATGCCTATGATTGTTTACAGCACTGGCCATTTTGCGGTATATCAAAAACATACTATCAAATTCTTAGTGTTTTGCCTGAAAAACTTTTAAATAACAAAATTTTGCATTGCAGTATCCATTGACTTCTCAGATCTAATAAGAACAACAATGGAAAACACAGGAAAGAAATACATAGTTGTGTATATGAGGTAATGTTGGATACCTTTAAAGCTGAGTTATAATTAATTATCACAATGCAGCACTTTTTCTGAATTATAGCACATAAATGACCTTTCACAGCCATGGAATAGTCCCTCAGCTTCTACAGAGCAAATGTTCCTTGCATAGGTCTATGAGGTTAGGTCTGTCAATGATAAAATTGTATGCTTCTAATTAGATTTGAGCACTACGAAACTTGAAAAATTTGACTCTCTTAGTACATAGACTTACAAAGAATACGAAGAGAAACTACTCACCAAATACAAGTATTTGCATGTCTCACTAAGAAAGAAACTTTCCATCCGGTCCTCAAGACTTTTGTCTAAAACATTGTGAATGGTTGCATAACCACATTCTGTACGTGTATAATTGTTGAGACTTCGTAAGATTTCCATGCCCACATGCAAATAAAATGGATTCTTTGTTGCCTATAGATGCAAATTAAAAATTACACACTGAAATTTTCAACCAGAATAAAACACAAATCAAAGAGCTAGTGAATAGCTACTCTTCATGATCATCATCATAATGCTACATCTCTTTCAGTAGCTACAGCCTATTTAAAGCAGAGCAAGAGATATTCAATAAATGTAAACACTCAGTAAATTTACAAGCCATGCAATGAAGGACTGTCAGTAACAAAAAGTGTCAGAAATATGCATGTTACTTATCTAATCTGCTGCCGTTATCTTTATGAAGTCTACACTGAACTGCCAAATGTATCCCCTGTGTATATTATACATTGTGGCAAACAATATTAAGTATGTGTAACAGATTCATTTATAAAACTTTACATAAATAATTTAATTAAATTAATACTTACAGATCTAATACAGATAAAAATAAATCACATTCACAAAAAAAAATAAGTATAAATTCTAATTAATGTAAGTATGTATACACAAGATCACAGAAGCATCTGCCTATGAATCAATACAGCAAATTGTAATACCTGTATTTTAACTGTTGCAATATATGCATAGTAGGCACTCAGTTGTATGTGGAAATTTGCATGAAAGTTGGCTGTTTATCAAACAATTATTAACTTATATAGTTTTTAATGTACATTTCTTAATGGAATCTGACAAAAAAAATAATCCACAGGTGTTTAATAACCTCTATGATTTGTATAAATTATTCCACTCTAGTATCTCAAGGTAAGACTACCCTAAGAGGTAGTCTACTAATCCACATAACATGCTCAAGTTTAACTCATATCTGTTATTTTAGTGCTCAATCAAAGCAAATAGTAGATGTTTATATCCTTTCAGAATGCCTTCACAAACAAGCAGGGAACTTTAGAAAACAGGTGGAACAATCTATTATCATGTCAACCTTAAGACAATATGGTATGTTCAATCATTTTCTTTGTGTGCTAATACAGCAAACAATAACAGGTGTCGTACTTCAGTACTATCTCTACTAGACTCCATATACTTTGCAATCATAAATAGTATCACACTAACTGTTTTTGATACTTTAACTGTCTGGGATGATAAAGAATTTATGACATGTTGGTAGCTGGTTTTCAAATATTATTCTTAACTGTCAGGATGATGGAATAGCTATCTTGCTTGTACATTCATGAAGGTTCTTACTCTTATTACATGGTAAGCTACTATACATTTCTTCATCTTTAATTCCAATCTATTTTAAAACCAAATGCTGGTTCAAGATAATTCATGAGATTCATACAATGTATGTAGAATATGAAGTTATGAACTTGATACACTGTTTACTGAACTTTTAGTGATGTTATTTAACTCGTTATTAAATATGACACACAGTACAACATGTTTATGTACTAATACTCTCACAGACAGAGACTGAAATAAACTGTGATTTTTGTTCCTTTATTTTAACAATGAAATATTGTTCTGTTTATAAGTTCATGTTTATCAAAATATATTTTCATATGTCATATCCTCAAGTATAGCTCTGTAGTGAGTCAGGTGTCACACTTTGTAAATAATTAAACTTTTTGTATTCACATTAGTTATTTGTCTGTAGCTCCTTCTTCATAGCTTCCTGTGCTGTGCTTTTCAAATTTTTTGATTACTGTTGATGTCACAGACACACCTTGTATAAGTGTCAATTTATGCACAAGTAGAATCTTCAGCTTGACTTCAATATTCTTTGATTTTTTTGTTTTTTTTTTTGTTTTTCAGGATACAAGAGATTATGCTACTGGCCCTGTGCTTTGACCAGACAGCATTTTGCGTTTTGTAATACCACTACTTTCCTGCATTTTATAATTTTGATAAAGTAAAAGGATAATGGTGATTTTGATATAAATATTGTGTTTGGTCACATGACCTGTAATTAATGTTATCCTTATACAATGCATATTTAGTGGTTGTATGATGATTGTTTTTTGTTTGTGAACTTTGAACACACTGTTTCTAAGTACGATCTTTTTCACTACATATAGGTCCTCAAGGACAGTCTGTTGTTTGATTAAAACTGGTAATGTTTCAATAAAGAAGTGACATACAAAAATTGTGCCAAATCGAGGTTTTTGAAAGTGTGAAATAATAAATGCATTGGTGTGTAGTCTGCAAAATCATCACTATGTGGACAGGCACTAGCTCATGCAAATGGATGACAGCCTACATTACTGAGCTCTTTACAGATGTATGCTAACAACTGTTTTGGCTTACCATCTTTGCTATATTCCTGACTTTGAAGGCTTTCTTTCTTTAATAGTCTTTTCCATATTCCTCGTGATCTAGGTAGTAAAGTAAAGGTTCATGTTTTCTGTGACACACAAAATTCTACAATTATCCCCAATGGTGTGGGTGAAGCACATGTACTTCTTAAACTAAGTCCAGATCGGCAACACTAAATAGCCACATACTCCAGGAACCACATATCCAGTAAATCTGTATTCAGCAATTGCTGGCCAAGCACTATGATGTGACCATCACTTACCACCACCCAAGAGGCTTTTTGAATCAATACTGGTTACCACAGAGAAGGTCAATTAATTCAAGGTACATTGTGTTTGAAACCAAAATATTTTATAAAATTTAACTACATATAAATTTAATGATAGAGAACAGTAGTTCTGTAGTACATCTTGTCTACAATTATAAGGAGTGCCATATTTGGGGTGTGTGGTGCTCCTGTGCAGTAATTTATTTTACACCCCCCCCCCCCCCCCCCCACGCACTTCCTCAACATATTTGTTTATGGACAACCAGTAATAAAGCTATGTAGTCATTAATTTCAATCTGAAACTGTATTGAAGAATTTAAATAATATAACACAAAGCACTTGTGCAAGTTAAACATTCAAAAATAATAAAAGAACTACCACAGTTGAGGAGCCCCTTTTACTGTAAAAATACTGCAGAAACATCGGACTTGAACACAATATATGGTAAAAATTCAAAGAAAACCGCTACAGTTTAATACCCTTTACTAAAATACCTTCACTTAAATGTTTAGTCAGTCTGAAATGGATGATACAATACCATTTAACTGAACTTTTACAAAATTTAGCAAATTTAGAAAAATGACATCCTTTTCACTTTTTTAACTGCAAACTCATTTATCACTTCCTCAAAATCCAGACTGTGACATGCCCAATACTATGGCTAATACTCCAAGACTGACCAGTCATTCTTTATTTTCTGCTGTCCATATGTAGCTCAGAAAAGGACCTTTCAGCACTAGAGTTTGTTCCTGGAGTACAGTCTTAAATCTTGAATGTTATGTACACATTTGGATAATAATCACCATTTTTAACCAACATTCTACAGAGAAATGAAGGAGAGGATAACCTGTCACCATCATCTTTTGTCATTGGCAACAGACAGCTTTTAAAATGTATACATTCTTCACCAAAGTTGTACTTTATGGCAGAATTTTAAACGGCTGTAAGTGTCTCTACAGCATCATAAATATTAACGGCTTCTACTTCAGTGATATTCGAGAGAAATGAACCTCTTAGGTTACATTCTCTGTAAACATTAACTCTCTTCTGTAACTCATCCTGAAGACTTTGTATAATCTTAGAATATGAAAGTTTCATTTTTCTCCAGATCTCAACACAATCGGATCCTCCTCCTCCTCCTCCTCCAGGGCATTTGGGTGGTTGTTCTGAGTCAGATGATTCATCAAAGAAACTCTTGGGTTTAATCAGAAGTTTCCTTTTTTGATTCTCAGCAGCTGAAGGAGGTGAAACTGATTCCAAATTTCTGATCTGCATAAGTTTCTCTTCAGCTGACTCCTTGTGAAGTGAAGAAGGTGTCTAAAGCTCAGCAAGAAACATGCAAGTGAGTCTCCAATATAACCCTGAATCGATGAAGAATTGGACAACACACCACACATTAGATCTTTCAGGCTACATGATTATGTGGAGAGCTTCTTGTACTGTAGCCTATAAAATTAATGGGTTCATACAAGGAAGAAATTATACAGGTAGACTGCAATTACAATAAGAGTTTAATGGCAGGTAGAAATATTTGTCAACTTTTTGTCAGTGAATTATTGAATGCCTGAATGCTGATACAATGCACATTAAAATTATACTTAAAAGTAACTTTGCACCCCCCCCCCCCGCCCCTCTCTCCCTCCCACAAAATTCTGCTGCCCTGTGCAGTTGCACATGTTGCTTGTGCTTAAATACGACCTTGAGTATAAGATTTGCTCTTTTTCAACAGCTGCAAACATAAAAGTGGTGGTGGTGGTGGTGGTGGTGGTGGTGGTGGTGGTGATAGGCCAAGAGAGTCTCTTTGATTAAATGTAAAAATATGCATTGTAAATTGCACTGCTTAGCAACAATATTGTACAACGATGCTTTGAACAATTTTTAACCATACCATACAGGAGAATGTATCACATTTTAAGATCAGCTATATTAAGTCTATCAACGTAACTGACTTCAGAAGTAGTTTTGGAATGTGTAAGGAAATTTTAACTCAATTTCAGATATAATTTCTAGTATAAACAAACGTATTAGCAGGCCACATGGCATATTCTACAGTGTATCATTCAATCAGTGGACTCCAAAAAGAGAGAGAGAGAGAGAGAGAGAGAGAGAGAGAGAGAGAGAGAGAGAGAGAGAGAGAGTGAGAGTGAGAGTGAGAGTGAGTGTGTGTGTGTTTAAGCACATAAAAGCAGAAAAAGAAGCCAACATTTACAGAACAAAAGTAAGTGCATCTAAATAGAAATTGTCACCTTATGGAACCTTGCACTGTTGAAGTTAACTGTAAGTGTTGAGGGGAAGAAACATTGAGTAGCACACATGTCTACACAAATGGGTACCCCACCTTTCACTGTTTCTCATTCTTATTAAATTTGAGCACGTCATTTCAAAGTGAAGTCAAAGCTCTTGCTCAGGTATCTTAACTCAAATTACATTCCACAGTAAAAAGGGAGCCATCTTTTCAGTGATTTTTTATTTTATTTTTGCCTCTGGCTTTCTATAGATATGGGAATACAATAACACTCCATGCTTTCCATATTTTTAATGTCATCAAATTTGTCAAACAAGACCAGTGCAGCACGATCGGACGGGCACAGATCTGACGAATTTTTTCGCTCTTCGATTCTTGGGGTTGCTGTGGTGGGGTAGCAGTTCACGTTTGCATCTCAGTCTGGGCATTCCAGCTGTGTCTTGCGAGACGGACGGTGCTGGGTGTGCTCCACGCTGCACTCAGTCAGTATTCTTCGAAGCTTACCATACTCTGTGTTCTCGGAGTCAAAGGTGTGGTCTTCCTTGACACTGTGCTCTGCTATTGCCAGTTTCTCTGATGCCCTGTTGCAGATGCCTGATGTGCTCCTCACAGCATCTCAAAATACAGCACTGTATTTGTCCAATGTTTCGTTGGCCACACTCACAGGCAATGCTGCAAATCTCCAGTACGTTGAGGTTAAATGGGTCTTTCGCAGAGCGGAGCCATTCTTATGTCTTCGGTGGTAGGTGGAAAACAGTTTTATGACGGATTTTCCAAGTTGCCTTACAATTTTGGCTGAAAGCAGTCCCAAGTACGGAAGGAAAGCGAGTCCCGTATCTTCTTCCTCTTCCTGGTTTGCTGCATCTTTACTCTTCTTGAACGCCCTGCTACTGTGCGCTTCACTGCACCCATTTTTGCACGTGCTTGCAGGTACAGGTCTGTGTGGGTCCTCCTCCTACATACTGGATGGCCTCGTGCATTATCTGTCTTATTCTTTATTAGTGTGGCCGAGAAAGGGGGACAACCACTCTCCTCTATTTCAAGTGACAGCAGTATTTTGATACATACTGTTAAGGTGATCCATAAATGCATCCAGTGCCTGTCTGCCATGCTGCCATACCACAAAGTACAGTCAACGTAGCAGAAGTGCTTGTGTCTTTGGCAAACAGTTTGAAGGGCCATCACCTCTCAAAGTGTTCCAGGTAGAGATTTGCAATCCCTGGAGCCTATGTGCGTACCGTGGCCCTCCGTCCGTCTGTTAATAGAACACACTGTTGCAACTGAAGCGTGCAGTTGTCAATGCCTGTTCAAAAGGTTTCACTACATTGAGACAACAGTACCAAGGAGTCTTGCAGACTAGTGAGGTAATGTCAAAACTTCTTAGCACATTATCTCATTGTAGCTTTATGTCCTTGACTACAGTGCTCCACAGGTGGTGCAAGAAGTGTTGCCAGATATTTGGCTGTCTGTAATTGTGTGAATTAATGGTGACAAGTATTGGCTGCAGAGGCCTGTTCCTTATTTATTTTGGGCAGTCCATACAGGCATGGTGTTGCTAGTGCCTTGGGATACAGCCACTTCTTCACTGCTTCTGGTTGTTATGCAAATGTTGTTACAAATGAGTCATTTTTTGGAAAAATTTTTCCTCTTTTTAATATAGATTTTGTGTTGAGATCTTAATTTCTTACAACTTTTTAAAAAATAAATGAATGCTAGGCAGTCACAACTCCACAGAGCATGATTGCCTGTGCAGTTCATGGAGACTTGTGGGGCAGAACAACAATATCCATCTTCATGCTTAAGTTGACTGCTTTTGAGACATGAATGGCAGGAAATGATGCTGTATCCACACAAAAGGCACTTAATTGTGCTGAGCTAAGGACACAGATTCTCACTTCTAGTAATTCTGAAGAGCTGGTTAATACAAACGCATTTTCATTATTGACGCTCTTCATACTGTGCCTTACATGTACCAAACCATCCCCTTCCCACTCATCCTTTAACACTTATATTCACTAACATCAAGTCTCTGCAAGAAACAACACCCTGCTAGAGATTACAATGTCGTGCAATTCAATCCCAATTGGGTAACTGCCAAGCAGTTTTCATTTTTGATCTGCATTACTTAATGCAACCTAGATTCTCCGACCAGAAGCTTATCTTTTCTAAAACGCCGAACAGATTTCAGTGTACCTCCTACAATCCAAATCTTCCATGTGTAAAATGGTGACAGCTTTTGTACAGGTCCCATCACTGTAAAAGATAAAGAAGAAAATTGTGATACATTAAGTTCCCTGTTACCAATCTGCATCCACTTACATGGTTTTGTTCCCACTGGGTAATTTGGAGCAGTTTTGTTGATCAGTGTTATTGGTACCAGATGGAGTTTTATATGTCTGGGACATGTGGCATGTTAAGCAGACTGAAACTAGCAGCTACAATGTCTTTACATCCTATGTCACAGACATAACAAAGATACACAACTGTGCTTTAACAAAAATTCTTTGTCAGCTTGTTAAAGTAACAACTTATGCTCTTCACATCGAAACACAGAACATAAAAGCTATGCTAAAATAAGAACATTTCACATTATTAGACATGTCACAAAAAATCACAACGTACATTAATAAAACTGAGTAATACACTGATCAGCCAGATCATTGCGACAGCAGCACCACCTGGTGAGGAATGACTGCTAGTCAGACACACACACACACACACACACACACACACACACACAGTGCGTGTAATATCAGTGAGCGTGCCGTCCATGTGTAGAATGGGGAAGGTGTGTGATCTATCTGACTATGACTGAGGGCAGATTGTGACGGCCCAGGGGCTCAGCACGAGAATTTCTGAAACTGCACGACTTGTTGGGTGTTCGAAGAGTGTTGTGGTGAGTGTCTTCAACACATGTGAAACCTAGTGAAAACCTGTCTAGATGTCATGGGGTTACGCAGCCACCCCTCATTACAGATGTTCGACATTGTATGCTGGGCAGACTGGTAAAACAGGACAGGCAGTGAACTGTGACAGAACTAAGATCAGACTAACACTGGGCAGAGTTTAAGTGTGTGCGAACACACTGTGCAGCGAACATTCCTTGCGATGGGCCTCCGCAGCCGATGAGCCACAAATGTGCCAATGTTAACACCACAACATCGGCAACTATGACTGAAATGGGCACACGACCATCAGTACTGGACATTGGCGTGGTGGCAAAGCATTGCACAGTCTGATGAATCCTGATACCATCTTTATCATGCTAATGGAGGGCACAAATCCCTTCCAGATGAACAGCTCCTCGACAGCTGTACTGCGGGACGGAGAGAAGATGACAGTGGCTTCATTACATTCTAAAGAAGATTCATGTGGGCATTCATGGGTCCATTGGAGCTTCTGCAAGGCACCTTGATGGCCAAGGAGTATTGTGCACAGGTTGCAGAAACTTACACCCCTTCATGACGATCACGTTTCCCTCCGGCAGTGGCATTTTTCAACAAGATAATGCGCCAGTCACAAGACCAGGAGTGTGATGGAGTCATTTGAGGAATACGGTGGTGAGTTTCAATTGATGTGCTGGTCCTCCAACTTGTTAGGTCTGAATTCTATCAAACACATCTGGGCTGTGATTGAAAGTGGCATCAGAGCCCATCTACCCCCTCTCCGGAATTCGTGGGAAATAGGTGACTCGGGTGTGCAGACGTGGTACCAACTCCCTCCAGTGATCTATCAAGGCCTCACTGTTTCCATGCCACAATGCATTGCCAGTGTTATCCATGCCAAAGGTGGACAAACTGGCTATTAGGTAGGTATTCGTAATGTTCCGGCTGATCAGTGTATGTACTGAACAAACGGGACATATGAACTTAATGTGTACCTAACTCATCTACAAGAACTTCCATATAACATTATAATATATAGGAATGTAAATCTTGAAAGCTGTTGAAAGAACACCAATATACTACAACAGCAGTCCATAAATGAGGTAAAATAACATGATAATTAAATGGACACCCTAGCTGCAAACAGGCGTTTATGTACTTCATTGGGGACATGTTGAAAATGTGTGCCCCGACCGGGACTCGAACCCGGGATCTCCTGCTTACATGGCAGACGCTCTATCCATCTGAGCCACCGAGGGCACAGAGGATAGTGTGTCTGCAGGGACTTATCCCTTGCACGCTCCCCGTGGGATCCACATTTCCAACATGTCCACACCACTACATTCGTAGTAAGCAGGAGATCCCACGTTCGAGTCCCGGTCGGGGCACACATTTTCAACATGTCCCCAATGAAGTACATAAACGCCTGTTTGCAGCTAGGGTGTCCATTTAATTATCATTTCATTTCTAGCAAAGCTGCATGGTCATCCACAGTAACTGTTCTTTCGGGAACAGATACTACCGTCATATATAGTTAAAATATGGCTTCCCGGCCATTGACGTTCTTGTGCGAACGCACACGCTATGCCCGAACTCGTACGGGACTTGGTAGATTAATCTGCCACGAGTAATGAGTATGTGGGCAAACATCTATTAGGCGCACTACGAATGTAGTGGTGTGGACATGTTGGGAATGTGGATCCCACGGGGAGCGTGCAAGGGACAAGTCCCCGCAGACGCACTATCCTCTGTGCCCTCGGTGGCTCAGATGGATAGAGCATCTGCCATGTAAGCAGAGATCCCGGGTTCGAGTCCCAGTCGGGGCACACATTTTCAACATGTCCCCAATGAAGTACATAAACGCCTGTTTGCAGCTAGGGTGTCCATTTAATTATCATTTCATTTCTAGCAAAGCTGCATGGTCATCCACGGTAACTGTTCTTTCGGGAACAGATACTATCGTCATATATAGTAAAATAACACGGTGAGCAGCAACATTTGTCAACAATTATCTGCAGTAAATGTGTGAGGTAGAATTGCTCCTATGAACATTCATTATATGAAAGATAAAATAATACTAACAATTACCACAATATTCTGCAAATTACTGATGGAGAGGCGAAAAGGAAGGGGTGAAATATACAATGGGGGGCAGGACGGAGATGCAACTATATTCTTCATTAAAAGATGTAAGATATTTATCTAAAATTTACTGTATCATAAAATATTGGACTGATAAATCTCTCTGTTCACTGAAGGTAAAGTGGGCAGTGAGAAGGGGGGAGAAAGAATTATTCAAATAATTTTTTTGTTTGTTTGTAGACACTTGTCTGCAATACTGATACATACTGAAAGCCTCATGACACAAAATCTCAGCACACCACAACAGAAGTCAAAACAAAATGGCACAGTGAATTACTGCAGGATACTCCACTCTTCAATTGGCTGCACTGTAGTGTTTTACCTCTTCTACCAGTGTGCTACGGTATTGTGGCATTGAGATTTCAATGTGTACTAGAACAGAAGACATGCAGCCACAAACAAATATAAAATTAATTTCACTTTTCTCTCTTTTTGAGATGATAATCCCTTGTATATTGGCACAACATACTACATAAATGTTGTTCACTTGCTTGGCCAGTCTTTCGTATGTCTTGGATCTATGAATACCTTACAAATTCATTCCAATGAGACTAGTTGCACAGTGTTGCACACTGGTATTTATTTATTTATTCGTGTCAGTAGGTATTTGGGATCCTAGGTATTCGGGATACGTAGTGTTCTCGTGATGTTTCTTCCCAGGTGATTTTGAGGCTCTAGCTGCCTGCCGGTTTTTAAGATGGAAAGTGCAAGTCTGTGCTTTTCCCTCACTCACTGTGCACGCTGGTGACTTTGGTGAAATTATACTATTTCTGTGATCAGTTTCAGAACATGATGTTTTGAGAAGTTGATGTAATTTTATTCTTGTACTTGGGTTGATGACTGCTGACGGTCACAAGCAAACATCACCAACCTATTCTCATATTTCAAGGGGGGGGGGGGGGGGGGGGGGGGAAGCACACTTTAAAGATATTGGATCCAGCAATCAATCATGTGCGAAAATTTTGGCTGTAATTCTGATAGTACACATTTACAATCTACTGAAAGTGCAACTTTTAAACCTGAACATGCATTGTATGTTTGCCCCTCACTCCACCCCCACTGTAGCTGCCTGAGTGAGAAGTATTGTATAGTGGAGTGAATTACTGTTTTGACATTGGTAACATGCATTGTTCATTGTGTCAAAGTGCACGATTTCTAACCTGTAGCATGTGCCAGAGATCTCTTTGCTTTGAACATTTTTATGTTGTGATTCACAAACGTAATTTAAATGAATGAAATGAATTAATGTGTCATTAAATAGTAGCATAGCGAATTATTAACATCAGTGCTGTGCAGTATTTTCTTTGATTTTAAAGCTTGGACTACTACAATGAAGTACAGCTGCAGAAAATCAATACAAGAATACTGTTAAAACAATATTTAACATATATGTGCATGAGGTTAACATATTACCTTCTCATATTTAATTTTTGCAAAGAATAACTTAGTCTTGAATGTTGGGCACATGTGTGCACCTTTCGCCTCTTCTTCCCTCCCCTTCAAAATCCCGTGAATAGGAATACTCCAGTTGTCACTTCACCATAAAGTACTTTGGACTCAGGCATTAGGCAGCTACAATGGGGCAGAATGAGTGACAAATAACTGGAGCACACAAAAAATTATAAGTTGTACTTTCAGAAGGTCGTAACTGCATACTATCATAATTCCTTGTCAGAGTGTGAATATTTTGCCCAATTTATGCAACACTGTATTATTTCCTTGCTTTTCTTTGTCTTCCTGTGTACAGGTTTGTTTTCATTCTTCACAATGTTGTAGCTAACCAGTACAAAATAGCCTTAAGGCAAATTGCAACAGTGGAATTTACACCTGTTTTTAACAGCAATTTGCTGAAATACCACATTAACAATGAGGAAGAGAGATTTTTGCTACCTCACAGCGTCCATCCTGGGACACAGCAAATGGCAGCCACCTCATGGGGCTTACAAGTGTCTGAATCTGTGTTTGTTGTACAATGGGTTTTCCAAACTGGTGGCTGGTCAGTACTACCTGTCATTCATTAGCATGAACTCTGTGGATGCTTCAGAAACAGTTTAGTGTGACAGTGGAACATTGTGTGATAAAGAGAGCAAGGAACTTGAAGTAACTGCATGGTGTGTGAGTGGCAGATACCTTTTTACAAAACCCTCATTGACAAAGTGTGTGTAGGTTGGTGCAAATCAATGATTAGGGGGGCAACCTCTGGGGCATCTGCACAAACCCAGTTGTTTTAGGTTTGCTCAGATATGCAAGGCTTTGACTGAGGCAACATATTTTGTTTTCTGATCAGGTGAACAAAGTGGATTGTATCTACTCATTAAACTAAAGTACTTAGCATACATTTCATTTCAAAATAACATTTCTGTTTCTAGAGGCTTGAGTACATCTCTGCCTAGGTCACACTAGAAGCATGTATATCTGTTTGGATTATACAGTTACACAGCTATGTTCTTTGGAGACACAAGGTCAACAATTTTAACATGGATTTACCTGGTAGAGAAGGTATGTGGACTCAACTAATTCAGGTCGTAAAGGATAAAATGCCATATCAGCAGACATACGCTGCCAGTTCCATCGTTCTGGAAGAACGCCATATAATTTCCAAATGGCATAATACAATGCATGTGAACATATGGCTTCTTCCACATCACCATATAACACCTGGAAATCAAAAAACAAAAAGTCTCTGTTAAGACTGTTGTATACAGACATTTTCGGCTCAATGTAAATGGATAGAGACTATATCTAGTTTCACAAAATTCTGTGCTTGCTGGTACACATAATTATAAATGTCATAATGGATTGTAGACCTAGTTCATTTGCTTGTCTTACACCAGATAAAGGCAGTAATATTATTTGATTATTTCATACAAAATTAAGAAGCTTTCACATGTCCCTAGTATGCTGAGTCTTGTCATTTGTGGCATACTGACCTCTGACATAGTGCGCTATTTGTACAGTTCACTTGAAGAAGGAAAGGAGATTACGGAAGGAAATTGTTCATTTACTTTAAAAAAAAACTGTCTGGCATTTGCCTGAAGAAAATTACAGAAACGATGGAAAGCCTAACTCTACATGGCTGGACAGGGAAATAAACAGCCATCCTTCCAAATAAGAGTCCTGTATCTTTCCACTTTACCATCTCACTCAGTGGTTTGTGCTAGTTCTTTCTATCTGTATGTGTCTTGGATCACATTTACAATATCTCATTATGTCTTGGAACATGTCAATTGATTTACCCATCTCTGTAAGCTGCACACTGACTGCTTACATGACTGGCCTTCACTGTAATCTTAATCTACATTTAAATTTAGCAACTAGGTTTATTCAAAATTTAATTTGTGGAGTAAAAAAAAAAAAAGAAAGTTGCTGAAAAAAAATTTGTTTCAAATGCTTTTGTAACTTTTTTCTCTACCTCGAAATTCACAAGGGAAGCTGTCAACTCTTTCTATGGCTGCATACTGCACTATCTCCTACACAGAAGCAAGTTTAAGTTGTAAATAATGGACGCCAATTTTGTACTTCTGAAAGCCACCCTTATTTCAAATTGTGGCAGATCCTTAATAACTACCCACCCATTAGAGTAAATGTATTTTGTGGGTTGATTTTAGCACACACAGCAGAAAAATAAATGAAGTAAGAAAGAAAGAGAGAAAGAAGAGAGAAATTGCTTATGTGAGGTTTAAGGAAGTACACCTGGCATCACCCTTAGATACAAAGTAAAAATAGCAGATGTGGTCAAGTGTGGTTTTCGCAGCATATAAATCCACACAACAATTGATGGAAAAATTGTAAGTATGCTTTCACAGCCAAAATCAGCAAGGATGATATTGCATTTTACCGGATGGTTATAATTAAATTTTTCCTATTTAACACATTATAACGCGGAAATTAATTACCGTACGAGTAGCAAACTTGACAGCATTAATTTCAAGGATATGGGGATGAGAAATAATGCAGAATTTATTCAATTGAAACACTTAGTGTGTTGCTACAGTACATCATACCATTACATACTGGTACCATTACTGCTACAAAAGGGGCTCAATATGGCGCCCATCAGTGTCCAGAAGTGTCTGAAAGCGCAGGATTGCATTCTCCACAGCAGAACAAAGCATGTCCATAGGCAAGCTGGCTACCTCTCTTGATATGGTGCACTTCAGATAAGCATATGTGCAAATGTACCTCTGGTAAACCCTGTCCTTCAGGTAGCCCCAGAACCAGAAATCACAGGGAGTGAGATCAGGTGACTGTGGCAGCCAAGCATTTGGAAACGGTTGGCTGATGATTCTATCATTTCCAAATATGTTTCAGAGAAACAGGTGAACCTCATGAGCAATGTGCGGTGGGGCCCCATCCTGCATGAAAACAACAGAGTTCAATGCGTCTCTCTTGTAGGGTGGGTATGACATGCTGGCGAAGCATATGGTAGTAACGTTACGAGTCACATTGCACATCACTGATCATTTAGCACGAACCTGTTCAAAAAAGACTGGGTTAATGATGAAAGTAGCCATGAAGCCACACCGTATGGTGACACGTTCACCATACAGAGGAACTTCATGCACAGTGACTGGAGATGAAGATCCCCACATTCGGCAATTCTGTGTGTTCACCTCACCCATCAGAGA
Source organism: Schistocerca piceifrons (assembly GCF_021461385.2). Taxonomy (NCBI): domain Eukaryota; kingdom Metazoa; phylum Arthropoda; class Insecta; order Orthoptera; family Acrididae; genus Schistocerca; species Schistocerca piceifrons. The sequence goes on from NC_060149.1 coordinate 15,045,909, forward strand.
AAAATAAGACCCATCTGTCTACAGGATGGTCCAGGGCCAGCCCTTGTCAACTCCAAACCTTGCGAGAAAGTGGAGAGCAAAGTCAGCATGTCGTCGTGCATCCTGTGGTGCATGCTGCTGTACAATATGGATCTTGTACGGATACCATTTGAGAATGGTTCAAAGCACCTTCCGTACAGTGGACCACGGGATGCTCAACTGTCACGACACAGCACGTGCACTGCCTGACGATCGGGAATTGTGCGCAGCATCATCCGCCATAGCAACAGCGATTTCATCAACCACATGTGGTGCAACTGGTCGTTGGCCTCTTCCCGGAGTGAAACCTAATTCTCCAGTTGATTCAAACTTCATCACGCTCCACACAGCATGTGGGGAAAGAGGACCCTTCCGTAATCCTTTCAGCTGGCGACATTCTGTAGATGCAGCTGCAGCATCACTGTTGTTTGATAACAGAGCTTCACCAATAATGCCCAGCTCCTTTTGTCCTACCTCACGTTGACACGTCAACAAGCGCACTGCAACTGGTCAGTTGTGAGAGACTATGAATCACCATGACTTATCATGGTACCTGGTGGCCATAGTTGGAACTGGACGGCACTGTGACGCATGGAAATCATGCACCCCATACTCTGGTCATTAATATTACCACATTTGGTACTTTTACAGTAATTAGTTTCTGTGTTATAAAGTGTTAAACAAGAAAAGTTTAATTATAACCACTCAGTACTCCTTCCACCTTTTAGGTTTCCCTTCTTTCCTTAGGACTGATTTTCCATCAGAGTTCTTGATATTCATACAGCTGCTTCTCTTTTCCTCTAAGGGCTCTTTAATTGTCCTGTAGGTAGTGTATCTTTTCCCCAGTGAAATATATTTCTAAATCCTCACATTTGTTCTCTAGCCATTCCTGCTCACCATTTTGCACTACCTGTCAACTTCATTTTTTAAATATTTGTATTCCCTTATGCCCGTTTTATTTTTAAAATTTCTCCTTTCATCAATTAAATTCAGTATCTCTGTATTAAATAATTTCATCAATTTCTCTCGTGTTATCTAAGGATTTCTACTAGGCTTTGTCTTTTTATCTATTTGATCCTCTGCTGCCTTCATTATTTCAACTCTTAAAGCTACCCAGTCATCATTTATTGTATTCCTTTCCCCTGTTCTAGTCAACTGATGCCTAATGCTTCCTATGAAACTCTCAACAACGTCTGGTTCTTTCAACTTATCCAGATCTTATCTCCTTAATTTCCTACCTTTTTCTCAACTTCTTCAGTTTAAATCTACAGTTCATATAAAAAAAGTGGTCAAATTCCAAATCAGACCCTCGAAGTGTCATACAATTTAAAATCTGGTTCCTAAATATCTGTTGTATGATTATATAATCAATCTGAAACCTTTCAGTGTCTCCAGGTCTCTTTTCCACATATACAATCCTCGATTCTTAAACCCAGTGTTAATGATGATTAGATTATGCTCTGCGCAAAATTCTACCAGGTGGCTTCCTCTTTCATTTCTTTTCCCCAGTCCACATTCACCTACTATTTTTCCATCTCTTCCTTTTCCTCCTATCTAATGCCAGTCCTATAACACAATTAAAATTTTGTCTCTTTAAACTAGCTCGATAATTTCTTTTATCTCATCATATATTTTCTCAATTTCTTCATCATCTGTGGAGCTAGCTGGCATATAAACTTTTACTATTGTGGTAGGCATGGGTTTAATGCCTATCTGTGCTATGGGAATGCATTCACTGTGCCGTTCATAGTAGCTTACCCGCATTCCTATCTCCTTATCCATTATTAAACCCACTCCTGCGTTACCACTATCTGACTTCATATTTATAGCCCTGTATTCACCTGACTGGAAGTCCTGTTCCTCCTGCCACTAAACTTCACTAATTCCCACTACATCTAACTTCAACCCATGTACTTTCCTTTTTAAATTTTCTAACCTACCTGCTCGATTTAGGGATCAACATTCGATGTTCAAATCTGTCAATTGTCAGTTTATTTTCTTCTGATGACGACATCCTCCTGAGTAGTCCCTGCCCAGAGATCTGAAGGGGGGCTATTTTACCTTCAGAATATTTTACCCAAGGGGATGCCATTATCATTTGGTCATACAGTAGTAGAGCTGCATGCCCTCAGGAAAAATTATGGCTATATCTTCCCCTTGCTTTCAGCTGTTCACAGTACCAGCATAGCAAGGCCATTTTGGTTGATATTACATGACCAGATCAGTCAAATGACCAGACTGTTGCCCCACATTACTGAAAAGGCTGCTGCCCCACAATTACTGAAAAGGCTGCTGCCCCTCTTCAGGAACCATATGTTCGCTATCTATTGCTGAGGCACACAAGCCACCCCACTGATAAGGTCCACAGCTCATGGGGAAGCATATTACATTACTGAATGAAAATGTTAAAAATATGCCAACTTATTGATTTCTTTCTTCCAAACTAACTGGAAACTACAAAGGGTCATTCTTCCTTTGGAAGAAAGTTATGTTTTAAGAGTGAACGATTAGTGTAAATGACAGTGACAAATGATCATAGTGTGGGCGTGTAATTTTTTTGTCATTTATGATCCAAGAGAGACTTGAGGCCTATATCCTGAGCCAGCACAGAGTCTATACCTTTGGAAGACTATTATGGAGTCTGCCTGGCATAATATCTCCACATCAAACAACCAATATATGTCACTCGTGACACGTGTCTTGAATACACATAACAATGTCATGATGGTTGAGATTTAAACTTGGATACTGGCACACAATGTGGCTATGAGAAACTGAACACTATCACTTTTTCCTCTTCTGGGCAGCCATCTAGTGGAAACACAGCTAACAGCAATGGCATTTTAATAAGTTCTCTCCAGCTTTAGCACTATCACATTACTGTGCATTAGCAACCCTGGATACAGACGTGTGTGAATGGACAGTATGAAACTATCACCGTTCTAATGAACCATAACAAAAACACTTTACAGTACACAGTGAGTTATAAGGTCAGATCTTGTGAGATACAATGTTCATTCCATACAACCATAATGAGATCAAGGATGTGAATATGTCATAAAAACAAGAATACATAATTAATATTTACAAAAAACTAATATAGTAACATTTCTTCCACATACATTGAGACGTTGGTCAAAGGTAGGTGTGTGTGTGTGTGTGTGTGTGTGTGTGTGTGTGTGTGTGTGTGTGTGTGTGTGTGTGTCGGGGGGGGGGGGGGGCAATCTTTTAAATACATTTATTTGTTTACATGTTATTAAAAAGGCTATTGCAGTCAACCATGTTCAATAACAAGAACAATTTGAAAGGCTGACTTACATAGATCGCATTACTGAAGCTGTGCCAAAGTCAGGTGTTACATAGTGTTTATGTGAGACATACCTACATCAGTTGGTTCTGCTAAGAAATTCATCAATGAAGTGGAAGGAGTATGCCACCAATAAATACATTATGCTTCTTTTAAAATGTCCTTTATTAGTAGCTAAAACATTTTACGGTTGCTGGAAACTCATTCAAAATGTGTGTTCCTGAATAATGAACACTGTTCAGAACAAAGTCAGGACTTCCTGTGTTTGTGAAGACTGATGGTCTTGCCTGCACTGATTCCGTGAACTGAGCAGTTGGTCTGAATGAGGGATAACTACTTACGACTGACTTTAAGGAATTAATACACCAACTCATATTAATCAATAGAATCATTTTTTAAAAGTTGGATTCTGAAACACTTCTCGAATTTTTACCACACACAATTTGCATTAGATTTTTCTGGCCCCGGATAACTTCAAATCTGCTTTAGATGTTACCCCAAAATGGAATGAAAATAAGCAAAGTATGTCAGCTTTTGTTTTTAATTTTTACATCACCTAATTCGTACAACATTCATAGTACAAACATACAGTCTATAGTCTCTCTCTCTCTCTCTCTCTCTCTCTCTCTCTCTCTCTCTGAGAGAGAGAGAGAGAGAGAGAGAGAGAGAGAGAGAGAGAGAGAGTTATGGGTGCTCAATGGTGAGGTTATCAACACCCTTAAAAAAATCTGTAGAAACAAATTTAATTAAAACCTCTAAAATGTTATAAAATAAATAACAGTAAACTTTAAATAAAATTGCACACACACTCTTCCAACCTCACTCACTACCACCCATGCAATCACATTATCAGGTCGATAGACACACAAACAAACACAAACATACACACAAAATTCTAGCTTTCGCAGCCAATGGTTGCTTCGTCAGGAAAGAGGGAAGGAGAGGGAAAGACGAAAGGATGTGGGTTTTAAGGGAGAGGGTAAGGAGTCATTCCAATCCCGGGAGCGGAAAGACTTACCTTAGGGGGAAAAAAGGACGGGTATACACTCGCGCACACACACACATATCCATCCGCACATACACAGACACAAGCAGACATTTGTAAAGGTCTTGTGTGTGTGTGCGCGCGCGTGTATACCCGTCCTTTTTTTCCCCTAAAGTAAGTCTTTCCGCTCCCGGGATTGGAATGACTCCTTACCCTCTCCCTTAAAACCCACATCCTTTCGTCTTTCCCTCTCCTTCCCTCTTTCCTGACGAAGCAACCGTTGGTTGCGAAAGCTAGAATTTTATGTGTATGTTTGTGTGTCTCTCGACCTGCCAGCGCTTTTGTTTGGTAAGTCTCATCATCTTTGTTTTTAGATATATTTTTCCCACGTGGAATGTTTCCCTCTATTATATATATAACCATGGATGATCCAGTCACCCTGGTAACACACTAAAAACTTCTCCCTAAAATTTTAAAGAATATGTTGGTCATTTCACAGAACCATAAATGATTATGATTATGGGTTCAAAGGGACTGAACAGTATTTTAACAGTCTCTTGTTTGACTAGAAATTCAAATAATATAAGAAAAGGAGAACTGTCAGCTCCAGTGTCTGTGATCTTGTGCCCATGGTTGAAGTTATGCATGAAAGTAGTTTAAGTCAGATAGTTAGAAGTGGGATAAAATCCAGGCATCTGAAAACTGTAGTCGGTTGCTGAAGGATACACCAAGATTGGTCATCCTAATAGTCAGTACAACTAAAATGGTGTGAGAAAATGAAGACTAACAACCAGACAGTTAATTAGCTCAAAAAGTATGATAAATAAAATATGTGCATAAAAATCTAAAACTGCATTGCAGTGCAGTGGGGAAAGTAGCTTGGGACCACTATGGACACACACCAAAGCAAGAGGTACAAGCCAACGTCATCCCCAGACACAAAATGTTGAGGTGCATTAAATTTTGTTATGATATCTACTTTCTCTCACAAAATGCACGACTTCAGTAGCTGTGATCATTCACAAGTATTTTGGTTAGGGAAGTAGACAGGTTGATGACTCATCTCAGGCCAACCAGCAGGGCACACACTGTGAGAATATGAGCTGTTCCGACACAGCTACATCAGGGAGGGGGGATTGTTCTTGACATAAAAGGAACTTGGAGGAAAGTTTGATGTGGCTCATACATTGTCATCACAGTGAGATGGCATCCTTCCAAGAGGCTTGGAGAGGAGTAGGCCACACCTTGCTGGTCCCAATTTAATGTCCTAGTTGCAGTCGTAGGTCTGTGCCTCATACTCTGAGTTCAAGTTCATCTCCTGTGGTTGCTTCTTTATCTAATTTGTCAGTAGTTCATTTCCCGAAATACCATGTAGTTTGATGTCCACATGAATGTTATGGTGGTTCCAGAGCTGTAGAGATAAACTAGCAGGTCTTGGATGTTAGCAACCAGAAAGTTTCTGGGTAGTGTGACATACCAAGTTGGGATCTTTCTACTTCCTCTCTTGTATTGCCATCTGCCTCATTAAATTCATTTTTATTTTCATTTTTGCCTGATTACCATTAACATGCATGAGTATAATCTGCATTTCCATAAAAGAAAAATGTGGCCCTCAGTTTTAAAGAATATAACACCAGGCCTAATTTTGTGTATGTAATTAATTTCCTAATTTATTATTTTACTACAAATCATTACAGGGGAAATCAGTAATTATTTCATGACAGATTATTGTTGAGTTATAAAGAAACATAAATTCTGTTTTAGTTACAGACATTTGGAAGAAGAACTACTAGGATTCTTGAAGTATTTATTTGGCTCTATTAGCAAAGCCAGCCCTTAATTCCAAAATAATTACCAGGTTGTCAAAAAAAATTGTATAACTGTATCTGTTAATTTCAATATTTAAACAAATAATTTAGCCTATCCTTTCTGTTAGAAGGAACTGTTGAAAAGAAGGAATTTTTCGATGTATTCAGTTAATTGAATGAGTTACGTTTTAATAGTAATTTCTGTAACTTAAAACATCTAACAATGTGTAGTTTCAGCGCCTATTATTGTGAGGATATATAGACGCCCGATTTTTGGACCCAAGACAGTCAGTCCATGGCCGAACAACAACTTAACAGTGGAATAAGTTTAACACAAATAGGCCATGTGTTAGTACAATTAATGACAATGTCTGTCTAATTTATTTGAGTGTCCCACGTACCACATTATTCTGCAAGAACTGTGAACTGTGTGGTTAGGTTTTTACTGCTCATAGATGTTCAACAGCAAACTATTATAGCAGTATGCTGATGTTGCCTGCAACCTATTAACGAGGCTTATCAACATTTGCCAATAGTGAACTGGCCATATAATTGTGTAATATTGGGGGATTGTGAACAGTGAAAGTAAATAACTGTTAAATGCAATTGTGCAACTGTCAGCTACATCATTTACAGTTGTCAGTCTTTAACTTCCACCCCCCCCCCCCCAATTTTTCAGCTAGTATAACAATGTAGTATGTCAACACCAAGGACTATCAACGAAGAAATAAAGCGGTCTAACATTGCAGTAGCACTGAGAGGTGTCTTGTAAGCAGTTCACAGAGCTGCTGCAAACCAAGAAGCTATTTGTTGCATGAATTTTAATGTATTGCAGAGCCCACAATATGGCAACCAACTCTGCAGTGTGTACATGGCATGCAATCAGCAGAGAATACTTTTTGTATCCCCTTTGTGTGTGCAAAAGCATAACCAACCATGTCGTCCACTTTCGACCCATCTGTCTCGGTGCATCTTGAATTGGGGTACTTTTGCCAACTGAACAGAATAAGCACCTGAGAAAGGCGGAGTCAGGATTTTTCTTAGAGCCATGGAAGAGGTCCATTCAAATCACAGGACTGAGTACACACCACTGGGGAGGGGTGGGGGTTGTGAGGTAATGGGCGAGTTGGGGCGCCCTGAAAATATTCTAAGTTCAGAGTTGGCATGGGGCCATTCGGCAGGCCGAGCTTGTCGGTGGCCACGTTGTGCTGGACATTGGCCGGTGGAAGAAGGGTAGCCCCAGCGCATAGTCCAGGCCGACCGCGTGGCTGGGAACTCCACACTGACGCTGTGACGAGGACTGTGCTTTGTGTTGATGAAGAAGAGGCCAAAGATGGCGGACTTTGTGAAACCATAATAGCAGACATTTCACAGCACATGTAGAATTTAATAATAGCCAGAGGAATCATGATACCTTAAAAAGAAACATGTACATTACCATTATTTGTATGACAATTCTGATGGTGTAATCAGATTTTCAATATCTTTATTAGCTTAAAAGTTTAGTATCTGACTGTAAATTATACAAGTACACCCAGCAATGGATTTCCAAAATCTAAATGGTTGATCCGATTTTGTTGATCGACATGTCTTTAGAAAGCTGTTAGTGTAAACCTAAATTGGTATTAATTACAGGCATGTAACTTGAATAGTACACGAGTTATTGGAGGTCAAGTGGCTGATTATTATTAATTGCTTCAGGCCAAAAGTACTCCTCAGTTACACGAAAAAACAGTAGCAGCAAGCTTATAAATATATTTATTCAGCTATGTCTTTGTTTATATCCGATATATACTACTCGTGAAGAAATTGGTTAATATTTACTTTGTTTTAGAAAGCACAGACATTATGCTACTGGTTTACCCTTTGTTTCCATTCCTTTGATATATGTTTATTTGATTTGTTTATGTATTTAATAATGTGAGTTAAAGCATGTTTATGGTCCAGCCGTAGGAATATTTATTTAATTCAAGTTATTTAAATGTAAATCCAATATTTCGTATGTGTTTCCATATGTTTGCGAGTGAGCGTTGGCTTGGAGACACGGCGGGAGCGCTGTAGCCAATCACAGTGCTCGTTACTATGGTGGGCGACTACAGTGAATGGAGAGACTGGATGGTAGTGGGGGATGGTGGGGGGGCATCGGGTCACGGAGAGCCAGAGAAGTGCTGGACAGGAAGCAGCGACAGTCGGTCGCAGGAACTACGTGGAGAGTGGAGCAGTTTGCGCGTGGTCGCGGGAGAAAGAAATACACTCCTGGAAATGGAAAAAAGAACACATTGACACCGGTGTGTCAGACCCACCATACTTGCTCCGGACACTGCGAGAGGGCTGTACAAGCAATGATCACACGCACGGCACAGCGGACACACCAGGAACCGTGGTGTTGGCCGTCGAATGGCGCTAGCTGCGCAGCATTTGTGCACCGCCGCCGTCAGTGTCAGCCAGTTTACCGTGGCATACGGAGCTCCATCGCAGTCTTTAACACTGGTAGCATGCCGCGACAGCGTGGACGTGAACCGTATGTGCAGTTGACAGACTTTGAGCGAGGGCGTATAGTGGGCATGCGGGAGGCCGGGTGGACATACCGCCGAATTGCTCAACACGTGGGGCGTGAGGTGTCCACAGTACATCGATGTTGTCGCCAGTGGTCTGCGGAAGGTGCACGTGCCCGTCGACCTGGGACCGGACCGCAGCGACGCACGGATGCACGCCAAGACCGTAGGATCCTACGCAGTGCCGTAGGGGACTGCACCGCCACTTCCCAGGAAATTAGGGACACTGTTGCTCCTGAGGTATCGGCGAGGACCACTCGCAACCATCTCCATGAAGCTGGGCTACGGTCCCGCACACCGTTGGGCCGTCTTCCGCTCACGCCCCAACATCGTGCAGCCCGCCTCCAGTGGTGTCGCGACAGGCGTGAATGGAGGGACGAATGGAGACGTGTCGTCTTCAGCGATGAGAGTCGCTTCTGCCTTGGTGCCAATGATGGTCGTATGCGTGTTTGGCGCCGTGCAGGTGAGCGCCACAATCAGGACTGCATACGACCGAGGCACACAGGGCCAACACCCGGTATCATGGTGTGGGGAGCTATCTCCTACACTGGCCGTACACCACTGGTGATCGTCGAGGGGACACTGAATAGTGCACGGTACATCCAAACCGTCATCGAACCCATCGTTCTACCATTCCTAGACCGGCAAGGGACCTTGCTGTTCCAACAGGACAATGCACGTCCGCATGTATCCCGTGCCACCCAACGTGCTCTAGAAGGTGTAAGTCAACTACCCTGGCCAGCAAGATCTCCGGATCTGTCCCCCATTGAGCATGTTTGGGACTGGATGAAGCGTCGTCTCACGCGGTCTGCACGTCCAGCACAAACGCTGGTCCAACTGAGGCGCCAGGTGGAAACGGCATGGCAAGCCGTTCCACAGGACTACATCCAGCATCTCTACGATCATCTCCATGGGAGAACAGCAGCCTGCATTGCTGCGAAAGGTGGATATACACTGTACTAGTGCCGACATTGTGCATGCTCTGTTGCCTGTGTCTATGTGCCTGTGGTTCTGTCAGTGTGATCATGTGATGTATCTGACCCCAGGAATGTGTCAATAAAGTTTCCCCTTCCTGGGACAATGAATTCACGGTGTTCTTATTTCAATTTCCAGGAGTGTATTACGTAGTGCCAACTTGTCCACTTGTGAGATTTCTGTGGCTTCTGCAGTGAAGACGTTGTATGCGTTTAGAAGTGAATATCTTGCGAGCTATGTTGTTGTTCATAACTAATTACGTGAAGTAGGAATCTATTGTTTCACTGTTATTCAACTCAGATTTTATTTAATTGCTGCACCATCGACACCAATAAGTGTTTTGCAGTAATAAACGGCATTCTAAAAGGTACTTCTGCTATCGTACTCATCATTTAAAGTCATTAATAATAGTACCTGCTGGTTTTATTTAATTGCAATCTTTCATTTGAAAATTTTTATGTCACATTCAAAATTCACAATTGACAAGTGACAGGAATCTTCAACCATTCGATTCATGTGTATATTCATATTGTATACTGTAGACTCGGCAGTATTTGGCTTGTAACGTGGCAACTATGTATCCCAACCCCTAGACAATGAAACCAGCCAAAACATTCAATATTTCAACTCTGAGTCAGAGGGTACGTAGTTGAGGGCCACACAATTTTTTAATTTATAGCCTGCAGGGTGTATTATATGTATACACGTAAAAGGGAGCAGCTGGAGGTCCTTGCACAGAGCGTCCAGTCATGCACATGCTGGTCTGCCCATTTTTAGGTGGTTTGTAAACAGTCTGAACTGTTGACTGTGGAACAGAGTTGACTGACATGGATTGGTTATGCATCTGGGATACATCTGGTAACCATGTTAACTTACTGGTAAAAAAAAAGGCCTAAAAATGGAAAGTTACAACTTAAAGTAACTGGTTACTAAGGTAATGCTTTGGGTGAGGATGCACAGTGCTGATTTAACAAAAGTGCACGACGTGAGTTATCGTGAGAGAAAATATATATCCATTTCATCACCCAATTATGTACTTTCTGTACGGACCCCTGAAGTTGGCTTCTCAGCAGTGCACTATGACAGGGCTATAACACAGGTGGAGATCATCCAAATACAGTGACAGTGAGTTTGTGGGTCTCACTGCAGTCATGATACCATTGATTGTGATGGTAAAGAGGGTCACACTCAGAACCGGTCCATGAGGAATCTATGTTTCATGTACATATTGGCTGCTGAGGGCTGAACCTATCTGGGCACGGAACAGTTGGAGGGGTAGGAAATTCTGAATAAAAATGGGTAAGTAACCACAAAAACCCCACTCATGCAAAGCAGACAGGATGTGATGTCGTCAGGCGATATTTTACCCCTTTTGCTGTCCAAAAAACCCGCAAATCAGGTGTTGACTGTGTGCAAAAGCAATGCGCACTGCAGATTCCAGGTGAATTACTTGGTCTGTGGTGGATCAGAGTGCCTGAAACATACTTTAAATTGTGTTAAATGTCCTTTGGCTTCCCGGCACCAAAACAGTCATCGGTTGAGAATTTTTCCAAATAATTTACAGAGCCTGTTCATTAGAGAGACTGGTCAATAACTAGTCAAAACAAAGGGTCTTTTCCCTGTTTTGAGAAAGGAATAATAATATCCTCCCACCAGTGACAGGAAAACTCCCTTTCCTACCAAATAAATTTGGAAGACCTGAGGACATGTTTTATGCTGTGGTTACTAAGGTGTTTAAGCATTTGATTGTGGATTTTATCAGATCCAGTGATTCTGCCCCAACGCTCTGCTAAAGCACTGTGGAACTCCCATACACTAAATGGAAGGATAAGTAGTTTCGCTTAGCCTGGCATTCTGGATCAGGAAATTGGGATGGTAGTAACTGCATGGGGACACTTTGGCAAAGTGTACTGCGAGACATTCAACAACAACTGTGGGATAAGTACAGATGTTGCCATTCTTTGAGATGCCAAGAACTACTACGGATGACGCGTGGCCTCAAATGCGACAGAGTTTAGTCCATGCTCAAGACAATTTGGTGTGGGCTCTCTTAGATGATATATACTGCTCCCAACACTCCTGCATTCTTTTTTTTAATTAAATGCCTTGCCTTCATCCGAAGTCTCTTGAATGCTGTTAAATGTTCCACAAAAGGATAGTGTTTCTGTCATTAAAGTGCCCTTCAATGTTCTCTCACAGAATGGAGCAGCAGGATTCAGTTCAACTTCAGATTTACCTTCTTGTCCTTTTGAGATTTCCGTTTCTGAGGATTTTCCTGTCTTCAGTTCTGGGACAGAAGAGGATCCTTTTTTTTTTTTTTTTTTCTACAACACAAAGACTGTGGCTCTTTCCACCAATGGCTGGTGGTAGGCTGCTAGTCTGCTTCATCCTGGGAGGGAGGTACCTTGGCAGGTACCCTCTTCTTTGGTGATGCAGGAGGAGGACAAGCCATCTCTGGCTACATTGGCGGGTTTCTTTATCACTGGTGCTGCAGGTTTGGGGGTCAAGGGAGCTGATGCCTCCTCTCCTGACTAAAAAACGGGCACTGACATGTAGCTATAGCAAGGAGTTAATGTCCGAGATCTCTTCATCATACTGAAAGTGGATTTTTACACAATATTTGCCAAGTATGATGATGTATCAATTGTGTGGAGTTGTTTAAACTTTTTCTTAGCACCTTGAGGAGCCAGATGGTCATGTGTTTCATATTCCTGGATTTTCTTCTCCCTCTTGAAACTGTACACATTGGCAAATGAGGAGGGTGGTGTTTTGTGTAGTTTACACATGTAGGAAGTTTGCAAAGTCTGTCCTTACATGTTGTCCTTCCATATATCCCAAAAGTAGTCTCATCAGTGCAACTGGAGGACATGTGCCTGTAACTTGGCACCTATACTGTCTCATACGAGGAGGAAAATATGGTTTGACATCACGCCTATAAACCATGACTCAAGTTTCCTAGGTAAAACATTTCAAGTGACCGCTAGGTTAAAAGCTACAGTGTCCATTGCTTACCCTTAGGTCCTCTCTGAATGTGACAAACAAAATTTACTCTGCACTGCTCCCAGTTAGCACACAGTTCTCCATTTGTTTGTAGTGTTAGGTCCTAATGGAAGATCATGCATTCAATCCTGCTGAGTTTGTTATGACTAGAGTTGGTAACTGGTACATCTTCAAGCTTGACAGAGGCCTGAAGAGCCTGTGATTGTTTTGTTCAACAGAGATTCATTTCTCAATTTCTCGACTGCAGCAAATCTCCCAGCCTATCTCAATACTTTTAATGAAAGCCAGTGTCTTTATTGATTCTCCATCAGTTCTGGAGCAACCAAGAACTGGGCAAACTGTCCACCTTCATTTCTCCTTGCCTGAATCTTATCCCATTGCATGACCAAAGACAGAAACACTATGGCATTTTAAGCCTTTTAAATGATATCTTGTTTTCCATCTGCTGAGATGGTCATATTGGCATGGCCACTGGCATGGGTTAGTTTGATCTGTTTCATTACAGATTATCTGTCCTGTTAGCACCCACTCCAATCCAAAGTTCTCCCCATAGGTACCACACTGCCACAGCACAGGCTATCTGGCATTGTGATGTGGTGGTCAGGTGAAGATGCCCAGCCTCAACATAGAAAACCTGATGGTCTCTGTGCCCTACGACAACCCAGTCAGTCCACACTGGATGCTGGTCAAACACGTGAGTAGATGGGCTTGTATGCAGGATGGGCACGCTGCATGGGATGGAGGTGGTTTAACAGGGTGTGATGCCTGCAACCATGCAGGATTCCAGCCCAACTGACCCCACTGACAAGGGTAGACTGAAATCACAAGGATGCCTTGCAAGGCATGCTTGAGTCTTGAAGGTGTGATCCAGCCACTCAGCCTCTTATGTTCGAGGCACAGTGAAAGGAGGCACTGGTCGGATGGTCAATGCAATTTCAACAACAAAAAGGCCTTGAACTGAGTCAATGTGAACTGGAACCCGTTATCCAGCACAGGGTGCAACATGCCCCTCAATAACAAAAATCCTCTCAAGGGCAAGAATGGTAGTAGGTGTAGTGGTGGATGATGTGTGCCACAAATGGAAATTAAGAGAGGGCATCCATCACTAGCAACCACACAGCACTTCAAAATGGCTCTGCAAAACTGATGTGGACCCTATCCCAAGAGTGTTCAGTTAAGGACCGTGGTGAAAAACTTGAGCTGGACACACTTTATCATGTGAGCAGGCATCGACGCCTGTCCAGTAAACGTGTTGCCTGGTCAATACCTCCATGCACGTCATCCTTCAATGCAATGTATAAAGGAGCCAGAGGATGCTGGGCTGGAGTGAGATTCAAATAATGACCTGGCAGACATGAGTCTTCTGTGGCCAATGTAGAAACTCCATATAGGGTATTGACCCAGTAACGTAATACAAAATAATTGTGAAATGTGGTCTGGCCAACACTTCTGGACTGCCAACGACCTTGCACACCACTTCTAGGAATTAATTCAATGCTGTTTACAGCTGTTGATCCAGGGCAAAAGAAACACTTTCCTTGTGATCGAATTACATGTTGGAGCCAACAGGGAGGCAGGACAAGGGCGTCTGTGTTGGCATGTTTGGAAGTAGAGCAAAAATGGATTTTAGTAATGATACTCACTCAAAAATACCGTTCAGTGCTGCAGACGCTGTGCCATTGTATCTGGGAGCTTAGACCAATGTCCGAACGAGGAAAACAAACATTTGTGGGCAGACAGCAGGTGAAATTTGTTGCCATACAAACATAGACAAAACTTCTTGACTCCAGTAATGATTGTAAAAGCCTCCTGCTCAATTTGGGAGTAGCTGAGCTGTGCAGCATGCAACGTTTTGGAGGCAAAGGCAATTGGCTGCTTTAAACCATTTAACAACTTGTGGGACAAAACTGTCACATTGCCGTAGTGAGTTGCCTCCATCACAAATGTTAATGGCAGATCTGGCATATATGGCATCAGACAGAGCCATCTTGAGCCCCCTTGAAAGTGCTAAAAAGCCTGATGACAGCTGACTGACCACACAAATCTGGTGCCCTTCTTGTGCAGCTGATAGACAGGAGACAGTTTGCATCAGTTGAGGAATGAACTTGACATAGTGCATGATTTTCCCCAGAAATGACTGCAACTTTTTAAGGTTAGTGGGGGCTGCCATTTTCATAAACAAGCTGAAGTGTTCACACATGGGAGTGATACTCTTATGGCTAAATATGTGCACAAGATATTTGATGTGCGGGCAAAGAAACTGCACTTTTCTAACTGACAGCATAAAAAATTTTCCTGGAGCCATTGAAAAATCTATTCATGATTCTTGTAAAGTTTCCCGTGTGTTGGCCCTGTAACAATATCACCCAAATAGTTAACAGTGAGGAATACTGTGAAACAATTGTTCTAAATAATTTTGGAAAATGGCAGATGCACTCACTACCCCAAACAGTAGGGAATTGTACATGAATAAGCCAAATGGTGTATTTAAAACTAGAGACTGATAGGAAGTGTCATCAAAGGCAGTTGGAAATAAACATCCTTTCATATTTTTTCGAATAATACTGGCCTGCTGTCAGTTTAGACAACAACTCTTGTGGGTGAGACAGGCAATAAAGATCGGTGCTAGACTGAGAATTAATAGTAGACTTAAAATCGCTGCAAATATGTAATGACCCATTCTGCTTTTAATGACCACCATAGGGGCAAAGCTAAGGGCAGTATCAACTTACTTCATCAAAATGTCAGGGGAATAAAGAATAAAGTAGATGAGCTATTAGCATGTTTAGATGGTCTCAAAAATAAAAATGAGATTGATATACTCTGTCTGTCTGAACACCATGTAACTGTGGGGATAGATACTGTCAGTATAAATGGGTATAACTTAGCATCTTTTAGATCTAGGATGGATAAAGGAGTAGTTGCCATTTTCATAAGAAAGGGTATAAATACAGAACTGTAGAAGTAAGCAAATTTTGTGTTGATCAGCACTTTTGAGGTTTGTGCATGTGAACTTCAGCTAGGTAGTATTGATATTAGCAACAGTGTACAGGTCCCCATTAGGAGACTGGGAGCTGTTCATAAAAAAGTTTGACTCCCTATTATGCTGTCTGTCAGACAAAAAGAAGAAGTTATTAACCTGTGGTGATTTCAATGTTAACTTCCTAAGGAATTCTGATAGGAAAAGTGAACTAGAAGTGTTATTAACAACATGTAACTTAGAATCAGTGGCCAATTTCCCTACACGTATAGCTCAAGACAGCAGCACTCTAATAGATAATGTATTTGTACAGAAAGAGGATGTAAAACACTCATGCTTTCCCTGTGGTAAATGGATTGTCAGACCATCATGCACAACTGATTAACTTATAAAACCTAATGGGGTGTTCAGTTCACAAACCATGAAAGTGAAAGTCTGAGGTTGCTCAACCCGGTATCTACAGAGCACTTCAGAGTGAGTTTAAGAAATGTCAATTGGGGAGACGTATATAATGAGCCAAATGCTAATGATAAATGCAACATATTTGTTGATAAATTTATATTCTTTTTTGAACATTGTTTCCCAAATAAAATTACTGAATGTAACACCACACACTTTTCAATGAAATCTTTGATTACTACAGGTATGAAAGTGTCTTCAGAAAGAAAAAGAAAACTGTATGAGACAGCAAGAACTAGTAAAGATACAGAAGTAGTTTTACACTATAAAAATTATTGTAACATACTGAGAAAAGTTGTAAGGAAATCAAGAAATAAGTATGTAAGAGAAGAAATTAACAAATAAAATAAAATCAATATGGAATGTTGTTAGAAGGGAGACAGGAAAAGTAACCACTGGGGAAGGTAGCATTACTATGAAGGAGAAAGAGACCATCCTAACCAACAGTACACAAGTAGCTAATGTATTTAACAACCATTTCTTATGTGTAGGAGAAAAAATTGGTGAGAATAGTTCAAAAGAAAAAACCAGGCAGTACATGGAAGAGTCTGTTTTGAAAAAATTAAGTCAGATTAAGTTTCACCTAACAACCTCTTGCGAAATAAGTAAAATTATAAAATCTTTGAAAAATAAATGTTCTGTTGGAGTATATGACATCTCTAATAAGATATTAAAACAATGTGGAGCAATTACAGCTGATGTTCTGAATCACATATGTAATGCATCACTAACTCAAGGTTTTTTTCCCAGACAGGTTAAGATATGCCATAGTCAGGACTGTCTACAAAAAAAGGGACACCACAGATGTCAATAATTATCGGCCAGTGTCCATGCTTACAGCATTTTCAAAAATCTTTGAGAAAGTAATGTACTCAAGAGTGGGTAGCCATCTCAACAGTAACGGGATACTTAGTAAATCACGGTTTGGATTTCAAAACTACGGTTACACTGAGAGAGCAATATACAGTTTCATTGTCCACATAATAGAGTCTTTAAATAGTAAAATGTCACTAATAGGAATTTTCTGTGACTTGTCCAGAGCATTTGATTTTTTGAACAATGACATTATGTTACAGAAATTACAATTCTATGGTATAAATGGAATAGCATGTGAGTGGCTTAAGTCATACCTACAGAACAGGAAACAAAAAGGTTCTTTATATGGGTGAAGTGATTTATTTAAATAAGTTTGCCACTTCATCTAACTGGGGTGAAATTACATTAAGTGTTCCACAGGGTTCAATCATTGGTCCCCTTCTGTTCTTGATATATGTGAACGACATCCCTGAAACAAGAAGCTGAACTGACACTGTTTGCTGATGATACAAGCATCATTATTAATCCAATAAAAGAAACTCCAATTGAAAATGATGCAAATAAGGTCTTTGGAAAAGTCATTAATTGGTTTTCTGCAAATGGGCTTGCTCTAGACTTTGAAAAAAAAAAAACACAGTACATCTAATTTTCTGCTGCAAAAAGTACAGTTCCTTCAATAAATATAACACATCAACAGATGTCAGTAGACAGGGTAGAGCATACTAAGTTTTTGTGTGTATATATAGATGAGAATCTTACTTGGGAAATTCATATTTTGGATCTTCTAAAGCGACTAGATTCAGCAACTTTTGCAATCAGAATAATTGTCACCTTTGAGGACGTAGAAATTAGTAAGCTAACATACTTTGCATACTTTCACTCTCTGGTGTCATACGGAATAATATTTTGGGGTAACTCAACATTTAGACTGCTCGAAAGAAAGTGGTTAGCATAATGTGTGGGGTTCATAGTCGCACATCTTGCAGGAAATCTTTTTCAAAGATTGGGAATTCCTACAACAGCCTCACAGTACATTTATTCACTAATGAAATTTATTCTCAGCAACATGGATCAGTTTAAAAACAACATTGACATTCATGATTATAATACCAGAAAAATGAAAGACTTACACTATCCTTTACTCAACCTATCTTTGACACAGAGGGGGGTAAAATATGCTGCTATAAAATTTTTTGACAAATTACCAGATGAAATAAAATGTCTGACAGACATCAGTAATAGCTTCAAAAATAAATAGAA
Source organism: Schistocerca piceifrons (assembly GCF_021461385.2). Taxonomy (NCBI): domain Eukaryota; kingdom Metazoa; phylum Arthropoda; class Insecta; order Orthoptera; family Acrididae; genus Schistocerca; species Schistocerca piceifrons. The sequence continues at coordinate 15,064,072 of NC_060149.1, forward strand.
ATCATATCTCCTTGACAACTCTTTGTATACCATAGATGAATTCTTGAATAGGAATAAATAAATCTATTAATATAGTATATGCATGTTGTGCCATTTAAGGGAATGGGATAAATAGAAATATTAATCTTGAACACTGTACTGTAATATATATTAAAAATCTTGTATCATATGTGCATTTCTTGTGCACTTGACACATTCCACACCATACTAACTAACTAACTAACTAACTAACTAGCCCATTGACTGGTGGAAACTGGAGAAATAACGCCTTGGTCCTGGAGCAAAGCGACTATCACCCGAACAGCCGCATGAACTGCAAGCTTGGCAAAATTCACATAACACTTCAGAGAAATGCGAGTCGTAAAGTTACAAGCACATTCGGGGATTGGTTTAAGTATCTCTTTACACGAAGTGCACATGGCATCAAGATCAGAAAAAGGCACTGTGGTTGGCAATAAATTAACTTGGTTCTCTACTACGACCCAAAACTGGTAAAATCGTCGTAAGCCGGAAATGTTAGTAGCATTCTGGAACCACAGCACTAACAAGGAGAGGTCCCCACGGGTAGGAATGACTTTCTGAAACCATCATATGGCGGTGTCGGTTAGGGATCCCAGGTATCCCATGCTGCAGGCTTTCATCAAAGTGAGTGCCTTGTTCGAGAGTAATCAATGACAGATAATTTTGTGTGTTACTCTAGGGCCTTATAATCAACACAGTTACTTCAAGTGGTCATGCAGTGTAGTGGTTAAAGTATGTAGTTGATACGATGAAGGTGGTGTGTTCGAATACAGGTAGAAGTGACTTTGATCATTATTTTTATTCTGTTAATTGGTTCAAATGTATTTTTTTTATTTCTAATTCTTTGCCATATCATTTTAATGTTAATACTATAATTTTTATTTGCTCTCATTTCACTTTTGTAGCACTCTTTCTACATTTTGAATCTTTGTCCATGTGATATTAATTATTCTTACTTCATCTGGTGCAATATTTAATAGTTCAAAAATACCTATTCCTTGATTTAGCAACAAAAGGTAAAATATGGTATCAATATTCATATTGATTGTGCAATAGTCACAAAAATTTATTTTTTGTTGAGATGTGTACATTTTATTGGATGGTAATCATCATACAAACAAGTAAAACAAATTCTCCGCATGCCACGGAAACAATATAAACACCATCTTTCTACATTCACATTATTTCTTCAACAAATTCGAAGGTAAGCAAACTTCAGTAATATTATGAAACACTGTTTCTTCATGCCAGGCATAGTGTATCATATTACTAAAAGCTGGTGCACCAATGAGTTGAATGGATTTTGACTGCAAATTCATATTTAGCAATTCTGCATTTATCTTTAAGTAATTCAGATGTGCCTCTTAGTGTTTTTATCAGATTTTTCACCTAACAATAAAAATATACATCACATGGCTGACGTGGGAGATAGTGACTGCAATAACATGGATGAAAATATAAAATGATAGAACAGAAGAAATTAAATCAAAGTTAATACATATAAATTATTAATATCCCAAGTAAAAAGGGTCCCAATGAAGAATGAATGATAGAAAGAAAAAGTGAGAGCAAATAAAAATGTAAATACGATGATCAAATTGACACAGCAAATGATTACAAATTAAAATAATAATAATAATAATAATAATAAATAAAAAAATAAAAAATATTAAAGTAATTTCAATTAAGATTTAAAAATAAAAATTTAGTATCCTCTGATTGAATTTGAAACGCCCATCTTCAGCAGCTCAGCTATGTGCTTTAACCACAATGTTACACCACTGCTTGAAATAACTTTGTTACTTATAAGGTTCCAGAGTAACATGAAAATTTTTTTCCATCAATTATTTGCGAACAAGGACCCAGTTTAATGAAAACCTGTAGGATGTGACACCTGGGACCGTAACCCACATCACTCGTGGTTTCAAAAAGGCCATCCCCTACCTGGGGGCCTCTTCCTGTAAGAAGATACTGGGCCCATTGCAGCAGAGGCTAACTGAGCCTGCTCACTGATTAAAGACATTGCAGAGCTGTCGTCTAGTTGGAATTCCACTGACTGGACGATTCGCGTCGGGTCCAATCTGAGCCTCCATGGTAGCACGGAAACTACAGACTCTGCAGCCGTAATGAAGCAGACAGCAATGTCGTCTTCAGGTCACAGCCGAGTATGCAGTGAACAGACCACTTGCCGACACACGACGGCCATGTAACCACTACTGCCATAGGCCCGGCCGTCCGTCGCACGGTGTTGGCATCCACTTCTGGTGTGACTACTGCTGCAGTCAGGGTCGGACGGGAGATTCTTTGACGTACATTGTGGTGCTGAGGAGGGAGGGTGATTCTGCCCCACCTGATTAAAAAGAAGGGTAAACCAATGCTGCTGCAAAGGGAGCAGAAGAATAGATGTAAGAAAAAGGAAAAGGACACCAGTGATCTGTATGTTTGTGAACTCGAGTGAGACTTAGAAGCAGAATTAGAGGATGAGTCAGAATGCTCAGATGAGCACTGCTTGTGGTGACAACTAAAAACTCTGGAAAACTGAATTTCATTTGAAAACACATGCTGAGCTGCAGAAGCAACCTTGAAAGATTTATCAATTTTAAGCACTTCATCCAAGACTTGCATCAGACTTGGTTGCGACCCCTTCCCCCTCCAGGTTGTCGTGTGCAAAAATAATGATGAAAACTCCAGTCTCCCGACAGCATTACACATTCTGTGTAACAATACTGAAACTGCGTAACTGTACTTGCCATCTACTTAGCAATTACTTTGCTCCAAGATTTATTTCTTGAACTCCAAAAGAAAAGAAAAACAGAAAAAGCTTATTTTTTGTGAACTGACCTGCACACCAGCAAAAGCAGCCTGAAGTGAGTCAATCCAAGATGTCTGTATAGCACCACTGTACATATCGACATTTACGTAAAGTGGATGGTCACCGACACCTCTATTGCAGTGAGGACGCCTGGAAAAATAGAAATATGTTTATGTGATTCAGACTGTGAACTAGTAATTTTTAAGGTCAGTAGAATTAAGTCCTCAGAAGTAGTTTTGGGATTTGTAAGACATTGTAATTTTACATGTAATTTCCAATACAAACAAATGAATTAATGAGCCTAAAAGTGTTTGTGTTATGCATATAAAGGTGGAAAAACAAGCCACAAATTATAGAACCAAAGAAAGAGCACCTAATTAAATGTAAACATACGAACAACCCTCTGCCCCCACTTAACCCTGCACCCCACGCTCTCTTCTGATTTTGTATAATGAAAATGTTTTGGAGACTATTTTACTCTTAGTGTGATGGCTGCCATAATAGAATCTTCATTGTCACATGACACATAGTGACTCATCAATGATTACAGTTGTATGGCTACATAAGTATACATAAAAACAACATAAACACATGTAAAAAGATAAGCACACACATGCCAGCATGCTACAACATAAAAAGTTAAATAGGTGTTATACTTCATCCTCTTTCTTAAATTTTTCCACAGTGTTATAACATTTTCTTTTTAAGTATTTGTAGTGTTTGTTTCTATAGTTTATAAATATGGGTGTATATAAAAAGAACATACCTCCATTAAAAGGACACGTGTACACACACACACACACACACACACACACACACACACACACACAAAGATCATACGTACATATGAGAGGAATCATATTTCCTACTTGCCCTCATTTATAAAATCTTCCACACTTAATAATATTTGCTTTTTAAATATATTTCAATGTTTGCTTCTGTGGTTTCTAGCTTCCACTCCTTAAACAATGACTGTATTTTATTGCTAAGCTTCAAAGCCATGTAATATGGGACATTTTCAAATAAGCTAAGTCTATGACAAAGTAATGTGTAATTTGATCTAGGCCTTGTTTTGTAAACATGTGTAAGAGATTTTCCTTCAAAAATATGTGATTTTTTTAGTTCAAAGAGGAGTATTTAATATACAAATATAGAAGGAATTGCCACTAAGTGAAGTTTTATGAAAAAATGTCTACACAATTGCCTATTGTTTGTTTCCATCATAGCTCTGATGATTTTTTCTGTAACTTGAACATGCTGTGAAGGCTTGCTTTTTCAGAGCCCGAAACAATTATGCCATATCCTACAACTGATATAAAATATGCACGATAAACAATGTTCTTAACAATTAAGTCAGTTATTTTATTTAAAACATCCAATGCATGAACAAAACTGTTTAATCACTTCACTAAGCAATCCATGCGATCAGTCCAATGCAAGTTTTTGTTTACAGTAACTCCAAGAAATTTAACGAAGTCTACAGCAATCAGTCCTCTCCCCTCATAATTTAACTGTGATATATATTCAACATTCCCCCCTGAAATGTATGACTGGTGTTTCTGTAAGGTTCAGTTTCATAGCATTATTCTTTATTCAATTTGCAAGTACTTGAAGAGGTTGTTTTGTATTCTGTGATAGTTCTTCATTGATTTTACAGCAAAGTATTGCTTTTGAGTCATCTGCATACAAGACTGTTTCTGAAGTTACCTTTAATGACATGTTTACGTAATAAATTAACATTAACTCTTCTAGTATGAATCACTGGGGCACACCTGCTTGAAATTCCTTTCGACTACAACAGGATTTCTCACATTTTTGTTGTATAATAAGACTCTGTTTCTGAGATAGATTCTCTATAAGCCATAAGCAGCCTTTTGAGAAACAACAGCTTATGGTTTATGGTATCAGTGATGTCACAAAATACACTGCGTATGCATTAAGTAACGCATATCCAGTGTTAGCGAGGCATTTGCTTACTTTAGTGATTAGTTCATTAACAGCAAGAACAGTACTTTGCCCCTTCCTACATACATACATGCATACAATACATACATACATACATACTGGTTATTAAAAATAATGTTTTTTTCTGTATTATTTTTCTAATTGATTACGCACTGTTTACTCAAATATTTCAGAAAGAAATGATAATGTTAATACTGGGCAGAAATTTCCCACCTCATTCTGTCTCCTTTTCCACAGATACATCAAACTTCTGCATATTTCAGACAGATGGGAATGCAGCCCTTATCAAATGATTGATTTATTACATGGCAGAGTTGGGGTGCAAATATTGTAGCATCCTCTTTTTATCATTTTTGCTGGAACTTCATCCCAGTCCACAAATTTAAGATTTTTATAAGGATTTTATAATGCTAGCCACTTTATCAGAGAATACATGAGTGAATTTAAAGTCTCCACATCTGGGTTGCATTATTGGGATTTACTTGACGAGGAGAGAAATTATCAATTTTGCTAGAAATTGTGAAGTACAAGATGAATTCTTCACAAATCTGTCTCAAACTTATAACAGTTTCTCATCAATTTTTAATTTAGGGTTAAAATGTGTTGTTTTTCAGCACCTATTTCAGTCTTGACAATCCATCATACAGATTTTGATTTATTTATAGCACTTAAGGTGACTTTATCGTTTGCCATTTGTTTCGCTATTTAAATACTTTGTTACATATTATTCTGTATTTGTTTCCATACATGAAAAACTCTGAATCACAGTTATATGTTTCTATGTGCAGTTTCCTCTTTCTAACACTAGACATCCTAGGCATGACTACACCCTTAATAACATACAAAACCTCAGTTATCCAAGAGTTTGTTTTACTGTATTTGTAACATACTGTTACAAAGGGGAAACAATCACTGAAAATACTTATGAATTCTTTCACTGAAAAGTGGTTGCGGAATGACCAGGAAGTTTGTTCAGTTTTGAGACAACTACATCACATTCCAATGACTAAAGTGCCTGACTTTTATTCCAATTTGGTAATGAGAGAAAGAGAGCCGAATGGTGTTTTATCTACATTTAGCAACGAGATACAAAGGGTTAAACGAGTAACTCCGCGCGCGCAAGCGCGCGCGCGCGCGCGCACGCACGCACGCACGCACACATCGCTTTTCGCAGATTTCTACAGCGAATATTACCACATTTGATAGCCTGTGCATTCTTTCCGTGTATATATAACTTCACGCACCTCCACTTTCAGACAAAGACAATGAGACTCTGTAAACTGTTCAGGTACTAACCAGTGTACTGCACTGTCCAAATACTGTTTTGTCAGGCTATGCTGAGGCATGCCCACACCCTTAATAACATACGAAACCTGCATGAAGTTTTCAGAATATACACACATCAAATAAAGTTTTGCTTCACCCCGGTACCCAGAACTTCTGAAGATAGACGTTGACTGTGGATATTTTATCACAGACACAGTCCCTTTGACTGTTCAGAGATGACACTAAACCCAGCCAAAGATGTAAACAACCATGCATGAGCAGTGCCTATTAGATCGAGGGTGTCCAACAGCCGATCAGTTCCAGTCATAGCACCAGGAAGGAGACACAGCTCGTGTTGTCTGTATTTCAACCACACCTAGACGGTCAATAATGCAGTTCGATCACGTTCGAATTGCTACTTTGTGCCAGTAAGGGCTCTCAACAAGGGAAGTGTCCAGGTGTGTCTGAGTGAACCAAAGCGATGTTGTTCAGACATGCAGAAGATACAGAGAGAGACAGGAACTGCTGATGACGTGCTTCACTCAGGCCGCCCAAGAGCTACTACTGCAGTGGATGAACACTACCTACGGATTATGGTTCTGAGGAACCCTGACAGCAATGCCACCATGTTGAATAATGTTTTTTGTGCAGCCACAAGATGTCGTGTTATGACTCAAACTGTGTGCAATAAGCTGCATGATGCGCAACTTCATACCCGACATCCACCTTTGCAACCACGACACGATGCAGTGAGGTACAGATGGGTCCAGCAACATGCCGAATGGACTGCTCAGGATTGGCATCACGTTCTCCTCACCTATGAGTGTCGCATATGCCTTCAACCACATAATCGTCGGAGATGTGTCTGGAGGAAACCTGGTCAGGCTGAACGCTTTAGACATACTTTCCAGCGAGTGCAGCAAGGTGGAGGTTCCCTGCTGTTTTGGGGTGACATTATGTGGGGCCAACATACGCCGCTGGTGGTCATGGAAGGTGGCGTAACGGCTGTACGATACGTGAATGCCATCCTCCAACCGATAGTGCAATCATATCGGCAGCATATTGGTGAGGCATTCGTCTTCATGGACGACAATTCGCACCCCCATCGTGCACATCTTGTTAATGACTTCCTTCAGGATAATGACATCGCTAGACTAGAGTGGCCAGCATGTTCTTCAGACACGAACCCTATAAAACAAGCCTGCGATAGATTGAAAACGGCTGTTTATGGACGATGTGACCCACCAACCACTCTGAGGGATCTACGCAGAATTGCCGTCGAGGAGTGGAACAATCTGGACTAACAAAGCCTTGTTGAACTTGTGGATAGTATACCATGACAAATACAGGCATGCATCAATGCAAGATGATGTGCTACTGAGTATTAGAAGTACCAATGTGTACAACAATCTGGACCAGCACCTCTGAAGGTCTCGCTGTATGATGGTACAACATGCAATGTGTGGTTTTCATGACCAATACAAAGGGTGGTAACGATGTTTATGTTGACCTCTATTCCAATTTTCTGTGCAGGTTCCGGAACTCTTTAAACTGATGTGATGCAAAACTTTTTTTGATGTGTGTATTATGATAAGTGATACTCCACTCACCAAAGAGAAAAAATGAAGTAAAGCTGGATTTCCACATGCAAAAGAAGTGCTGTCACAGTAAGAGAGCCAGTGGTGCCACAAGATATGACTTCCACACACTACAGTCAAAATAATATCAGCACTGTTTTCAGTATGACAACTAATTGATTCACTGTGCATGTTATGCTCATAAAGCTAAGAACTAAATAAGAGGAATACAAGTCATAAATATTGGATCCAAAAGTGGAGGGAAGAAAGGTAACAGTTTAATGGCTCAGCAAAAATGAGGTCATTAGATACAAAGCACAAACTCTGTTTGGGGAAAAAAATCAGCTGTGTGTGTGTGTGTGTGTGTGTGTGTGTGTGTGTGTGTGTGTGTAGGACGGAAACCAACACAAGGAAACTGAGGAAACTCTAAGTCTAGATACTGGACAGTGACTAACCAGTTCACCACTTCAGTTGGTCCCTATAGTGTATGACAAGCAAATGTAATGTGTGCACTAAGCTCATCTTAGAGTTCATCAGTGTGTTATCATACTTTTAGGAAGTTAACAGGTACTACATACAGCTGGTGTTTAGACATACATGTCCCAATAATTGGAGCTTACACCAAACCTTTTATATTGTCTTTAGCCTACAGGATGTTCTCTCATGACTCCAATTATCAGACCTTAAATAATAACACGACAGATTAAATTGTCATTACCAGAATATTAACATACTGTCAAGTTCTAATTAATTGTAGACCTTTAAATTTCTTCACTTTTGGATGAAATAACCTGCTGGCGAACTAGGAATAGCCCTCTATGTAAGCAAAAAACTGAACTGTGAAGGAACTATCTGAATGGGATGGAAATCAATATTTGTGATGTGCATGTACAGAAAAACAAATTAGTACCATTTCAGAAAAATTGATGACTTATTCACGAGCAAGAGATTCACAAATTGAGCACTTCATTAATGCAATAGTCCACCATTGGCCCCTATGCAAGCAGTTATTCGGCTTGGTATTGATTGATAAAGTTATTGGATGTCCTCCTGAGGAATAGAGAGGGTGTTGGGTTGTTTGGGGGAAAAGACCAAACTGCGAGGTCATCGGTCTCATCGGATTAGGGAAAGATGGGGAAGGAAGTCGGCAATGCCCTTTCAAAGGAACCATCCTGGCATTTGCCTAGAGCGATTTAGGGAAATCACGTAAAACCTAAATCAGGATGGCCGGATTGAACTGTCGTCGTCCTGAATGCGAGTCCAGTGTGCTAACCACTGTGCCACCTCGCTCGGTCCTGAGGAATATCATGCCAAATTCTCTCAAAGTGATGCATTAGATTATGAAAATCCTGAGCTGGTTAGAGGGCACTGCCCATAATGCTCCATACATTCTCAACTGGGGAAAGATCTCATGATGTTGCTGGCCAAGGTAGAGTTGGATAAACATGAAGGCAAGCTGTAAAATCTTCCGCCGTGTGTGCACGAGCATTATGTTGCTGAAATGTAAGCCCAAAATGGTTTTTCATGAGGGACAATGGAACAAGGAATATCATAAACATACCTCTGTGCTGTAAGGCCGCCACAGATGACAACCATAGATGTCCTGCTATGAAAAGAAATGGCATCCCAAACCATCACTCCTGTTTGTTGGGCCGTTAGTGGGCGACAGTCTGATTGGTGTACCACCGCTATCCGAGGCATTTCCAGACATGTCTTCACTGGTCACTGGGGCTCAGTTTCAGGACTCATCACTGAAGACAATTCTACTCCAGTCAATAATGTCCCATATTGAAACATGTCTGGAGATGTCCTGGATAAGGGCGGGATACCAATCTGTCGCCCACCGCCCCGCTTATGGAGTGACAACCTGGAGCAATGGTCTGGGGTGCCATTTTATTTCACAGTAGGATCTCTTTGGTTGTCATCTGCAGCACCCTTACAGTGGTATGTTGATGATATTTTGCACCCTGTTTTGTTGCACTTCATGGCAAGCCATCTTGGGCTTACACTTTAGCAAGATAATTCCCGTTCGCACACGGGGATTGTCTTCAAACTTAACAAACCCTATCTTGGCCACCAAGGTCATTGAAACTTTTGCCAATTGAGAATGTTTGGAGCATTACAGTCTAACCAGCTCAGTATTTTGAATATCTACCGTGCCAACTGGACAGACTTTGGCATGGTATCCATGAAGACATCCAACAACTGTATAAGTCAATGCCAGGCCGAATAACTGCTTGCAAAGCACCAGAGGTGGATGAACGCATTATTGACTAGCTGAGTCTGTGAAGCTCTTTCTCTCTAAGAAATTAACCACTTTTTCTGAAACGGTAATCATTTGTTTGTCTGTACATATACATCACATCTACACATTACTGTCCAATTTGGATAATTCCTTGATGGTGCGTCATTTTTCTGTTAAGAGTGTATTATTAGCGAATCAATTTTATACATTTACCTGCAATGTAACTTACACATAAACAAGCCTTACAAATAGATTTTACAAACTTCATTTACAGTTAGGGCAAAAATTTGTTGTAATATACTCTGAAGAGAAATGGCAAAATTAGAAAAATTCAAGAAATTTGTGAATAAAGTGTATAAATAGAATACCATGCATTTGGTAACTTACACTTTTATCTTTTTGCTATAATGATAGGAAGGGTGCTCTCATACAGCTTGAAATGCTTACAGTTTTATGCAAGTAAATAAATATGTCCACAACACAGAAGTTGGTTTGAACACTTTAATGCATTACCAGATACTGCCTTACTGGAGATACAATGTGTTTGACTTCATCTGGCGTTTGAACTGAGTTACCCATCTACTTCTAGGGTGACAACGAGTTTAGCATAGATTCTAAACTATGTTGCAGCTTGGTAGCTTTCAGGTACGCAAATTATTGCCAAACATGAAACTAACTATATATAACAACAAAAAAATCAACTGATCAAGAGGTACAAAATAAAGCAAACATATTTACAGATCAAGACAATTATAAGCAAGATGAAAACAAAAGCTGTGGTCACAAATCTAAACAGGATTATCACTGCATTAGAAAATCTGATATTTTTTTATAGAAAATGTGTCAGTGGTCATCATAGAGTTGCCAACAACTTCAGTAATTATGTTTTTATTGCCTGCTGCATATTTGAAGATACTACTGTAATATTCCATTCCAAGCTGACATAGTGTGTAAGTCAATAATAAAGCAATGTCAGTCAATAATAAAGCAATGTAAGTCAACACACAGGAGAACCCTTTGGTATTTCAATTTTTCTGAACTCAAAAACTGAATAATCCAGTGTACAATATAACTACAATACCAACATCAGATTTCACACTTCCAATTAGAACAAGTGTTTTATCTCAGAATATATTAGTGAACACACAATAATAAAGGAACACAACTTACCCTCTGCGCATATATCGTTTAATGTTCTTGTAGGCCTCTGAAAACATGGCGTAGTCACTGGCATCACCAAACAGCACAAATGACTTCAGAAGGTACTCGTAGTACGAATCCAGCCCAGCACCGAGCCCACTCTGATGACCCAACCAGCGACCAGATTCTGCATCTATCACGTTGCCTGCATGTGCGACACTAGCGTTTCACATCTGGCAACATGCAGTTTAAAATCACTGCATGTGAAATTTAGGGGTGGGGACAACAAGCACAGCTGATATGTTGTTTCATATTACATCTCTCAACTGAAAATGAGAGAAACAACACCATATGCAAAACTGGCGGTATGTTTTTGAGCTTCCAGCCAAGATGAGAATTCCACTTTTGCACATAATATTTCGATGCATTACATAACCATCTTTTTCGAGTGCTGTGAAAAGTAATTTCATGCATGGTAACAGCACTTCCCAAATTCGGCATGGTAAGTCATTGAAATGTTGCGCAAAAAAATGTATTCATCACTCTAGAAAACCCAAATATACACCAACAATCAATTTTATATATATATATATATATATATATATATATATATATACACACACACACACACACACACACACACACACACACACACACACACACACACACACACACAAAAACAAACAAACACAAACACACACACACAAAAAATTCAAGCCTTCGCAACAAACTGTTGCCTCATCAAGAAAGAGGGGAAGGAGACGGAAAGACGAAAAAGGATGTAGGTTTTAAGGGAGAGGGTAAGGAGTCATTCCAATCCCAGGAGCGGAAAGACTTACCTTATATATATATATATATATATATATATATATATATATATATATAAAAAATAGAGGGAAACATTCCACGTGGGAAAAATATATCTAAAAAGAAAGATGATGAAACTTACCAAACAAAAGCGCTGGCAGGTCGACAGACACACAAACAAACACAAACATACACACAAAATTCTAGCTTTCGCAACCAATGGTTGCCTCGTCAGGAAAGAGGGAAGGAGAAGGAAAGACAAAAGGATATGGGTTTTAAGGGAGAGGGTAAGGAGTCATTCCAATCCCGGGAGCGGAAAGACTTACCTTAGGGGGAAAAAAGGACAGGTATACACTCGCACACACACACATATCCATCCACACATACACAGACACAAGCAGACATTTGTCAGCTTGTGTCTGTGTATGTGTGGATGGATATGTGTGTGTGTGCGAGTGTATACCTGTCCTTTTTTCCCCCTAAGGTAAGTCTTTCCGCTCCCGGGATTGGAATGACTCCTTACCCTCTCCCTTAAAACCCATATCCTTTTGTCTTTCCTTCTCCTTCCCTCTTTCCTGACGAGGCAACCATTGGTTGCGAAAGCTAGAATTTTGTGTGTATGTTTGTGTTTGTTTGTGTGTCTGTCGACCTGCCAGCGCTTTTGTTTGGTAAGTTTCATCATCTTTCTTTTTAGATATATATATATATCACAAACACAATATCTTTCTCAAGTTTCTAAGTAGGAGAATGCATAAAAAATTGCTAAAAAATATTAGTCCATTTACTACTGGAAACTTTGCTACAAGTACAGAATGGAAGATGTAGTGAATTCTGCTTGGAACAGCAGGGTCACAATAACAGAAATAATGGAAGGTTAGAATTTTAACGTATATTAGTGATTGAGCATCAGCACGAATTGGGAAGGAAATGGGCTATTATTTTGTTGTAGGAACCACTCCAGCAAATCTGCACATGGTATGGGAAAATTACAGAAATTATAAATCAGGATAACCACTTGGGTATTTAATCTATGCTCCTCTTAAATAAGAGCATTGGCTACGCACTGTACAACCTCCATTCATCAAGTTATTCAAATGTCGAATAGAATATGTGGGAATGTGCAAGTTTCGTAGTACTGCTGTGGTAAGTGAACTGTGTTGTGTTACACCTTCTGTGCCAAAGTTTCCCAAATGAGTAAAATGACAGAGTTGAAAACAGCTGGTATGATGTCAACGGGAAACTATGTTTTTATTTATTTGTTTAATTTTATTTAAATTAAAACATGAAATTTTTCTGTGCTGAAAGCCACATCACACCTGATATTATCTAATCTGGTCCCTACAAGGCTGTGAAAACCGATATCTCATGCTTGTTAACGGAGTAAAATATCTACTGCACAAAAGGGTGGGTCAAATCTAAAAACTGGAAAACCAGAGGGATAAAAAGAAGAATTCTTTGCACAGGGGAGTGGTCATGGGTCCCAGACCCAGGAGTAAAGCAAAACATTATAACTAACATTAAAGACAAGGGATTTGTAAGTTTATACTTAGTACAAAGGGCCAAAAGAAGAGGGCATTCCACCAATATACGTGATACTGACAGTCTGGCTCCACAACCATATTGTGGGGGTGGCTTGTTACGTAAGAGAAAGCAATGGGTGAGCCTAGTTAGACCGATGCGTAGATGGCATAGGACAGTGGACTCCTTTTGAGAGGAATGGAAAGAAGACTGTAAGACTGCAGTAGTCTCCTTGATTGTGTGGAGTTTATTACTGAGAGCAGCAGTGCACCATATGTCACTCTAATTTTGGGCAACAAGAGATTTGATGTGAACCCGCATATCTGCATCTGGAATTGTGAAAGGGAATGGGAGGGTAAGTACCTGTCCCACAAGCCAAACGGTCAGCCAGTTCATTCCCCGCGATGCCCACACGACTTGAGACCCAGAGAAAGGCAACTGAGCAGGTGGCACGGTAATGGGCAAAGTGAAGGTCATGGATAGCAGAGACCAAAGGATAATGAGAGTAGCATCAGTCTATAGCCTCCAGGCTGCTCATTGAGTTGGTACGTATTAAAACACTGTGGAGGGAGGCCTGAGTAACAAAATGGAGGGCCCTGTTAATGGCTAGCTGCTTTGCTGTGAACACACTACATGATCCCAGCAGTAAATGGTGTTCAACGCCAGTAGGAAATGTAAAAGTGTATCCTGGCTGATCTGTCGTTTTAGAACCATCAGTGTAGAAGTTGGTAGCACCCTGGAACTCTTCAAGGATGGAACATATGAGACACCGGAACACCACACAAGCACCAGAGACCTTAGGACCCTGGAATAGGTCAGTCCGAATCCGTGGTGAGGCAGAATCCAAGGAGAAGGGAGGGTGGGGGTGGGGGTGGGGGGTGGGGAGGGAGGGGTGGGGAGGAAATACATGGGGCACACTCCAGTGATTGGAGATGGAGATCCAGACAGATGGAAGTGAAATGTATTACAAATGGCAATTCACCCGACAACAGGTATCAGGAGGGAGACATCCCTCGTTTGCAAAGAGGATGGGGTACACGGGATGGTCAGGGAATCTTCGAATGGTGACTGTGTAAGAAATCAGAAGTTGGCTCCATTGTATTTCTAGAGCAAGAATCCTCCTTTCTGCGAGGAGGCTGTTGACAGCACTAGTGTGAAAGGCACCGATAGGCAGACGCATCCTGTGATGATGAACAGGGTCAAGTAGCTTCAGAGTGGAAGGAGCCACCGAGCCATAAACCTGACAACTGTAATCCAGTCTGGACAATACCAAAGCACGGTACAGATGGAGAAGAGTAGCATGGTCTGCATCCCAAAATGTGTGGGCCAGGAGGCAGAGAGTATTAAGCTTCTGCATGCATGTAGTCTTCAGGTGGCGAATATGGGGCAGCCACATCAGCTTTATTTCAAAAAGGTGGCCCACGAAATGGGACTGCGCTATATCTGTGTGCTAGTCGCCTAAATAAAGTTCTGGATCAGAATGTACTGTAGGCCTAAGGCAAAAATGTATAACCTGCATTTTGGAGGGAGAAAACTGGAAGCCACTGTAAAGGGTCAACGCAGAGGTGCATCAGATAGCACCTTGCAGCTGGCGTTCAGTAGATGCTACCGAGTGGGAGCTACACAAGATGCAAAAATTGTAGACATAAAATGCCAGGGTAACCAGAGGTCCAACAGAGGTTACAAGGCCACTGATGGCGCCAAGGAAGAGTGCGACACGTAACACAGAAGATGTGGGATACCATTCTTTTGAGTCCGAGGAGTGCTGAATGAGGTGCCAACTCTAACCCGGAAGAGCCGAGGGGGGTGGGGGGGTGGGGGGGTGGGGGGGTGGGGGGGTGGGGGGGAGGGGGTGGATAAAAACTTGTGAATAAAAATAGGAAGGGGAAAGGGCCTTGAAAGCCCCAGTCATGGAGGGTGTTAGTAAAAGCCTGTTGGATTGCTGTTTCCAATCTGAGTAAATGGTCAGTTGTAGATCATCCTTCCCAGAAGACACAATGATAGGGTGGCAAAAGGCACCGAGATTCGAGTACCCTACATAATCTGAAGCTGACGATCTTATCAAGCAGTTTAAAATGTATGTTGGTCAGGCAAATCGGTTGGTAGCTGTCGAGAGATGTTGGATTCTTCCCGGGCTTAAGGATGGGGATAACTACGCTGTCTCATCATAGCAAGGGGAAGGTACCCATGAGTCAAATACAGTTGTTGACCATAAGTAGATGTCTCTGGGTAACATCTAAGTGTTGGCCATCTGGTTGTGGATGGAATCCGGGACTGGGGCCACGTCATGTGAAGAGTTAAGAGCCTGCACAAATTCCCATTAATTCAGTGAAGGGTTCATTATAGGCTTCAGCTTGGTGGGGGTTGAAACAGAGGGGGGATTCCCCAACTCTGTCTTTTCTGCCGGAGAAAGGTAGCAGGATAGGAAGAAGGCACTGATGCTGTCGGAAAGTGTGTTGCATGGTGTTCTGCAAGGACCGATGGATCAGCACGCAGAGCACCCTGTACGATAAGCCATTATCCAGCTGATTGTCGCTGGCAGCCCTGAAGGCTATGGAGTTTGCATCAAACCAGCAATGAAGAGGCATATGTCCACAGGGAGGAAACATAGCACTCCCAGCATTCCTTTTTACTTTGCTTAATAAAGTAGCAGGCCTTAGCACGAAGACGCTTAACAGTGATAAGGTTGGTCTGTAAAGGGTTTCGTCATAATCATTGTAGCACCCATCAGCGGTCCTGGACAGCGACTCCTATATCCTTGGTTCACCACAGTACTGGTCAACGATGATGGGGACCTGAGGATAGGGCGATCGCAGTGCCAGTGGCATGAAGGATAGTGTCAGGGACTTCTCGCATGCCCGCATCAATGCAATTTGAGAGAGAGCTATCTCAGTGCATAGCAGATGTATATAAAGACCAACTGGCTCTGTGGAATGCCAAACGTGGGGGCCGTCTGCCTGGCGGTGGCAGGTGAACAATATAATCACTGGAAAGTGGTGACAGACACAAAAATAAACAAGAAAGAAGAACGAAAATACAACACTGCTGACATTCCTAATTTAAACTAGGTGTATGTGATGCTGTAAATATGATTCCCAATTACCAAATCGTGAATACGCCCGTACTAAAAATTTATCACCATAATGTGCAATCCCTGCGTAATAAGATGGATGAAATTAACATACTGTCAACACATGAACTTAATGATATCTCAGTGTTATGCATTTCTGAGCACTGGCTTAACCCAGAATTAATCCAGAATACGAAAATAAACAATTTTGTTTTGAGAATGAGATTTTCACTCTGCAGCGGAGTGTGCGCTGATATGAAAGTTTGGAAGGTAGGAGACGAGATACTGGCAGAAGTAAGGCTGTGAGACTGGGCGTGAGTCGTGCTTCGGTAGCTCAAATGGTAGAGCACTTGCCCGCGAAAGGCAAAGGTCCCGAGTTCGAGTCTCGGTTGGGCACACAGTTTTAATCTGCCAGGAAGTTTCAATTTTGTTTTGGCTGCTTACTACTGCAGGAAAAACAGCAAGCAGGGTGGGGTAGCAATTTACACAAAGGATGATGTAGATTTTATTGCACTACCTGACTTAACTAGGACAAATGTCGTAAAGGATTATGAAACTGCAGCTATAAAAATTACTCAGTTCAACCTGGTTATTGCTACAGTTTACTGATCACCATCCGGGAATTTTGAACTTTTCTTAAACAAAATGGAGTCATTGCTAAATAAAGTAAATAAAATGGATTGTGAATTGATAATCTGTGGTGACTTCAATATTGATTTCCTCACGAATAGTGGAAATAGGGAGACCATTTTGAACCTTGCAACATCCTACAATTTAAAGGCTGAAGTAAAAGCAGCTACCCGAGTAACAGAAACTTGCCTAACAGCTCTTGATGAGTTTCTAGTCAAGAAGAGTTTACACAACACCTCAATAAAAATTTTCAATGCAGGTTTTAGTGACCATCTTGCTCAAATGTTAAGCATAAAAGTACAAGGCAGTATTATTAACAACATGTCTTTCAGAACAGCATATCAAATTATAATCAGCATAATGTAAACTACTTCAACAACTTATTACAGGAAGAAAAATGGCCAGGAGTGTACAAAATGAATGATATAAATGAAAAATTCAATACTTTCATCGATACATTAACCCATTTCTTTGAACTTGCATTCCCACTGAAAACATTAACCATATGGGGAAACTCTAGAACAAACACCTGGATCACAAAGGGAATAAGGGTTTCATGTCAGAAGAAAACACTACTTCATGAAATATGTAACTCAAAAAATTCCTCACCTGAAGTATGCGCATACTATAAAAAAATACTTCAAAATATTAAGAAAAGTAATAAAAGCAGCAAAAATACTGCATAATGATGAAATCATTTATAATTCTGCTAATAAATCAATGGCTATGTGGAGTGTTATAAAAAAGGAATGTGGAGAATACAGACAATCTTGCAGAAATATAACACTATCACATAAAAATAAAAAAGTAACAAACCCCTTATAAGTAGCCAACACATTTAACAACTTTTTCACAGGTGTTGCTGATAATATGTTACAATCAAACTTTAAAAGCACCCAGGCAAATGAATACAAAATAAGTGCATGTAGACGATCAATGCACATCAGTTCTGTTTCACAAGATGCACTAGCTAAAGCAATGAAAGGTCTAAAAAATTCAAAATCTGCAGGTATTGATGTTAAAGAAGAGCGCATCAAACCTAACTGATGTACTCACACACTTATGTGACTGCTCACTTCAGACAGGCACTTTCCCCGAAGTGTTGAAAACATCAAAAGTTATTTCTGTATATAAAAAAGGGGATAAAGACAATGTAAATAACTACTGACCCATCACAATTTCCTCCTGCATCTCTAAAGTGCTGGAAAAAGTTATGTATTACAAACTTGTGAAATCTATAAATAAAAACAGCAAGGATCAGTAATGGGACCACTTCTATTTCTTCTGTACATAAATGATCTAAGCTTAAATGTTGATGCACACAAAACAGTCATATTTGCAGATGACACCACGATTCTACTAAAAGGAGACAACGATGAACAGTTGCACCAGACAGTAAACACGGTCACGAAACAACTTAGCAGCTGGGCACAGAGTAATTAGCTTGTAATAAACAGTAACAAAACCATTGCTCTAAAATTCCACAATGTTCCTAACAAGGACATGTTTATCCCATCAGTCTCTATCAATGACGAACCAGTTGGTAACAATACTGAAACCAAATTCTTAGGACTTTGGCTGCAGAGTAACATCAGTTGGAATAAGCATATTGAATATCTCAATACAGAACTGAGCAAAACATGTTACCTCCTTTGTTCATTAAAATCATGCTGTAGTGAGAAAACAGTATTGAATGCATATCATGCGTACTTTCATTTCCGTCTTAGATATGGGGTCACCTTCTGGGGAAACTCTAAAACAGCTAATAGCACTTTTAAACCACAAAAAAGGGCCATTAGAATCTTGTTTGGGTGCAAGCCTAGAGACTCTTGTAAACCCCTGTTTAAGAAATCTGGTATTCCCCCATTACCATGTGTATCCATTATGGAAACCCTTTTGTTCTTTAAATTAAATGTGATGGTTAAGGACTGGAGACTGCAAAAAAACTGTGATATAGATGATCACTTTACCAGACAAAACAGAAACTTACATATGACTCAAATCAGCACAGCACTGTGCCAAAAAGATACTTTTCATACGGGAGTTAAGCTTTATAACAAACTTCCTGAAAACATAAAAGCTATCCCAGAGGTCAATACATTTGAAAAATCTCTAAAGTCATATTTACAGTATAACTGCTTTTACTCCATTGAAGAATATTTAAATTTATGAAATGCGTTATATAAATACTTACGTGGAAAGTGTATTATTGTAACCTTAAATATGTATGCCTTGAAATGACTTTCAGCCTGTATATTTATAACTTGACTTGCCCAATGTCTTATGCATAAGCTGCTATGTAGACAACAGAACCAATAAAAAATACAATACACAAAGATCATCATGGGATGACCAATGTAGGGAAACCGCGAGTGCAGATGAGGAGACCGTGAGATCAATGGCAGAAAAGGCACCTCAAGTGGCACTGAAGTGGGTAGGGGAACCATCACTGAGGGGAGACAAATCAAAGTCTGCAATAAGCTGGTCAATTAGAAGACCCCTATCCATTGAAGTGGCACTATCCCATATGGATTGGCGTGCACTGAAATTGCTGGAGAGGAAATATGGGACGGGAGTTGCTTTATTGAGGTAGACAGTTCAACATAAGGAAGTGAGTGGTCTACCTGGGGGATGGTAGACATTGCAAAAGGTGAATGTTGGGGTCGTTTGCACTCTTACCACAATTGCTCCCAGGTTGTCTTGAAGGGGGATCCAGTCACTAGTGACAATGGTGCAAACCCAGTGCAAGACCCCTCCAGATGCTATTCCGGGGCTGGCATGGTTCCGACAGAACACCCAATAACCACCACACATTGGAGTGTCATCACGGAAGTGCATTTCTTGTAGAGCACGACGGAATGCAGAGTAAGAGGAAACAACTTCTTGTATTTTCGGTAGTTAACGATAATATCTGTTGGAATTCCAATGGATTAGCATGTGGTGAGAGTCCAGGTTAGATATGAAGAAGCCGAGGAGAGGTCATTTCACTCAGTCAGTGGTTGTCACTGACGAGGATGGGGTGACGTCCATAAATAAGATGTCAGACTCAGGTTGTGAGGAGTGAGATGGCAACCCCAGGGGGCACCAGAGGAGGGAGGGGGGCTCTCCTGGATCTTATGTTTCTTCTTCTCCTCTTTCAGAGGACGAGGAGGGCAAGGAACAGAGGGAGAGCAGGCTTCTGCAAGATCCACGGCCGAAAGAGAGTGAGCAACTCTCAGGTGCACAAATGGTGCATTTCATGGATGAGTTGTGATACTATACTTCCAGCCTGGGAGACGCAGGGGGAGAAGGGTCCAAGGGGGAATGCCATCACCAGTGGGTACTGAAGAAAGGGGGGGGGGGGGGCACTCCTTTGGCCAGGAGGGGGAGCTACAACCGGAGAGCAGGGCATGGGAACTGCAAGGGACGGGGAGGAGGAGGGAGAGGGGGATGGAGCTGGGGGTAAGGAAATGGGAGGAGGGGGAAAGGATTTCAATGAGGCAAAATCTGAAGAAATCTACACTGGGTGGAGTCAGTCATATTTCTGGTGAGCCTCACCATAAGATAGGCGATCCAGGGGCTTGTACTCTCTGACTCTCTTTGTTTTCTTGTTATTCATGCAGTCTGGCTAGCACGGACAGGACGATCACAACAATTTACACACAAAGATGGTGGAACACAGGTGCTTCCTTCATAAAGTGGTTGCTTTTTGAAAGTGTGTAACTGAGCTCTGTTACTGCAAAAGAAAGAGAAATAATTTAGATGTGAAGCATATGCTTATAGGATGGAAACAGAAAGTACGCTTAAAAATGTGGAAAACTGGGACGGACAACTTGTTATCATCTTTATCCCTTGCAGATGTTAGTAATGTACTACATTCTTCTCCAGGGCATTGCACAATAGAACCTATACAGTGTACCACTCACTGTAGCAGCTTGGAGCCTGTGTGATGGGGGATACTCGGAGTATGAGGTTGGCGATCATGTAGGGTGTGGATGACAAATCACAAGGTGCCATTGTGCTGGCCAAGTTTGACTGTTCACTACAAGCGACAATGCTCCAAGGTATTCCTGCACATTTGACTGTTCAAAGAGAGTGACAATGCTCCACGAGCTGGAACAGCCTGTTCTAGAATAATATTACTGTCGTGCATTTTAGAAGTTTAGGTGGGCACTTTACTGATCATTATTTACTTTCATAATATATCAATTATTATTGTGGATATCTGCAGATAACCTATGCACATCAGCATCTGCACATGATTTTATCTGCAAGGAAACAATTACTGTGTTTATTCTTAGCTATATACAAGGATATCCACGTCTGCACAGACCTTTAGATGCAGTAGAGTTATAGGGTGCATAACAATAAAGTCATGTACTTTACTGCAATGAAACACAACAGGAAGAAAATTCAAGAGGATGCTAGACTATAAACAAAAGATGAATGTATATCTTTGGCAGGATAGCAAGCAAGCTTTAAATATCAACAAAAGATGTGCCACAGAAATCATTCAAACCTGTGGATCAATGTGGTCACAGTCTGATGAGGTAAAGATCTCAGAGTTAACAGAACGTGATACATGACAAACAAGTTCCACTATAAGAAAATAATGTGGGACTTTAAACCAGAAATAACAGAAGTTGTATGTTACTAGAATTTTCTGAGAACCACACAATCATAATACTTAGCAAAATTTTCCAGATGAAATCAAAAAGGAAAACTTATTTGACAGATGGAACTAAAAATGAAATTACAACCTTTTTTATATAATGAAAGAAACTGCAAAGTATGTGATGCCCCTAAACCAGTTTTGAATAGCTACACATGATAAAGTAAAAAACTATAAAGAAATGGACTCAGCAGGGCGGAAGTCTGACATATAGAAAAAGTAATGTATCTTACAAAACATAGATTACACAGACACAGATGATGAATGAAGCAATTATTAAATAAAAGTATTTTTGCAAACAATAAAATAGATTGCAGATTCAAAGAAAACAAAAGAAAATCTAAAAAAGAATGAGACAAATTTTAACAAGTAGGAGAGAGTTCAGAGAAACAATAATAGGCACATGAGGAAATACGTTTAATTAAGTAAAACTATTTGGAAATGTGTTCCAGAGGACTTCAGCAGAAACAACAAACTTTTAACAAAGAGTAAAAATAGAAAACAATATGGAATATGAAGAAAATGGAAGTGCATTAGGTAGATGTTCCATCTGCCTTGCTAACAAAAGAACGAAAACAAAAAACGTACCAGCATTTGAAGACTACTTTAAATGTTTGTATAGTTCAAGTGATGAATCAGAAAAAAAGATACACAATAATAAAATTAATGGGAGTCCAGAAGTAAGTGTAGATGAGGTGTGCAAAGCTAACTGAGGTTCAAAACAAGACAATTCTCAATGCTGGAATTGCACTGCAAATAACAATTAACCTTCACAGGAAAGTAGTCGGACAAACTATTGGTTAATGAGCCTCTTCTCTGTAATGTACATCATGTTCACTAAAGTTATTATGATCAACACAATAATCATGTGTCTTTAACAGAGGAAAGTATCAAGCAAGCTTTAGACATGGATGCAGTATTTTGGACCTCTGGTAAGCTGTGCACACACATTACGATTTTATCTGGGCACCGCTGACCCAAGAGGACACCCAGCAGAGCAGCAGCAGCAGCACTTGTGTGATAGACTGTAAATTAATTTAGTCTTTGTTTTTGTTCACGTGCTTCTGCAAAGAAGCGAACTGTACATGTGTATTTTACTGTGTGGACTAGTGGTTAGAAAATTAATCTTAGTTTTTACATAAGTCTTGTGAATATCGTTGCGTAGGGAAGCTTCCTAGTGTAAATTTTCCATGTAGAGAAATTTATTTCTGTTTAATAGCTTGCAGTCTCAGAGTTCAGTGAGAAATCTGCACACCAGCTTTTAGTGTTACTTTATTCTCCTTTGGTATATTTTCAAACTCAGTAGGGTGATTTGACCTCATATCTATTTTATACACAGTATGATATGACTAGGGACTGTGCTTGTTGTGAGCAGACACAAGAAGAGTTGCCTACTGTCCGTAAACAGCTGGAAGCTGCATTGGCTACCGTCGACAAGCTTCTAGCTAATGCTCGAAGTTGTGGTGACATCGGGGAGCCAGCGACGAGACCTGTGACAAACTGGTGGCCCAGACATCACTGTGACTTACGATACGCAACATCTAACTGGTCCGTCCTTACTCCAGAGTGGGTGGCAGACAGTGGTGGGTTCGCGTGTCACTGGGTGAAGGCAAAAGAGGGAGCAGGCCGTGTGGCTGGCTTCCTACATCTTAGAAACAGGTACAAGGTGCTTCACAGTGTTGATGACAACTCTGAGCCACCACAGGATGCCTGTCCTGTTCGGCCAGCAGTCGATTTTCCTGCCCAGTCCAGACAAGTACAGAGGGTGGGTATGCTAGTCATTGGGAGCTTCAATGTTAGGCAGGTGATGGAGCCCCTAAAGGAGATAGCAGCAAAATGAGAAAGAATTCCAGTGTGCCTTTGGTACGTCTGCCGGGAGGTCTCATCCGTGATGTGGAGGCCCTGCCAGCAGCTATTGAGCGCACTGTGTGCAACCAGCTGCATGTAGTGGCACATGTCGGTACGAATGACGCCTACCACTTGGATTCCGAGGCCATCCTTGGCTCCTTTTGGCGGCTGGCTGATTTGGAGAAGACAATTAGCAATGCATGCAGGATGCAGGCTAAGATGTCTATTTGTAGCAACATACTCAGGGTTGATCGTTGTCCTCTGGTTTGGAGCAGAGTGGAAGGTCTAAATCAGAAGCACAGACAGTTCTGCGACGGTATCGGATGTGAATTTCTCGACCTCCACTATCGGGTGGAGCCCCTTAATAGGTCAGGCAGGCACTACACACAGGAAGCCGATACTAGGGCAGCGGAGTATGTGTGGTGTGCACATGGGGGTTTCTTAGGTTAGAGGACCCCTCCCTCGGGAGCAAACACGGTCTGCCCATTAAATCAGCCACAGCAACCTCAGAGAATCTTGGTCCTCGCAGATCAGAGATAGAAAAGATTAATATGATTTTAGTAAACTGCAGGAGCATCCAAGGGAATGCCCCAGAATTAGTATCAATTGTTGAAGGTTATAATGCACAGATAGTATTGGGAACAGAAAGCTGGTTGAAGCCAGACATCAATGACAACGAAATCCTAAGTTCAGACTGGAATGTTTATTGTAAGGGTAGGTTAGTCGTCAATGGTGGTGGCGTGTTTATTGCAGTAAAAAATTCAATAAAATCTAGCAAGGTTATCACGGATTCCGAATGAGAATTAATCTGGGTGAAACTGAGTATCAAAGAACGGTCAAAAATGGTGACCAGATGATTTTATAGACCACCTGGGTCAGGATCTGAAGCTGTAGAGCTATTCAGACAGATCTTGCAGAATATCATTAGTAATTTTCTTGGTCATGCCGTTGTAATAGGGGGTGACTTCAACTTGCCAGGTATAGAATGGGAGTGTTATGCCATCAAAGCTGGTGTCAGAGACAGGGAATCTTGTGGCATTGTTCTGGATGTCTTGTCTTGTCTGAAAATTACCTTGAACAGATAGTTAGAGAACCAACTCATGAGGGTAACGTCTTAGACCTCCTGACAACAGACAGCCTGAACTTATCAAATCAGTTGTCGTAGAGGAAGGTATCGGTGATCATAAGGCTGTGACAGCATCTATGACGGCAGGTCCTACAAGGAATATTAAGAAAGGTGGGAAGACATATTTGCTCAGCAAGGGTGACAGGATAAAAATTTCAGAAGATCTCAGCAGTCAGCATCAGATATCTGGTGATGAGGACGAAGATGTGGAGAACAAATGGAAAAAATTAAAATGCATTGTTCAATATGCTCAAGACAAGTAAGTTCTGAGTAAGGTTTTAAGAGATGGGAAAGACCCACCATGGTTTAATATCTGTGTTAGAAAAATGCTATGTAAACAAAGAGCACTTCATCTCTGAGTCAGGAGAAGAAAAACCTAGCTGACAAACAAAAGCAAAACGAAGCGAAAATGAGCATAAGGAGAGCAATGAGAGAAGCGTTCAATGATTTCGAAAGTAAGATGTTGTCAAACGACCCGAGTAAAAACCGCAAGAGATTTTGGTCACATGTAAAATCAGTAAGTGGGTCAAAATCATCTATTCATTCTCCCAGTGACCACACCAGCACCAAAACTGAAGATAAGATTCGGTCTTCCAAAGTTGTTTCACCAGAGACGATCTTAACACTATCCCTCATTTCAATTGTCATGCGAATATTGAAATGCATATACTGAGATAATCAATCGTAGAATTGAAAAGTAGCTACAATCGCTTAGTAATGGAAAGGCTTCAGGACCAGATGAAATACCTATAGGATTCTATAAAGATTATGTGAAAGAACTTGCTGCCCTTCTAGCAGTAATTTATTGTAGACCGCTTGAGCAACAAAAGGTACCTAATGGCTGAAAAAAAGCGCAAGTCATTCCATTTTTAAGAAGTCCATAAGACAGATCCATGCAATTATAGACCTATATCGTTGACGTCAATCTGTTGTAGAATTATGACGTTCTTGGAAAATGAACAGCTCCTCTATAAAAATAAACATGGATTCCGCAAACAGAGATCCTGCAAAACTCAGCTCGCTCTATCCTCCATGCGATCCACAGCGCACTGAAAAATGGTGCTCGGGCTGATGCCATGTTCCTTGATTTCAGTAAGGCATTTGACACCATACCGCATTGCCGTTTAATGAAAAAAATACGAGCTCACGGAGTATCGGAGCAGACCTGCGATTGGATTCAAGACTTTCTTGCAGATAGAACTCAACACATCGCTCTTAATGGAACTAAATCGACAGATGTAAAGGTAATATCCGGAGTACCACAGGAAAGTGTGACAGGACCGTTGCTGTTCACAATATATATAAATGATCTGGTACAAAGCATCGGATGCCCTTTAAGGCTATTCGCAGATGATGCAGTTGTTTATACCAAAGTAGCAATACCAGAAGATAGTAAGAATTTGCAGAACAACCTACAGAGAATTGATTAATGGCGCAGACTCTAGCAGTTGACCCTGAACGTAAATAAATGTAACATAATGCGCACACATAGGAAAAGAAATCCACTACTGTACAGCTACACTATTGATGGTAAACAGCTGGAGACAGCATCTGCCGTAAAATATCTAGGCGCAACTATCCAGAGTGACCTTAAGTGGAATGACCATATCAAACAGATAGTGGGAAAAGCAGACAAGACTCAGATTCATCGGAAGAATCTTAAGGAACTGTAACTCATCCATGAAAGAAGTAGCTTATAAGGTGCTTATTTGCCTGATTCTTGAATATTGTTCATCCATCCAGAATCCCTATCACGTAGCGCCGATAGAGGAGATGGAGAAGATCCAACGAAGAGCGGCACGTTTCGTCACGGGATCATTTAGCTGGTGAGAGAGTGTTACAGAGATGCTAAATAAACTCCACTGGCAGACATTGCAAGAGAGACGCTGTGCATCACAGAGAGATTTACTACCGAAAGTTAGGGACTGCACTTTTCAGGAGGAATCAGACAACATATTACTTCCCTCCACATACATCTCACGATTATTCTTTCCACGCAATAATTGCGAGTGGAACAGGATTGAAGGGATCAGATAGTGGTACTGAAAGAACCCTCTGCCACACACCAATAGGTGGCCTGCTGAGTATGATGTAGATGTAGATGTTACAGGTTTTAAGAAGGCTTCATCCTCAGTTTCAACGAACTCTACAATGACAGCCATTGAGAAACAAGTAACTGAGTCACTCCATGCTACTTTACACAGTGGAAGAGATGTGTCTACTGTAAATAAGTAATAACATTTATGAATATTAATATATTTGCTTCAAGGAATTATGTACTTTTCTTAAAGTAGTAGAGCTCTATCGTCACAAATAGACGTCTGCCAGTGCCAAGGTGAATTCCCTAAGTGCGGCGTTCTGTTATACTGGTACAGAGATGTTGCCTGGCTGTGCTTGGGCCTTGTGCAGCTTGGCATTGAATGAATCAGAAACTGTCATACAAAACTGATGACTATGGGATCAGTGGTGGACAGTGTAAGAAACAGTCATCGCAGGACATCCACGTCAGAGGAAAATGTGTGACTTGTATGGGATATGTTCACCTGCAACCCCCAAAAATCAACACATTACTCAGCCCATGAAAGTGGTCTAACATGGAACACAACCTGAAATGTCCCTAAAAAGGAGTTGGAATTTCATTTGTAGAAGCCATAATATTATCAGGAATTGTCTGTGGAAGATTGTGCCCATTAGATGGAGTACAGATAAATCATGCTAGGCCAGCTTAGCGACTTTCCCCAGTCATTTTCAACATAATCTGGAGTGATGAAACTGTGTTTCAAATGGGAGGATTTCTAAACCATTATAATTCCCAAGGGGCAATGGATTTTTCAAGTGTCACCACTGAAAAATGCAACACCAGCCCAAGGTAATAGTGTTGTACGTTATGACACCAAAACAAATTATCTACTAATTTCTTCTTTGGAAGGCGATGAACTTGGATCAGTACCTAGCCATGCTGGAAAATCAGGCTTAGCCAATTGTGTTCATGAATGACAATGCCAACAACCTCGTCTTTATAGAAGATGCTGGCTTCTCTCATTTTTCAATCAGTGCAAGCAAATGGTTCGACAATAAATTTCCAGGATGTTGGTTGAGTCATCACAGTTGTCACGAGTGGAGAGCACAGAGCCCTGATCGTAAACCATGCCACTTCTTTTTGTGGGGATGGGTGAAGGGGAAGTTTACTGGGCCAAACCTTGTACACTGGATGACTTGGGAGCCTACATCCGGCAGTTCTCACCAATGTACCACTAGTGTTCTTGTTGAAGCCTGTCGAAAACATTTCTAAACAATTGGAGAATCTGGTGGAAAATGGTGATGCCTACACGAAATTTGCAATATAGAACAATTTGTACAATTCTTCCATTCATAATAAATATCATTTCAATGAAATAGGCCAATTATTTTGGGAAGCAATTTCAAATATACATTTACTTTTTACCCAGCCTGTACATCAGTGTTGCAGCTCCCATCAGGATTGTGTGAAATTCATAACTGCAAGTTCTGTCAGGCAAGGAGATTCAGTATCACCAAAACTGTAGTCAGTAGTTTTTTAAAGTGTGCAAACAAAGGAAAGAATAATTGAAACTGACATACAACCACATTTGTTTTGCTGACGACTTGATACTGTTCGGCTATAATGCGGATAACCTCTACCAATGAATGGAAGAATTTAACAGAGAAAGTTAAGTAGGCCTGAAAATCAATTACAGTAAGACTAAAATAATGTATAACCAAAAAATCAATCAGAAAATTGTACATATAAACAATGAACTAGTAGAAGCAGTGAATGAATTTTTATATTTAAAACACCTGAGTGCAATGACTGGATGGCCAGGGAAAGAAATAAACAGGTAAGAAAGTGGACTGGAGAGCTTTTGGTAAACTAAATATGGTTTTCAAAACTAAGTTTTGATGTGTCCTTAAATGGAAGTTTACTATTAGTTCGTATCACTTAGGGCAGTGAGAGATGGTCTCAATGTGAAACTAAAACGATGGTTGCTCAGTGGGCAAGGATATATGCATGCTGGCAATTACTACAAAAAGCAGATAAACAAGGAAATTTATTAAAGAAGATACTGGAGTGGAAGACATAATCTTGGCCATAATAAAAATGAAATGGAAGTGCATGGGACAAGTAGCGAGGTGAAAGGTTGTCAACTTTCCCCCCTCCCAATGTGTGTGACTGAATGCAGTTGAATATAGATCTGTATACATAAAAAAGTTAAAAGTATCTTAACCCTAGGACACCTAAGGGGGGGGGGGGTTCGTTGAACCCACAATTTTTTTATGTCCCCTGCTTTTGCCCAAGTAACTTTCATACTCCATATTCCCTTTGAGTTATTGTTTGTTGGCTATTTTATGAAACATTAGTGTCAATAGAAAATTTCCCTTAGTAGAATTTCGTATTTCTCATCTCTATGACAGTGTAAGTTAGTTTCTTGTTGGTTGGTATTCTTGATATCCACAACAATCAGTTTACTTTCAGAGCAAGTGATTGTCGATGTCAGTCAGCTATTATTTATCTTGTAAACTTGCAGTGAGTTATTGCAGTTCCCTACTGTTAACACCCAGACTTAGAAATGACTAAAAGAATACGTGACTCCTCTAAAAAGAGTTCTGAACGAAATTTTAGATGAAGATTGTGACTCGGGGAGTGAAAGAGAATATGAGGCTAGTCATACAATGTAAGCTTTCACAGCCGGTATTGTCTTCACTTAAAACTTCCGGGCTGATAGGCCATGGTCTAAGTATAAAACTCTCTCCTGACGTTTCGTCTCCGACTGCGAGAAACATCCTAGGAGGTAAAGCAGTTCGCCGCTTTACCTCCGAGGATGTCTCCTGCAGTCGGAGACGAAATGTCAGGAGAGAGTTTTATACTTCGACCATGGCCTATCAGCCCGGACATTTTAAGTATGAGGATGGCGTAACCACACAGCCTAGAATTCCTCGGAGGTCTGTTGCTAAAATAGTAAGAGAGCAGGCAGGAGTAACTCCACCTGGTGTTTGCCATGCACCTGGAGAAGCCTTGAAGTTACTTCTTACGCCTGACATCATGGATGTTATAGTAAAACATTCAAATGAAGAGGCAGTTAGGCGAAATGTTACTTTGACTAATGAGAAAGAATTGTATGCCTTTATAGGAATCCTGATACTTATGGGGGCAAATAAGGACAATTCTGTCAGTGTACACGATCTTTGGTCAGACCTAATGGGTCGGCCAGTTTACAAAGGTATTATGGCAAGAGAACATTTCCAGGAACTTATTGCAATCATAAGGTTTGATGACAAAAGTACCCGCCAGCAAAGAACGGAAGCAGACAAGTTCACAGCAATCTGTGATGTTTTCAACAAAGTGAATGATAGATTTCCACTACTGTATAAACCAGGAGTCAACCTCACCATTGATGAGATGCTCAGCTTCTTTAGAGGGCACTGCCCCTTCAAAGTATTTATGAAGGATAAACCAGGCAAGTATGGCATCCTTATATGCATGATGTCTGATGCAGTTGACAGATATGTCTTGAATATGGAACCCTATGCAGGTAATGTTCAGAATTTGTCGAAAGAAGAACGGGGTTCAGCAGCTGTCGTCAAACGTCTGGTAGCACCTGTGAAAAATACTGGTTGAAATATTACTACAGACCGATACTACACATCGGTGGATTTGATGGAGAGTTATACCAAGACTACAAAGATACTACAGTAGGAACTCTCCAGTCAAACAGGAAGCATATTCCAGATATAATGAAGAACACATCAAATCGTGAGCTATATTCATCAATGTTCTTTTTCACAGACCCATCAACAAGTAGGCCTCCAGTAACTTTGGTGTCCTACATAGCAAAAACGAAACCAAGTAAAAACTTACTGATTTTGTCAACAATGCACCAAGATAAAGGCACTGTTGGAGGAGAGAAGAATAAAACCGAGATAAATGCATATTATAATTCCACTAAAGGTGGAATTGATACCATTGATCAAATGGCGTGTATGTACACCGGCAAGAGGGGAACAAAGAGATGGCCTCTATCTGTATTTTACTCTCTCATCGACATTTGTGCTATCAATGCAACCACCATATTGATCCAGCAACATCTAAGATGGAATGAAAAGAAACACAACAAACGGAAACTTTATCTTCTGCAAACTGGGATGGAACTAGTGAAATTGCAGGTACAAGAAAGAAGTGCCAATGCAAGAGAGTTATCTAACCAAATTGTTCAATCAATGGAGACTATTCTACAAAAGAAAATCAAAGAAGTGACAACAGAAGCACGTCAGCCTCCTGCGGGGAAAGGTCGGTGCCATATTTGTGTAAGAGAAGCTAAAACAAAGGAGCAGAGGTACAACAATCTAAGTAAACCAAAACAGTACTGTGGACAGTGTCATAAACATGTGTGTAACACACATTCAGAAAAAATTGTGAAGCGTGTCTCTTGCCTTAAAGTTGACGACTCAGAGTAGTCTATTGTATATGAACACACATGTATTTTGTATTGTAATATGTCAATTTTTTATTCACTCAATCCAATATTTATAACAATTAACAACATTTATAAACCAATGCCTTAGTTAAAATACATAAACCATTTTGAAAGTTGTAATTTTTATTTAATACCTGTAGCTTACCGAAACCCCCCCCCCCCCCCCCCCCTTAGGCATCCAAGTTGGAAAAAAAGGCTTGGGCGTCCAAGGGTTAAGATTAATGTAAAAGAATCTCTTAAATGGTCACCATGTTGGCTCCCGCTTTTTAATGAGAAATAGTATTTTAGTTGTAAACTTATTTGTTTCATACCATACTGAGAGTTCACAATTACAATCAACGGAATCTGTAAATAGCTAACACCAGTCTTATAAACAGTCTTATAAAACACTTCAAAAGAACTGTTCCTCCCAACACCCCTGAAATCAATCACATCTGCCTATTTCTTTTGTCAATCTGTCCAAAGTTACGTATGTGGCCAGTAATTCATTATTAGTTGTACTGAGTCCTTGATCCAAGGGAATTACAGGACAACTAAAATGCGAGAGGCTTTCAGTAAGTAATGGAACACATTGTTTTTCTGAAAGCAGTTTGGTTTTATTCACAACTCCAATACACTCCCTACTCTTTTGGCAACAAAACCATATTTTTCAACCATCTCCATTCAATTCGATGGTCCTCCATTATCGTACTGGGAACCCCTGTATGCCCATATGGTACCTCTCTAGTGGTCAACGTCTGAGGCACTGTCTCACTGCATCAATAACCTTCCCATCATCATTCCCACAGAGTGCATCCTTCATTGACCTAAACATGTGGAAGTCTTCTGTTAGGCAGCAAGGAAACCAGCAGGCACACACCTTTGAGTACCCCAACTGGTGGACGACTGTGGCACCATTACCAACAGAGATGTCCAGTTCAGCAATGAGGCTAACATTGCAGGAGTCACAGCTGTTTGCAGCTGGCCAACATGCGGGAGATACGATAAGCTGGCACGACAGATGCCTTGTCCAATGACTCACTGTGCTTTTGTTCACTGCCAGTTCTCTGTAGACATTCTGCAAGCTCTTACAAATATATGCAATGTTCTAGTTTTCTGCCAAAATAAATTCAATGACAGCTTTCTCCTTGGGATGCACCTCCATTATGGACGCCGTTTTGAAGCCTACATATAGTGCTGCCACCTATCTGAACTTCATGAAACTATAGAGGCTACAGTGGAAATATTTCACAAGGTCCCATAAAAATTCGCAAATTTTCAACCAAAAAGGGCCAAGAAAAATAGTCTGTTGCATTACTTATTGAACACCCCTCACATTTCTGACAAAAAAGGAAAGTAAAAAATACATTCACTTATTTATCACTAAATATATTTACAAAATTAATCTCTTATGTTTTCATTTTTACTAACACAAGATTTGATTTTATACTATAAAGGAAAAACTGTAGGACAATTTTGAAGCACTAATTATTAGACATTCGCAAATACTCAGTCTATTCCTTAAGGAAGTAACTAAAAAATAACTAGCTGCCACACAGATGAAATAACAATAGTAATAATTACACACAAATAAGAATTAATTTTCATTTCTAAAAATACTGATAGCATCATTTGATTATATAATGCAGAATGTTTAAGACCTAAGCAGTAAACTCACCAAGAAGACCCGTTTTCTGTGACCGCAGGTTCCAGAGAGCCTGGCTAGCACGGCGTGCATAACCTTCATAGACCGGATCACCAAGCAAACGACTAAGTAATCCAAACTCTAGTAGCAAGGATCCTGCACCTGCTGTACAGGTTTCTGAGACTGCATTTGCCGGAATACCACCCTTCAGGTTCACCTGGATACATTGTTCTTTAAGTTGCTTGTGTAATTGTAAGAAATATACAGCCAAAAAAAAAAAAAAGTTTTACATCACCTTGGTTCAGACATTTCCGGAACCTGTACAGAAAATTGGGATAGAGATCAACATAAACAACATTACCACCCTTTTCATTGCTCATGAAAACCACACATTGCATGTTGTACCACCATACAGCAAGACCTTCAGAGGTGGTGGTCCAGATAACTATACACACCGGTACCCCTAATACCCAGTAGCATGTCCTCTTGCATTGATGCATGCCTGTATTCATCATGGCATACTATCCACAAGTCCATCAAGGCACTCTTGGTCCAGATTGTCCCACTCCTCAACGGCCATTTGGCATAGATCACTCAGAGTGGTTAGCGGGTCACGTCACCCTTAAAAAGCCCTTTTCAATCTATCTCAGGAATGTTTGATAGCGTTCATGACTAGAGAACATGTTGGCCACTCTATTCGAGTGATGATGTTATCCTGAAGGAAGTCATTCACAAGATGTGCACGATGGGAGCATGAACTGTTGTCCATGAAGATGAATGCCTCGCCAATATGCTGCCGATATGGTTGCCCAATCGGTCGGAGGATGGCATTCACGTATCTTACAGCCATTACAGTGCCTTCCATGACCACCGGCAGCATATGTCGGCCCCACATAATGCCACCCTAAAACAGCAGGGAACCTCCACCTTGCTGCACACTCTGGACAGTGTTTCTAAGGTATTCAGCCTGACCGGGTTGCCTCCAAACACGTCTCCGACGATTGTCTGGTTGAAGGCATATGCGACACTCATAGGTGAGGAGAACGTGATGCCAATCCTGAGTGGTCCATTCGGAATGTTGTTGGGCCCATCTGTACTGCGCTGCATGGTGTTGTAGTTTGCAAAGATGGACCTCGGGAGTGGAGTTGCATATCATGCAGCTTATTGTGCACAGTTTGAGTCATAACATGGCGTCCTGAGGCTGCACAAAAAGCATTATTCAACATGGTGGCATTGCTGTCAGGGTTCCTCCAAGCCATAATCTGAAGGTAGTGGTCATCTACTGCAGTAGTAGCTCTTGGGCAGCCTGAACGAAGCATGTCATCTACAGTTCCTGTCTCTGTATCTTCTGCATATCTGAACAACATCGCTTTGGTTCATTGCAAGACACCTGGACATTTCCCTTGTTGAGAGTCCTTCCTGGCACAAAGTAACAATGCGGACGCGATCAAACTGCGGTATTGACCATATATGCATGGTTGGGACAACACTAGCCATGTACCTCCTACCTGGTGGAGTGACGAACTGATCGGCTGTCGGACCCCCTCCATCTAATAGGCGCTACTTATGCATGGTTGTTTACATTTTTGTGCGGCTTTAGTGACATCTCTGAACAGTCAAAGGGACTGTGATACAATATCCATAGTCAGAGTCTAACTTCAGGAGTTCTGAGAACTGGGTGATGCAAAACTTTTTTTGATGTGTGTACATGAAACAACAAAATGATCAAGAAAGGAATTATAAAAGAGTAACTATTATTTTAGAACTACGGACTGCATGATAAAGTACAATCTGCATCCACCAAGTATAAAAATAAATTAAGATAGACATTAAAATTTAGAAAAGCAAATATTTAATACTGGAAAAGCTGGGTTGGAATACAAGTAAGAGCAGGAGTAAAGAGAGCAACACATCACCACATAGTGAAGGCACAGAGCAGTCAACAATCATGTGATCAAGAGCCTGAACATGGTAGCTCATCTTACTCACTTGGTGTCATTCTTATAAACAGGTCTTTAAACAACTGAGAATACTGAATGCAGGTTCGGATCACATTTACTTCCTTATGAATATTGTTGTCATAATCAATTGACATTTCAGAGCAACAGTAACATTCTAACTAAAATTTAGTTAAAAAATAAACAAATTTCAGCAGTCTGACTACCTTTCCTATTCCACAGAAAACTTTATGAATGTGTAATAATATTGCGCAAGTGGGGAGAGAGAGTGTGTGTGTGTGTGTGTGTGTGTGTGTGTGTGTGTGTGTGTGTGTGTAAGAGGGGGAGGATATGGGAGTGGGGGAGGGGGGTGGCGAGAGAGGGAGGGGGAAGGGAATCAAATCAACTTTTATTGGATGCTGCACTACACTTTGAAGTGACACAGATGCATGACACCATATTGCTCTGCAAAACTTATGGACGAGATAGATAACGTAACATAACATATTAATTACTTGGTGGAAATGAAAAAGTCTGGTACTATGTTGCTACAGATCTCCCACTCATGCACTGAAAATTGGATGTCACATGGCGTGAGGTAAGTGTGACTATTAGCACCAAATGGGGCTGGCCCCACAACTCGAGGCAACTGAAGGAATGGGAAGAGACAGCGTGAGTCAATTGGCGAACAGTTAATGTGTACAGTGGTGATGTTTTTTAATTACATCAGGGCCCAAAATCAACATACAGATGACTTCACATGGAGAAGAATCACTGGTAAACTGGAAAGAGGATGAAGTGACAATTTTAGTGCACGAGCTTGGCATTGTTCACAGAACTGTTTCACATGCATGGGGAATGTTCTGAACCACACGCACTGGTACCTGAAGGAGAGGTGGTGATCAACTATGGTCAACTACAATAGCAGACGGCTGCTAACACGAAAGACGGGACCCATTCAAACAGCGGGTACAATTGCAACCACATTTAATACGACTGCAAGGAACGCAGTCTCAGACTACACAGTGGTGCAATGAGGAATAGGGTCATATTCTCTTCTTAGATGAGTGCAGATTGAGTCTGAGAAGTGATTCTGGATGTACCCTCATATGGTGAAAGATGGAAACACACAATGCACTTGGGAACATGATTGTTTTGGTGGTCCAGGTGTTATGGTGTGAGGAGACATAATCTTAAATGAACATAGTGACCTCCAAATCTTTGAACACAGTACATTTACCAGTCAGTGTAATTGTGACACTGTACTCCTTCCCCATGTGCATCTCTTCATAGGTACATTCGGTCCTGACTATTTTTATGGATGACAACATGAGACTGGATTGAACAGTGCAGGTGGAAGAGCACTTGGAACAAGAAGATTTTCGGGAAATTCCTACTGAGCAAGTGTGGGACGTGGTGCGGAAATGTACTGAAGCATGTCCATATGCATCAATGACTGGCCAGCAGTTGTCAACCACGCCGGTGGGGAACTGGAACACCCGACCACAAGAACTCATTACCAATTTCGCAGCCAGCATGGGAGCACAGTGCAGAGCACACACTGGCTGTCAATGGTGATCACACGCTATTACAAACCACCTTTTGTAACATGCAGCGTATCACCATAAGTCACAGTGACTTCAGTGTACTTATTGTCTTTAAATGAAAGTGTCATTTTTGTTCATCTCATTGCATATTTCTTTCAGTTACACCATAGTAATTCTTTCTATGTGTGGTCCAAGTTTCATCACACTATGTTACTTTCACACATCATGTGCAGGTTACTTTTGCCTTTAAGTTTTGCACTCCAGTGTGATGATCAAAACAGCCAACAAGTCTCTGTACAACAGCCAAAATAGTCTACCAATTGTTTGATTCATCAAAGGCAGAAATATATAGTTCTTGGTCACAGAGCCATTCAAGAACCACTGTGTGAATGTTCTCATTATTGGAAAATCTCTTTCCCCAGGTGTTCTTTCAGCTTCCAAAAAATATAGAAGTCGTATAGTGCAAGATCTGGATGTCCTAATCAACATCACTCATGCCAGAGCAGTGTTTGTGAATTTGTTGGCGCCATTTCACTATGGCCGGAGGTGACAGTGCATTTAGTAATGTAAGTTTCCGTTGTGGGACATCCACAACTGTTATTTAAATTGCTCATAATTTAAACTTCCACTACAGTTGTACAAATGTTTTATCAGTGAAGTCTTACACAACCTGGTTTTGGGTTTTCAGCCACAACTTCAGGTGAAACTGAAAATTAAAAATGAACCTTTACATCCTAACAGTAAGACGCATGGAAAAACTACCAGTAGCACAAAAGCAAGTAAGGTCAAAAATATATAACCAACAATGAACGTGCCTAAAATCAGTACAAAGTGTACTTTTGCAAGTTAAGTTGAAAGGCACAACAACAACTGTGCATGGCTCATCAGAATATGGAAAAGTGACTGTGCTAAAACCACCTTTCAAATGTGTCTGATGTAAGTCAACCATACACTGCAAGTGTCAGTGAGAGCAATCAGCCTAAATAAATCCAAACAGAGCCAGATTATAGACTATATGAATGGCCAAGAGCTATAAAGTAAGGATAAAACTGAGCCATAAATAGCTACACTTGCAGAAAGCCAACCAACGCCAAGTTTGCACAGTGCTGTCATTGATAGGCAGCATACAAACTGACGTAACTGTAACAAACTAAAACACTATTCAAGAATCTGTAACAAGGCAACTATACATCAGAGAAATATAGCAGCCATGTCTACCACATACCAATTACTCATACAAAGCAGCAATGTGTCACATCTACCAATGGAATGAGTACTGAGCAGTGTGGCTACAATCTGCACTAAGGTAAACAAAGTGTGAAGAGTGCCTCACCTGAGAAGATGAGAAACTAAGATGACGTTCAAATCAGTGAAAACAGTAATGAGCAGCTGACTTGGTCCATATACTGCCAAAATTTCAGGTTGAATGTGTGTACAATTTATACATTTTGTCCACAAGAATAGTTCTGCCTTATGTAATTCAACTTTTGAGTACATTTCCATTTGCATTTTTAATTTCAGTTGCACACTGTGATTCACCTGTTATTCATAACACAGCAGACCTGGGTGTGCTGGAAACCATGAATGTGTACACTCTTTTGACAAAGCCACACTTGTAGCACAATGTTCTTAGCATGGGATGATGTGTAAATTTCTTTCTTAAGTGACAACATGTAATTAAATGTATTTAAGGAAATATTCTGATATGTGGTCCCGAATAGACAAGACGGATTGCAGAATATGATCTTGAGTGACTGAAACATGTAATCTAATCAAAAACATGCAACAGACTGAACAATAAATGAGAATTAACTTAAATATTAATACAGTTGTTGAGTCTCATGAGACGAATATGTTGGCTTTAGTATATGTAAAGAATTTAAAAATGTAAAGGTATCCTGAATGGTCAACATATTAACAGTTTTCCATTGAGAAAGTTTATTAGAATTGCAAAATAACTGAAACATTCCACATAAAAGTGAGAGATGACCATTATGATCTGGAGAACATGCATAACTAGCACAGACAAAAAACAGCCACACTGCCCAGCACCACAGTCTCTGCGAAGTGAGTGAGATGAGCAAAGTAGGACAGAAAAGAAAGGACACAAAAAGAAAAGAGGTGGGGGGAGTGATGCGAAAAAGATACAGGGCAGAGCAGGAAGGCCTGTGAGAGCAGGGGGGAGGGGGCGACAAGGGAAGGGGACATATGCACAATGCTAGAGAATATTTACTCTGGTGAAGGCAGAGGTAAACTACGGATGAGGACACATGGAAAACTGCTGAAAGAGCATTACTAATGAACATTCATATAGCGATAAACCTATGAATGAAACCAACAAGGAGAGGGCACGAGAGCAGTAGTGATGCGTAGGGAGTTGAAGGAGAGGTGGTGAGAAGAAGTTACTGAAGTTAATCGTGTTGTGCTCACCTGCATGACAAACTTTGTCATTGGCCATATGGCCACAGATGCTGACATTCATCTTGGTGCACAACTAGTTACAGGTAGTTCCACATACTAAAAGATAGTAATTTTCTGTGTAATGGAAGTAATAGTAAACTTGCATTCTCAGTGCAAATCTGTAGAGTGCACAATGTCTTTAATCATGAACACGATAATGTAGAATGCGCTGTTCAATGTGTCTGCACGCCTCGATGGGTCAGTTTAACCACTGATCACCTGCACAATGTCCTTTTACACCAAGATGAGTTGTCTGCATGGAATGTTGCCCGTCTAATTGGAATACACCACAGCAACATCATACTTTGGCACAAAATCAACTGACTGGACATCATGTACACAATATTTAAAACAACAAATGAAAAGAAAGGAAAGAAAAAAAGGAGGCATCCACTGATGATCTTTTTGGAGAACTTTTTGAGGATATTCTTCCTCCAAGTAGTTTTGTAAGATTTTCAAAGAGGAGAACTGAAAATAAAAATAATAGAATTCATAAAAAAATATCCATTAGGTACTTCAGGAATTCCAGACCAAAAATTACTGTCAGCTGCAGTACAGTTGCCTCCAGCAGTCAGTTTATCAACAACCTACCATTTTATAAAATAATATTTGAAGTTAAGAAACTGTTCTAAAGTGCAAGCCATTGGCGTATGTGTTTACTCAGCGCGCTCATAAATATAGGTGTTTACTCGTGGAAAAACAATTTATTAAGGCAATATTTTAGCTTAAATATGTAAATTAGTATCTATTGAAATCTACATATTGAAGGTTTCGCTTTTACTTGTGCAGTTTTCATGTAAAGATAACTGTTCTAAAGTGCAAGCCTTTTGTGGGGGTTTGTTTTCATTATTGACTGCAGTAAGTTATGTGATTATTCAATAATTTCTGGCTAGTGTGTGTAGCTTTATTGTGAAGAGTATCATACGTGTATAGTTTGCATTTGGTTCATGTTTTCTGTGTTTCTATACTTCTGTACAGTTAATTTTCCATATTGTGCAGTAAAGTCGTTAAGTGGTGTTTCTGTTTCCATTAGAGTACTTATACATAATTCAGTGATAGCATCTGTTCAAATTTGTCATTAGAAAATATCGAGCCTCTTCAGTTTCTTACTTGTTTTGTGATTTCCGCCACTATAACCTCTGCCAGCAATTAACTTCGCGTTGTTTACATTCGTCTGCTGCTACATCCGCCTGAGGTCCAGAAGTTCTCTGCTCATCTCACCGTAAGCTAAGTTACTTTCTGCTAATTATTAATTGCTGTAGAGGAATTGTTTGTAGTGCAATTTCTATTGTTTGTATTTGTGTTGGTTGTTTGTAGTGTAATTTCTATTGTTTAACCTGCCGTCATGTGTGACAAATGTGGATGTTGTCATAGATTAGTGAGCACAGGAGTGAAATGTCAGGATTGTGGGTTGGTGTTTCACTGGGGAGATTGTAGCGGGGAAGCTGTTATAGTGCCAGATGAGGCTCGCCAATGAAGTTTTAGATTATGTAGCCATGACAAGCAAATCGTGGAACAGGGGAAAAAAATTTTGTGCCCTTCAGGCTGAACTAGAAATGGTGTACTTTGAATTAGACAGGTTGAAGGGGGAAAGAGACAATGGGAGCTGGGAACAGGTAACAAGTAGTAGTCAGAAGGAGAAAACCTCAGAAATCACTTTTCAGATTCCAGTGAGCAAAATAGGGTGCAGCAGACTCATAGTAACAAATTTAATGTTAGGTCGGGAGTGAAGTCAAGCAGAAAGAAAAAGAGTCCTGCTGCTAGGTAGCAGTCATGGGAGCGGTGTAGGCCAGTTGCTACAAGGTAGGCTAGGAGTCGAGTCCCAGGTCACAAGCATTGTGAGACCTAGTGCTAAGATTAGCCAGGTTACAGAAAACCTAGGGCCCTTGTGCAAAGATTTTGATGGCAAGGACCATGTTCTTATAGTAGGAGGAGCAGGAAACAGCCTGGCTAGCAATTCGGACTATAGTATTAGGTGCGACCTGGATGTAATAGGTGCAGCAACAGCTCACACTCGTGTGGGGTTTGTGGATGTTTTGCAGCGCCACGACCAGTCCTGGGTTAATACGGCTGTCAACTGTGTTAACAGAGAGCTGGGGAAGTTACTGTTGGCAGAAACTAAATCTCGTATCTGTGCTGTGCCTGTTGATGGGATTGGGAGGTGGGGTTACACTAGTCATGGCCTGCACCTGAATAGGAAGGGGAAGAATAGATTAATTGATCTTCTTGCAGAAAATGTAAGGGGGGCCACATGCACACAAGACAAAATACCTGTGATTACTGGAGTCAGAGGGACACATTTTTTAAGTTAGAGTCAGGTTACAGACAGAGTGTGTTGAAAGATATTAAAACAGAACAGTGCCACGATGTCTGTAGCAGTATCCAAAGAAATAAAATTTGTGTGTTTCATCAGAACATTAGAGGACTGAAAAATAAGATAGATGAACTTCTTGTATGCCTAGAAAATAGGGTAAATTCTGAAGGTATTGATGTTTTGTGCCTCTCTGAACACCATGTAACTGCAGGGATGGAAAAGTTAAATTTAGGGGATTACAAATCAGCTTCTTATTCATGTAGAGTCAACATGGAAAAAGGAGGAGTTGCTACTTATATAAAATCTGGACACAAAGTCAAAAATATTGAAACAAATAGTTTTTGTGCAGATCAGATCCTTGAAGCATGTGCTTGTGAGTTGCTACTGCAATATACTTCTATAGTAATTATAACAATCTACAGATCCCCTCAAGGTAACTTTCAGCTATTCATGAAAAATCTTGAGGCATTATTGAGCTACCTGTCAGACAAAAAGAAGCAGTTAGTGGTTTGTGGTGATTTTAATGTAGATTTCTTAAAAGATACAGACAGGAAAAATGAGCTAGAATCTTTGTTTGGTTGTTTCAATCTAGTATCTGTTGTAAATTTTCCAACTCATGTGCAGCAGGGTAGTAGGTCACTTATCGACAACATTTTCATAGGCAGTGCACAGGCAGAAACAATGTGTACCCAGTTGTAAATGGGCTATCTGATCATGATGCACAGTTAACAGAAATAACACATATAGCACCTTACAGGATTCAGGCAGGTTCATACAAGGCAGGGAGGCTTATTAATGTGAACAGGATACAGAGCTTTAAGTGCAGCCTAGAAGAGGTAGAATGGGATGAAGTGCACTCAGAAAATGATGCTGATGCCAGATTCTTTATTCCATCATAAATTTGTCTCAATATTTGAGAGTTGCTTCCCTGAAACGTTATCCAAAAAAGCCATTACAAAGTCAAGTAAGCCATGGATTACTAAGGGAATTAAGATATCGTGTAAGAGGAAGAGGGAAATATATGGACAGGCCAGAATAAGTCAGAACCTGATGTTACTTCTTACTACAAAAGATACTGTAATATTTTAAGGAAAGTCATTAAGAAGTCAAAAAGCTTGTGTGTTCTGACAGAAATTAATAATGCGGATAATAGGATTAAAACTATATGGAATATTGTCAAACGGGAGATGGAGCAGCCTGACCGTGCACAGCATACCAAAGCAATAAAGCTAAATGATGATGTTGCGAGTGATAATTCACAAGTTGCAAGTATTTTTAACAATCATTTTCTGAATGTAGCAGCAAAAACACAGGGTTAAAGGGTTCAGTTGAAAAAAAAAAAAAAAAGAAAAAAAAAGAAAAAAAAATTGTTAAAATGTCATTCCCCAGGACTTTAGGCCTTTAGAAATAGCACCAACATCCCCCACTGCAATTAAGGGAATTATAAATAAACTGAAAAACAAGAGCTCATGTGGTGTTGATGGAGTCTCTAACAGAATTTTGAAGTATTGTTCTCATTTAATAACTGGAGTCCTTCGCGATATATGTAATGCTTCGCTGGCACAGGGAATTTTTCCAGACAGATTGAAATACGCAATTGTCAAACCTCTTCATAAGAAAGGGGACAAGAATGACTTAAATAATTATAGACCAATGTCATGGCCGACTTCATTTTCTAAAATATTTGAAAAAGTTATGTATTCAAGAGTAGTTTCACATTTCAGCATGTCACGGTTTGGATTTCGGAAGGGTTACTCGACTGAGAATGCTATCTACACATTTACCCATCAAATAGTACAAGTCCTAAATAACAAATTATTGTCAGTTGGTATTTTTTGTGATCTCTCCAAGGCATTTGACTGTGTGGATTATATCACACTCTTAGAAAAACTTAGGTTTTATAGACTTGAAGGCTGGTTTGAATCATACTTAATGAACAGAAAGCAAAAAGTTGTGCTGAATAGTACAAATAATGTTGGGAGGGTGGTAAATTCTAGTGAATGGGGAGTTATCACAAAGGGAGTCCCACAGGGTTCAATTTTGGGTCCTCTGCTGTTCCTTATTCATGTGAATGACCTCCCACTTAATGTTCAGCAAGCAGAACTAGTACTTTTTGCAGATGACATGAGTGTTATAATAAATCCCATTCCAGAAAAAGCAGCTGAAAATATTGTTAAGGATGTCTTTCAAAGAATTATTAAGTGGTTCCCAGAAAATGGACTCTCCCTTAATTTTGAAAAAAACTCATTATATACAGTTCTGTACACCAAATAGTCATACCGACAATTGATGTAGCATATGAACAGGGCTCAGTTAACATGGTAGATTTCTCCAAATTTTTGGGTGTCCACATTGATGACAACTTGAACTGGAAGAAGCATATTACTGAGCTTCTCAAACAACTAAGTTCAGCTTCTTTCGCTTTTCGTATAATCACTAGTGTTGGTAATAAACAGATCAGCCTCCTAACGTACTTTGCATATTTCCATTCAATAATGTCTTATGGAATAATTTTCTGGGGTAACTCACCACTTGGACATAAAGTACTGATTGCCCAAGAGAGAGCAGTGAGAATAATTAGTGGTGTTCACCCAAGGACGTCACGTAGGCACCTTTTCAAGGAGTTAGGTACTTTAACTGCACCATCAGAGTACATTCACTAATGAAATTCGTTACAAATAATCCATCTCAATTCACGAACAACAGTGATGTTCAGGCGTACAACACTAGAGAGAAAAATGATCTTTCCTATCTGTTATTGAAACTGTCAGTTGCTCAAAAAGGAGTACATTATTCAGAAACAAAAATCTTTGATCATTTGCCCAACAACATAAAGTGTCTGGCAGGTAGCAGATGAAGTTTTAAATCTAGCTTAAAATCATTTCTTTTGGACAACCCTTTCTACTCCATGGCTGAGTTTCTGTTTTTTTTTTTTTTGGTGTGTGTGTGTGTGTGTGTGTGTGTGTGTGTGTGTGTGTGTGTGTAATCTGACTTGTTCCACATCATATCAATAAAATAATCGGGAAAATGATCTATGGAACATGACATAACTAAAACTAATTTTGAAGTTTTCCACCTCGACTGTTTTCACAAGTAGTCATTTTATTATATCTTGCACGACTGGACAATTTTTCAATCGCAAAAGTTGTTTAAGTGTCATACAATTACCTTGTTGTTAAATGGAAGATATATCCAATCAGAAAGCACGGACATAATGTGCAAGCATCAGAACTCAAACAAGAAAGCTTACTGCGTGCAGTAATAGTCCTCTTTACATCTAATGCGACATTATAGGACACTATAGGTGCCCGCTTTTGTTGTTGGTGTACAATCTATGGTGTTCTATAACATTGCATTAGTTATAAAAAACGAGTATTGCTGCATGCAGTAAAGCTATCTCGTTTTAATTCCAGCACTTGCATGTTGTGTGCTTGCTTTCTGATTGGCTACACCTATTTTACAATATATTGACACCTACTGAACTTGACAATGGCTTGTAAGGCAGAAATTTGCCAATCATGCAAGATATAACAACTTGAATACTTGTGAAAAACATCTGGGATAGAAAACTTCAAAATGTCCTTTAACAAATAGATGACTGTGACACCCCATCTGAACAAGTTACTAAGGAGCGACCTATATTCCAAGATGCAAACAAAGCATAGGTGGACCACGCCATTAAGGTCTTTCTACTGCAGGTAGAGACAGTAACAATGAAATAAGTAATATTGTATGGGAGTGTCTTCCCAGATTCGAGGAGGAAAATTAAAAGGGAATCTTTGCACAAGTTGGGAAATGGTCCTGTTTAGTACATAAAAAGATTAAGAAGGATTTTGG
Source organism: Schistocerca piceifrons (assembly GCF_021461385.2). Lineage (NCBI taxonomy): Eukaryota > Metazoa > Arthropoda > Insecta > Orthoptera > Acrididae > Schistocerca > Schistocerca piceifrons. The sequence goes on from NC_060149.1 coordinate 15,108,958, forward strand.
TAATTGTTTCTGGTGAGTTCTCACAACATGGTGCAGTAGATTTTGTTGTAATTTAGTGATGTGCCATGTACCACAAACAGTAATGAGTACAGCTCCTACATTGAGAAAGGGCAGTTGCCGATTTCAATGTTTATACAACTTTTTTTAATTTTTAAATAACATACATAACATGTGCAGATATGATATGTACATAAAAGAGCCTTTTGTATGATAGTTACTTTTCAAAATATCAGTAAGGGAATTCAAACGCCTTCCTCAGCTTTTCCTATGGAATTTTCAAAATGGTTATCTTGGTGGATTCTTTTAACTTTTCAAATGTAAGGAAATGGTTGGTATAGACCTTGTACTTTACGTAATCCCATATGAATTTACTGCATAGACATAAATCTAGGGAATGAGGAAGCCAGCAATGGCACTATTTCTCAATAAGACACTCTTTGGGAGTCCCTGCACATGTTAAAACTTCCCACACTCAAAACAGAGCCTATTTTTTGTCATTTTCTAATAATCATACAAGTTTTGGTTATTTCCCAAGTCGACATCAATTTTTCTCAACACATACTAATCGTACAGGATGAATGAGGTATCGATAGAAAGTTTTTTTTTTTTTTAACTAGCTTCTGACTCTGTATACTGATTTTGCATTAAAAAATTACTATCTGTGGAAAATTTCAACATAAGAGAGGCTTAACTATTAAGAGGCAAAAGAGCTTCATGGATACCAAGCTTCATACCTGTATTTTAGGAAGCTAACTTATTAATCACGAGTAAGATATTTACTTTTCACATTATCTTAATACAAATAACATTTTATTTGTTTTAAGGGTCTTATGAAGTGGATAATTTGTTTACAGCACTGTCATAGATAATAACAGTGATCACTGAAGAAGCAAAATTATCTCTACCCCTATCCCTTGCAGAAAATGAAAACAAAAAGTACACTAAGATTACATTCTTATGTAAAATATCATTTACACTGTGGTATCGTAATGCCATGTAAAGAATTTTGTTCAAAATTATGTGCATGGGAATGTGTATACAAGGATGTATCATAAATACATGATGATTATTCCATGGTGTTCAGTTCATTTCTAAAAATGTTTCTTCTTCATACCCACAACTACTCTTATCCCAACATCTGCACTTATTCCAAACACTGTCATTATTTAAAATTATAAAAGTGCAAAAGTTTCACACGTGTCCCCTGGTTTATTTTACTGCTTGTTGTATCTTTCACTTTTTCTGTCTTTTACGTTCATATCTAAAATATAACAGTCCCATATTTTAACAATTTGTCATTTCTATACCACATGGGTATTTATACAGGTGGCGTACACAAAGTCTGTAAATAGTCATCAATGCATGCATAGCTTATGTTTAGCATTATCGACAAAAGTCATGGGATAGTGATATGCACATTTACAGACGGCAGTAGTATCATGAATACAAAGTGCAATGTCAGAGCTGTCATTTGTACTCATATGATTCATGTGAAAAGGTTTACAATGAGATTATAGCTGCATGAACAGACTTCGAAAGCATAATGTTAGTTGGAGCTAGACACATGGGACATGAGATCCACACTGTCGTGAGTGTGCCGAGAATACCAAATATCAGGTATTACATCTCAGGACAAACAACACAGTGGCCAACGGCCTTCACTTAATGACCAAGTGCAGAGGCATTTGCCTACAGTTGTTAGTCATAACGACAAGCAACACCACATGAATAATCATAGAAATCAATGTGGGATGTACAACGAACACATCCGTTAGGACAGTGTGGCCAAATCTGGCATTAATACGCTACAGCAGCAAACGACCAATGTGAGTGCCATTGCTAACAGCGTGACATTGGCTGCAGCACCTCTTCTGGGCTCTTGACTGTACCGGCTGGGCCCTAGACATCTGGAAAGCTGTTGCCTAGTCACCTGAGTCCTAATTTTAGTTAGTAAGAGCTGATGGTAGGATTTGAGTGGGGTGCAGACTCCACAAAGCCATTGACCCAAGTTGTCAATACGGCACTGTGCACACTTGTGGTGACTTCATAATGTTGTGGGCTGTGTTTACACGGAATGGACAGGGTTCCTCTGGTCCAACTGAACTAATCACTGACTGGAAATAGTTACATTTGACCATTGCGGACATTCATGCATTTCATGTCCCAAAACAACGATGTCATGTCACCAGGCCACAATTCTTCGCAGTTGGTTTGGAGAACATTCTGGACAATTTGAGCAAATGTTTTGGCCAACCAGATTGCCTAACATTAATCCCATCAAACCTTTATGGGATGTAACTGAGATGTCAATTAACCTGCACCTGCAACACTTGCACAATTATGGGCAGCTATTGAGGTAGCATGGCTCAATATTCCTGGAGGGGATTCCAATGACTTGTGGAGTCCATGCCATGTCGAGCAGCTGTACTACGCTGGGCGAAAGGCGGTCAGACATGAAATTAGGATGCATCCCATGGCTTGTCACCTCAGTGTAGTTAGACCCCATTTACACTGCACTGTAAAATGGCAGCCACCTTAACAGTAAGGTTTTATTTTTTCTTTCCTCTCATCAAGTTGGCGATTATCCAATGGTTGAGGTAATCGTTGGATGGGCTTATTCATTTTGTAAAGCAAACCTCGATATCTATGTCTTCTGAGCTGGGGTCATTACCTGATTCAGCATTTACTCAAGACCAGTGTAGTATGGTGGGGGGTTCACACTCTCTTTTTTTATATTTCTACTTTTTGACACATGTTTCTCCTTTAATATGTATAGTTGTTTTGTATTGGTGTCAAACAGTTTGAATGTTCTCTGTTCCCCAAAAGTGATGAAGTTTGGGTCTGTGCCATACACTGGTCTATCACATTTATTGGTGGTATGGACAAGCCCACCGATTTAGCATGAAGTCCATTATTGCAAGCAGAATTGCAGGCAAATGTGCTTGTCGCAGCTTTAGGTGCTGAAACATAGATGGATGCTTTTTACAATATATCAATGTGATCACTGACATAACCAATGAAATGAATGTGAGCAGCTTGTGTGTCAAGGATAACTTCTTTGCTTTGTAATGTGATACTCCTCTTTCATCCTTCATCTCCTATATTTTCTTTTTCCCCCAGGAAGCTGCACAGTCTCAACTTCAGTATACATGTTTGGCTTATCAGTTTATACACAGTGTCACTGAACATGTTCTACCATTTTCGTTTGCTGTTTGGCCACATTTCCTACATGCATTATATCCCTTGCAGGTTAGTGCGGTGTCTGCAATAGAGAAGGTTGTTGGGTTGTGAATATACAGCTTTACTTTAACATGAATAAACCCTAAAGTTATGCATTACGGCAAAGACTGGAATTCAAGAGCAGTTTGAATGTTGCTTTCTTCTTTAAGCTGCTCATTTGCTCCTGAGGTTAATACACTGGAACATATAGGTAAAAAGTATCAGCCAAGGACCATCCTGGCACTAAAATAAACCATCTGACATCTGTGTTAAAAAAGACTATTGCACACAACATCCTATCAGCAACTTCCAGAAAATGCTGACGAACATAAACTGTCAACACAGTAGGATCAGCATGTGGGGTTCCTTCCAGTCTGTACAGTAACAACCAGTAAAACAGAATGAACCTTATACAGAGGATTATATCCTTTCTTACCTACCTAAGAACATCGAAGAGAATATGTGCCCTGTGAAGGATAGCCTTGGTCTCAGAATACAAAGTAATTATTATATTTTCATTTCAATGTGTGGTAGTAGCTACATTAGACAGTCTATTCAGTTTCCAAAATCATGCATTAACATCAGTGACAAATCAAGGACAGAAATACAAAAACCTCTGTTGTAGCAAAAAAACACCCTTATGAGTATGCATAAGGCCTGGTTTATGCAGAAATAGTGTCTGACCTACACTTCAAACCACTAGAACTCTGTTATCAAGGAGATTTAGGGAATTAGTACCTGCATTAACACATTTAACAGATTAATACATTAGCACTCAGCAATGTATAGCAGTGAGTGCTTGATATCTAAAGGCTAAAGAGTAATATGCACCATATTTTACCTTGTACAGGGAGCAATGATGCTGCAGGCAGTGTCTTATCACTGACATTAGTCTAATCTTCGGTGGCAGGGGTGCATCACACCAACATCTTGACTAAGTGACGTAGCATAGTGTTTAAGATACCCGAGCTGCATTTTGAAGTAACTGTTTTTAAACCTTTTGGTATTAATAAATGAGCATTTTTGGTGAACTTTGTCAAAACAGATTGGTATAAAATTCCAAGTTTTCAAAAATACCCTCTATTGTCTTCAGTAGGAAAGCAACTGACTGTTGAAAGGATGATGGGAATCCACAGATGTTACCTGGAAGATTAGGGTTTATATTGTCCTGTCAACAATAAGATAATCTGAGATGAAGTTCAGATAATGATCTCACCGTTGACAGAATATTAAACCTAATCTTCTAAATAATATAATGGAAGGAAACATTCCACGTGGGAAAAATTATATATAAAAACAAAGATGAGGTGACTTACCGAACAAAAGCGCTAAATAATATAAATTACATCTGTGAATTTCCATCATCCCTTCAACAGTCAATGTAGGACATCATTCAAAATTTAGAGTTTTACAATTTGACGTGACAAGTTTATCAAGAGTGCTCATTTACTAATAACAAGAGACCAAAACAACAGTTAACAGAAAAAGCATCACTAGTTCATAAATTTATTTGTAATAACAGACAAGAGAGAATGATGCAGAGAGATGATAAAAGTGAGGGATAAACAACAAATTTGAAGTCAGGAGACGAAGACTAAGTGTTTACACGCTTTATATCTAAAAACAAAGATGATGTAACTTACCAAACAAAAGTGTTGACATGTTGATACACACACAAACAAACACAAACACAAACACACACACAAAATTCAAGGTTTCGCAACCAACGGTTGCTTCATCAGGAAAGAGAGAAGGAGAAGGAAAGACAAAAGGATGGGATTGGAATGACTCCTTACCCCTCTCCCTTAAAACCCACATCCTTTCGTCTTTCCCTCTCCTTCCCTCTTTTCTGATGAAGCAACCGTTGGTTGCGAAAGCTTGAATTTTGTGTGTGTGTTTGTTTGTGTGTCTATCAACACGCCAACGCTTTTGTTTGGTAAGTTACATCATTTTTGTTTTTAGATATATTTTTCCCACGTGGAATGTTTCCCTCTATTATATTCATATGTTTACATGCTTTGGTTGACTTATTTTACAACCTAAACTAATCTCACCTGAAATTGCTTTATTTTCAAAAATAAGTCATATTTATTTTGAAAAAAACTCTCCTCAATCATCATATAATGTGATGTAATGTAATGTAATGTGAAACAAGAAAGAGAAAAACAAAAGAAATTTCTTTCAGTCATGTAAGAAATATTAATTACATGATGTAATGGTCAAAAAAATTTGAAGTAATGACCACAAAGGTTTCTGCAGTATTAACATTCATAGCAAGATGTATAACATACACTTACCCTTGGATATGGAATGCCTGTTGAGCTCTTCTCAAATGCTGGTAGCAAGCGAGATGCCAAGTCATGTGCAAGATAGAGTAGGTCATTTTCATACCCTGAAGGGCGTAACTGACCAAATGGCTCATCTGGATCCATGATAAGTAAATGAGCAGAGATAAGGCCACCAATAACCCTGTAATTAAAGAAATAACTTAAGCCATTAAATTTCGAACAAAATGAATTACATGCAACACACTAATAAATAACACTAAATGGACTGAATTAATGGTTGCTTTAAAGACAACATGTGCCCAAACAAATGTTTTATTTTTCTACCACTCATGTATCAGCACAGTACCTAGTCTCACCAGTATTCTGATCCATGGTGCCTTCAGACAGACAAACTGTTCAGATTAATATCTTACGTCCTATAACTGGTGTTACTGCTACTAAAAACTTCTCAGAAAAATCAACTTCAAGTCGGGAAATGCCTGAAAAAGGCACAAAATTATGAGGGAAAGAGCAAATAACCACAAGAATGATGGAAAAAATAATGCTCGGCAGTCAATATGCTAAGAATATTACATCAGTGACAAAAATTATTAGTTGATAACAACATGTCAGTCCATCCCATCAGTAACAAGGCTCTCTACCAATCACCAGACAGTAGAAACAAATTCAGAAATTTCAGCTTTGTGCAAACAGCTGAAGTCACCAGCATTTTTTTCACAGTTTTCAGAATCAATAAATCTTCACAGTCTTCTTTTTTTCTAACATTAATGCACAACAAAGCTTTTACCAAAGGGAAATCATGAGAACCTGATATCAAAGTGATAACATTGAACAATGTCAACTGAATTGAGGGTGGAAAAACAGTAATTCTTCATTAAAACATTAAGCATGTCCCAACACAAGATGAAGATGCAATCCCCTCCCCCCCCCAGAAAAAGAAAAAAAGGCAAGATAGTACTTGGACATTAATGAGACCAAAGGTGATGCTGTGTTCGATGATATTTTTTATTATTAAAGGCCTATTTGCGCATGATGGACATCTGGTTATCTATGGAAAGTACATACTATGGTGTAATATTTCAAAATTTTTTGTAGATAATTGAACCTATTATAAACGTATGGTTTGCTACGTGTATCAGCTGGTCTTAATATCCACATAACTCTGATATCTCAGTTGCTGTAACACTATCACATAAGTTTGCTCCTTTGATGCTATTGGAGGTATAGTAGATATTAAATTTATTGTTGGATCAGTTTTTATGTAGCTTATGGAAATTCGTTTCATGATGGCATTTTGTGACAGCTGTATTGACAGTTGAGTCAGCAATGTTACATAGTTACAGGGTGTTTGCTTCTTATGTATTCTCTAGGTCGTATCTTTGTTCTTATCAGCTATAATGTATTGCTTCTATGATTTGTCTTTATGTGGTTCTAAAATCATATGTAATCTAATCTTATTGTTTTTTTTTTTATGGAACTGATTATGCCAGACAGTGTTGGTTTCACGAGGTTGGAGACAATTTCCTGATGTGATTTTTGTAAATGCATGTTTTTCAGTGGTTACTTTTGTGCATACTTGATGTTTTTTATGGAAAGTTATTGTTTTGTTATGTCCTAATTTTATTTTGATTTTTAATTTGCAGTGCAGATTGTTGAGAGCATCATGTATTAGTTGGGTGTTTTCATTATTTACATCTGTTAACATTAGTGTGTCATCAACATGTTAAAGTTGTCTACTATTTTGGAGATTATTGTGTTTGTGGCACAAAAGAATTTCTCTTGTGAATTATCTAAAAAATGTCCACATGCAATGCTAGATTCCATGCCTACACCATCAGAGTGAGTATAATACGTATCACTGAATTGAAAGTAATTTTGTGTCAGTATCATGTGTAATAATTGAACAAGCCCACTGATGCTTGTTATGGTTGCTTTCTGTAACATAGTAAATTGTGTTCTATTATGATAATTGTTTTCTCAATTGGAATGTTTGTATATAGATTCGTGATATCAAATGAGACAAATTTGCCATTTTTTGGATTTTGATATCATGTATTTTTCGTGCTAATGATAGTTTTTTATTTTGTAGTATTTATTAAAAGTGTATAGTTTCCTTACCATGATATGCAGTTTCTTGCAAAGCAAATATATCGGACTATTTATACTAATGACTACTGGGCAGATATATTGTGAATTTTAGCATGTCCACGAAATTTCGGAGTTCTGGGATTCATTACCAAACATACTCTTCTGTCATAGTCAGATAGACCTGTATTACACTGTTTCAAGATTTTCTCTATTTGTGCTGCATACTTGTTTTTGGGATCTCTAGTGATTTATGTGATGTTATTTACTGTGAAAAAGTCATTTACTTTTTGTATATAGTAATTTTGCTGCAGTATGACTAAACTATTACTGCTGTCTGATTTTACTGTTATTGCATTATTAGCTGTTAGGTTATCATTATAGTCTCTGTACTGGTTTTTGTAATTGTTGATACTGTTTTTCTATTGCATTCACTGCCCTAACAGCAATTTCATTTTGTTGCTTTACATGTAATCTAGCTATGTCAATCGCTATTTTTATTGTTCATTAAGTTATTTCCAGATAGTGTTGTGGAATGGATTCTCCATCATATTTTAAACTCTTATCTAATAGACTTTGTGAATTATTGGCGAGTTATATGTCAGTCAGGTTTTCTGTCCTTTTATCAAACTGAAATGGGTGTGTTTGTGGTGGATATTGTATTTTTATAAGGTTTTAAATTTGATTTAGTGTAAATCATACTTTCTGGCTAATAAGCTATACTTATTTATCTATAAATTTTGAAACACTATTAAACATAATTTAAATGATACTATTACTAAGTTCTAAATATGCAAGATACATATCTTGATTAAGGTACACTTTGCGTTCGATTTTGTCCTTGACTTCTTGCCACATCCATATACTGGCTGCAGATTGCTTGACAGTTGATATAATTACAGGTTTTGCGACAATCTTGATACTGACGCGTAGGAATAATTTTCTTCTTTATGCATAGTGTGTTTAATTTTATACTTTCAACCAAATTAATCATTTTTATTTTCAATCAAAGAAATTGTATGCATTTCCCCATTATACTGTATGACATTAATGCTGCTATGTTTCATGACGTCGTTTATTACTTTAGGCCTAACTCGGCACGATTGCCATCTGTGTTTCAAAATTTACAGATAAATGTGTACAGCTTATTAGACAAAAAGTATGATTTACATACAAAAATAAAATTCAAAACCTCATAAAAATGCAATATCCTACAAAAAGTTCGCCACAAACGCCCCCATTTCAATTTGATAAAAACAGAAAAACCTAACTGAAATACTATTTACAAAGGGTGAACAAAATCTATTAGATAATGGTTAAAAATATAATCTAGAACCAAAATTCCCCAAGACTGTCAGGAAACAACTTACACCAACAACTAAAATAGTGACTGATGGAATTAGATTACCTATGAAACAATGAAATGAAATCAATATTAGGGCAGTGAATGCAATAGAAAAAGAAAGCACTGATAATTACAAAGAAACAGTGCAAAGACTATATGATATTCTGCCAAATTAATAATAAAGTAACAGCTAATAACACAACAACAGTAACGTCAGAAATACAATTCTATCTATGACAAAAGAGTGTGTTTGGTAATGAATCCTGGAACACCTACATTACATGGACATTCAAAAATTCATAATAGATCTGCCCGATCTGGCCAGTAGTCAACAGTCCCCCATACTTGCTTAGCAAGAAACTGCACAACATACTAATGAGACTATACACTTTTAATAAATAATACAAAATAAAAACTCTTTATTACTAGCACAAAAAATACAAGACATTAAAATCCAAAACAATCGCAAATTTGTGTCATTTGATATCACAAATCTATACACAGACATTCAAATTGACAAAACAATTACCATAACACAACACAATGTACTACGTTACAGATAACTACCACAATGGGCGTCAATGAGATTGCTCAATTATTAAGTTTAATACTGAAACAAAACTACTTTAAATTCAATAATAAATTTTATACTCACTCAGATGGTATACGTATGGGATGCAGCATCACAGTTTTAACAGTGGACATTTTCTTAAACATTTTAGAAGGGAAATTCTTTCATGCCACAAAAACAGTAATCTCCAAAATTGTTTACTACTTTAATATGTTGACACATTGATGTTAATAGATGCAAATAATGAGGACATTTGACTAATACATGATGCTCTCAACAATCTGCACCACAAAATAAATTCACAATAGAATTAGAAAACAACAAACAATAAATTGCACGGATTTGACCATAAACATCAAGTATGCACACAAATTCAAGATTTATCAGAAACTGACCATAACAAACATTATTAACACACATTCCTGTCATCCAAAATTGCAAAAATATGCATATTTTCATACTATGTTTATTCAATTAATAAATCTGCCTTTGGAGCATGACATCACACAAAAATAGATACAACTCCTAAAATATGTTGCAGAATGAAATGATTTAGATCCTAAAGTTGTCATGCACTGAGCCTACACAATATGTAAAGAAAAACTTTGAAATGAGAACTACCAACAAAACAAAAATTTATATGCATAACCACTAAACATCTATGAATGATACAGCACAGAATTAATGCATTATTAAAACACCCTAATGTAAAATTTGCATACCAGACCTGACACAGTCTTTGAACACTACTAGACTCCATACGAACAAAAGCAACCATCTATTCCAAATCCAGGAATATACAAAATTGTATGCAGAGTGTCTGATAAATCTGATATAGGTCACACTGGGTGGAATTTCAATATTAGATACTTAAAAAACAATACAAATAGCGATTGTAACCAATCAACTTTCTTCCACCACTTGAAAACAAAACATCATACAGTGGACGATATGGAATGGGCTGTCGAGGTTTCACACAATGCGCAAGAAGGACAATCACTGAGTACTCTTGCAGAAATGAAAACGCGCGTGCGCGCACACACACACACACACACACACACACACACACACACACACACACACTATTACCCCAAAGAAATGAAATACTAAATGAACAGGTCGATTTGAAACACAAACACTACAAAGAAATGGTATTGAAATTATCCTTCAAAATAAGAGATGAGCAAAAACACAAAATCTATAAATGTGTCACAGATCACATTAACACTAAATTAAAAGTATCCACTGGAAAGCACTATCTGGAATAACCACTTATATATGGTCATAGAACCACATGAACACGGCAAGAATGGAAACAACATGGGGTCTAGCAATAAATTGTTGTCAGGTTTGCAGTTTAAAATCTAGTTTCTGCATCTGCTTTACCGTTATGTTTTCCATATGAAACCGTCCAATGTCTCTTGGGCTCGGAAGACATATACAACCTTCTTTGGTGATTCTTAAAGTGTTAGCAATGATTAAACTGCCCCCCCCCCCCCTCTCTCTCTCTCTCTCTCTCTCTCCCCCCCACCCCCCTTCCCCCTTCCGATACTACTATGTACATCTACGTACGTATTCCACAAGAGACAGTATGGTGCATGGTGTTATTACCTTTCCTGTCATGTCCCACTCGTGAATAGAGTGAGGGACAAATGACTGTCCATATGTATCAAAACAAGCCCTAATTTCTCTTATCTTTGTGGTCCTTACACAAAATGTACCTTGTTGGCAATAGAATCATTCTGTAGCCATCTTCAAATGCCAATTCTCTAAATTTTCTCAGAAGTACTGTGCAGAAAGATTGTCGTCTTCCCTCCACGGATTCTCATTAGCGTTCACAAAGCATGTCTGTAATATTTGTGTTTTGATGAAACCTGTGGTTAACAAATATAGCAGCTCGCCTCTGAATTGCTTCAATTTCTCCCTTTAATCCAACCTGGCAGGGACCTCAAATACTTTAGCATTATTCTAGAACGGGTTGCAAGTGTGTTCTACATGAGGTCTCTTTTACAGATGAACCACACTGTCCTAAAATTCTCCCAATAAACCAAAGTCAACCCTTCCCCTTCCCTACTTCCATCCTAAAATGCTCATTCCATTTCGTATCAGTTTGCAATGTTACGCCTGGATATTTAATTGATGTGGCTGTGTCAAAGAGCACACTACTAATGCTGTATTTGGACATTACAGGATTGTTTTCCCTGCTCAACCTTTTTCTACATTTAGAGCAAGCTGCCATTCGTCACTCCAACTAGAAATTTTGTCTGTCATCTTTTTTTCTCCTACAGCAGTCTTAGTCACAAACTGTTCCCTACCACCTGGGCATTCCAGATTTCATTGTGGGTGGTAATGGTTTTAAAAACTTTTCTTTAGGTTTTCATAAAATTCCCCATGACCATTTGAATTTCAGAATCTGTACTATTTGTGACCCCTGCACATAAGATTAGTTCATGCTACTTAATCGAAACTAAATGGGTTTATAGTGCAACTGCAAAGAGAAGAGCGTTATTCCAGAATAGTTATTGCATCTCTCTCACAGCTGGCAGCTGGCACCGATCCCATCCAAACCCAAACCACAGGAAGCATGTGCATATGATGATATACAGCACAGGCTCTTTTTCTTGCAGTCACAATGGTCAGTACATGTTCGATTCATTTCAAACGAAACATCGAGAAATATTACGAATCCGTGTCTCAAAAAAAGAAATATGTTCATGGCTATCTCTCAGAGTATCTGAAGATGGGTTTCATAGAATCTGTTGTAAATAAACAACATCCAACGTTTTTATTGCGTCAAAAACATTATCCAATGAGGCATTGGAGCCAAGTCGATTGCAAGAAAAAACTTTCTACAAAGCATCCAATTGATAAACAAGCCACTGAATATTTCCAGGAAATATATAGAATATTTCAAAATCTTTTAACAATTGTTGCATCATTTAAAAAACAACAAGCAGTGAAAAAGATGGATTAACTGCTACTTATCACTTTTTACAATTAATTGCACACAGTGGCCAAAGCTATAATATTGAAGGAACTGTAAAAATACCCCCTATACAAGAATTTATCAAACAGTAATGCATCAGGATATACCTGAACTTTTAAATATGTTGTCCCTAAGCAACAGCAAGTGACTAACTGAAGAAATGGAATTATAATATTAGGGGAAAAAAGAAACACTTATTTTTCATGCATTTGAAGGAGACTACCATTGTGGATAGTAGAGTTTATTGATGGCATATATGCATTATTTTGATGAAAACAATTCATTACGAGGTAAAAGTCTATTTGCAAGAAATCTCATAACAGATACAATAGTATTATGTATAGTTAATCCTGTGAAATAATATTGTCGCATTCATTGCCAATGGAGGCCCACCAATGGTAGGTCACTATTGTGGATCTATTGCATTTTTGAAGGAAGAACTGCCAAATGTGTGTGTTCACTGTGTGATGCATGGACATCATCTAGGGAAACATCTATGTACAAGTCTCCATTCATATTTGACACTGACCATAATAATTCAAATCCTAAACAAGAACAAACCCATTTCAAAAAATGATAGAATGTTTTGACAGCCAGGGCAGTAATGAAAATTGTGTTAGGTTACTTTTGCACACAAAGGTTCAGTGGCTGACAAAAGGTACATGTCAGTCCTGTTTGAAGTATTATATGATAGTGTAATACCATTTTTTGAAACTAATGAGATCAATGTGTGTTAACAATTGAAAACAGCAAAAAAAGGTGTCCTTTATTTGGCAGATATTTCCAAGAGATGTAATTATGAGAATTTTCAGGATCTGCTTATGGGTTGTTAAAGTGTTGTGTCATTATTTATTGACAAACTCAAACTCCTTTGTTATATGTGGAAGAGATAATTTTGTCACTTTCCTGAAATTATCATCTATAAAAGATTATGTAATTCCAGAGAATACTTACAGATTCAGTAACCACTTCGACAAACTTAAATTGCCCATGGAAAAATGACTAAGGTATACTGAAATTGAATATGTCTGACTGGATGGAAAACCATTTAACCGCAGATACTGAATAGGATGACACAACTTGCCAGGAAGAACTATTAGAAATTAGATATGACGAAGAAAGTAAAAATAAATTTGATAGTAGTCGATATGAAACAATATGGCAAAATTAAAAAGTGCGTGTCTTGTATCCAAATACGTGGAAAATGATATTTAGTTTACTCATACATTTCCCTACCTCATATCTTGTGGAATCAGGCTTTAGTGCTGTTATATTATGACCAAAGAAAGAGGAGACTGTGGTGTCACCGCCAGACACCGCACTTGCTAGGTGGTAGCCTTTAAATTGGCCGTGGTCTGTTAGTATACGTTGGACCCGCGTGTCGCCACTATCAGTGATTGCAGACTGAGCGCCGCCACACGGCAGGTCTACAGAGACTCCCTAGCACTCACCCCAGTTGTACAGCCGACTTTGCTAGCGATGGTTCACTGACTACATACGCTCTCATTTGCAGAGATGACAGTTTAGCATAGCCTTCAGCTATATCATTTGCTACGACCTAGCAAGGCGCCATATTCTTCAAGAATGTATTCTGAACTGATAATATTGTGAATCATGTACCGTCCAGAGCGACGTTCGTCATTAATGGATTAAAGTTAAGTATCAAACTAATTATGTCCGCTTTCTGAATTCTAATTCCTTGTCATGTTCCAGACCTCACGTCAGTATAGTTCTTCCCTCCTCACACCAGCCTGCGTGAGCTAAAACGCGTGCATTTTGGTCTCCTCTAGTAACACGGTGTTGGCTCTTCTGCCAACACAACAGAGACATTTGTACATTCCTTACAAAACTTGAGACAGAAATCCAGTACTTAGTGTTGCAGTATTAATCTCTGGGACTTCATTAATAATTTAACAACCTAAATGCATTTTCATCAGATTTCATGCTTCTGTGTAGGCGAAGTTTGAATAAAAAGACAGATTTAACTACTGTAAGTTATTTTATTAAACATTTTGGGAAGATGACTGCCAACAGCCATTAAGTAATGTATAGAATGCTTATTTGAACCATCAGCTGTTTTTATTTTAAATCCAAATTCTACCAGTTTCGATCTTGGACCATCTTAAAGGATGAAGGGTTAAAATGGTTTAAGTCACCATATTGCATTAGTCATTACTTAAAATGTGTAGTGCATGCCATGAATGTAAATGTCATATATTTATGTCAATATCATATATTTATGTCAATGGTATGCACTACACATTTTAAGTAATGACTAATGCAATATGGTGGCTTAAACCATTTTAACACTTCATCCTTGAAGATGGTCCAAGACCGAAACTGGTAGAATTTGGGTTTAAAATAAAAACAGCTGATGGCTCAAATATGCATTTTATACATTATTTTATCACAATTTATTCCGTCAAACTTAGTGAAAGTTCAACATAAAGTATTTGCTAAGTAATTATTAATATGTTCTTTAATTTATGGTAATTCTGCTTTATAAATTTTGTAAGGTACATTTACTCCTCTACTTTATAAATCACCATTACTGTGGAACTGGTTGGCAATTAGGCAATTTTTCTACTAACAGCGATACAAAAGTGGGTGGTAGGTATGAAAAGGTTGACTATCTCTGTCCTTCGGTCACTCCATAGCACCTTCCCATACATCACATCATCAGCAAATAGCCACATATTGCTGCTCACACTGTCAGTCAGATTATGTAATAGAGAATAAGAGTGGTCGTAGCACACTTCCCTGGGGCACTCCTGAAGATACCCTTGTCTCTGATGAACACTCGCTGTTGAGGACAATGTACTGGGTTCTATTACTTAAGAATTCTTCAAGCCACTCTCATACTTGGGAACCTATATTGTATGCTCGTACCTTCATTAAGTCTGCAGCAGTGCAACATGTGAAATACTTTTTGGAACTCTAGGTATATGAAATCTGCCCGTTGCACATCAACCATGGTTTGCAGGCAAGATAAGGGCAAGCTGAGTTTTGCACAAGTGATGCTTTCTAAAACCATGCTCACTTGTGGGCAAAAGTTTTCCCATCTCAAGAAAATTGATTATACTCACACTGTTCAAGAATTCTGCAGCAAACCAATGTTCAGAATATTGGTCTGTAATTTTGTGGGTCCATTCTTTTACCCTTCTTACGTACAGTGGTCCCCTGTACTTTTTCCAGTCGCTTGGCATTTTGCACTCGGCAAGAGATTCTCAATAAATGTAAGCTAAGTAAGGGGCCAATAACATAGTGTACACTTTGTAAAACGAAAATGCAACTGCATTCACACCTGGTGACTTCACTTTCAACTGTTTCTCTACATGAGGGATGCCCATTACTATGTCCCTCATACAGGAGTGTACAATCCTCCTCCATGAATGCTTTCTTAAACACAAAATTTAAAACTTCAGCTTTCATTTTGCTGTCTACTACTGCCACACCATACAGGTCAAAGAGTGACAAGATAGCAGCCTTTGATCCACTTGGTGATTTTACATAAAACTAGAATATTTTGGGGTTCTTGGCAAAATCTTTTGCTAACATATGATGGTTGCAGTTGCTGTATGCTTCACACATTCACCTTTTTACAGATGGAAAAATTTCTATCAACTTTTGCCTGACATTTGCAAGTCCTCTTTTGAATAAAGTATGTGACAGCCCTTGGTTCCTCAGCATTTTACGAATTTTGTTGTTAAACCACAGTGGGTATTTTCCATCCTTAATACACTTACTTGGCACATACTTCTGCAGAGTTAGATTTACAATTCATTTTGACTTCGCCCATACTTTCTCTACTTCCATCATACCGAAACTGAATGAAGTCCACTCACTGTCTAAGAACAATGTTAGCAACTGCTCATCTGCTCTTTCTAGCAAAAATGCTCTCCTGGCCTTCTCAATCGATTTGTTGACTTTAGTAGACATTACTGCTATGATTACGACATTATTTGCTAATCCATGTCTCTATACTGACACCATCAATAAGGTCAGATCCGTTAGTAGCTATAAGGTATAAAATATTTTCATTGCATGTGGGTTTCAAATGAGCTACTCGAGACAGTTATTGGAAAATGTGTTCAGAAGCACTTCACAAGGCTACCTGCCTTTACCACTTGACCTCCATAGACCTCTCAGTCTATACTTGGTAGGCTAAAGCTGCCTTCTATTAAAATTGCTTGTTCTGGGTAGTTCCACAGTACTGAGTGTATTATCTCTTTGAATGATGCTAAAACTGTCACTGTGGAATTGGGTGACTAGTACAAACATCCAGTAATTACCTTGAGTTCACACAGACTGTTATGCAAGCCCAGAAAATTTCATAGAGTCAGTTTCAGTCTCAATGGACACAATATTTTTGTTGACTACAACAGAGACTCCCCTCCTGTGGCATCTTATATGTTTTCAATACATTTCCATATTTGTTGAATATTTCAGAGCTTTCTACTTTGGGTTTCAGCCAGCTTTAGGTTTCGAGAATAATCTGAGCCTGACAACTTTCCTGGAGGACAGTAAATTCAGGAACTTTGTTACGAATACTTTGACAATTTACCACTAAAATTTAGAGAATTAAAGTGACCTTTACTTTATAAATGGTCTGATTTCAGTCTCTGCATATTAACTGGTGAGTGTTCATCTGAGGACCTCAAACCACCAACTAGCCAAAAAAACTAGTACACTCCAAAGAGACTCTGCTATCTGAGTAGCTGCTTTCCTCGTGTAGTGCATCCACGACCTCAATGGGAGACCTACAATTCTCCATCCCATAACAGAGGTCCAAAAATCTGCAGCCAAGACTGTCACAGAACTGACAGAGCCTTTGGTTAAGACCTTCCAATTGGCTCGAAGCCAAAGGACCCTGATCAATTGTGGGAACAATACAGCAATTTGCGAGTTCTGTGTGCACCAGACCAGCAGTCCTCACCACTTCTGCCACCTGCCCAATGCGCCCTGCATGCTTGATAGCTGCTGGCAGGGCCTTCTCCACATCTTGGGCGAGGCCTCCCAGCAGACATACTGAATGCACACTGAATTTACTTCTGCCAATGTATGCCATTTCCCCAAGGGGCTCCAACACACCTAACACTGGAGTCTGATAACTAGCAAAACCCTTCCCCGCATCCCAGCTTGGACCCTACTGAAGGAGCCTATTCACTTACAGGATGAATGGGTGAGGCCAAACAGCCACACTGACACACTGCACTGTGTGACACAAACACATTACAACCTGCTACTTGCCCTGCACTGAGGGAGAGAATCCACCTTGTCAGGTGCATGGCAAGGTGTCTCAGCAGCAGAGCTTGTGGGTGAAACTTGCGACAACTGAGGTGTTCCATGCATCACACCACATTCTCCACAACCACTACACCCCAAAGCAGCTGCCTGAAGACAGCTGGCCATGACCAAAAACATCTTCAGCTGTTCGAGAACTGCGGCCAGCTCCTCCTGTGTCCGCACACATCATACACACATCCTATCCGTCCTAATACTGATAACTTAAGAATTAGCTATAAAAGCAAACAGAGAAAGCTAAATATGTAACTTGCTACCCTCCTGATGTGTCATCAATGGCACCTCATGCCTTACTGAGCTGTGTAGCTGGTCATTCAAAACAAACAAATGACAACTACACTACAGAGTATACAAATCTACACATCACATTTACAGAAGTTCGAGATGACACATCTTAAATACAAAAACAGTATCTTCAGATTCTTGCTCTGAAATTTGCTGCAAATGTTGTAAGTGTTCTATTACTTCCTTGTCTCCATTTTCAGTATTTGCATCGTGACAACCAAGCCGTTTGAGTGTGGTCAAGGTATACTGTGAGAAATAAAAGCAATAAGTATGGTAACATAACATGAATTTTTACAGTGCAGTCTTTTTTAAAGAAAATATCATTCATCAGAATTCAAAGCTTTATCGAAAAAAGATTGTCATTACAGATAAACAAAATTTCAAAATAGTCTATTTGACTACTGCTACAATTCTAGAGTTACATCCCAATAGACTTTCTCCAACTTCTGCCCTCCTTTTTACAACAAAATGAACCAGAGTAGCTCCTACACAGCAGCTGGAAAATCTGGAGCATTTGCTCAAATTAATGGAGAACAGTGTGAAGAAGGGATGAAAGCCCAAAGCTAGACATGACAAAGCATTTGGCATTCAAATAAATCACAGTGTTCCAAAATTTCTACCTGGCAATTGGCTCCAGGTGCCATTCCAAATCTGACAAATTTTTGAAGGTATTTACATCTACAGCCATAGTCTGCAAGCAATTGTATGGTGTGTGATGAAGGGTACATCATGTAACCCCCACCATTTATTCTCCTTGCTGTTCCATTTGTGAATAATGCAGGAGGACAATCCAAGTTAATTTCTCCGGATTTACTGTCATGGTCATTTAGTAGGATACATGTGGGAGGAAGTAACTCATTTTTTCAATGTGTGCCCTTAGAATTTCAATAACCTCTCCATAATACCTCCTACTGGAAATGACTAAACATCTCTACAACATTTGACAATCAGTCCTGCCCGATAAAGTTCTCAGACAGACACACAATAATCAAGACTCAGTTCTATCACATATTGTGCAGATAACCACTACTTTACAAAAAGTAGTAGAGTTTATGAATTATCTCCCTTCATACAAGTTAAATGGTGCAGAATCTTAACTACTAATATCCACATTCTGCTACACCTGAAATATGATCATGGCCAGAGATCCAAAATGTAATGGTCACTCAAACATTAAGTCTGAAATGAAGTAAAAATGTCATCCTATTTTTCCTTCCTCTTTCTTTTTCTACTACAGAAGTCCAGTCTCTCATCACAAATATCCATCCCTCTTAGTGACCTGAAAAATTTCCTTTATCTCAACCTACACACTTTCAGTCTCTTCATCATACTTTCACTACTGTAACTATTGTTGGCTTTGTATTTATCTTTGGTTACTGCATAACTCAAAACACCTTACCAACTATATCCTGACACACACCTATTTCTCCTTTGAGGAGAAGGTATATACAGAAATTTGTGGCACAGACATGGGCACCCAATGACATCCTCCTTTACCAAACTTTTAATGGGTCATCTAGAGGAAACACTCCTGGTCTCCAAAAACCTCAAACCTCTTGTCTGGTTCAGATTCACAGACGACATCTTCATGATATGGACTCAGCATTACGGCGCCATATCCTCATTTTTCCACAACCTCAACACCTTTTTCCACCCACTTTTGCTTGGTCCTTCTGAACACAATGTGCCACCTTCACCTCTTTGATGGTTCCATCCACACATCTGTCCATATTAAACGTACTAACCACCAAAAGTACCTGCATTTCACCAGCTATCCCTTCCACACCAGAAAATCTCTCATATGCAGCCTCACCACCTTGGATGGTGTATCTGCGCTGATCATCTCCCATGCCCAGCAAGCTGAAGGTCTCACGAGGGCCTTCACAAACAGGCACTACCCCCCAAAACCTAGTCTGCAAACAGATTTCCTATGCTACATTCTCACACACTCTTACTCCTACCACCACCCCCAGGAATCAGCTACAAAGGTGCACCCCACTCGTTACCATGAAGCCATATACTTTGCCAGGCTTTGGATAACTATCAGCATGCCTGGAAATGAGGGACATCCTATCTAACATCCTTCCAATCTCTCCTAAAATGATATTCCATTGCCCATCCAATCTAGACAAAATCCTGGTGCACACCTATGCCACAGCCACTCCCACTCCTGACCCCAAACCCTTGCCACAAGTATCGTATTCTTGTGGAGCTCTCAGGTGCAAGACTTGCCCAATACTCCCACCCAGCACTTCCTGTCACAGGCTTATCTTATACCATCAGAGGCAGGGCCACCTGTGAACTCAGCCAGGTCATATTCCAACTCCGCTGCAGTCACTACACAGTTTTTTAAGTCAATATGTCACCTAACCAGCTGTCAATCAGGATGAATGGCCACTGCCAAACTGTGGCCAAAAACAAAGTAAACTATTCAGTGGCACAACGAGCACAAAATGCTCAATTTCCATGGCTGCTTCACAACCTGAGTGATCTGGATCCCTCCACCACCAGCTTTTCTGAACTACACAGGTGGAAGTTATCCTTTCAGCACATCCTACACTCTTGCAACCCTCATGGCCTCAGTCTCTGATAACCCACTGTTCCCACACCCTCAGTGCAATGGTTTCTCCATGTGTTCCATCACCCCCTTCCAACCAATGTGTCCACATCACATTCATCGTGCATTGCACCTTGCCAGCTCTGCATACCTGTACATCACCTGCCTAACCTGTGCAACTGCCACCTGTCACTTCCACAGTCCTGCTACCTCCCACCAAGCTGCTAACTACCTGCCCCTAACACCTCTTCCTGTCTCCCACCTCTCCCTCACTCTACCCCCCCCCCCTACCCAACACAACCCCAACACACACTACTCCACCCGCTGAAACGCAATGCCGGAACTGAGTGTCCAGGAGGCACAATGCTGTGTCTTCAAAAGCTAGCAAGTTTTCTTTCTCTTCTGTGTTTGCCTGTCAAAGATTCAACACTTCTGCTGTTTGGTGAGTGGTCTACTTTAATCCTAAATATTTACATTTGGCTAGCATTTATGTGGTCACTAAGTTGTTCACTGCAGAAAGAGTGGGAAAGGGGGGGGGGGGGAGTGTAAGTGGAACCCTCGTGTTAGAATTTTGCACAGATCACAATTACATCATTGTTAACACTTTGTTTAAGAATCCTGAAGGATGGCTGTACACATCAAAGGGACCTGGAGACACCACAAGAGTTCAGATGGATAACATAATGGTGAGGCAAATTTTGAAACTAAATTTTAAACTGCAAAACATTTCCAGGAACACTAATAATTTATTGGTTATGAACTGCAGATTAAAAGTGAATAATCTGCCGAAAAGTAAGAAATCAAGCATCTGGGATTTGGATAAATGGAAAGAACAAGAGCTTGTTGAGTTTCAAAGGACATATTAGACAAAGATAGACAAACAAGGGGAATCAGTACAGTAGAAGATGAGAAGGATCAGATATGCAAAACAACAATACCCATAAGAAATCCTTTCATAACACAAAATGTGTTAACTGATGAAACAAGGAAATATTAAAATACAACAAATACAGACACCTGAAAAATGAAACTGATGGAAAGTGCAAAATAACAAAGCAGGAATGGTTAAAGAAGAAATGCAAAGTTGTAGAAGCATGCATGGCTATGGGAAAAGACAGATGCAGCATATAAGAAAAATAAAGAGAGAGCAGCAGCAATACAAATATTAAGAACTTGGATGGGAAGTCAGTACGAAGCAAAGAAGGTAAAGCTGAAAGGTGGAATAAATTATACATAAGGGCTATATACAGAACATTAACTTTAAGGCATAATTACACAAAGGGAAGAAAAAGTAGATGAACACGAGATGGGTGATATAGAACTGCAAGCATAATTGAGGACTATTTTTACGATGCTCAAGATTAGATTAGATTACAAAATTTGCAGAAATGAATTACAGATGAATTTATGAATTTCTAAATCAAGCAAATGCATTGCAATACACGGATCATATGAAAACTCACTATTTTCCTGTTTAATCTTGCACAAAACTGAAATTTTTCTAAACTGGACATCTACAATAAATGAGTTTTGCCAAATGTGATAGACATTTATTGTTAGTTTTTGACAAAGTAGCTCCCTGCTTCCAAACCAGAGCTCACATTTACATGCCCCTTATAGGGCATTGGTACATTAAAAAGTAATTGAGAAAAATTGAAACCACAAGCTTACCATCACATTATCATAAGTTTCCGAATCACCATGGTACCTGTATGATTCAGGGCAAGAACTGGCATGTGTACGATTTCAATACCACTGCTAACAGATAGTTAAAAGAGAAGCTACCATTTACAATGTTTGAAGCCAGAGTTCTTATTAATAGAAGTACAAAGGTAGTGCCATCTCCAAAGTCAAAAAAACATACTTTTTCTTTCCGATCGTTGTTGAAGTCATGAAAACTACCACAGATCATTTGAAGACATTGATCAGTCAACTGTAATAAAACCTAGAAACCATGCCGGTGTCAAAAAAGCTGACAATGTAAAGGAACTGAAAAGATTTTTTCGATACGACATCTGGAGCAGTCAGAGAGTTCTAAGGGAAGGCCATAGTGTGTTATGATAAACATGACAATGAAAATAATAAAGCATAGTACATTAATGAAACAATTTATTAATTAATTAATTGTTCAGTATGTTCAACTGAAAGCTAGTAAAAATGTTTGTATACAGAGTTTATTTCTGGACTACATGTACAATTTTGGAAGTTATCAGCAATGTATAGTGCCCAGTAATTAAATAAAATTCATTATTTTTTTTTTTTTTTTTTTTAGAGGTTGACTGTTGCGAAAACAGTCCTCAATTTGACACAGCACTGAAAAACCTAAACCCCTTAATAGACGACATTCGCTCGGAATTATTGAGATGCTTGGGTGGAACATACCATTCCACCTAGCAATCAAGATACACAAGACAGATGAAATACTGTAAGACTTCAAGAACAATGTAATAATTCCAATTAAAATGTGCACACGCTCATGCAAGGGATGGGGGTGGGTGGGGGGAGGGTGGGGGATGACAGGGCAGAGGAGGAAACTATTGGGTAGTAGGTGTAGGTTGAGTGAGTGAGAGGAGACTGAGGCTAGGAGTATTATGGGAGTGAAGGATGTGTTGCAAGGTTAAATCCTGTCTGTATAGTTCAGAAAAGTTGCTGCTTGTGTTGGGGGAGGACAGTGGAAGAAGGGGGGGGGGGGGGGGGGGAGGAGAAGGGTGGGTGGGTGGGTTGGTTTATTTAAAAGAGGGAGGAGGGAAGGGACCAAACTGCAAGGTCATCGGTCCCTTGTTCCCGGTAAAATAATTACACATGGGAAAGAAGAAAAGAAAGGAGATATACAGCAAAATAACAGAAGAAGAAGAAGATTATATGGTAGTGGAACAAATACTGGTAGCAGTTACTTCTATAAAATATCTGGGAGTAGCATGCAGAACAATTTGAAATGGAATGATCATATAAAATTAATTGTTGGTAAGGCGGGTACCAGGTTGAGATTAATTGGGAGAGTCCTTAGAAAATGTAGTCCATCAACAAAGGAGGTGGCTCACAAAACACTCGTTCGACCTATACTTGAGTATTGCTCATCAGTGTGGGATCCGTGCCAGATCAGGTTGACGGAGGAGATACAGAAGATCCAAAGAAGAGTGGCGCGTTTCATCACCGGGTTATTTGGTAACCATGATAGCATTACGGAGATGTTTAGCAAACTCAAGCGGCAAACTCTGCAAGAGAGGCGCTCTGCATCGCGGTGTAGCTTGCTCGCCAGGTTTCGAGAGGGTGCGTTTCTGGATGAGGTGTCAAATATATTGCTTCCCCCTACTTATACCTCCTGAGGAGATTACAAATGTAAAATTAGAGAGATTCGAGTGCGCACGGAGGCTTTCAGACAGTCGTTCTTCCCGCAAACCATACGTGACTGGAACAGAAAAGGGAGGTAATGACAGTGGCACGTAAAGTGCCCTCTGCCACACACCGTTGGGTGGCTTGCAGAGTATAAATGTAGATGTAGATGTAGAGAACTGACACTACTATGGACAAAAAATGAAAAGAAAACTGCAGAGAGAAGCAAGAAACAGGCAGAAGGGGTAAAAACAAGAGAGCAGATGACTGGCTGGCTGACCACGAGAATAAAAAGGAAAAGCCAGCCACTATGCGACACATTAAAACATCCACCCTAAAAGCATTAGAGTGGAGAACACAAAGGGACAAAGGACATGCGCTAAAACTTATATAGAATGATAAAATCCACGGACATGTATAAAACGTAAAACTAAATTAGCCAATGAGCTGTTGTCCGCTAAAACTAATGGCAACAAGTCCAGTAACTGAAGAGTCCATCGCAGGGCAGCCAAAGGAGGACAGCTCACCACGATATGGGCCATTGTGGAGCCGGCAGAGAACTATAGAGTCCCTGCGAGAGGCCCGCATGGAGGACTGTCACACATTCGTAGTTTTCTTAATGGCACGCAATTCGTTGTGCGTGCTGAGGTTATGCCATTTCGTCTCCAAAAGCCGCAAAACCTAGCAGCATAGTACTGAACGCAGGTCAGTTGCAGAGAAGACAATATCCATAAGCAGTTTCCGCGTTGCCTGTTTGGCTGGCCTGTCAGCAAGTTCATTGCCTGGGATTCCAATGTGACCTGGGGTCCAGACAAGCACCACTGAACGACCGGACCATTCCACGGCATAGATGGACTGCTGGATGGTCGCTACCAAAGGATGAGGAGGGTAGCACTGGTCAATAGCTTGTAGGCTGCTCAAGGAGTCAGTACACAGAAGAAAGGACTCCCCAGGGCATGAATGGATGTACCCCAGGGCATGAATGGATGTACCCAAGAGCACAAGACATAGCCACCAGCCTGGCACTCAAAACACTGCAGCCATCATGCAAGGAATGCTGTTCAATATGTCCTCCACAGATATATGCGAAGCCGACATGACCATCACCCATTGAGTCGTCGGTGTAAACTGCTTCGTGGCCTCGATACATGTCAAGAATCGAGAGGAAGTGGTAGCGGAGAGCCGCGGGGTTAACTGGGCTCTTAGGGCCAAGCCAGGGCCTAGGTGTACACCATGGAGGTGTACGTGAATGGACCTAAAGTATAGGTGGTAAAGGCAAGGACTCCAGTTCGGAAAGAAGGGATCGGACACGAACTGCAACTGGAAGCCCTGACCTGGGCCGCTGATGTGGGAGATGAACCACCGTGGGTGGGAAAAGGAGACAGCGATTCGGATGCGCAGGAGAACCATAAATGTGTGCAATGTAACTTGCCAGCAGTTGTGCATGCCTAACCTGCAATGGAGGGAGTCCGGCCTCCACAAGAACGCTTGTCACTGGACTCGTCCTAAAAGCTCGTGTCACTAGGTGAACACCACAGTGGTGCACTGCGTTGAGTAAACACAATGCTGGGGTGCCGCCGAACCATAAACCAGACTCCCATAGTCAAGGCGGGATTGAACAAGGGCTCTGCAGAGCTGCAGCAGCGTAGAGCAATCTGCACCCCAGTTGGTGTTGCTCAGGCAGTGGAGGGCACTGAGGTGCTGCCAGCAATTCCGCTTAAGCTGGGAAGCCAAGTAGCCATCTCAATCGGGTGTCGAAAACCAGTTCTAAGAATCGATATGTCTCCACTACAGTGAGTGGACAGTCATTAAGGTAAAGTTCTGTTTCTGGATGAATGGTACGACGCCGACAGAAGTGCATAACACAAAACTTTGCAGTCGAAAACTGGAAACTGTGGGCTAGAACCCATGACTGCGCCTTGTGGATGGCTCCCTGTAGGTGTCGCTCAGCAACACCAGTACTGTATTTTAACTAAAGTTCAGTCTTGATCACAACACTTATGTTTCAATAACATAGGTGACCGGTTTCGGTTATATTTATATTACCATCTTCAGACCTGTGAATTAATTTTAGAAAATACTAGAGACCAATCTTAAAATAAAATGAAAAGTGTCTAATGATGACAAAATTTTAACAAGATAAAATAAAACTTATTATACCCATGGCTTCCTTGGAGGATGGTAGGCTGAGCTCTCCTCAGCTGCTACGAAGTCAACTGATAGTTATGAGTGCTGAGCATGAGCTTAAATATGCAGAGGCTCTGCCTACTTCCTCTCACACTACTTCACAAGTGCCAATCAGCGTTCACAATATGATGCTATCATCAAAGTATAAAAGTACGAAATACACTAATAACATGAAATTGATTCATTTAAAATTTCTGATTAACAGATAGATAGTATGTGTAAAACTTATTTATATTTTAGATAAAAACGGTAAACTATGATGTGTGATAGCTTTTATCTAAAATATAAATAAGTTTTACACATACTAATTATCTGTCAGAGACAGCAAACGACTTGGAAGAGCAGTTGAATGGAATGGACAGTGTCTTGAAAGGAGGGTACAAGATGAACATCAACAAAAGCAAAACGAGGATAATGGAATGTAGTCGAATTAAGTCGGGTGATGCTGAGAGAATTAGATTAGGAAATGAGACAAAGTAGTAAAGGAGTTTTGCTATTTGGGGAGCAAAATAACTGATGATGGTCGAAGTAGAGAGGATATAAAATGTAGGCTGGCAATGGCAAGGAAAGCGTTTCTGAAGAAGAAAAATTTGTTAACATCCAGTATTTATTTAAATGTCAGGAAGTCGTTTCTGAAAGTATTTGTATGGAGTGTAGCCATGTATGTAAGTGAAACGTGGATGATAAATAGTTTAGACAAGAAGAGAATAGAAGCTTTCGAAATGTGGTGCTACAGAAAAATGCTGAAGATTAGGTGGGTAGATCACATAACCAACGAGGAGATATTGAATAGAATTGGGAAGAAGAGGAGCTTGTGGCACAACTTGACTAGAAGAAGGGATCGGTTGGTAGGACATGTTCTGAGACATCGAGGGATCACCAATTTAGTATTGGAGGGCAGCGTGGAGGGTAAAAATCGTAGAGGGAGACCAAGAGATGAATACACTAAGCAAATTCAGAAGGATGTAGGCTGCAGTAGGTACTGGGAGATGAGGATTGCACAGGATAGAGTAGCATGGAGAGCTGCATCAAACCAGTCTCAGGACTGAAGACCAAAACAGCAACAACAACAACAATCTGTTAATCAGACATTTTAAATGAATCAATTTTATGTTATTAGTGTATTTCGTACTTTTGCAGTTTGACTATAGCGTCATATTATGAACACTGATTGGTAGTTGTGAAGTAGTGTGAGAGGACGTAGGCGGAGCCTCTGCATATTTAAGCTCATGCTCAGCACTCATAACCATCAGTTGACTTCGTAGCAGCTGAGGAGAGCTCAGCCTACCATCCTCCAAGGAAGCCATGGGTATAATAAGTTTTATTTTATCTTGTTAAAATTTTGTCATCATTAGACACTTTTCATTTTATTTTAAGATTGGTCTCTAGTATTTTCTAAAATTAATTCACAGGTCTGAAGATGGTAATATAAATATAACCAAAACCGGTCAATATGTTATTGAGCCATAAGTGTTGTGATCTCAACTGAACTTTAGTTAAAATACAATACTCTATTGATCACCGTTTCCAAAAATGTTTACCAAAATTGAACACCAGTACTGGTGGAGCAGTACGAAATGGAGAAGTCGTCTGCATACATAGAAGGTGAGATGGACGGCCTTACAGCTGCTGCTAGACCATTAATGGCCACTAAAAATAGAGAGACACTCAATACAGAGCCCTGCAGGACCCCATTCTCACGGATATGGTGAAACTATTTTGGAGGCACCAACTTGGACACGGAAAGTACAAAGTGACAGGAAATTTTGGATAAAAATCAGGAGCGAGCCTCGGAGATCCCACTCGTATAATGTGGCAAGGATATGATGTCGCCATGTGGTGTCGTATGCTTTTCGTAAATCAAAAAGACTGCAACCAGGTGTTGGCATCTGGAAAAGGCTGTTCGGATGGCAGACTCGAGGGACAAAAGATTATCAGGGGTAGAGCGATCCTGGTGGAAGCCGCCCTAACATGGAGCCAGGAATGATGGTGCTCTCCCACCATCACGATGGAAAGATGCCATCGCACCAGATCTGGTTTAAGATGACAAGGAGATGTTGCTTGTAGTCAGATGAGAGATGTTTAACAATCTGACTGTGGATCCGATCTGGCCCAGGAGCTGTGTCGGGGCAATGTGCAAGGGCACTCAGGAGTAGAGTCCTGCATGACCGAGTACGTGAGCATAAAATACGAGATGGGGCGAGCACACTCTAACTGGATAGGCTGCCTGCACTAGTTCTAGTGACCAAGCATAGACGCTGTGACCAAATACATAGCATGTAACTTCAAACAGATTACACGTGTCATTATCCGTGTGAGACTGCAGCCAGTACAGGCTTCTCATTTGTGGTGTCTCTCTCTCTCTCTCTCTCTCTCTCTCTCTCTCTCTCTCTCTCTCTCTCTCTCTCTCTGTAATCATGCAGCGCGAGGAAGCCAGTGCAGTAAGACATAAGATTGAAACCAATATTTACACATTGAAGAAAGGGAAGGTCAAAAAGCCAAGTATGGAGTACATTTCTGTTAATTGTAGACGAAAACAGTGCGTCTACTGGGTACGTATCGTGCATAAACTGCTCCACATTAGTGTGTTTCCAGTCAGAAACCACTCATTTAAAGAAACATAGTTGCAAGAAACCTCACAAAGATACCGGCAGTAATAAAAAATAGTATTACAGCAAAGTGTGTTGCAATGTGTGCTAATGAGATGAGACCTTTTAATGCTGATTCTGGTGAAGGTTTCAGAGAGCTAGGCAAAGAATTAATACATCTAGGTGCGCATTATGGAGAAGTTAACGTGGCAGACGTCAGCCAGTTAAATCCGGAACGCGTTAGTGATTTACTGATCAACAATAACTATAATTTTGTTTCTGTTGCAAACAAGTGAAAAGTATGACAAGTTACGTCTGTAAATATTGAATGTTCTTTGTCAGCTTTCTTTGTGAAGATGGTTGTCTTCTAGATTACAGGGACAGCACTTATTCAGTGTTTCCTGTTAATGAAAGGAAAAATATATCATCTGTTTGGAAATGACACTCTTCTTCTATCCGCGATAGTATTGAAATATCATTTTACTTTCCAAGTGCTTTATGAATTTAGCTGTGTCACGTATCTGTTCTAGTAGACGTTACTTTTGTGTTAAACGAGAGAGAGAGACAGAGATAAATACATTGTGTGTGTGTGTGTGTGTGTGTGTGTTTGTGAGAGAGAGAGAGAGAGAGAGAGAGAGAGAGAGAGAGAGAGAGAGAGAGGTGTTGGATATGTACAGTACAGTGCAGCGAGCCGGTGCGAGGCGAGGTGAGACGTCAGCGGTGACCGGTCATGCTCGGTTATTCGCGTGTCTGGAATCCGGACAACAGACATGGGGCGAGTTCCTGACCGAGCAGAGTCGTGTGGGGCCGGACACGAGCGGCTCGGTACCCCCGTCAACAGGCGAGCCGTGACAGGTCAAACATTGAGCGTTGCAGAACTCTACTCAGGAGCTTCCACTCTGTAAATGGGGCATTATAGGATTCACTGCCATTTGAGAGTGTGAAAGGCTGGGAAGTAATTGTCCAATGCAGAGATTCGAACAAGGTGCTCGGCAATCGCATTTGCTTTGGTAGATAACACGCCATTATGTTAACACCGGGAGCACCTGTTGGGGACTGGTACCCAAAAACACATTTGATCTTTGCCCAGACTTGGGAAGGTGATGTATGGCACCCAATGGTCGAGACTTATCTCTCCCAACACTCCTGCTTCCGAGGTATGATAAGCTGGTGAATGCGGGCCCGGAGCCGTTTAAAGGCTATGAGGTGCTCCAAGTAAGGGTGCCGCTTATGCTGCTGTAGAGCTCGCCAACACTCCTTAATTGCTTCAAGGACTTCCAGTGAACAATAAGGGCCTTCCTTTCACTGGGGGCATCCTAAAGAGCGAGGGATTGTGTTTTATGGCACAGAAACGATTGTTGTAGTCACCTGTCAACCATCACATCAATGTTCCCATCTGCGGGACATTCAATGGTGACAGTTGAGTTGGAAGTTTCCCAGTCCGCCTTGTTTAAAGCCCATCTGGACAGGTGTCTGTGGGTCTGATGCTGGGGCAGTGACAGGAAGATGGGGGAAGTGGTCACTACAAAACAGGTCGTCATGCGCTCTTCAGTGGATAGATGGGACAAATCCTGGGCTGCAGACTGATCAATCAATTGCCAAGTAACTACCATGAGTCACACTGAAATGTGTGGCGGCCCCAGTGTTTAAGGGGCAGAGGTAGAGTTGGGACAGTAAATTTTCGACATCTCTGCCACGGCCAGTAAGCATTGTGCTACCCCCCCCCCCCCCCCCAAGGGGTTATGGGCGTTAAAATCTCCCAGAAGTGGGAAAGGTTTAGAGACTTGATCAATCAGTGTAGCCAATATGTTCAGCAGTAACACACCATCTGGAGGGAGATATACATTGCATAAATTTATTTCCTGCATCGTCTGTACCCCGACAGCCACAGCTTCAAGAGGAGTTTGAAGGGGCACACGTTCACTACATATTGGTATCAAGACATAAAACGCAAACTCCACCTGACACACTATTATATTCGCTATGGTTCTTATAATATACCCTGTAGCCACAAAGAGCAGGGGGTCCGCATTGCCGGGAACCAGGTTTCCAGGAGGACAATGCAGATAGCAGGTGTAAAGCTTAACAGCTGCTGTAGTTCAGCCAGGCAGTGGAAAAAACTGCCACAATTCAACTGGAGGATGACGTCATCGTCAGACTGAGGAGGCATGGAACACTCAATAAGGCAGTTTACGACTCAGGGTCACCTGCTGCCACCGACTTTTTGCCTGAGCAGTCTATATCCATTGTGTCTGAGGGTCCAGCAAGATCTAGGTCCTCAGCGGACGCCAGAATCTCCACCTCATCCGCAGACGCAGAGCTTGTAGGTAGCGGTGGTGTGGAGTGCCACTGCAATTCTCTTGGTCTTAGGAACCTTCTCTTTGGATTTCTCTCGCTGCTTCTTGGGTTTCCCTGGCTGGCAGGACTTCACTGATTCAGTTTTCGGGACTGAGGATGAGCAAGCCCTACGACCAGCTGCTTTTGGGCTCTTCAGCCACTGGCGGGTGTCATTTTTCACACTAGTAGAATCCTGGGAAGGGAGTGACCCAAGGGACCCCTTCCTAGCAATAGGAGCCGAAGAAGACTAATGTTTCTCCGGCTCAGAAGTGGTGAGTGGTGACTGATAACCCGATGGTTCGGGGGGGTGGGGGGTGGGGTGGTAAGGGGGGGGGGGGGTGGTTTGCTCCCAAAGTAGTTGGTGCAGGAGCAACAGAGAGGGAAGTGCCCCCCACCATCAAGGGCGCAGGTATAGTCTTCTGGCTTTGAGAGGTGACTGGGACTGGCAGAACTGACGGGGCCAGAACTTCTGTAACAGCGGCGTAAGACGATGTCATACGTACAGGATGTAGGTGTTCAAATTTCCTCATAGCCTCAGTGTATGTCAGTCGGTCCAAGGTCTTGTATTCCCTGATTTTCCTTTCTTTCTGGAGAATCCTGCAGTCAGGCGAGCAAGGCAAATGGTGCTCTCCGCAGCTGACACAGATGGGAGGCGGGGCACATGGAGTATTGAGATGTGATGGGTGTCCACAATCTCGACATGAGACGTTGGAAGTACAGTGGGAAGACATATGACCAAACTCCGAGCACTTAAATCACCGCATTGGGGGAGAGAGAGAGGGCTCTAGATCACAGCGGTAGACCATCACCTTGACCTGCGCTCTTCAGTTTACGACTCAGGGTAATGTGTCACCCTCAAAGGCCAAGATGAAGGCATCGGTGGCAACCTGATTATCCCTCAGACCCCGGTGGCATGCTGAATGAAGTATACACTTCGCCGCTCTAAATTGGCACGCAGCTCATTGTCAGACTGCAATAGAAGGTCCCTGTGAAACATGATACCCTGGACCATTTTTAAGCTCTTATGGGGCGTGATGGTTACAGAAACATCCTCCAGCTTGTCACAAGCGAGTAATGCCCATGACTGGGCAGAGGATGCTGTTTTAGTGAAGACTGACCCAGATCTCATTTTGGACAAGCCCTCCACCTCCCCAAACTTGTCCTCTAAATGCTCAACAAAAAAACTGAGGCTTCATCATCATCAAAGATTCTCCGTCAGCTCTCTAACATGTAAGGTTTAGGGGCAAATAAGAGCCACTGCCATCCTTACCCTGACATTCTGCCCACGGTGTGGCCAGGGAGGGGAACAATTTGGGGTTGTACTTCTGGGCGTTGAATTGAGCTCGTGAATGCTTAGAGACTGCTGGTGTTTGACCACCAGCAAGAGATGATGTACTACACTTCATGGCATGTCACCTGCCCTGATACCACCCAATACAATCAGGGCCCTCCCCACAGGCACCAACCAGCCACAGCAAGAGCCACCTGGCAGGATGACCATTACCGGGAGTCCTGATGCCCCAGGGTGACTGGCATACACTCCTCGGCATACATGGGAAGCTAATGGTGCAGGCATCAGCAGGGTGATCCCTGTGGGGTCAGGGGGCTACAACCAACAGAGTACATGGCGGCCCCAACACAACGGACTGGCTACTGTGCTGGATATCAGATGCAACCAAGCAAACAAGTCCATTATCATCGCCAGCATAGAGAACTATACTGCACAGCTGATGAAAAAATACGCACCCAGGAGGGTGACCTCGCCCAACAGTTTGAGAATGAGCAGAAGTGCAGATCCACGTCGACAAAGGAGGCGATAGGTCTCAGTGCATGATGGACACAATGCACCATGTAAGGGTGCCCTTCCCCAATTGGCTCGCTCTTCAGGAAAAATTTTGAAAAATGGAGGTCAAACCCTACAGGGGACCATCACCATAGAAGCCAAAACTTGAGAGACTCCTTTTAGCCGCCTCCAGATGAGGAGAACGGGGTAGAGAGTATCAAGATGGCAAAGATTGTGAAGCAGCAATTGAAATTTAGCATGTTGTGCTCAGCAGTTTTTCTGCCACTGCGAGAGCAAGTTTGCTCTTCGCCACAGTTTAGCAGTGGCCATTCACTCTGGTGGACAGTTGGTTGGTGGTTATTACCATAAAAAATGTTATGCAGAAACTGCAACAGATCTGGTATATAACATGGCTACTTCCATAGGTGGTCCTGCCTCTGATGGTATGCGGTAAGCCTGTGACGGGACTAGAGTAGGATGTGCTGGGTGGATGAATCAGGCATGTCTTGCACCTGATCTTCTTCTGTGGCTAGGAGATTCAAGTGGAAGTGGCGTAGGGATGGACCAAGATGTGTAGGTTGGCTGGGCAGCAGAATACCACTTTAGGAGGAGTATGAAGGATTGTGGGTAGCATGTCCGTCATTTCTGGTCACGATGATGGATAAAAGGTGTAGCAGAAAGAACTCTCCCATAAGGGAAGCTAAGAAAAATGAAATCAAGGAAGATAGGACTTTGTTTATTGCCTAAGAGCACACAAAATGCCGTTTAAGAATACGCAATATTAATGTGTTTTAAGCAATACATCACTCAAATGGCTCCCTCCATTGTTGATGCATTGGTTGAGGCATTCTTTGAAGTTTTTCATTACTCTATGAGTCATATCAAGCATGATTGCATCAACTTCTTGAGTTATCATTTCCTTGAGGGCCTCTAAAGTTTGAGGGCAGTGTTGGTACTCCTTAGACTTGAGACAGCCCCACAAATGAGTTACAGAGTGTCAAGCATGGCAAATATGGTGGCCACCCAGTATCGCCATGCAAAGAAATGTCATGTCCAGGAGACATTTCCACCAATGTCAGTGATTGACATGCTGTGTGGGTGGAAACACACATTCTCAAGGTCACTGAACAGTTCCACTAGTTCTCGCTGTAGGAAGTCACACAGCATAGCACAGCACCAACTGCTGTTTACTTTAACACTCAACATTTTCTTCGAACAAAAAATACAGACAAACCACACTAAAATTAAAAACAGCACACCACACTGTTACTTTGGTACCATGGAACGGTCGTTGATGGAGTTCCTGGGGGTTGTTTATGGACCAGTACCTGCAATTTTGTTTGTTTATTGCACCTGACAACTTGAAATGTACCTCGTCTGAAAAAATCGCATCTTTTCAGTAAACATTTCAAAGCATGTCTTGACACAATGTTGTAAGGACTTTGTAATCTCTTCTGCTCAGTTTTTCAACCAACAGTGTCTTGTAGGGACCCATTTTCAAATCTTGATGCAAGATTGTTCTCAGACTCTGGCCAGATAATCGTTAAGGCTAACACCCACTTTCTTGTGGAATGTCGAGAAGATTGTTGGACTGAACCCCTCACTGCAACAACATTTCCTGAGCATGTAGAAACCCGTCATCGAGCTTACGGTTCAATGCCGAACCTGTCTCTTGAAAATTCAAAACCCACAAATAAATGATTTTCTCATTGGAAACAGGGTCCTGACAACCGAGCTTGAAGCAAATGCAGAAGGCATGTTGTATGGTTATTTGCACTCTGCCTTTTTAAATAACCTGCTCAAAGACAAAAGCGTGACGTTCAGCTGACCAAGCCATGGTATACACTGAAAGTGGCATGTATGCAACTATTCAAGGAAACATCCCCCACCACTCTACTCTGTTGCTGTCCACTGCATGCTGCCTCTCAAATCGGGGAGTTCTTTCTGCTGCACCCTGTAGTTGAAGCCTTGGCACCGGACATGGTTCAGATGCTCCAATCCAGGATGTCACAGAGTGATGAAGGGAGCCTTTGCAATTGGCTTTTTTGGGTTGGTACGAGGATTAGGGGTGTATGAGGCTATTAATAAAGTCATGGGTACATAAAACTAAAACAAATTATTTACAGAAGAATGGAGAAACTAGTGTGAGCTAACCTTTGAGAAAACCACATTGTGGTCCAT
This sequence comes from Schistocerca piceifrons, assembly GCF_021461385.2. Lineage (NCBI taxonomy): Eukaryota > Metazoa > Arthropoda > Insecta > Orthoptera > Acrididae > Schistocerca > Schistocerca piceifrons. Next base: position 15,144,007 of record NC_060149.1, read on the forward strand.
AGAAATGTATTACCACCTGAGGCAACACTGACCCAACAACTTATCTTAGAAGACAGACTGAATGAAGCATTTGTAGATTTAGGAAAAGCTTTTTACAATGTTGGCAGGAATACACTCACTGAAATTCTGACAGTAGGAGGGATACAATGCATGAAATGAAAAGTTATTCCCAACTTTTACAGAAAACAGATAAAATTTATAAGAGTCAAGGGGCATTAAAGGGAAGTGTTGGTTGAGAAGGAAGTGAGACGGGGGACAGTCTGTCCCCAATGTTATTCAATCAGTATGTTGAGCAAGTAGTAAAAACCTAGCAAAGGAGAAATTTGGAAGGAGAATCGAAGTTCCAGGAGAAGAAATAAAAACTATGATGTTTGCCAATGTCATTGTAATTCTGTCAGACAGAGCACAGGACTTTGAAGAATAGCTGAACACAATGGATAACATCTCAAAATGAGATTAGGAGATGAATATCAACAGAAGGAAAACAAGGGTGACACAATGTTGACAAACTAAATCGGGCAATGCTGAGGTAATTAGGATATGAAACAAGATGTCTAAAGTGGTAGGTAAGTACTGTTATATGAACAGCAAAATGACTGACAATGACTAAAGTAGACAGGATATAAAATGCAGACTGGCTATAGCATGAAGCACATTTCTGAAAAAGGGGTTGGGTTGGGTTGTTTGGGGGAAGAGACCAAACAGCGAGGTCATCGGTCTCATCGGATTAGGGAAGGACGGGGAAGGAAGTCGGCCGTGCCCTTTCAAAGGAACCATCCCGGCATTTGCCTGGAGCGATTTAGGGAAATCACGGAAAACCTAAATCAGGATGGCCGGACGCGGGATTGAACCGTTGTCCTCCCGAATGCGAGTGAAAAAGGGGAATTAACATCTAACATACATTTAAGGAATAGGAAGTCTTTTCTGACTGTACTTGTGTGGAGTGTAGCCTTGAACTGAACAGGAATGTGGACAATAAGCAGTTCATACAAGAAGAAAATAGAAGCTTTTGAAATGTGGTGCTACATAAGAACACTGCAGATCAGATGGGTACATTGGATAACTACTAAGGAAGTACTGAAACTGGACAGAAAAGAAATATCCGGCACAACTTTATTAAAAGAAGGGATTAACTGAGAGGTCACATCTGGAGGCATCAAGAAATCAGCACTTGGTAATGGAGAAGTGTGGTGAGTAAATATTGTAGAGAGAGATCAAGGCTTGACTAGAGTAAACAGGTTAAAATGGATGTAGGTTCCAGTAGTTGTGCAGGGATGAAGAAGCTTGCACAGGATAGGCCAATGTGGTGAGCTGCTCACAATCTGGAGAGCTGCTCACAGTCAGTCATCGAGCTGGGGACTACAGCAATAACATGTATGGTATCACAACAGACTGTTGAAACAGAATTTCATTTCCAAACACAGCTCCATTCTTTTAGTAATGTATTCTTTTCCATGCAGTATGTTGTCAGATCAGTGCAAATTGGTATCCTCCATTTTGATGAATGTGCACCTCCATACAACCTGCTAACTTCAATGGCGAAGTAGTATGTCACACTGTATGCCCATCAAAACTATTTTATTTTTATTACAGCATGGCACTGAGATACATACCTTTCTGTTGGTCAGTATTTAGGCCTCTAAAGGGCAACTGGGTGGGCTAATATACTCACTTTGTTCTAAAATAGGGCTAGAACAACTTTACCACAAAGTATGCCAACCAGGATATACCAATTATGCCACATGTTTGAAATGTTATTTCTGGGTTGAGGCTTCCAATAGAAGCAAATGTTAAATCAACATATTTAAACATAGCCTTGGTAAGCTAATATCACTTCCTTTATGGGTACTAAACTTTTACAGCCTCTTGTGATGCATTTCAGATTCTCTCTTTTATAGAAAGTCTGACATAGTATTCAAGACAATCCCCGTACAATTTAACGTAGCTGGTTGTTTTATAATTAGATGATAGCAGTATCGTGTTTATGTAAAGAAGTTTCCTAGGTGCTGGTCTGTAAATATGTTTAATGATTGTATCCACAACTAAGACAGAGTACAGGCAGAAGCACATACTCCCAGATGGACCCCTACTGGAACAAGAATATCACTTAGTAATATAGCAGAAAATCAGATGTGATTCTTCACAGGGTGTAGTAAATTAATGCAATCTACTTATTCCCCACCAACACCACACTCTCAATGGGGAAATCTTATCAGATTCATGGTATCCAGTCAAATACATTCCAAAAGCCCAAGAGGAGACGATGTTAATATATTTCTTTCTTATGCTATTTCTCAATGAGTAAATACACTGCAACACATTTTCTTTTAGATGTGTACACTGGTGATAGTGTTGATAATCTGACAAACCCTGTTATGGAAAATATACTAAGAGCTCTTTGCTGTGTAGAGAAGGTATACTGACATGCAGTCCGAACAATCTGAGCACATACCTCTCTACTTTCAGAAAGGAATGTGGTATTTTATCTGCTCTACTGACTGGTATTCTTCTTGTTTATGATTTTGCTGTACAAATTGATCATTCATGTTATCCAAGTTCCAATATTATGGTCTCCATAGTTCAACACGTAGATCATCTGCTGCCCCTATTGTTTTCCAGATAATGCTTTCATGATGGACTTCAGCAACTGTTGTTCAGAAGAACACAGATGCCTTTTTAACAATGAGTTATAAAAGTTGAGCACCATTTATACCAATCAGTTATTCACTTGATGTTTCTTAGCCAGCCAGTAAATGTGTATCGAGTTTCTTACAGATTTAAGTGAGGTGATTTTATTGAAATGACTCACCAATTTCTCAGTGACAATTGCAGTTATGGCACACATTCTACTTTTCTGTTCATTTTTGTTAACAAACTATTTAGTAGAGTTTGCTGATCTCTCCAATTTGTTCACGACATCGTTTGAAGAATCAACATACAGTAGTTAGTGGCACACTGCAGATTTCTGAGCCCAATGTGGGAAGTTTTAAGCACAGTGGAGTGATTACGAGGCAGTGTTTAACTGTGTTATATTTTTGAAGGAAATAAAACCTTTATTAATGGTTACCCCAAGGTGATGAGTGATGTTTGCATCACCAATGAAGAAATATCTTGGGACCCTTTTCAAGGATTCAGCTAGGTCAAAGCTCTTATGTTTTCTGTTGAAATAGAGAGGAAAGGACTGCATATTACCACTGTATTACCCACTGGCAACCAGAAAATGCCAATAGCCCCATGTATTTTGTCCAACAAAAAACATGTGGAATAACTTAGTTTTTGCCATTTCTTAACCCTAGCATTACCAACGTATTTTTTGTTACATGTAATACCAACGGGGGGCCTCAAAGGCCCATAAAGAATACCACAATTTATTTTATCATAAATCAAGTTTATTTACTTCTGATACCTCTAATAACAATTCAAAATGCTTAGACATTGTTTTTGTATACTGGATAATAAAAGATGTTATTATAATAGGAATAAAATGAACAAATCACGAGATTCAGTTTATATATTTTTTGGAATAATGTTTCAAAATAGTGTTTTCTTATAAAAACGACTTTTTTAATTCGATACACTACATGAAGCAAACAAAATTTACTGTCTCATTCTGCAACGCATTTTTCACACAACACTGTCTTCCTGCAGTGTTTCCCACAGACGTGTTTGTGGCACTGAGAGCAGGTAACAGTTGACTTTCCCAGCTTGTTGTACTTGATCTTTTTAGATGCAGCTTCTTGGCAGCATAGGTGGCACCATCCACGTGTTCCTGGTTCTGCTGTTGAGGATGATGGTTCTACAGAGCAGCTGAGCTTCCGTTGTGTGATGCTTTCCATTGCCATTATTACTGGCTTCTGAAGTCCATACAAATTTTGTGCCCGTTTATCTACTTGAGATCTTATTAGTTCGAGACCTAAGTTAGTGTAAAAACTCTTCAGCGGTTTAGCAAATTCTTTTTCCAATTCGGAAAGTTGAGGAGGAAGAGTGAATATGCATTTATTGCTGCTATGTCAATGAGTGTGTAGAAGAGGGACAAAGGCCATCTTCTTGTTCCTCTCTTTGTGCTGTAGTGTCTTGCCATCTGGTCTATGGTGTCCACGCCTCCCTTTGTAGAATTATAAAAAAGATTTATGTTAGTCTTTTTTGAGTCTTCATTCAACACCCCTTCTGAGTGATAAGTTGAAAGCATCAACAGCAGTCGTTTTGGCTTCTCGCGGACTAGCGTTGATGCAAGAGTAACTGGTGGCCTCTGTGTCTGAGGGTCAGTATAAGCAAAGATGGAAGGGTGTAAACTGCGGCCAGTTGTAGTCTTCAGCTCTTCAGGTATGTGTCGTCTGTTAGACTGTAGGGTGCCAACAAGAGTGAGGTGAAAATCATTCCATAGAGTCTCAGCAAGCTCCACTGAAGTATAGTACCGATCTGTGGTAACATTACGGCCTGATTTTTCAATAGGTTTTATTAGTCTCTTTACAATTTCCATCGGTCCATTTGAATGCTGTGTATTTCCTGACTTGCCTGTATAGATGTCCATGCTGATCACATATCTAGTCTCAGAATCAGACAGCATTCGAATTAGAATGCCGTATTTTCCAGGTTTTTCTTTTAGAAACACCTTGAATGGACAGCGACCATGGAACAAAGACAACATCTCATCCACTGTTGTATGTAGACCAGGAATGAAATACAATGGAAGTGAAGAATTGAAGCTTTCAAAAATTTCCCTCATTGGAGCAAACTTGTCAGTCTGGCGACGAATTTCTCTTGTGTTCTTATCATCAAACCTCAATATTTTAGTCAATTCGAAAAATCGGGTCCGACTCATTGATCCATAGTACACTTGTCGGCCCTGAAGCAAAGACCATAAATCTTGGACAGGTATCTTATTGTCATGATTTGAACCCATGATTAGCAAGAGTCCTATATAACAAAATAACTCATCTTCATCTGTGTGCTGAATACCTAGTCGAGAAGCCTCTTCATTTGAGTGTAGTTTTATTAGATTCATAATTTAAGGTGTAAAAAAGAGCTCTATAGCCTCTTTCGGAGACGCAATTCTTCCTTGTTGTCCTAGCCCCATTCTTTCTCGCACTATATTTTGTACAGAATGCCGATATTGTCGAGATGGCTTCGTAATATACTCTCGTCCACTTTTTGCAATGAATTTATCACATTCCGTATCATTATCATCTGGTGGATTGGCTTCAACCTCATCTTCATTCTCAGACGATGAATCAGTTCTAATTTCTTCCACATCATCATCCACTTCACTTTCCTCTAAATCTGATTCGTTCAAAACTTCTTCTAGCACTCTTTCAATGGAACTATCACGTAAACGATGTCTACTCATGTTGCTGGTTCAACAGCAGCAGAAACACTGAAAATAACAATGGTCCGCTTCATAATAATATGTCTGAAGGCAACAATGCCAAAATTCGTTTCATGGTAAGAATTTGAAACGAGAGACTCAACCTCGTAAATCTTTCCTTGCTATTACCAACGGGTGGGCTTCTAAGGCCCACAGAGAATTAAATCAAGTAAATGAATTTTAATTACATTTTTATTCGGAAATTCTGTAATGACTCAATAGTACATTCAATAACGAACAATTACCTTTGCTTTCAAGTTCATATATCAAAGGGTGTGGATACAACTTAGAAAAACTGAGTCAGTGGGCCTACGAGGCCCCCCCGTTGGTAATGCTAGGGTTAAATTAACAAATTCAGTTACATTTATATGACAGAATTGATAGGCTAACCAGTCACAGGGGCTGTTTTCTGGGCTTGCAGGTGATAAACAGTTGTAAGCTTTAGGTACAGTTGATGGTAAACTATAATTTAACTACAAAATTGTAATAACTCATTTCAGTTGCTTATTTGGGCTGCAAGCTGACAAACATCTAACATGGATACACCTCCTCTTACAGTCTAATTGTATAACTTTGGCAGAACATTTAAATAATATCAAGAGCAAAGGTAACAACTCTGGGTGGATCATGGATGGAAAACTGGATTAGTGGGCTGCAAAAGACACTTGAGATAATCTGGTTCGTTTGTTCCACAGAGCGGTAAGAATAGATAAAACTTCTACCAATAATACAACAAACAAAGGAAAAAAAAAACAGGATGGAAAAAAAGAGAAAATGGGAGGATTTCAAATTCTGTAACTGCACAAAAGCACATAATAATCTGGTAATACTGCATTAGTAGTTCTTATCATTCTGCTAACAAATTAAAGGTATATTGTGGAAAGAATCTCATTAATTTTTCCAACTATACAAGAAGTCACTAAAACTACATCAAGATTTGTCAGGTAAAACAACTACTTCCAGAACAATTACGTTGTTACTGAAAAGTTTAGCATAACATGAAGCCATCACATTCACAAAAGTCATACAAACAGTTCCTAGAATCGTGCTACATAAGAAGCATTACAAGAGCATTCAAAACTTCTACAGATTTTTTACATATCTGCCACCCATTCTACAAACTTCACCTCACATGAATCATCTTATTCAACTTCTGCATAATGGTACTATCCCACCAACCCATACATACTTCTGTAACAACCTGAGCATAACTAGTCTGAGTGCCCCCATATCTATTCCGAGCTTTACCCTCCTGTGCACTACCTTCTGCCTGGTTTCATCTATTTTCTGAATCTGACCTATACTTCCCCCTCGTCTTTATTCCCATTTCTTACAATCTCAAAACTGATGGATCTCTAAAAGAAAAGAAATTAATTAAGTACTAAAATGTAAATGACTTTCTAATCACTCAATCTCTGTTAACTAATTTCCATATTAAACAACTCCTTGTACCCATAACCTGCAATCTCAAAGATTTTAAGACACTGACAACACCATGTGAATTTTAATTTTAAAAAGTTTCACTAACTTATTTTAATGTTTTATATGATGGGAGTGACAAAACCCACATAAATGTTAGATGTTTCAATTTTTTACATATTGCTTTCCGATTGGAGATAGCAGCTTGATAATGCCCAAGGGGAGGTGGGGGGGCGAAATTGAGAAGTTCTTTATCTTTAATGTTAAAAAAATGGACATTAAATAAATAAATAATCAAAAACCTAAATAATAAAATAATTACATTGAAATTACATCTATGTCTGCACCTACACTCTGCAAGTCACCTTGTGGTGTGTAGCGGAGTGTTCTTTGTGCAACATTTTTCACTTCCCCCTTTCCTGTTTGTTGAAAATGGTCTGTGGGAAGAATCATTGGGGGTAAGCCTTAAGGCTCGAATCTCTAATTTTATCCACATGGTCTTTTCATGAGATATAGTAGGAGAAAGTAACATATTTGTTAACTCTTCTAGGAACACACCCTCTCAAAACTGTAACAGTAAACCACACGAAGCAGACCACCTCTCTTGCAGCATCTGCCACTGGGACTGGTTGATCTCCATGACACGTTTGTGCTTACTTAATGACCCTGTAATGAAATGCACAGCTCTTCTTTGGATGTTCTCTATCTCCTCTATTACTCCTACCTGGTATGGGTCTCATACAATGAGCAATATTGAAGTATTGGTCAAACGAGGGTTTTGTAAGCTAACCCTTTGTTGACATCCTACATTTCCTGGGGATTCTTCCAATGAATCTCAGTCTGGCATCTACCTTTCCTGCAATTAGTTTTATCTGGTCACTCCACTTTAACTTGCTCTGTATGCATTTTCTCATATTTAATAGAAGTAACTGCTGCCAGCGACTGTTCTGCAATCGCATAATCATACAATATGGGTCTTTCTGTTTATGTACATGCAGTACATTACTTTTATTTATATTGAAGGTCGATCGCCACTCCATTCACCAAGCATCAATCCTCTGCAGGTCTTCCTGCATTTCGCTACAGTTTTCTAGTGTTGCAACTTCTCTATATATATATATATATATAACAGCATCATCTGCAAAAACCCTCATGAAATCTCCCACAATGTCTTTTATGTCATTTATGTATACTGTGTAAACACTCCCTTGGGGTACACTCAAAGTTACTTTTACGTCTGAAGACTTCTCTTTGTTGAGAACAACATGCTGTGTTCTGTTTGCTAGAAACTTTTCAATCCAATCATACAGTTGGTTTGATACTCCATATGCTCATACTTTGTTCATTAGGCAGTAATGTGGAATTGTATCAATCCCTTACACAAGTCAAGCAATATGGCATGGCATCTACCTGGGCACTGATATCTACAGCTTTCTGGGTATCATGGATGAACAGTCCAATCTGTGTTTCACACTATCATTGAAACTTCCTGGCAGATTAAAACTGTGTGCCGGACCAAGACTCGAACTCGGGAGTTCGAGTCTCGGTCCGGCACACAGTTTTAATCTGCCAGGGAGTTTCATATCAGCGCACACTCCGCTGTAGAGTGAAAATTTCATTCTACACACTATCATTGTTTATGGAACTCACGTTGGATTCTTAAAGAGGAGATTTTTGTTCCCCAGAAATGTCACAGTACATGAGCATAAAAAAATTTTCGAAAATTCTACAAAAGATCAATGTCGGAGATACAGGTGTATAATTTTGTGCATCTGTTTGACAATGCTTCCTAAAAACGGGAATGACCTGTGCTTTTTTTCCATCATCAAGAACACTTTGCCCCTCCAGAGACCTATGGTACACTGCTGCTATAAGTGGGGCAAGTTCTTTTGCATAGTCTACATAGAATTGTATTGATACCCTGCCAGGTCCCGTGACCTTTCTTCTGTTGAGTGACTTCAATGGCTTTTCTATACCATGGTCATTTACTTTTATATCAGCTATTTTGTCATTCATGTGATGATTTAAAGCAGATACTACAGGGTGACCTTTCCTTGTGAAACAGTTTTGGAAAAACATGCTTAGAACTTTTTTTTGTGTTATCCTCTGTTTCAGTGTCATTATGGTCACAGATTGTCTGGCCAGATGGCTTCAATCCATTTACTGATTTAACATAATGCCAAAACTTCTTAGGATTTTCTGTCAGACTGGTAGATAGAATTTTACTTTCAATTTCATTGAATGCTTCACAAATGGCTCTCCTTACACTAAAATTGGCTTCATTTGGTTTTTGTTTGCCTGTGAGGCTTTGGCTGCATTTAAATTTGCAGTGAAACTGTCGTTGCTTTGTAGGAGTGTCAAACCACAGCAGGTCTTTACCATCCAGCACAACTTTGCTTGGCACATACCTGTCTAAAGTGTATTGTACAATGCTCTTTAACATTGTTAGTAGTGGGGATGAAATTTTCATACTGAACACTCAGGTAACCTGGGATTTCTTCAACTTTTGTAGTCCTGTCTTCCTCAGTTGCGTGTAACATTACGGTATATTGATAATTTTTACTTATGGACCGTCTGATAGCAACCGAATAAAACACAATTTTAGTGCCATACGCGTTTCGCCTTTATTTTCTCCCCCCCATGAACCATGGACCTTGCCGTTGGTGGGGAGGCTTGCGTGCCTCAGCGATACAGATAGCCGTACCGTAGGTGCAACCACAACGGAGGGGTATCTGTTGAGAGGCCAGACAAACGTGTGGTTCCTGAAGAGGGGCAGCAGCCTTTTCAGTAGTTGCAAGGGCAACAGTCTGGATGATTGACTGATCTGGCCTTGTAACAATAACCAAAACAGCCTTGCTGTGCTGGTACTGCGAACGGCTGAAAGCAAGGGGAAACTACAGCCGTAATTTTTCCCGAGGGCATGCAGCTATACTGTATGATTAAATGATGATGGCGTCCTCTAGGGTAAAATATTCCGGAGGTAAAATAGTCCCCCATTCGGATCTCCGGGCGGGGACTACTCAAGAGGATGTCGTCATCAGGAGAAAGAAAACTGGCGTTCTACGGATCGGAGTGTGGAATGTCAGATCCCTTAATCGGGCAGGTAGGTTAGAAAATTTAAAAAGGGAAATGGATAGGTTGAAGTTAGATATAGTGGGAATTAGTGAAGTTTGGTGGCAGGAGGAACAAGACTTCTGGTCAGGTGACTACAGGGTTATAAACACAAAATCAAATAGGGGTAATGCAGGAGTAGGTTTAATAATGAATAGGAAAATAGGAATGTGGGTAAGCTACTACAAACAGCATAGTGAACGCATTATTGTGGCCAAGATAGATACGAAGCCCACACCTACTACAGTGGTACAAGTTTATATGCCAACTGGCTCTGCGGATGACGAAGAAATTGAAGAAATGTATGATGAAATAAAAGAAATTATTCATATTGTGAAGGGAGACAAAAATTTAATAGTCATGGGTGACTAGAATTCGAGTGTAGGAAAAGGGAGAGAAGGAAACATAGTAGGTGAATATGGATTGGGGCTAAGAAATGAAAGAGGAAGCCGCCTGGTAGAATTTTGCACAGAGCACAACATAATCATAACTAACACTTGGTTTAAGAATCATGAAAGAAGGTTGTATACATGGAAGAACCCTGGAGATACTAAAAGGTATCAGATAGATTATATAATGGTAAGACAGAGATTTAGGAACCAGGTTTTAAATTGTAAGACATTTCCAGGGGCAGATGTGGACTCTGACCACAATCTATTGGTTATGAACTGCAGATTAAAATTGAAGAAACTGCAAAAAGATGGGAATTTAAGGAGATGGGACCTGGATAAACTGAAAGAACCAGAGGTTGTACAGAGTTTCAGGGAGAGCATAAAGGAACAATTGACAGGAATGGGGCAAAGAAATACAGTAGAAGAAGAATGGGTAGCTTTGAGGGATGAAGTAGCAAAGGCAGCAGAGGATCAAGTAGGTAAAAAGACGAGGGCTAGTAGAAATTCTTGGGTAACAGAAGAAATATTGAATTTAATTGATGGAAGGAGAAAATATAAAAATGCAGTAAATGAAGCAGGCAAAAAGGAATACAAACGTCTCAAAAATGAGATCGACAGGAAGTGCAAAATGGCTAAGCAGGGATGGCTAGAGGACAAATGTAAGGATGTAGAGGCCTATCTCACTAGGGGTAAGATAGATACTGCCTACAGGAAAACTGAAGAGACCTTTGGAGATAAGAGAACAACTTGTATGAATATCAAGAGCTCAGATGGAAACCCAGTTCTAAGCAAAGAAGGGAAAGCAGAAAGGTGGAAGGAGTATATAGAGGGTCTATACAAGGGCGATGTACTTGAGGACAATATTATGGAAATGGAAGAGGATGTAGATGAAGATGAAATGGGAGATATGATACTGCGTGAAGAGTTTGACAGAGCACTGAAAGACCTGAGTCGAAACAAGGCCCCCGGAGTAGACAACATTCCATTGGAACTACTGACGGCCTTGGGAGAGCCGGTCCTGACAAAACTCTACCATCTGGTGAGCAAGATGTATGAAACAGGCGAAATACCCTCAGACTTCAAGAAGAATATAATAATTCCAATCTCAAAGAAAGCAGGTGTTGACAGATGTGAAAATTACCGAACTATCAGTTTAATAAGTCACAGCTGCATAATACTAACACGAATTCTTTACAGACGAATGGAAAAACTAGTAGAAGCCAACCTCGGGGAAGATCAGTTTGGATTCCGTAGAAACACTGGAACACGTGAGGCAATACTGACCTTACGACTTATCTTAGAAGAAAGATTAAGGAAAGGCAAACCTACGTTTCTAGCATTTGTAGACTTAGAGAAAGCTTTTGACAATGTTGACTGGAATACTCTCTTTCAAATTCTAAAGGTGGCAGAGGTAAAATACAGGGAGCGAAAGGCTATTTACAATTTGTACAGAAACCAGATGGCAGTTATAAGATTCGAGGGACATGAAAGGCAAGCAGTGGTTGGGAAGGGAGTAAGACAGGGTTGTAGCCTCTCCCCGATGTTGTTCAATCTGTATATTGAGCAAGCAGTAAAGGAAACAAAAGAAAAATTCGGAGTGGGTATTAAAATTCATGGAGAAGAAATAAAAACTTTGAGGTTCGCTGATGACATTGTAATTCTGTCAGAGACAGCAAAGGACTTGGAAGAGCAGTTGAATGGAATGGACAGTGTCTTGAAAGGAGGATATAAGATGAACATCAACAAAAGCAAAACAAGGATAATGGAATGTAGTCTAATTAAGTCGAGTGATGCTGAGGGAATTAGATTAGGAAATGAGGCACTTAAAGTAGTAAAGGAGTTTTGTTATTTGGGGAGCAAAATAACTGATGATGGTCGAAGTAGAGAGGATATAAAATGTAGGCTGGCAATGGCAAGGAAAGCGTTTCTGAAGAAGAGAAATTTGTTAACATCCAGTATTGATTTAAGTGTCAGGAAGTCATTTCTGAAAGTATTTGTATGGAGTGTAGCCATGTATGGAAGTGAAACATGGACGACAAATAGTTTGGACAAGAAGAGAATAGAAGCTTTCGAAATGTGGTGCTACAGAAGAATGCTGAAGATTAGATGGGTAGATCACATAACTAATGAGGAAGTATTGAATAGGATTGGGGAGAAGAGAAGTTTGTGGCACAACTTGACCAGAAGAAGGGATCGGTTGGTAGGACATGTTCTGAGGCATCGAGGGATCACCAATTTAGTATTGGAGGGCAGCGTGGAGCGTAAAAATCGTAGAGGGAGACCAAGAGATGAATACACTAAGCAGATTCCGAAGGATGTAGGTTGCAGTAGGTACTGGGAGATGAAAAAGCTTGCACAGGATAGAGTAGCATGGAGAGCTGCATCAAACCAGTCTCGGGACTGAAGACCACAACAAACAACAACATTTCTGCAAGGCATCATCAGTGGCCTGGAATATGTACATATGTTAGCTGTGATAAAAATGTAAATTAAATAGCTAACATACGTACATATTCCAGGCCACTGATGATGCCTTGCAGAAAATAAAGGCGAAACGCGTATGGCACTAAAATTGTGTTTTATTCAGTTGCTGTCAGACGGTCCATAAGTAAAAATTATCAATATACCGTAACCTGGGATTTGTTTCTTGTCTCTCTTGCTAAGGAGAAAGGCCTTTGCACCTTTGGCTTCCTATTTATAGCTGCATTCAGTGATGTTCTAACAGCCTTATGTTTACTGACTTCCTGTTCTACACTGAGTTGAAAAGTTCACATCTGATTGTCACCAACAAATCTAAGATGTTACCTTCACGAGATGGTTCTCTGACTAATTGCTGAAGGTAATTTTTGGATAATGCATTTAGAACAATTTTAAGTTATTTCCCACGTTGAAATCTCCACCTAATACTACAAAAGACCAGAAAATTTATGTGAAATATCCACTAAGTTTCCCGTAAAATGTTCCACCACTACTGCTCCTGAGGTAGGGGGTTTACAAAAGTATCCAATGACCATGTTTGATTCACCTTCAACACTTGTCTTCTGCTACATAATTTCTCATTTGGAATCTGTACTAATCTCACTTGATATCATCATATTTCTTATGTCTATAAACATCCCTGCACCACCAGCATTCAACCTATCTTTGGTACATACATTCCAGTCAGAGTTTATAGTTACCTGGTTTCAGCACGCTTTTTGTCCCTAGTAATATCTGGGCACTGTTACTGTTATAAGTGCAACCAGTTAAAGGACCTTCCCATACACACTCCCACAAATAACTTATTATATTAACATTTTCTTTCTCCAAACTCCTACGGCGAATGCTACCCTAACTGCAATCAGAACACATCTTATCAGGCCTATGGAGGGATTTCTCTATACTAAAATATCCACACAATTACACCATGTGTACTCTGCTATCTTCCTGCATGGTGTGCATGCCTGATCTCTCGAGCAGAACCCTACCATTCTCCAATTGACACCAGAGATTGAGCAATCAGCATCCACAACTGTCACTTAATTGTCTGTGGCTCTGGTTGAAGCCTTCCATTTGGCTCCAAAGCAGATGATCATGATGGTCATGGGAAGAATGCTGCACAATGATAGCTATGTTTCTGTCCCATGGGCAAGGCTAGCTGTCTACACAAAAGCAGATGGCTGGCTGTAGGAACTGAGAATGGTGTCTGAATCTACAGTGACAGACAACATTCACACCTATGTGAGCCATGCTCTACAGTCGGATGCACCTAGTGTGCTGAAGCGCTGGCATGGCAGAGGCTCTTCCACATCTCAGATGAGACTCCACTCACAAGCAAACAAAGTGAATACTGGCCTCCTTTTCTGACCTGCCCACTGATTCCCTGAAGAGCTCCATCACCCGCCTGAAGTTGGAGCTCCCCATGACAAAACAATCCAACACTCTGCACTTGTCCAGACCTCCAGAAAGATCGACCACAGTCCCAAAGATGAGGCAAACTGTGCTGGCTTAGATGTGCTTTCAGCAGTAGGCAATTCCTCAAACCGGTTTGTAAGATGAAAGGTGACTGCTGTGCAGCCATTACTCATGTTTGCCCTCAACTGAGAGATTTGCAATCCCATTGCTGTTCGCTAACTACCACAGGATATGAGAATCAGAAGACAGAGTGACATCAGGGATCCTGGGCAACGCTATAGGCTCCTGAGGTGCCAAAACATTTGTCTCATGTGCCCCACTGCCACCACAGACACATAGTAGCAGCCTGAAGGCTGCAGACCAGGACAACACAGCTTCCAGCTGTTTATGAATAGCGTCCAATCCCCCTGCATCTGTAGGTGCAGTCCGTATCCATCTTTAATCAATTTTTGTCTTTACCACAAGAAATGCAACACTAAAACAAGAAGTTGCTGGCTGTAATCTTAAGTTCTGTTGCTACACTACTTCTGACTTTTTAAATTTTTTTTACTACACTCAAGTCAGCTCCCACATAGTTAATGCACTGAAGTTTATACAAAAACCTAGAGTAAGTTAGTAAACACTAGTATATGCATTAAAATACATTGATACAATTCACTTCTTTGCAGAAGTACCTGAAAAGCAAAAATTTAAATACTGTGCATGAAACAGAACTCTCTTCTACAGCACTTGGCACATCCATCAGCTCATCAACAGTTGCTTATTTCGAAAGAAAACATCCTACATGGGAAAATGATTTCCTCAAGAAAATCTCACCTGTAACTTTGTAAAAAGCTTTCCTTATTTTTTAACTCCGCCCCCCCCCCCTCTCTCTCTCTCTCTCTCTCTCTCTCTCTCTCTCTCTCTCTCTCTCTCTCTCTCTCTCTTTCTCTCCCTCCCCCACTTTTACCCCCTCCTGTCATCTGCTTCAAGCAAGTCAGAGAGAGAGAGAGAGAGAGAGAGAGAGAGAGAGAGAGAGAGAGAGAGAGAAAATATATATGTGTGTGTGTGTGTGTGTGTGTGTGTGTGTGTGTGTGTGTGTGTGTGTGTGTGTGTGTGTGTGTGTGTGTGTGTGTAAGAGGAGGGGGGGGGGGCATAGAGAGGAGAGAGAGAAGGGTGTTCAGTATCATTTTCTCATCAGCAATATTTACACACAAAACTTGAGTGAATTGCAGTAAAGAAGATAAAAGTGTGGCATACCTGATATTGGCTTCAAAAACTTGCACAACATTGTCCTTGTTGAAACTGACATTTAACAGAACTCGGCCAACTGCTCTCTGAAATTCAGTTGCATTTCCCATTATTGCCAATGTATCTAATGTGTCCACAAGTGTAAGACAATAATCCCCTAAGATATCATTTATGTTGATATTTGATCTGTAACAGAAAATTAAAATGTCACCACGAGCATTAGAAGAAAAAAGGACAGGCGAAAAAAACAACCTTAACATTTATTTTAATAGCATAATATTTCTGCAGCAGTACACTAAATCAATCATTTATAAAGTGACAACACCTAATATAAGCTCGATTTTACTATGCATCTGTAAAATTAAAAATCATCATACAGTGTGTGATTGATTTTACTAATACAATGGCACAGCTAAAGAACTGGCAGACACATATTACATTCGTGCCTGTGATGGCTACAGGAAAATGATGCAATATCGCCTGTACATTACTTATTTACTACTATGAAGACCTGTGGGTAACTATGACAAAGAGCTGCAAGTGAGTTTCTGTTTTGGTTTGTACTTTCTTCATGCTGGATTCCACAGTTATTAAAAAATCAGTGGACGGTAACCATGGTTCTGCTGCAGCTGTCATCTTATAACAACACTTTAGTTGACACTATTGGCCAATTAAATTCAGTGGTCATTATGAAGTGTTGATCATATCAACAACAACCATTATCACCATCACCATCAGCTGTACTACTATATAGACAAGTCCCTGTTTAACGTTGCTAACAAAAATCTTGACAGTACTTTACCAATTCACTTCTTTTTACATAATAATCTATTAAACATTTGGACAGACAAAGGCAGTATTTATTTAAAATTACAATGTACAGATTTTCTGTTTAAACCAACTGCAAGAAATTGTTTCTCCCATATACACGGTGTCCGTAAAGTTCCGGTTTCCAACACTATAGAAATAGAGCCACTGTTCAGAACGTCATCAAAATGGTTCAAATGGCTCTGAGCACTATGGGACTCAACACCTGAGTTCATCAGTCACCTAGAACTTAGAACTACTTAAACCTAACTAACCTAAGGACATCACACACATTCATGCCCAAGGCACGATTCGAACCTGCAACCGTAGCGGTCACACGGCTCCAGACTGAAGCGCCTAGAACCGCTTGGCCACACCGGCCGGCTCAGAATGTCATTAAATTTGAACAGTATATTATTGCCACAGGGGGAAATGTCATAGAAGGAAAAAAAGAATTAGACCAACAGATGGTGCTAAAAACCTACTGCAGTCATATCAGGCATGCAGGTGATACTCCAACATGGTGCGTGACAGGTGGCAGATAGGTACTCGCAGACCAAATGCACAACAGCCTCTATGGTTAACAACAGTACTTGTTACTCAGATCTTGTTCCATATGAGACTGACTACCTCTGAAAGTCAATTGTGGAAATAAATCTTTTAAGGAAAAGTCCACCTCTTGGCAATTATCAAGAGAGACCGCACTTGGATATGATGAGCAGTCACTTGAAAAATGACTTAGGTGAGTCTGAGCATCTGAAAATATGCAAGACTGACAGAAGATCAAAACTGAGACTCCAGGCAGCACACAAACTACATAGAAACACACAACATAAATTACATCATACGTCCAGGGAAACCCAAAATTTTGGCAGCTGAAATGGACCACAAAGTGATTTTAATGACTGGACTTTAGGAAATGAGAAAACTGATCAGAAACCAACAGACTCGCAAAGATATAGGATTTATAAGGAAATAACAGGAAAAAGGGAAATGAAGCAATGTTCACAGTTTGAAAAGAGATTTATGGTCAGTCTCAAAATAACTGAATCTGTAACAGAATTTAAACCACAATCTCCCAGGCTACCAACACTAACTATAAAAGCTGCAAATAAAATATACACCATAATAAACGCCCATGCCCAAAATAATGACACAATAATAAGAAAGAACAGAGAGAAGTTGTGGATGACTTTTGGGAGCCTTTAGATCAGATGACAACGAACACACATAAAAATCACACCAAAATTTTAACTGGAGATTTTAATGTACAGTTAGGAAGGGAAAGGCGATATGGAGACATAATAGGGGAAATTCCTAGCACAATCATGAAGAAACAGAAATGGCATGAGACTGGTGGAATTCTGTTGAAACCATGACGTGATCTCAAAGTCAACATATTTCAAGGAAAGCGCAAATAAGCTCAAAACTTGGAAACATCCAGAGTGGAAAAAGGAGAATGGCAACCAGATCACGTTTGCATGGATAAAAATTATCACAGAGAAATCTACCATTTTAAAGTTATGAGAGGGACACATACTGGATTAGATCATTACACGATAAAAATTAAGTTCACCTCATTGACAAGATAAAAATTAATCTCACCCCATTGGAAAAGAAAAAATCCCACCCCAAAAAACAAGAGAAGCTACTATGACCCTCATAAACTGATATGTAACAAGGAATACAGAAACAAACAAGGAATACAAAAATAACAGATGATCTAGAGGAAATAGTTCCCCAGTTGAAACAAATAGCTGAACAGGTAGCTCTAATAAATGCATGGAAAAAACACCAGCGATGGAACAATGGGTGTGATAGAACAGTGGTAGATCAACAACAAGCTTGGTTAAGTTATCAGAGTTATGAAACAGAAGAAAAACACTTAGAACTCACATAACAAAGAAAGATAACCCAAAAAATAAGAAGGGTTAAACACCAATATCAAAAAGATATAGAAATAAATAGCAAGAAAACAAACTCAAGGGATTACTACAAAATATTTAGGAGACAACTACGAAGATATGACCCACCAACATTAATGTTAAAGGATAAAAGAAACGATATGGTCCATAGCAGTAAAAAATACACAAATTTTAAGAGAAACATTTAACAAATTACTAAATTGCGAAGACCCTTCAGAACTACTTCAAATAAACACAGATACCACTGTCAAAACATCAGCAGAAAATATAAGCCCACCTGAAATCCAAGAAGTCTACAAAGCTTTGAAAGAGCTCAAAAATTACAAAGCAAATTGAGAAAATCAAATGTTTGCAGAACTTTGGAACTATGCAGCAGCAGCACCACTACATAGTGGAAATCTGGAACAACGAATAACTACCAGAACATTAGAACACAATTTTAATCCATCCATTACACAAAAGAGTAGACAAATGAAGTATGGACAACTATACACACATTTCCCTTTTGGATATCTGATACAAAGTCATGTCAACAATTCTATACTGTCACTATAAATTTCAACTTGAAGTGGAACTAGGAGGATACCGAGGAGGATTTAGGCCCTGGAGAAGCTGCCCAGAACAGATAACTGGTAATGGATTACGACAAAAGAAGACAGAAACATGAAGTCATAACTTTTGTAGACTTCAGAAAAGCTTATAATTATATACACAGAGCTTCAGTGATGAAGATACTAAGGAATTTCGGTCTCCATCCCAAATTAATAAAAATGAAACTTAACTCTAACAAACACCATATCTGTAGTATAGTTCACAGGAGAAATATCCGAGCCATTTACAATTAAAATAGGGTTAAGACAGGGAGATGGTTTATTGCCATTAGAATTCAACTGTGCTATGGAGTACATGATGAAGGAATAGTACAAGCAAAATCCTAGAAACATAAGAACTGGAAAGGAGAAAGATCAAATAAACTTAAATTGCTTGCAATTTGCAGACGACTTAGTTTTACTAGCAAATAACATTCAAGAAGCCGGTAATCAAACAACAAGCACACCTCCAGACATCATTCGAAAAGACTGAGAATGGCAGCAGACCCACTAGTAGCCAACCAAATAACAGTATATAACAGCAAAGCAAAAACAGTGATAGAATTTAAATACCTAGGACAAATTATAGCGCTCAACTTGGCGAGAACCTGTGTGGCAAGAAAGAGCTAACAAAATGATAAATGCTCAGAAATTAACATGGTCTACATACAACAACAAAATGTTTATTAGTCAAATTAAAACATTACAAGATGGTGGTTTAACCAGAGGTCACATACAGAAGTGAAACTCTTTTCAAAGTCACACAGAAAAATCCTGAAGTAGAGAGAATAATAACTAGAAAATGCATAAATAAGAAATACCTGAAAAATGGACAATGGCAGATAGTGCCAAACGAAGTGGTGCACAGGGAACTGGAACCCATCACAGATACAATACAGAAAAAAAGGACAGAGAGAGAGAGAGAGAGAGAGAGAGAGAGAGAGAAACTTTGAAACAAGTAGGATAGATAAAGGAAATCACAGACGATATGAAAGAGCTACAGTTACTCCTGGACGATTTGCAAAATGAAACAGAAAATTTAAAGAACTTTAAAAACATAAAAGTACTATTTAAACCAATGATAAACAATAAAAAGGATATAAAGGATATTTGTATGGATGAGGAATGAGAAAAATGATCAGAACAAATGAAAAGATACTAGGCAATTCATAAAGAAAACCTACTGAAGAAGGTGACCAGAAAATGATTGGCTGAAGTTGTCCAACAATGTCGTAAAAACAGCAGCAGCAGCAGCAGCAGCAGCAGCAGCAGCAGCAGAAGAAGAAGAAGAAGAAAGAAGAAGAAAAAGAAGATGGTACTGTAAGCATCAGAATATATATACCAACAGATACCCGGCACATGGCTGTTCCTCAGTTTATACCCAAGACACCCAACATGACTGTCTCCATGACCGTGTGCCAATAATCCTACAGAAGTTACAGACACTCAAGCATATGATAAAAAGCATTAGTCCAATGTCTGCTAAAGGTATAGAGAAAGTGAACAGAAAATTTGTAAAGACAAGTTCTTTTGAAGTGCAGTGTGGCAGAGGGAGGAAAGCAGTCGATCTGACATCTGTCGAAGATGTAGCCACAACACTGCAGGATGGGTCGAGCAGTGGTGTGCAAGCATACAGTGCATGGAGAATCGCCTGAACATTGGACATGCCTGCTAGCACAGTATATAAAATCCTATGAAACATCCTGCACTGCTATCCATACAAACTCACCCACGTTCAAGAATTGCTTCCTGTTGACCTGCCAGCAAGACAAATTTTCACTCTCGAATGTCTTGCTCGCATGGACGTGAATAATGAAAGTCCACGGAACAGTGTGGACAGACAAAGCCTGTTTACATCACCAAGGACATGTATGCAGAATTGCAGAACATGGGCAGTGGAAAATCTGCATGCACAACAACCAGTACCACTTCGTTCTGCAAAACTGACTATGCGGGGTGGGTTTGATAACACTGTTTATTGTAGGGCCATATATTTTTAATGATACAAGTCCTACGGGTCCTGTTACCTGTACCGTTGCTGGCAAATGCTATGAGAGTCTTTTGTGCACTAACATAATTCCAACCCTTCAACAGCGTGGAAGTGTGGGTAGGATGATTTTTATGCAAGATGGCCCTCTTACGCCACTCAGGTGGCTGGTGCAGAGACATTTCGAAAGTGCTACAATTCTCAGCCACAATTTCCCAACAGCCTGGCTGTCCAGATCACTTGTCTTAATCCGTGTGATTTCTGGCTGTGGGGTTATCTGAAAGATGATGTGTTTAGTGCCCCAGTTATGAACGTATCAATTGAAGGCATGCAATGAGCAATGTATTCTGAATGTGACCCCCAAAACACTCCCATCTGTTGTGGACCACGCTATTTGTCGATTAAGCTGATTCTTGATTTAAACTTGTGGCAGAAAACAGTGGCCAGCATACTGAATGTGTCTTGTGTCAGTCACGCAACAATTAGAAACCAGTGCCATTTTTATGCTGTTTTTAACCTATGTCACTTTGGTTATTATGCAGTTTTTGGACTCGGGAAAATTAAAAACTGATTTTTCCCACTCAAGGAGGTATGACCTACCCACGGTGTAAGGGCTCACCTAACTAACAGTACCAGTGTACTAACAACTGTTGACTGCCGAACATGTGCAATCATTCATATTGAAGATTAAGGTTGATGTAACGTGCAATTCAAACCACAACTGTCATATTGATATTCACCTGTCATTTGTAGCTCATCCTATTAAGTTAAGGTGCTTACAGTGTCATGTATTGGTAAAATTTTTGTTAAATTTTCCAAGGCATTTCCCCCCATGTCAATGACATACTGTTCAAATTTGACATCTTTTTGAGCAGTGATTCTCTTCCTACAGCATTTTGAAACTTTAATTATGGGCACCCTGTATATTCTTCCTCCTTGTTTATAATTTCAAACACAGGATGTGTATATAACACTGTACTGTTTTGTTTTGTGTTCTTTCTCACTGTTGGGACAGTTTTACAGAAAATGGGGAAACTGTATTTATGTTTTATCAGCTTATGATTAGAATACCACTACACAATCTGAACATCTGAAACTTTATAATCCTAATCACTTGCAGATTGAAACTATGCGATTTACTGTCATCGAACCTACTATATTCAGAGATCCAGCAGCTGGAGAGGTCTCTCTCATACCCCGTATACCGAAGATTCCAACTGATCTACCCAGGTATGAGAACACACAGAGAGAGAGAGAGAGAGAGAGAGAGAGAGAGAGAGAGAGAGAGAGAGAGAGAGAGAGAGAGAGAGAGAGAGAGAGAGGTGTGAAGAAAACTGACATGGGCGGGGGGAGGGGGGGGAGGAGGAGGAAGGAATTTAGGATGTATATCCAATTCCTACATGCATTTAGCCATTAATAATGTAGTTATTTCCAAGTTCTGTAATTCATATTCACTATAAGCATTATGATGTGAAATGTGTCAGTTGAACAGGAAATTGCAGAGACAATTAGTACGAGCCAAAACATTATGACCACTTTCTTAACAGCGTCTTTGTCTACCTTTGAAATGCAAAATACAGCATGGTGTGGATTTGACAAGTTCTTGGTAGGTTTTCTGAGGTATGTGGGAGCAGATTGCAATGAACAGGTCATGCAATTCCTGTAAATTACTGGCCAGTAATTTGTGGGCACAGAGCTGACTAACGATAACATCCCATTGTGTTCCATCAGGTTCAGGCCAGGCAAATTTGGTGCCCAGATACCAATGTGAGTTTATCATCGTGCTCCTGTTCCCGTGCATGATTCTTGCCTTGTGACATGAACCGTTATCCAGCTGGAGGAAGCCACTGTAAGTGGGGAAGACATCAAGCATGAAGAGATGCAGGTAGTCCACAATAATGTTCATGTAGTCCACATCTGTCATGGCACCTTTAGTTACTACCACAGGTCCCATGGAAGTGCAAGTGAATGTCCAATATAGCAGTGGTCATCAAAATTTTTTGGCTGAAGAGCCAATACTGATACAGGGGGCAGCACCTCAGGCTGCATATGTACTGATCTTGTTACTAACCAATAACCTACATAAATTAGTATTATCAGGTTTGATTCGATGGGGAAGCAGTTGTGCCCAGTGACAGTGCTTACTTTAAACAGTAAAGGGTATGCAGTCAGTCACAAATAATGTTAATTGCACATCCAGATTTCGGTCACTATGTGGCCATCTTCAGTGCAGTAAGTGTAAGTTAAAACACTGAAACCACTTCTATACGATAAATGCACATAGTGTCAATTCAACCTTTGACATAATTAGTCCAGTTCGGACTATGTGCATATATAACTGGATTTAATGTTTTAACTTAAATTTACTGCACTGACCACAGATACACAGTGACCGAGATGTGGATGCACAACAAATGTTATCTGCGACTGTTTGCTGTACCCTTTACTACTTGACATAAATCAATATGTTGTGAGGCCCAAATGGACTAACTATAGGAAGGTCCAGTAAGGCCACCAATACTGACACTGAAAAGTTGACAATTCTGAACACTTTGCGTCGACAGTTCTCTGCTTCAGATTCCTGCCAGCATCAGGAACATTAAAGTTGACACTGTAATAGCCTGACAACGTGTTATTGTGTTGTCTTTGTGGGCAGATGGTTGGATGATTAATAGCAGTAATCATGCTTATATTTCAATGCATAATGCAATATGAGTCACAATCATAAATGTTTACTACATATTTTGAATGAAATTTTTTCTTCTACTCATTGCTTTGTATTATAGTAGCCTTCATTTAATTCTTCTTCCTTATTACAAATATGTACGTCACTTTAAGATGACTGTCTCTGTAACACACATCCACAAATCGACGTTACTTCCGTCATAAAATTTATACCACGGACGCCGATCGATACAAGTCGTGCACGCCCGTGAGTTGTCAGTAGGGCCTGCTGAAAGGCAAACAATTAAACATTCGCCCTCTCATATCCTCTACCCCTGCAACGGTTGCACTAATTACGCCTCTGCCCCCGAGGCAGGCGGCCAACTTTATTTAGCTAACGGCCGAACTCACGAACGTAAATTATAATTGAGCACGTCTTAAAATACTACTGTCTCTCTAAGTATATGTGTGTGTTACTCAGTAGGAAAACCTACACTCTTAACAAGTTCTCAACATTACATTACTTTATTCAGCTGTTAGTTGTTAGATGCATATTATTATAAAATACATTTGAGAACTGTGGGCTGCACAAATACTTAGGGGCCACAGTTTGACAAGCACTGTCCTATAACATAACACTGCCCCACTAGCCTGTGTCCAGGGCGTGGTGTGTTTCGAGCAGCCAGTTAGTTGCCTCGATGACAGCGTATCCAGACATGACCGTCAACCTGGTGTAACGAAAGCCCCGATTCGTATGTCCAGATGACAAGTTTACATTGATCCACAGTCCAATCTCAATGATCCCATGTCCACTGCAATAGTAACTGACGATGTTGTTGGGTCAACATGGGAAATAGCAGGGGTCACTACCTGCAGAGCCTCATGTTCAACAGTGTGCTCTGGATAACTAATGAAGAGGTTGAATCATATCTACACTACACAAGCCACCTTACAGTGTGTGGTGTAGGGTACTTTGTGTACCACTTTAATCTCCCCCTCCCCTGTTCCAGTTGCAAATGATGCGAGGGTAGAACAACTGTCGATAAGTCCCAGGTGTGAGCTGAAATATCTCTAATTTTACCTTCGTAGTCCTTTTGCAAGATATAGGTAGGAGGAAGCAATATATTGGTCGATTGTTCTACAGTGTACACCCTCAATTTTAACAGCAGGCCACTAAGCCAAAACCCTATTCATAATGTCTCTCTTGCTGCATCTGCTACTGTAGTCGAACAAGTATATCTTGCGAAACTTATGAGCTCACTACATGAACCTTTTATCAGTCCTATTTGGTTTGGGTCCTACTCTGATGAGCAATACTCACCAAATGGTTTAACTAGGTTTTGAGATTACCTTTTTTGTGTGTGGGCCTCAGAGCACACTTCCTGAGAATTCTTTCAATATATCTCACCATCAATCTGGCATCTGCCTTTCCTAGAAGTAGTTTATGTGATTGTTCAATTTTAAACCACTCCGTACACACTTCTGTGTATTTAATGGGAAGTAACCATTTCCGGTGATTGTTCTGCAACCGTATAATCGTACAATAATGGGTCTTTCTACCTATAAATGCACAATACATTACAATTGTTTATGTTGAGGGTCAACTGCCAATCCCTGCACCGAGCACTGATCCAAGTTCTTTCACATACCACTACAAGTGTGAAAAGTAATTGTCCCATTACACTGCCTCGGGGTAGGTTCACACTTATTTCTAACTTCTGTACTTTAAGATTTCTCTCCGTTACGAATGACATGTGTGTGTTTACTAAGAACACTTCAAACTAGTCACACAGCTGGTCTGCGGTTCCATAAGCTCATAGTCTGTTCATTAGGCAGCAGTTCAGAACTACATAGAATACCTTTCAAAAATCAAAGAGCACGGTATCAACACGGGTGCCAGTACCTACTGCCTTCCAGTTCTCATGAACTAACAGGGTGAAATGGATTTGTTAAGAGAATCCCAGTTGATTCCTACAGTGGTGATTTTTGGTCTCCAGAAAGGCCGTAATAAGTGATCATAAAATATGTTCTACAATAATATGAAAGACTGAGTCAGTGATAAAGGTCTATAATTGTGAGGTGCTGTTTGATGATACACACTTTTTCCAATCACTAGGAACACTTAACTCCTCCAGCAACCTAGGGTACACTGCTGTAGGAAGAGGAGCAAGTTCTTTTGCATACTGTGTGAGAATCATGCAGGTAACCTGTTAGGTTCAGTTGCCTTTCCTCTGCTGAGCAATTTTAACTGACTTTCCAGATTAGATTAATACTTGTTCCATAGATCATGAATATGACACTTTGTAACGATGTGGGACGTGTCAGGTTAATAAAAGATGTCTGTACAAGATATTACATTACACAAAATATTGCATGGCACTAATGTTTAAGTTGTTGTGGGACAACACTTCATTACGTTACTTTTTCAAATACTTTCAAAAAATACATCAGTAAAGAAGTTGGCTGATAATTATTTTAACTCTTTCTTGTCAACTTTATACGAAAGAAGTTTAACGAGATATTTTAATCTGTCTGCAAAAGTTTCCTTTGCCAGTGATGCATTATATGACATTATTTATTAAGAATTCTGTTTGAAATTCCATCAACACCATATGAACTTTCATTTTTGAGAACTTTTGTATGTCTTAATTTCACTGTAGAATATTGGGGCTACTTGTAGTTCCTAAAAGTTTGATGGAATTTCATTTTTAATATATTCTCTTGCTTCTTCCTCTGAACCATTTAATCCTATTTCTGCTGCTACATTTAAAAAGTGATTTTTAATAGTACTCTCAATTCATGAATTATCATCCACATCATTGTTATTCAGCTTAATTATGACAGCCTCTTCTGAATATTTCACAATGTTCCACATAGTTTTAATCTCATTATCTGATTTATTTTCTGCCATGATGCACATATTTTTGGATATTTTAATGACATTCCTTGAAATATTACATTATTTTTTGTAGAATGCAAGAAACACCATGCAAGTGGGAATGTTCTGTCTGTATGTGTTTTAATTCCACACTCAAATAGGCAGCGGGCTGGAGCACAATTACGTAGAGGCTACATTACTCTTCATACCACCAAAGGCGGATCACATCTTCCAGCAGGGGAGGCAGGGTAAACCACAGGAAGTGCAGATATGCCTCGACTGAGGTGATTTGGAAGGATGACAGGTCCTTAGAGACGGTTGCCAATAATTCCCGCCCACACACTGAGGCGTGGATATTGTGTAGCTGACACGTAGGTGTTGCAGAGGTTGATGGTACTGCCACTCAAAAAAGGTGGCACAGTTTTTGAATATGATCGATGATGGAAATTCCAGGTGTATCGTACGTAGCCTGTGTGATGAACCGGTGACAAAACTGTCATAGCAGATGCAAGTCTGTATGTAGTAAGGTCTGCATGCATTTTAAATGATACAGTTAGCAGGAGATGTTATTGAGAATGTTCAACACAGTCAACTGGCTTAACCCATGATGGCAGACCTTGTGTTTGGTGCTGATGCCATGGTCATTCTACAGTGTTCAACACCTTTTCTCTCCACCCTCAAGTGGGTGTATCTCCCTTGCAACGAGTATCAGGGCGTACGTCCATATGACCGTTTTTGCTCATTTCGTCTCAGGGATTATTTCCTGCAGTTTGTCCCCATTCAGCAAAGTCACCCTGGACCTTAATTCATTCCACTTATTTTAACTTATTCCTAAAACATTATTTCCTACTTTATAAGAAAATGTTTCAGAGCTATAAGGTGTTACATGGTTTATTTTCATGAATTGTGCATCGTGATCAGATAGTCCATTAACAATAGGGCACACGTTAACTGTTTCAGCCTGAGCATTGTATATAAAAATGTCCGCAGAGTCCTGCTATCATACTAAACCGCCCAAAACCACTTTGGAAGCTGTTAATGATTCTCCTGGTTTCAAGGAACTACTTGGTCTGAAAGTTCACCATTCATTCCACAGTCTTCCCCACTGGCTTGACAAAGCAAAGCTGCAAAAGCTACTTGGAGATGTAGGAATTTTTCCCAGCTTTAGGAGGGGGGACACGACAGCCTCTTGCTACAGGTTGGGGCAATTCTATCGAGGCTAAGTTTTAATAAAACATCAACAAGAATAACTTCAGATTTTACATTTAAATGTTGCAATTGAATACCGTATTTACTCGAATCTAAGCCGCACTTTTTTTCCGATTTTTGTAATCCAAAAAACCGCCTGCGGCTTAGAATCGAGTGCAAAGCAAGCGGAAGTTCTGAAAAATGTTGTTAGGTGCCGCTACAACTATAACTTCTGCTGTCGAATATATGTAGCGCTACACAGGTATGCTTTGTAGGCACAAAGATAAATACTTTCGCCAAAACCTCTGCGTCAGTAAAAAAAAAAAAAAAAAAAAAAAAAAAAAAAAAAAAAAAAAAAAAAAAGTGGAAGACGAGCTTTTTAGCTTTTTTTTCTCCGCCCCGAGTTTCGACCACTGCATTTTCATACATTATCCAACGAAGTAAATACAAATTCCGTATTGTTCATCTTCGAATGTAACAGAATTTCAATGTACTACGAAAATCCGACTGGCAAGACTGTTTAGTAGTGGTGGGCAGGAAATCGCGTATCTGTTAGAAATCACAGTGACTGAGAAGTCACAGATATCACAGTAGCAACTTTACAGAATCTAACTGCGATTTCTGTCACAGTTAGCAGTCGCAAGTAGTATTTCACATTGAAAGACGTGAGCCATCTATTGGTCGAATTTAGCACTGCTTTCTGCGATTTCAGTGACAAGTCGCAACTAAGAGTCGCAAGTAGCAACTAAAAAGCGCGGTTAACAGTGGCATCTGTTGGCCGAAGTTCGTACTACGTCCATCTCTGCGGTACGCTATGGAGTCTAACTGCGATTTCCGTGACAAGTCGCAACTAAGAGTCGCAAGTAGCAACTAAAAAGCGCGGTTAACAGTGGCATCTGTTGGTCAAAGTTCGTACTACGTCCATCTCTGCGGTACGCTATGGAGTCTAACTGCGATTTCCGTGACAAGTCGCAACTAAGAGTCGCAAGTAGCAACTAGAAAGCACGGTTAACAGTGCCATCTGTGGGTCAAAGTCCATACTACGTCCATCTCTGCGGTACGCTATGGAGTCTAACTGCGATTTCCGTGACAAGTCGCAACTAAGAGTCGCAAGTAGCAACTAGAAAGCGCGGTTAACAGTGCCATCTGTGGGTCAAAGTCCGTACTACGTCCATCTCTGCGGTACGCTATGGAGTCTAACTGCGATTTCCGTGACAAGTCGCAACTAAGAGTCGCAAGTAGCAACTAGAAAGCGCGGTTAACAGTGCCATCTGTGGGTCAAAGTTCGTACTACGTCCATCTCTGCGGTACGCGATTTCCGTGACAAGTCGCAACTAAGAGTCGCAAGTAGCAACTAAAAAGCGCAGTTAGCACTGCCATCTGTTGAGCAAAGTTCATACTACGCTATTCGCTACCGAGTCAAACTGCGATTTCTGTGACAAATCGCAACTAAGAGTCGCAAGTAGCAACTAAAAAGCGCAGTTAACATACTTTTCCTAGTGTCATCTGTTGACCGACGTATGTACTTCGTTATGAGAGCCTTGTGCCTCACGAGATCGATGGGCTGTGTGTGCATGTGAAGGGCTTATTTCAATAGTGGTACAAGTCCATTTTTGTTAATTTTGAGATATAGAGTCGTAAAGTTAAATGAGTGCTGAAAAATCTGCAGTTGAGATACCAGAAATATTCAAGCATATGGCTTCTTGCTAGAGATGAACCTTTATTTATGTTTGTTTGGATCACTAATTTCAGAAGCATTATAGACAGAAAAGTGTAGGTAATGGACTTGTACCACTATTGAAATAAGCCCTTCATATTATATGACGACATGCACATTCAGCATCAGTTATGGTTGGTCAAATACTGCTGTGACTCTGAATGTATTATATTAATAAGAAGCGACATTGCCTTTTTCTCCTGAAAATATCAAGTAACGTAACAAATGTGTTTGATTCTGCTTCCAATATGACAGTTTTGGTTAATACTCCACATGCCTACAGGACTTTGCAATGTTAACACAGCAGAACTCAGACATCTGTATAAGTGTAGAGAAATGAAAACAGTCATATGAATGCCTCACTTTTGTTCTGACACAGTTCAAGACTCGGGAGAAAAGTTTTACACCTGGTGTTCTACATGGCAACTTCACAAACAAGAACTTTTTGCCGACACTACTACCACCTACATAAGTAAGCTTTTCCTGTGTCACTTTCAAGTAATGCACTTAAGCTATTCCTGATTTAACTGGAAGATCTGTACTTCCCACTTTCATATCAACAGCCTCAAAATGCATATTGTAGACTTCGGGATATGTTACAGGTCAGTGTCACACCAAGATTGTGGAGAAAGGGGGGGGGGGGCGGCATGTCACTCTCCAACAAGTGTTTACCAATAAATAAGTGGCGGAAAATCACGGGTATAGGACGGCTTAACATGTGGAAAATTAGATTTTTATTATTCACTCAATGTATTTAACATTTATTATTCCTTTAAAATCGCACAACAACTTCAATAAAACACTTTAATCAGTCACACACTTATTTCATAATTATTTCACATTTAAACTGCAAATCCTCTAAGAGCTGTCTTGAATCTTCACGAGTCTCTCTCAACAGCCTTGATGTGGATAGATATGTACAGCAACCAGTAATCAGTCAGAACTGCGTCTGCAAAAACACAAGGATTATTAAACAATTTTTGCTGTCACTAATTACTAGCAATATAATTGACAGAGTAGATTGCTAATATTTGCTATATCACATTTGCTAATATTTGCTATATCACATTCGCAAGAACGATCTCACTGAAGTAATTAAGTCCATCAAAACGCTTAGAAACTAACCTGTCGTCTGACGAAAACGGTCTAAAGACTGGCAATTTCTTCAGATCTGTTGACAATGATATTTTGAATTATCACTTTACTGAGTGACTGAAATGTAGTTCAGGTATCTATGAACATAACAATATGTTAGAATTCATTTTCTAAACACGAACTATTACGGTACTGTGCGGCTACTTACATATTAATTACACTATTAATATTTTCACAGTTGTTTCTTTAATACAAAATTAAAGCCAACGGAAGAATAAACGTAAAACATACTTACCAATGACAGGTTTGTTGAGATGCAATTTTCTGTGTGGACAGATGTAACTTTTTCATACGGTGGTAAGTCACAGAAATCGCAGGAGTCACAGAAATCGCAGAAGTCACAGAAATCGCAGAAGTAGCAGAAATCGCAGAAGTAGCAGAAGTCGCAGAAATCGCGGAAGTAGCAGAAGTAGCAGTGGCGGAGGGATACGCGACTTTGGTTCCTTAACTGCGACTCTTAACTGCGACAAATCACAGTTAAGAATAACAGATACTGAAAAGTAGCATTCACAGAAATCACTGATATCGGAAAATCGCAGTTTAGCCCATCACTACTGTTTAGGATGTTTGTCAATATGGCCAACTCTACGTTCTGAATTTTTTCCTACCAGTGAGAAGAGTTGGTTGCTAATAGGAACCTGATGAAATGTGAATCACATGCAGTATTCTCTTCACCATAAGAATAATCGAATATAAACATTTTTCCATGTATTCTTTCGCGTTTGCTGCTATTTCATTTAAATCCTGCCTAATAAACTACGAAACTAGAGTGAGACAACAGCAAATGCGGAAGAATATACGTATCGTGTCATGTTTATATTCGTATTATTCTTATGCCTAATGTGATACAGTCAGAAATGAAGCATGGCAACTGACTAGATTTTTAAATCTAAGATGACTAATTTCTGTGCAGAATTTGATGTACTACAGAAGCGGCCGCAAAGATTTTCAAACGGAGAAAAATTTTCGCCGAACTCTTGTTCAGAACATGTTCTGTAATACGCAGTCTATTATTTGGTTCTTGTTGATCATTATCAAAGAAAGTGTAAGTAACAACAAATAGCAGTCTCTTGCCATTGTTTCGCTAATGAGACGATTCCCCCCCCCCTTTTTTTTTAAGCAGCGGTAGCGCGCACAAAAGCAAGCCGTGCCGCGAGCGGCGACAGGCCGTAAACACGCACTGTCAGAATGCGACAAACAATGCATGACAGTACAGTAATGCATTTTCAGCTTAGGATGACGTGAACACCTATAACAAAGAAAACGGCACTTATCAGATCAAAGCAAAATAAGCAATCGATTCAAACCAGACAGAGCACGTGAAAAAGGAATGGTACTCGCATAAATACGGACGGAGTGCCTGACGCATAGCAATGGCTACCTGGCAAAGCTTAACTGCCAAGCTTACGACTCAAACCAAACTACTGTCGCTGTATCGTCATTCATTCGACGTAAATTGTGTCTCATATTACAATGGACCAACTTTGTTTCGATTTGGAGGTGCGGCCTAAAACTTTTCTCTCCCCTTGAATTTCGAGTCGCAAATTTCAGGTGCGGCTTAGATTCGGGAATTTTTTTTTCCTTTATTTCGAGTCTCATTTTTCAGGTGCGGCTTAGATTCGAGTGCGGCTTAGATTCGAGTAAATACGGTAGTGTGTGGGCCTGGAGCTGTGCTGTTGGCCTCTGATGGGATGGATCCTTATCCCCACATGGAGAAAGAAGAGTTGTAAAATTCCTGATTGATGGAGTTGAAGTACCAACTTTTACTTGTGCATGTTTCCTGTGGGATACCAGAAAGTAGGATTTTGAAAACTGTTACTTTTGTAGGGGAAAAACCACTATTTCCTGGGTCACTTCACTGGGTGAGGTTAACTGTATTCTGCTGTTCAGGATAGCAATGGCTGGTGTTGATCTGACTTTATCAGAGATCCTTTCTATTGATTCCCATTCAGTGATTGCTGATATGGAGCGGCTGAATTTGAGAGATTCTACCATGATCTTCTCCTGCTATTTTTTATTACCCTGTAAGCTTTTGCTCTTGTTACAAGAAAGACTGAGATATTGTCTGTCTGTCTGCCTGCATCCTTAACTGCCCCTAATTGCAGAGTAGCACTACTCATTTCCATGGGACAGATTGTTTTCTAAGCTGACAGCATGATTTTTGGATGGATACTTGAATGGGTTCACAAATCACACTGGTAATGTGATACAAAATGTCCTGAACATTGTTGCGGCATTTAAACACACGTAGTTGGGTACACTACAATCAGATTGTTACCTAAAGTAGCCATTAGGCATCTTCTTTTCTGACACTGTTCTTTCAAGAAGAATTAGTCATTATAATGTTAGTTATTACCAAACTACCATAGAGTCATACCTGCAAGAGCAGGCAAGTTGGACAGGCCAATGGTTGATATCGAGACTAAAGCAGTACTGAAGTGCATCCTTCGTTCTCTATTCAGGGGACAGATGTCCCCTGTGAGGATGAAGCCTTCTATAACTAGATCTCAGAGACGGTGTTATCAGAACCCCATAGCATGTTATGTGCATTCAAATCCCTCAGAGGAGGGACGGATGTGGGAGCTGCCTAATGTTTCTGAAAGCATCTATGGTGATATACCTTTCACACTACAGTGTACAGTATATCTTTTTATGTTACCACATTCTTGCTAAAGATTAAGGTTATGTTGTAGTTCCACAACATCTGGATACTTCACATGCATGTTCTGCTTAAGAAGGGCATTAGCCTGTTGAGATATAGTTGGTTCAACTAAAATGGGATCTACTTCTGAGTGCCACTTCACAGATTTTCAATTCAAAGCAAACACCTTTAGACCTCTTCGTATTTAAAATACATACTATTTTAAATGACTCTTTCGCTTGCTTTACTACTAGAAAGACATTCTAAAACATTTTTCATGTCTTATTCCAATTAACAAGATAACTGCTCAAAAGAACAGCCCTCACTTGTTCTCTCAACTGATTTTGTATTATTCACCCCCACAAGCATGCCTAACTTAGGTGTGGTAGGCACTCCAAAAGTTGCCTACTAATGACTCTTTTACCTCAACAGCAATCCATACCACTGATACGTAGCACACCTTGAGGTTGAGGTTTTCTTGTCCAAGTTTATTAACTTATGACCGGCAGCTGAGCCAAGATTCCATTCCCTGTAATGCGCAGTTATAAACTGGCTGCTTAGCTACATGCATAGCTTACAGTTAAAAAGAACTGGCAGCACTGACTGGTCCCAAGCTTACAATCCATGGGTTCACCATGCCTGTATGCAGCCATTATTGGGTGAGCCCCTCAGAGATTAGACGAGCAGCATGGAAAATGAAGTAGTAGCACATAAGCTGGGGGCCCAGTGTTAGCAAACCACATACAAATGGACTGCGAGCACCTTGTGGGTCCTAGACACAATCAGAACCAAAGGTGAGGTTTCCCTCTAATATGATAATGTTCCAACTTGCACAAAAGTTTAGTGTGATCCTTGCAAACAAAAGCTTCTGAGGAATCAAAGATATCTACATTTCTCAATGTACCAGTTTACACTGGAAGTGCCTGGCACATGAAAAAGAAACTGCATCTTTGTTTTTTGTTTATGCTCCTTTCCCAAGACACAACAAATTCTGTATAGTGAATGTAATTGTCTACCTTCACTTTTGTTTACTCTTCATGGAGCAGTTTTAGTAATGAGCATTTTAATTTGTCTGGCAACGGGTAGCACATGAAAGAAACATGGCACTAGCGAGTGAATGTATGGTACACCGATTCTCATTAGCTTATTTTATATTGTATCATACCCATAGACATATCTACTATACAATGATTTAACAATTCATTTTGCCCCATTCTTATCTGTTTTCTGTAGTGACAAGTGACTTAAGTCTTGAAACCCAAGTGAAGTTATTGGCACCCTAGCTAAAATTGTCCACACAAAGTGATGTTATAATAGGTAAAGCTAAAAATGTATAACATACAAACTCATTCAAAATCACAATCACTTTTCCCCATTTTCACTCACATTCACTTACCCAGTCATGCCCAATCGTGGAAAATTTAAGACAGTTAACTTTATCAATGACAAAATTAGCTGTTAATAATCTTAACTGAACTTAGAGAATAAAGGCTAAAAAGTAATTCAAAAAATTGCATCTGAATGGCTGATAATTTATAACCACCACCACCACCACCACCACCACCACCACCAACAACAACAACAACAACAACAACAACATGATCCAGCCGCTGTGACAACACATTCAAACCTTCTCCATAATAATTTAGGGAGTAACAAAGACAGCTGGCAAAATCTTAAGTATCACTATATTCTCCTCATCACCTGCTAAAATAGAGGACAGATTGGCTAGTAAGTTAACCTCTGCTCTCATCTGAATATACAATTCATTCATGAAAATATAACATATCCCAATCTGTATATCACAAACACCGCACATTGGAGGGGCTTCTCGCCAGAATAAGAGGCTAAGTATTATTGGACTTTATGCTATCTGTAATCAAGCATGGAGGACTTCTAACCACAGTGGCTGGATAGACGTACACCACGGAGCAGCTGATTTTACCACTGCAGCTTATTGTCAGTCACTTCCAAACCATCTTCTTCCCACCTACATATGATCTTCTACATCAATGGTAAGTACACACCATAAAGGGAGATGGCACAACAAGTCAAAAGATTTTGAATAGATGCCACACCCACCCATTAATTTTGCTGAATATCCATGTATGCTGGTACACAGAAGAGTGGTACCACTTTCCCCAGCCTTTGCAGGTGGAGAAGGGAGGGCTGGATGTTCTGGGCATATATGCCTGCTGGGGACATGCACTGTACAGATTGAAATGCACTCAGGGAATCTGAGCACACGAGGAATTTCTCGGCACGAATACATACCATCTGTTCCAGTGTCATCAAGAAGACCAAGCACAGCTGTGTGCTGATCTGCATGGCCCAATTGCTTGCACATGATTTGTGAATACTGCTTTTATGGCAGGGCACCGAACTGTTTGGTATGCCAGTGCTTCTGAAACAACTAAGAACCTCTACCCCTGACTCACCATGGGGAACAACTACCAGACGACAGTTCTGAAGTTACACATAGGGCTTGTCCTGTAGGGACCTGTGGCTAGCCTAATCCTGTCATGGTGGACAGCGTCAAGTTATGAGATGCACTGGCACCGAGTCATCAACTGTGCTCACAAAATCTAGCCAAGATTGTATTAAAGGTTTATATCTGTTTCCTTGGATATATGTCTAAGGTATTTCAAAGTGTTCAGGGTCTTGAAAGACCTCGCCTGCGTACCCCTTGTGCATGGTAGCCATGACTGCTTTGAATTGAATATGAGACCCAGAAACTTCTTTGAATCTTTAAAACTTAAAATAATGTCCTCCTTTACAGGTTATGTAAATTAAAATCTCTGTGAGAATGGTTGGGTTCCTTACCATGGATATTACAGTACTTATGACAGTGGAAAATGAAGTTATACTTAAAAACAAAGCCTTGCGGGATGCCATTCTCCTGCTCAAGTCTGTCGGACAGAACTTTTGTCATCTCAAAATCTAAACAGAAATTTGATGGGATAGAAAGGACTGTATGAGTACAGGTAAGCATCCACATTAACCTGATGGAGCTGTCCAAATAATAGTGCATCTGCAAGTGGTATCACACACCTTTTTCTACTATGAAAAATAAAAGTTATCAGATGTGGCCTCTATGGGATGGTAAAGCCTGTTTTATAACCACCTGAAACAGGCTCAGGTTGTCAGTGGTGGGTTGCTAGCTCTTAAAATTACAGTTAGAGGGGCTGGGGAGTTTCCTGGTCTCTAGAATACATATCAGATGATCATTTACTGCATACTCCAAGGTCTTTCCTATGCACCTAGTTTAGTAACCACTGGGGAATGTTCAGCATTTCCATCACTTTAGAAGAGGGAATAAAATTTCCTCCCTCCACAAGCTGAAAAATTCTTCTGTCTGTCATTTTACTAAAATATCTAGATTTTGTTCCAAGATGCCACACCATACTGCACTTGAGCTGGTCAAGACTGACTGCAGTATGCAGAGTTTCAGACAGTGCCGAATCCACCTCCTATATCAAGAATGGGTAGATGTAGGATTTAGTGTTACTGGACCTGAAACCTAACCCATCTCTTTTGACGATCATGCAGCAGTGACGACAGTATGCAGCATTCAGGCTGGTAGTAGCAATAATCTTAGCAAAATGCTGTCTGATTGTTTGGACAATGTCTCTGTTTGGAGACATACCTCCAATACGGCTGATACAGGTAATCTACTTTGCTTTAAATGAATTCTTCTGATGGTTTCCCTTATGAGTTGAGTTGATGGAACAATTTAAAGAGTACAGAAATTCTTGCCACAATCTCTTTCTACCCTCCTTACCAATACAATAACATTAGGTCCTCCTCACCTAAAAGCCTGTGATGTTCTCTGCAACTGGTCAGCACCTGAACCTGTGCAAAGGAACAATCCTTACTCACCTAAGGTAGCGATGATCTTCATAGAGGTCACAAAGACTTTGAGATAGATGCACCAGCAGCATGGTGGATAACTGTCTTAATGTAATCCACCCATTCCTCAATGCTGTCTCGAAGTCCCAATACAAACTGTGGACTGTACAGCACCCAGTTAGCCTCTCCGAGCATCCACTTTGGCGGTGGCGTTCTGGTAATGTTTGATCTGTCAGATGTATCCAGTTGGGGGAGCAGTCACTGGAGTGAAAAATCACCAACCACTTTCCACTAAGTGATATCAGTGATGGCAAGGGAACCAATCTAAAGCACAATAGTGATGCTGAGGTATGTGCCCCATGTTCAGAAGACACAATATTTCTGGATACCCATGGCTCTCAATACCTAGATGCAGGGGACAGGTGATGGAATATTGCCACAGCACATTAAGTGCAAAAATGTTCACGTACAGGAAAAAAGATTGGGGACCTGCCTGAGAAGCTCCCATAGAGGTTTTTTCCTTTTTTAAATAAAAGCTTGAAAGTAGGTGCTGAGGAAGAGTGGTGGGGTGTGGTTGGTATTAATCACTGATGAATATAGAAACACCAACTTTAGCCCTCTCCCCACTATGGTAGTCCTTTCTGTAAAGGATATGACACATTAACATAGGAGTGTTAAATATTTTAAAATGACACTCTTGTCCTGTGTCAGATTTTTTTTAAATTACTCTCTTGCAGACACAAACCTCTCCACTGTGTCAAAAGTTTCAGTTCCTGCACTTTAATCTGAGTCCATTCAAGTTGCACAGCAGTGTGAAAGCCATTTCATCAATGAAATTTTTCTACCTCTGCCTATTTTTTCATACTGTGTAGATTGAAGATGTATGGTAGTTGAGGGTTCCGCAGAGGGACGTGTTGAGTTCCCTCCAACAGTTCTTTACTTCAGTGGGTGTGAGCCCCCTTGCACATGTTAGCAAACATGAATGTGAAGGTCTGACAGCTTTAGACTAGCCATTTTGTTTGTTTATTTATTTATTTATTTGCCATCTTTCAATGGTCATTTTGGTGGTGATGGGCAATGTACATTGTGACACTTTGTTGTTATGTTACTCGCTTTTTATTGCTCTCACTACTTCTCAGGAGTGAACTGTTTGTAACCCAAATGGAAGTAATGGTTACTTTACAACTACACTTTCAAAATCATCCATTTGTTGCACTTACAGTTCTAGTCTTAGTGTAAGCTAGCATGCTGAATTTGGCAATAATAGCCTTAATCGCCAAGGTAACATTTTTTTCTCTTTTTTGTCCTAGTACACAGGATGCTCACATGATTACTTTCATCTCATGCATCCTCTTTTCCTCTTGAAATATTTGTAGCTATGGTTCCATACTGCATGATCGGCAGAGTAACTGACACAGGCTTCTGGATGGAAGCAAGAGATTCCTGCTTCATGAAATGCCTTCCTGCATCTGTCACATGTTGCATGCCCAGTGCATTCAAGTGATGTGTGCACATATCACTGACACTTAAGCACTGTGGGGGAAGAGGGGTTTGAAACACATGGCTGCACTTTCAGACAGAGGAGTGCTGCCTTTATGTATCCCAGCAAACTTTAGCTTTAGTTATAGTTTTTTTTTATTAGTAGTGTCATTTCTAAGTTGACTTTCGAGGGATATAATTATACATCCTAAAGCTTTCTGAATGTAGGAAAGAGATGAATAAGTTCAAAGACACTTATTACCTTTTAATCATAAATAAATTTTGGTACCAGTATACCCTGTTACTGTCAAAAAGTATAATGTTTGTTGTAGATTGGTCTGGAGGACTAGCCTATAGCCGAGTATGCGGATAAAGGATGGAAAAGACGCACCATGATTACATAATAAAATTCAGAAAATGCTGAGAGAAAAAAATGGAGAAATATCAACAAACAAAAGTTAGTAGGAATCACAGCTTGGTTTTAAAGAGAGCACTCATCGACAGTGGCCCCCTACTTAGCTTGTATTTATCACAAATCTCTAGCCCAATGGAAAGTCCCAAACAATAGGAAAAAAAGCACAGATGACTCGTACGTATAAAAAGAGTAAAAGAATCTACCCACAAAATTATAGACCCCTTTGTGTCAGTTTGTGGCAGAATTCTTGAGCATATTCTAAGTTTGAGCATAATACATTTCGTTGAGAGAAAAAGTTCTATCCAATAAATCAACATGGATTTAGACTGCATCACTCACGCAAAGCTCAGCTTGTCCTTTTCTCATACAATACACAGTGAACCACAGATGAAGGGCAACAGACAGATTCCATAGTCTTAGACTTCCACAAAGTGCCAGAAACAGTGTTGTGCAACAGACAACCATCCAAGCATATGGAATAGGTTCCCAGATACACAAGTGGCTCGAAGTCTCTAAGTAATAGAACCCAGTATATTATTCTGGATGGCAAGTGTTCAGAGACAAAAGGTACCACCAGGAACATCAATGGAAGTGCAATAGGACCACAGTTGCTCTCTATGTACATAAACAATCTGACAGATAGGGTTATCAGTAACTGGACTGATTACTGGTGACATTGTAAAAGGGAGGAAAGATGACTGGAGTTTAACATCCTGCCGACAGCATGGTCATTAGAGGCAAAGTGCAAGCACAGACTACAAAAGGATGGGGAAGGAAATCTGCTGTGCCCTTTTCAAAGGGACCCTCTGGGCATCTTCCTGGGGCAATTTAAGGAAATTGTGCAAAACCTAAATCTAAATGAGGATTTAAACCATCATCCTCCAGAGAGCAAGTCCAGTGTTCTAACCACACTGCCACCTTGCTTGGTGTGTTGTAGTAGTAAATGGTAAAATGTATTTGAATGGCTGTAGGAGGAAACAAGATGAAGTGGATAGAATTTTTTATTCTGTGTGATGAATGGCAGCATGCTCTAAATGTGGAAAAATGTAATTTACTGCAGATGAGTACGAAAAGCACAATCTTGTAATGTTCAAATACAAAATTATTGTGTTTTGTTTTGTTTTAGGGCACAAAAACAATTGTGATCATACGCGCCCATGTCAAAACTGTAGAACATGAAGATAAAGAAAGCAGTTAAAAATGACTACACGCCAATCCCAATCAACTTAAAAGAAGGCAGCTAAAAACACGTATATGGAGTAAGGTCTACAAAATACACCATAGAGAAATGGAGGTCCAGAATTAAAAACTAAATGGCCTTCATCATACTGTTAAGTAACACGTGGCCGACAACCCACACGCCATTCGCTTAAGTGGCCAATAACTCATACGGAAAACACAAATGAGAACACAAGCGGTTAAAAAAAAAAAGGGCATTCTGCCAGGAAATTGCAGACCATCTAAAGTTGAACACAATGTGCACAAAGTAGTGGGGAGCCACCACTTAACAAATGGTGATGGCTAAAAAGACAGGGCCCAACATGCAATGTAGTTAAAAATTGTCTGCTCGTGGCAAGAGGGCAGAGATGAGATCATCCGAGTTGCTGGGAGAGGCTTAATAACCCAGAGCTTGTTCCCCTGAAGGGAGGACCAGTGGTGATGCCAAAGTGACACCACCTGCTGACAGACAGCAACACGGAGTGAATGGAAGAACTAACGGGCTGAGGCACGAGGACTGCAGCCTTGGCAGCAGCGTCAGCGGCCTCGTTTCCTGTCAGACCTATGTGACCACGAACCCACATAAACATCACAGTGGCTCCATCAAGAGTGAGCAAGTAACAGCATTCCTGGATCCGTTCCACTAGGGGATGAATGGCATACAGTACGTAGAGGCTTTGAAGGGCACAGAGTTTCTGAACAGATGATCCAATTGAAAAGCCTGTGTTGTCAGATGTACTGCGTGGCCTGATACAGGGCGAAGCGCTCTGCTGTAATTTCTCAGCAGTGTTCTGGAAACAGATACCACAAAATGTCGGCACCAATGACTAAGGCACTCCTGATACCACGATCACTCCAAGAGCTATCAGTGAACACAAAGATACATCACATAGGTCCATGCGAAGGTCGTGAAACTGAAGGCAATAGAGCGAGGCTAGAGTAGTGTCCTTAGGAAGCAAATGAAGGCCAAGGTGAACATGGGCTGCCGCACAATGCCTAGGTGGTGAAGGGTTCACACCCACTGGCAAAGTTGCAGGTAACGTTAAGTCAAGCTGCCGGAGCAAGAACTGAACCCAAACTCCAGGAGGTAACAGAAGAGGGACACACCCCACACTGGCGATCAAAAGAGTCATCGAAGAGGTGACATAGGATGGGCGGCCACGCGTAGCAGGCAAACAGCACGTGTATCTGCTGAGGAGAAAGTCACGGCAGTAGGAGAGCGGTCATTCGGCAGCTTCTGCATACGGACTCTCGTAGCTGGGCGAGTGTAAAAGGTGCCAGTGGCCAGAAGGATGCCACAATGGTGGATAGTATTGAGACAGTGTAAGAGGGACAGACATGCAGATACATACACGAAACACCCATAGTCTAGTTTCGACCAAAGGATCGGTACAAACGGAGGATGATGGCTTGATCCACTCCCCAGGCAGTACCACTGAGAACATGTAGAACACTGAGGGACAGCATACAGCGGACTGCCAGACAAGACATGTGGGAAGACCAAGAAAGTTTCCTACCGAGCATGAGCCTCAGGAATTTCATAGTTTCAAGAAATGGAAGAGCAACAGGCCCAAAATGTAAAGACGGTGAAGAAACCAAGGCTTTTGTCAGAGAGGGAGGGAGGGAGGCGGGGGGGGGGGGGGGGTGAGAGAGAGAGAGAGAGAGAGAGAGAGAGAGAGAGAGAGAGAGAGAGAGAGAGAGAGAGAGGGGGCATTGTTGGCACTCCACAAGCCAAGACAATCAAGACATTGCTGAAGACACCGGTCAATGAGATAGGTCCAAGTAGAACTGCAATAGTTGGCAATTTCGTCAACGAAAAGGGAGCCGGAGATGCCGGACGTGAGACAGGCCATTATAGGATCAATGGCGATAGCTTAGACGATGAGGCTCAGGATGGAAACGTGAGGCACACCGTTTTCCCGGAGAAAAGTGTCCGACAAGGCAGAATCCACATGTACCTTGAAAACTTGGTCTTTTAAAGATTACTCAAGGAAACGGGGCAGGCGGCCATGTAAGCTTCACATGTACACTGTACGGAAGATACCAGTCCTCCAGCAGGTGTCTTAGGCTTTCTCCAAATTGTGAAACACAGCCACAGTCTGGGATTTTCACATAAAACCATTCATGACACGATTGGACAAAGTGATGAGGTGGTCAGCTGCAGAATAGCACGCTCGAAATACACACTGTGCAGTGGTTAGTAAATTGCGAAACTAGAGCCACCATACCAACTGGGCATCAATCACATTCCATCACCTTGCAAACACAGCTGGTGAGAGAAATGGGGTGGCAGCTAGAAGGAGTGTTTGTTCTTACCAGGCTTAAGTATGGGTACAACAGTGGATTCATGCCAGCATCTGGGAAATGTGGCCTCTGCCCAGATGTCGTCATACGTATGAAGCAGAAAGTGCTTGTCCACAAGAGAAAGGTGCTGCAATATCTGAATGTTAACAGCATTTGGCACTTGGGTGGAGGATCAGGATGAAGCGAGAGCAGGATCTAGCTCCCTCACAGTACAGGCGACATTGTAGCACTTGTGATTCTGAGAAGAAAAGGGTATTGCCCGAGCCTCCTCTGCTAGTTTCTGATGGAGGAAGGCCGGGTGATAGTGGGAGGAGCTCAAAATATCTGCAAAATGGCGGCCCAAGGTGTTTGAGATAGGAATAGGGTCCACTATGACATCATCTGCTACTGTCAGGACGGAAACTGGGGACTGCATCTTGGTTTCAGAGAGCCGTCGGAGGTTGGCCCACACAACAGAAGAGGGCATGGAATAGTTAAAAGAACTAGTGAATGAAATCCAGTTAGCCTTTTTTGTTATCCCGAAATACACAATGACACTGTGTACACAACTGTTCATAATGAATGCAGTTTGCCATCGTTGGATAACAGTTAAAAATGTGGAGAGCATGTCTTCGTGCACAAATTGCGTTGCAGCGTGCCTTAGTCCTCCAAAGGACCGGAACACAGCATGGTAAAGAGGAAGTGTGAGGAATGGAACGTCCTGCGGTGGTAAGGATAACGTGGTCATCACAACTGGGGAAATGTTGTTTGTCGAAAGTCGCCAGGGAGGAGTAAAGCCTCCAGTCGGCCTTAGTTAAGCTGCCATTTGGGTGTGCACATAGATGGGGTAGGAATCAGCAAATGGATAGCACACGAGAAATGGTCGCTCGAGTAAGTGTCATAGAGAACTGACCACTCGAGATGATAGGCAAGCTCGACAGTGCAGAAGGATAGGTCCAAATGGAAATAAGTGTGTGTGGAGTCTGAAAGAATCATGGGTGCCCCTGTGTTAAGGCAGAGGAGGTTAAGTTGATTGAGAAGGTCAGCCAAGATGGCACCTCTTGGACAAGTTCTGTGTGAGCCCCAAAGGGGATTGTGTGCATTAAAGTCACTGAGCAGCAGAAAGGGATGAGGTAGTTGCCTAATAAGCTGGAAGAAGTCTGCCCTGGTGACATCGAATGACAAAGGGATGTAAATGGTACAAAAAGAAAAGGCCAAGTGAGGAAGGAAAGGTGAACTGCAACAGCTTGAGTGCGGGTAGGCAGGAAGATGGGTTGACTATGAATGTCATCGCATATGAGTAACATGACTCCCCTATGAGATGGAATGCTGTCCTCGGGCAGAAGGCCAAAGCAGACTGGGAAGGAATGCGAGAGATCAAAGCGGTTGTGAGGAACAATTTTGTTTCCTGAAGGTAGTGAGCAAGTGGATGCTGTGATTCTAAGAGCAGCCTTAAAAACTCTGTTGAATCGAAAGCCATGAACATTCCATTGAAGGAGAGTCATGATGAGGAAAAAATGAAGGGGGTGTCACTGCAGCAGCTGCCGAGTGGAGCCTTCAAAGACTCACTGTTTTATGGCACAGAAGCACAAGGATCCTGCTCCATGAGGATCCTGCCTTCTATTGGCCTGCAGAGTCCAGGGCAAAGAAACGATTGGTGGTGCGCACCAGTGACACAGAGGTCGGCCGGGCAAGGGTGTCATGCAGTGACACCATAGAACATGATTTTCGAGTTGTGAAGGAGAAGACTGTTTGCCTTTGTTTAGCTTCTTTGAGCCTTTTCGGCTGGCAGAGGAAGACTCAGATGTTGGTCGGCTCGAGGGTCATAGGAAGTCCATCCTTCTGTCCTTGCTGGCCTGCCCGTTGTGTAGCTGGCGACTTTGCCCCCTCAGGCGAAAGTCTGGTTGTGTGTGGCACAGCTGGAGGAGGAGATGGGGACCCTACCACAATGCTGAGTGATTTCACAACCGTGATGCTAAATTTGAGGTCACGTCTGTGGGGTCACGTCCTTCATGGAGCAAGATATAGCAAGAGCAGTACTGTAGGTGCCACATGGTAGAACACAGGGTTTCCAACTAGCCAACAACTTGCAAGTGACTGGGTAAAATACTTTTTCCTTCACCCGGTTCTCTCTGGCAGCCCGCTCATCAAGATACATGGGACAATCGGGGGGAGGAAGCAGCACAG
Source organism: Schistocerca piceifrons (assembly GCF_021461385.2). Lineage (NCBI taxonomy): Eukaryota > Metazoa > Arthropoda > Insecta > Orthoptera > Acrididae > Schistocerca > Schistocerca piceifrons. The sequence goes on from NC_060149.1 coordinate 15,188,401, forward strand.
TTGCCATTGATGCAGCCAGAGGAAGAGGCGGACAATCACCCTCGTGAGCATCCCTGCCACATGTTACACATTTGGCTGCGTGTTGACAGGACTCTCGAGGGTGGGTGTAACTACGACACTGGTAACAGCGCATTGGGTTAAGAATATATGGTCTGACTACGATAATTTCATAACCTGCTTTGATCTCTGACGGAAGAACCACTCTATCAAAAGTGAGGAAGAAAGTACATGCGGGTACTAAGAAGGCATCTACTTTTTTCATCACTCGATAGACAGCAATGACACCCTGATCAGAGAGATACATTTGGATTTCTGCCTCTGTCAAACCATTGAGCAGCCCAGTGTAAACAATGCCACAGGAAGAATTCAGCATCCGACGGGCCTTGACAGAAACAAGATAGCCATGGAGGAGTGAAGGTGCAACCAATTGTTGAGCTTGAGAATAAGTAGTAGTCTCCAAAAGCCATTGCATAAAAGAGAGCAGGATTTCACATGGCCAGCAACTGCATCAACTCCTTTCTGAATAATAAATGGATTTACCATAGTGAAGGACTAACTGTCTTCAGTACGTGGAACCAAAAGGCACCTTGTTGCAGCTGGGAGGGTCTTTGAATCATTAGCCTCATTCCGTTTATGTTTTGTAGCCGATGGCTGTGAAGATGATTGGCTCACCGCAAGAAAATCCCCCACAATTGCCTGCATCTCCGATGGTGCACTCCTTCCAACTGGGGAGGAGGGGGGGCGGCTTCAGAAGGGGGTGCGGACCCACCTTAGGTGACTGTTCACACCTAAGGTCACACCTCCTGAACACCTGACAGAGGGACCAATCACCAAATTTGGGAAGGTAGCAGCTCAAGCAATCACCCCTCCCTAGGCCTAGCCTGTAGCAGGGTAAGTGCAAACCTTAACTGTCTACTTGGGGCTGCAAATTACGTGTTACCCAGTCACCTGTTACGCGTTGGACACTTGGGCCGACCTTCAGGAGCACACAGGGAGGAAGAAGAAAAAGAGGATCTTCAAATGCCGAAATGGAGGAAGAATAGGAGAAGGTGAACAAAGAAAGAAAAAAAGGAACGAAAAACAGTGGAAAGTATTCTGATATTGGCTACCGAAAATCCAGAATACATTTCCAAAAACAGCCCAGGCATGTTTCCCAAAGAAGGTAGACATGCAGCATGGAAGGGAAACTATGCTGCTAAGGCTGGAGCCCTGTGGTAGCCAAGCACGAACCCGCCAAAGAGTGGCGAGTACCCTGGGAGAAAAATTAGTGATGTGTTGCTTGACACACTCACAGCAATTAATTATCTAGGTGAAAGGTTGCAAAGAAATGTGAAATAGAATTGGTATGTAAGGTCAATTTTAGGGATCACAAATAGTCTACTGATATATTAGGAGTATTCTAGCAAAACAACACAGGGATGACTCATACTTTAGTGCTGCTCAAGTATCTGGGTCCACCAAGAACTTCAGAGGGATGCTGTTAGATGTTTTACCGGTATGTTTGATCAACACAAGAGTATTATGGTACCACTCTATGAACTCATGTTTTTAAATTTGACAGGAGAGCTCACTTTTCTCTTGGTTTAATGCATATTTTTTCATTATCTGATGGGTTCTTCAGTAATTTGCATTGTTGTCTACAGTGGAATTCTGAAACTGACCTGTGACTGTCTTTCAAATTATAATACATTTTCTGAGTGTTTGGCTTCTAAATGATATAATAACCTTAATCATCCAAATATGCTGCTTATTAGTACAGTCCACTAATCTTTCAATGGGGAAGAACTACCACAGCAAATTATGTTTGGCAGAAATTTATTATAGTTTTCTTTCAGGATGTCTGCATTGCACCCTTGTTGCTAAGTGTGTAATCTGAGATGTCTTTCCAGACATCCTTCTATATTTCTGGAACAAATGCCATGTCTTCACTACAGTAGTGTTTTAGCACAAAGTGTGGCTGCGGATAACAAAGAAACAAGATATTTTAAATTTTTTTACACTGTTTCCCAATAGCATCACGTGTGTGGGTACATCGTAACACGCAAATGTACTGTTATCACATATTTCTTAAAATGGCAACCATGTGCAACATTCTTAGCTCATATCTACGGAAGGCAGAGATATCATAAGCCCAATGATAATTTTGAAAATCTGTCAACAAAAGTGCTAATAAGCTCGTCAGTTTTGGTTCCTGAGCTACTGCTGATCGAACTATCACAAACCACGATTTACTGTAGTTGTCCACCTTTGCACCTACATACACTGCCTGCCAGAAAAGTGAAGCATATACAAGGGGAGGGGGAACTAAATAAAACTTCACAGGATGAGATGTTATGTGATGTTATTTCAGTGATTACAAAATGGAGTCAAATTAACAAAGAAGTTATAGCATGTGACTACAGTATGACGTTGCACTCCGCCTGGTCTGGATGCTTACGCAGTTTCGTTTGGGAAGGGTGTCAAAGCTATTGCATCCTCTCCTGAGGCAAGATGGCCCACAAATATTTTAACTGGACCTTGATATCCTGGATACCAGAACTGGGATGGAGCTGATGTCTGAGCTGGTCCCATGCATTTTCCATTGTGGGACTGATCTGATGATCTTGCTGCCTACAGGAATACTCCAACATCACAAAGAGAGGTCATACAGACACATCATGTATGGATGATCATTGTCCTGTTGAAAAATTGCACCACAATACTTTCACAAGAGGTAAAACATGAGAACGCAAGATGTACCGTCATCCTGTCAGAGTTCCACCAATCACTATCAGCAGTAACCTGAAGTCACATGTAATGGCTCCCTGCACCATGATGCCAGGAGTAACATTGTTGTGCATGTCCAAAACACTGGAAGAATGGGACCTCTCCCCTGGTCACCAGCATATTTGCTGACAGTGGTTTTCCAGGGTAGTGCAGAAGTGTAATTCATCACTTAACACAATGCAACACTATTCACCAGCTCTCAATGCTTCTTAGGCTACACATTACTGCAAAAATAGCCATTTTTGCTGTAGTGTTAATGGCAGCCTACGTGTTGGATGGTAATTCCCAAGCCCGACTGCTGCTAATCTCCGAGAAATGGTGTAGGAAGAAACAGGATGTACATTACTTACTCTCAGGTGCAGAGACAGATGTGGAGGGGTACGAAGCACCTGGGCACAATACAGTCATTACCCTCTTGTGGTGGTCTGATGTGGTCAACTGGAACCTTTAGGACAAGTATGCCTGCCTCCATCTTGCCATGCAATCCCACATTGGACCAGTTACATTTGAATGGTCCACAAATCTGGATATTGCACAATCCGTCCAGCCTGCGACCATGAGACCCACAATGAGACCCCTTTCAACCTGTCAGAAGCTAATAACACTGTCTCACAAATATGCAGCAGCTCAGTGTCCTTCACAGCGATCACCGAACACCTGATGCTGTTCACGACCCCTTGTATACCTGGTAACAACTCTAAATGTGGAGAATGTTAATGCACAGTGATGGCCTTTTTACTTTTCTCACAGAATTAAAAATTTTAATCTTTTGCATAGCCACCAACGGCGTGCACCTGTACTACATCACACTGACACATGGGCAGGTCTTCTGGATATGTCATCATGTACCAGTACTTTTAGTTAATGAATTTGTCACTAATGGGAAGAAAATGGGCTGATGCTTTCCCAAAGGGAAAAAAAAGAAAGAATGTAAAAGCAAAATTAGAAATGCCAGAGGTCAGAACACTACCACTACCATTTATGTTGCCTGTAGCCATGTTGCTGCACCATTTTGCTATCTACGACACTCTTACTTCATTATTCAACATTTCCAACATCAATCATGTAGGTAAAACTCACATAACAGGAAATAATTTAACCCCTGTTATTCACTGAAATTTAATTATGAAAGCTGCAAACATATTACCTAAGAAAATATGGAAGGGAACTACACACTGGCAATGAAGTCACAGACACAGAACATACACTCAGAGCAATCCTACAGCAAGATACCTGCGGTGGCCTTCACAATGGAATCCTTTTGGCATTTGCCCCAAGTTTTTTGGTATATCTAAATAAGGATAGTAAGATATGGAGCCCAACCTATGTACAGCCCTGCTCGAAAGGTAATTAACAGTATCATTTGTGACTATCAATCTTGGAGTTGAAATTTCTGACCTGATTTTTGTACAATTTCAAACTTAAAGCAAGAGTAATGTTTCAACATTCCATTGATCTTCATGTCATTAATGACCTAGCACACACTGGACAGAGTTTTGAAAGTAAATTTTCCATGACCTTGTTTGAGGACTTGCCGTAGAACACACAAAATCTCGTCTAGTGAAACCTATGAAAGTCAAATCAATGGTGAGGCAAAAATCCGAACCCAGTTCAGAATAAGTTTTCGTAATACAAAGTGCAAGATAAATACAGAAAGCCTACATTGGAGTTATACAATGACAAAGTCTCTGACCAGTATTTTGGTTCATATTATGTTTGAATATCAACATTTATATAACTTTTACCCAATGTAGAACAACAGTATCGTGGTATTGAAGCCATACCCACAATCTGTTACCACAATCCTCACCTCGCATTCACATCTGTTGGCTTCACCAACTCCCAACCAAACTGTCAACTACCCAGCTAAGCTAGATCTTCGGCTATGTTGCAGATCAGGTTGTCACCATACACAAGATTTCAGCAGGGGCCACTATCACATTCTAGCCCTTAGCTCATTGTAATTTCAAAGCTCGCAGGAGAATGAATCAGTGCATTATGCAATTGCGTTTGTTGTTTACTCTCTTCGATTGGTACTGCCCTTCTCCAGGTTTAAGGGCATCAGATACGAAAAGGAATTACTTTAAAATTAAAGCCAGTCTGAGTGACCAATAAAAGCTGCTAGTGAAGGGAAATTTTTTCACATTTGGAAATTGAGTGAAGAGGATATACCACCTCCAAACTGTGTGTGCAAAAGCTTGAGAGTGGATCAGGCAGTTCAGCATTTCACATTTTGCCTACAAATTCTTCATACATCATAGGTTTATTTCTGACTTGACCAACTCAATCATGATATGTGGTAATTTTATATGCCTGACAGTTTAAACCGGAAACAAAACAGCCTTGCCACCTTTGATACACCTGTTCTCACTCTGTCACCAAAGTTAAGCACCGTTGGACCCAATTTTTACTTTGGCCAATGACAACCTGAGAACATTGGCTGCTGTTCACTCAAGGACGCCCAAGTCACAGAAGTAGCATCCAGTTGAAAGGCTTATCAGGCTGTTGGGCTACAAATTTTTGTTATTGTTAATGAGAAACAAGGTAGCAATACATCTGAAGCAGCCACGCTGAAGCTCATCCACTGGGGAAAAAATTATCATGTAAAGAAAACTTACGTTAATCTGACACATTGCACACCATTATGAAATGTTGTGTTCGTGATTGATGGAACAAGTATTAATGTAATGTAAGGTAAGGTAAAGTGAAGGCAAAAAGCTATGTCAGGTGAAACAACCATGGATGAATAAAGTAGAGCAGTACATTATGGTTGCTATGTTGGAGTAGGTCTTCCCAAGTTTTCCAAAGAATGCAGCAGCAGCAGTCAAAGGGACAAAAATGCATCAAGGCAACACCTGTCCACACTATACCCATGACCAGAGTATTTCTTACACTCTACTACAGAAGAAACTTTCTTATCCAAATCACAGCCCCACATCTGGTGTTCATGCGATTTCAGTTTGTAAAAATGAAAAGCAACCAACCTTAAGTGAGATTTATATTGAAGGCCAGAAGAACGCGAGTTTGCAACTATTAAACATTGCTGAATAACTTGCCTAAGGAAGGATACATATTTCTCATACCTCAGAATCCATCTGCCTAGTATAATTCCACTCTTTCACACATGATTTATAATTTCACAGTACCTTCCTCCAGAGTTGGCTTTACTGCAAATAAGGGAATTCATATAAGCTGTAACAGGCCTAATGCATCTGATTACAAACTAATGTAAACTGTGTCAAAATTTGTGTCAACCATTTGTGAGGATGTTCAGTGGTTCTGAAACTGTGGAAATAATTTTGTTTTGTTGCCCCAACGGACAGCTCACAATTTCTGAGCAACCAAGTTTTTATTCAATAAAAATCAGTCATAACATGTGCAGTAAATGTATGATATTTATTTATTTATTTATTTTATTTATCCATCCATTGGCAATAAATATTGTATGGATGTTGTCAGGGGTACATGTAAGCCATTTCAAAGAAATGAGATACAAACAATATATACGGAAAAAAGTACAAAACAAAATAATACAATGAAGTTAATAATAGTATAATGAAATTAATATAGCCTATATACATCCCTGCCTGTTATTTTAAATGCATAGTCTGTTTTTCATAAGGCTTTAGTTTTGTTTTCCCTAAACGGCAAGTCCTTATATACACAACACTGCTTAAGTATATATTTACATCACACAACAGCTGTCCTTTAAGTACGTAAATGTAATCCATTCTATTCACATGTCATTAAACAGTTTGACAAGAAATTATCTGGAAACTTACTTGTGACATTACACATGGCCTCAGAGTCTGCATTTGCTCAATGACCAGAAATAATTATATCTTAGCCTTATAGGGATTCAATACCTCCAGTATCACATCAACTCCTGGATGTATACATACATGTGTTCTACAGGGTAAGTGCTTTTAACAGGTATGAAAAATGACAAGCTTAGCTAGAGGAATCATGAGGGGGAGGATGGAGACTAGGAGCTTAATATGATACTTTAAGAAAATCTGTTTTAACACTTAATAAGAAACCAATAAATGGGAACGAATTATTATGTCAACTACTATGAGAAAATTTATTTGCTGTGTGCAGGAGAAGTTGGTTTATCCAGCCAGTCAGTTCTCTACTTATGTCCAATGATAAACCATTTTCAATGCTCGTTTTGGCCTTTTGTATTCATACTACACATCTAAATCTTACGTTTCGAGTATAGGGAACATAGGGCTAAATTAAGCAATTTTTGTTGAACTTACGGATTGTCATAGTCTGGGCCCCTTCCAGTGCACATTATTGGATTAAGTTCGTCCATCGGAAAGGCATATTCCATGTAATTCTCGTATGCAAAGTAGAACATTTTCTTCGATTCTTCCAGCATTTGCAAACGAAGTTTTTCTGGAAAAGCTCCATACTTAGATTCCAAGAAATCCAATGGCTTCTTAAATATATTGACATTTTCCGTGGTGGTGCGAGATAAAATCAGAATAATGAGCGAAAAAAAATGAAAATTAAATAAGGCACGGATCATTGTATGGTGATAGCATAGTCCCGTCTACAGTTTTTATGAATCACACGGTTTCGTCTATAAGTCCTCGGGAGAAAGTAACTACATTGAAGCAAATTTTTAAAGATAAAATTAAAACACCCGCACAGACGAAGATGACCTGCAATCACATTATTCACTAATTACCCTACTCCGCGAGAATGTCACAAACTTGACTGCTGATTACATAACTTCCACGCTGTCTGTTTCTATGATAATAAAACATACCACAGATAGAATTTAAAAAATGTAAGGCTGACGTGGTTCGTAATGTGCAGAAATACTATACCCTATCGACTTGGTAGTTTCCTATTACGATATACATAGTATTATCATTCACCGCGTCATTGGTTTTAAAACTGACTTATACTCCCTGAATTTCACAAAAATGTCTCATATCAACGTTCTGAAACATTATGAGTTCCTTTCTACTATTAACTCCTTAAAGAGCATTAACAGTAAGCTTCTGTTATACAAGAACATAAAAATATGCAACTATTAGGAAAGTATTATGCGCAATATACAAAAAATGGACTAGCTGACGTATAAACATTCATAATGCGACACATCTGTCACTAAGAGCAAATATGAAATCCATGGGAGCAGTTCAAATCTCAGTATCGCTGGATTTTGCATCAAAGTGTATTCACACTACTGTTGTGAGAAATATGAATTTATTGCTAGCAAGGTTGTGCAAACACAATTCATGTCTGTCATAGCTGTGACGGCAGCTATGTGTGTCTTTACCCTATTTTTCTTGGTTAGGACCACTCCTGTAAAGGATGCCATAATGAAACGCAGGGGGCGGTCAAAAATATACACACATTACATCTACATGTTACCACGCCTAATACGATTTAGGAACCCGTTGGTATTCAAAACAACTTCCAGTCTTCTCGGAATGGATAAAAATAGGTCCCGCATGGATTTCAAGAATATCTTATACCATACTTCCCGCAAAATAGTTGCAAATTCAAGTTACGATGATATACGTGGATTGCGATTACGCACCCTGCTCTACACCACAAAGGCCCAATAATATTGATATCTGGTGTCTGTTGTGGCCAGGAGAGATGTGGCAATTCATCCTCGTGCTCACAGAACCAGCGCTGGACGATGCGAGCTGTGCGAACAGGAGTCCTGTCGTCTTCGAACATAGCATCACCGTTAGTAACAAACGCTGTATAATGGGATGGCCCTGATCAGCGAAAACGGCCAGATTATCCTTGGCAGTAATACAACCTTGCAGAGTAACCACGGAGCCCATGGAATATCACACTATGAATGCCCAAATCATCACCGAACCCCCGCCATGTTTCACACTTGCAGCTAAAAGCCTGCATTGTAGGCTCGGGATGGCGTAAGCCAGAACTGAACACGGTCAGTAGTTGTAAACAGTGTGAAACACGACTCATGCGACCGAACGACTTTCTTTCATCGCTCCATTGTCCATTTGTCCAAGTTTCAGTGACTCCACCATTACGTTACGTTTTCCTGTTACGGACACTTGCATCACTGGTGAGTTCTTTTGGAATTCCATCTCGCGCTGCAGTTCCTTGCTTATGGATCTCATATGGTGGTGTTTTAGTGTTGAGAAGTTTCGCGAGTGCAACATTCAGTTCTGCAGTGACTTACGCAGCTGTCGTCCACTTTTTTGTTGTTATGGAGTCTATACATTCTTTAATATGTCTTTGAAGTCTTTCGCGACGTATTTCTTGAATAAAAATCTCTCGGTATACATGCCGCGTCAATTCAGGATAAAACTCCAAGCTTTCCCAGATAGCACAGTAAGCCGGTTTCAAACTTGTTTCCAGATGTAAAGTTCAAAGCTGGAATATTCAGGCCTGTTAGTTGGATTCAAGCTTGAAACAAACATCAAAGTTGGCAGAGTTCAAGCTATATTTCAAGCTTGACTTATCAAGTTTGGCTCCAGCTGTATCTACACACGTGGAATACAGCCTGGTATTTACAGCTTGTTTTAAGCTACATAATTATTAATCTGAATTTATTGAACCTAATTAATTAAATAAATACCAGAATGGAAATGGTGTGAAAAAAATTATCAAGACATGTATGTTTAAATTTTTTTATTTTCAGAGTGTTTAAAATTGTTTTATTTTAAAATTTAATTATTCTGAAGCCCCTCCGGCCCCAGCACACAGACCAGAGCAGGATCAAATATCGCTGACTTCTGCCGGTATAATGATCCTGTAACGGGTAAAAGAAAATCTTAGCCATACCTAAACATAAAAAATGTAAAAAGTTTAAACTGATCAACCTAAATATAATTTATGCCCCAGATTAGCAAAATAACTTCAAACTCACTGATGCAGTAAGAATCATTAACTAGTATAAACGTCACTGAGTAAGCAGCTGCTTCTGGTGACTTCATTCCAAAGAGTTTTTAAAGTAATTTGAAATAACTTTTTGTTTGAAATTTTTAAAGTAAAGATGACATTTGGGTAATTTTGTGATGACTTCATCAAGAAGCCACACGTCACTATTTCTAACAGTTTCAGGGCCATTTAAATTGAAGTATAAAGAAACAATTACTTGAAATCATATACACCTCATACTGTAAGCTTATAAGGAAACTACAGTTTAGAAAAATGTAGACATTTTATTCTATCCACAATTATTTTTTGGTGAGTAAAACTGAATCAAAATGAAATAAAGGATGAAATCGAAATGAATTTAAGAAATTACCAGTTCAGTGGAACTGAAATGTAAAAGAACAAAAAATGTTCTCCTTGTCATATTTTAATAATGCCTTTTTTAGATTTCGGCCACATTACAAATAACAATAAAATTAAAAAGTACCTGTAGACCTTGCAGTATTATTTCACCTAGGGAACAACAAAATTAAGAGCAGATGAAGGGCAGTCAAAGCTACATAAATAAGAAAGACTGACACCTATGTAGTGACTGGTTCTTGAGCACTTTTTCCCGTTCACCATGACACTACTATTTGTATTCGCAAAGACACTTTTCACACTTCACGATTATTCATTCATGGTGTGACACATGCGAGTACTTACAAGTAAACAAATGTAATAGGGCGATATATATAAAAAGGCGAGATTTTAAAAAGGTAAAATAACATTAAGTTTTAATTTATTGGTGCTGAACAACTTGTAATATGTATTCTTAGCTGGCAATCCACTTCACTTTCATCCAGGCTCAATTTTTCTACGTAAAAGAATATGATATTTCTTTACGTTACGTAATAATATTTAACATTTGTAATATTAACGTACCACTAGAGAAAATTGCACCAACGTACCTGTAATACCACTATATATCTTCTTCAGACCCAGTGTAGCAGTAAGGCAGGGGATGCCACACACTTTCCGAACTATTTTCCAATATAAAACAAACTTCACAACAGTCAACAACCATTAACGCACGTCACAAAAGTAAAATGGCCGTAAACCTACCACAGTCAGTGCAAGGCTTATAAATGCTTGTGGCGCTTCCCGTGGACATCTATGGAAGCTATGCTGCGCGCGCATCTGCTGTACAGCCTTACAGGGAAATTACAGTTTATTTCAAGCTTGGGAAAATTATTTTAATTCAAGCTAAATTTTTACGGCTTGATGTAAACTGAGTAACAGGTTGATTTTTCAATCTTGAATTTTAAACTGAACCTAAATCAATATCCACCTTGAAATAAGCTGTGTAACAGGTTGATTTTTCAATCTTGAATTTTCAACTGAACCTAAACTCAATATCCACCTGGAAATAAGCTTGAGTGCTAGCTGGGTTCGACCACTACCCCCATGGTCGTCGTCAGGGCTAAAACTGACTGTCGAAAACTATTTTTTTTCTTTATTGTAATTTTAGCACCTCATACAGGCGGACAGTCAGCAGCATAGTACGCCGCTCTTCAGCCTTAAGTGGTACAATCATATGACAAAGAGGCGACATAGACAATACAATGAAAATGGCGGGCAAAAAAAGTAGAGACAAAAAACAATAAACATGAAGCCGTTCACGCTGGACAATAAAAACACTAACACTTGTTGACACGGCGCACAGAACACGGAGGATGGCGACGGCACATGTGAACAGTGGAGTTGTAACTGCGAAAGAACGTGAAACACAAAACGAAGCACACACACGAGACACTGATGGCGATGATCGCCGGCGCGCGAATGTTCACTATGCGTGTGCGAGTCCGGGGACCTGCCAAGAGAGGAGGAGGAGGAAGGGGAGTGGGAGAGCGAGACGGGAGAGCAGAGATGCCACGGGCAGGGGAGATAGGGGGACGGAGGAAGGGGGAGGGAGGAAGGGGGAGGGGAAGCCCGGGGGAAGAGGGGTGGAGGGAGTGGATGGAGGAAAAGGAAAGAGAAGGGAAGGGAAGAGAAGGGAGGGAGGGTGCCTAAAGGAAAGGACACCGGAAGTGGGGGGTGGGGCAGGGTCAAAGTTGATAGGAGGGGTAGATGGAGGGGAGGAGGACATCATCAGGGAGGGGGAGCTGGCGGAAGCCACCTTGGGAGAGGGTAAGGAGGGTGGAGAGATGGAGACCGGGTGGGACACGGGAATACAGGCGCGGCAGCGGGCGGGGGTGGGAGAGGATCGGGGAGACGAGCGGGTGAGGAAGATCGAGTTTACGGGAGGTGAACAGGGTCCGTATCCTTTCAAGGAAAAGGAGGAGGTGGGGGAAGGGGATGAGATCGTACAGGATCCGCGTAGGGGAGGGGAGACGAATGCGATAGGTGAGGCGGAGAGCATGGCGTTCAAGGATTTGGAGGGATTTGTAAAAAGTAGGGGGGGCGGAGATCAAAGCCAGATGGGCATAACAAAGGATAGGGCGGATGAGGGATTTATAGGTGTGGAAAATGGTGGAGGGGTCCAGACCCCACGTATGGCCGGAGAGGAGCTTGAGGAGACTGAGTCGGGAGCGTGCCTTGGCTTGGATTGTCCGGAGGTGGGGAGTCCAGGAGAGGCGACAGTCAAGGGTAACGCCAAGGTACTTAAGGGTGGGAGTGAGGGCGATAGGACGGCCATAGATGGTGATGTAGAAATCAAGGAGGCGGAAGGAAGGGGTGGTTTTGCCTACAATGATCGCGTGGGTTTTGGAGGGATTGACCTTGAGCAACCACTGGTTGCACCAAGCGGTGAACCGGTCAAGATGGGATTGGAGAAGGTGTTGGGAGCGCTGTAGGGTGGGGGAAAGGGCAAGGAAGGCGGTGTCATCGGCAAACTGGAGAAGGTGGATGGGGGCTGACGACGGCGGCATGTCTGCCGTGTACAAAAGGTAGAGAAGGGGGCAGAGGATGGAGCCTTGGGGCACACCGGCAGAGGGGGGGGAAAAAGGTGTAGGAATCTGTGTTATGGACGGTGACATAGGAAGGATGGCGGGAGAGAAAGGAACCGATCAGACGGACGTAGTTAATGGGAAGGGCGAAGGTTTGGAGCTTGAAGAGGAGACCGCAATGCCATACGCGGTCATAAGCACGTTCGAGGTCCAGGGAGAGGAAGATTGCAGAGCGACGGGAATTAAGCTGTTCGGAAAGGAGATGAGTGAGGTGGAGGAGAAGGTCGTCGGAAGAGAAGGACGGCCGAAAGCCACACTGGGTAACGGGAAGGAGGTGGTGCTGGCGGAGATGCAGGTGGATGCGTCGGGTGAGGATAGATTCCAGGACCTTGCTGAAGACCGAGGTAAGGCTGATGGGACGGTAGGAGGAGACGGCGGACGGCGGTTTGCCAGGTTTAAGGAACATGAGGATACGGGAGGTTTTCCACAGGTCGGGGTAGTAACCGGTGGACAGGACTACATTGTAGAGCCTGGCCAGGGTGGAGAGGAAAGAGACAGGAGCTTCACGAAGGTGACGGTAGGTGACACGATCGTGACCAGGAGCGGTGTTGCGTTTTGTGCGAAGTGTAGCAATGAGATCCTGTGTAGTGATAGGGGCATTGAGTTCCGTGTGTGCAATGTTGTCCAAGTACTGGAAACCAGGAGTGAGGGGAGGGACAGAGGTGTCAGTTCGATCACGGATATCTGGGAAGAGGGAGTAATCGAACTGGGGATCACCGGGGATGGAAAATACATCGGAGAGGTAGGAGGCAAAGTGATTGGCCTTACTAAGGGTGTCAGGGAAAGGGTGATCATCATGGAGAAGTGGATAATAGGGGGACGGTTTAGTTCCGGTAAGGCGACGGAAGGCTGACCAGAACTTGGACGAGTTGATTGGTAGGGTAGCATTTAAACGGGTGCATGTCTGTCGCCAGTCCCGGCGTTTCTTAGCTGCGAGCAAATTACGAATGTGTCGCTGGAGTTGCCGGTGGCGTCGTAGTGTGTCCGGGTCACGCGTGCGGAGGAAGGCACAGTAGAGACGACGGGATTCACGGAGGAGGAGGACGGCCTGTGGGGGTAAGGTAGGACGGTGGGGGTGGATGGCGACAGTAGGGACGTGGGCCTCCACAGCCTCAGATAAGGTCTGCTGGAGAAAGGAGGCAGCATGGGTGACATCGTCAGGGTGGTGGTAGGTGAAGGGGTGGCTATCGACCTGGGTGGAAAGGGTATCCTGGTAGGCATTCCAGTCGGCACGGGAATAGTCATGGACGTACTTAGGGGGAGGGTCATTACGAGGGTCGGGGCAGGGGCGACGACCGTCTGAAATGGTGAGGAGGACAGGGAGATGGTCGCTACCAATAGACTCCAGGACATCCACCGTTATGCGGCCAAGGAGGTTGGGGGAAGAGAGGATAACATCAGGAGTGGAGTTGGATTCGGGACGGGTGTGCTGGGGGATGGGGATGAGGTCGCCTTGAAGGGAGGAGAGGAACTGATGCCACCGCCGTAACTGGGCGGCGGAACGACTATGGATGTTGAGGTCGGCGGCGATCATGTAGGAGGAGAAGGTACAGTCAATGTGGGAGAGAAAGTCGAAGGAAATAGGGGCGTTAGGGCGGACATAGATGGTGGCGCAGGTAACAGTAAGGCCGGGGAAGAAGAGACTAAGGATCAGGTGTTTGGTGGGGTCGGGAAGGAGAGGTTAGAGCCGAACGGGGATCTGGCGGTGGTGACCAATGGCAACTCCGCCACACGCAATTGGGAGGGGATTATTGGAGCGGTGGAGGAGATAGGGTGAGGTGTGGATGGAGTGGTGGGGTTGGAGGAAGGTTTCATTGAGGAGGAAGGCATCCACGCGGTGGGTTGCAAGGGTGTGCAGGAAGAGGTTCTTGTTGGCGGGAAGGGAGCGGATATTGTTGAAAAGTATACGTTGCTGTCGCGCCATGACAGGGATTTAGACGAGGGTGTCAAGACGGGAGAAGTTGAAATGGGCCTGGTTGTTGGAGTAGGTGGCGTACATCTTGAGTTGGAATATGGAACGGGCGGCGAGGGAGATCTGCTGGAGGATGTGGGGGCGCTGAAAGGGATGAACATTTTGAAGGACGATGGTGAAGAACCTGATGATGTCCTCAGCGGTGGGGGGGGGGACGAAGGGAATTGCCAGGAGGGGTGGGGGCGTCCAGGGGACGGACAGGGACGGTGAGTTCAGGAGTGGTCGGAGGGGGTTGGGCTTTACACTTTTGGGAGTAGGTGGGTTGGGGGAGGTTGCAGGTATTGCAGGAGCGAGGGGATTGAAGGTTAGGGCACTGCCGGAGGAAGTGCGCTTGCCTACAGTGCGGGCAGGTGGGGGCCTTGCGGCACTCAGCTGTTGGGTGTGCATTATAGTGCAGACACCTCTGGCAGTGCAGTGATTGAGGAGGGGAACGGGAGGGGTCGACCTTGTAGCGCTGGTTGAAGAGGAGGGCACCCTCCTTCAGGAGACGGTCAATGGAGGGGGCATCCTCGGAGAAAACACGCATAAGGCGAGTGGGGCCGGCCGAGTTGAAAATGCGGCGGACCGCCCGCACCTCCAGCGTGGGATGCGCCTTGAGCTCTGCCAACACCTCCTCCTCCGTAATCGACGGACTGAGCCGAGTGATCATGGCAGTGAGGGTTGGCGGGCGATGCGGGGGTTGGGGTTGGCGGGTAGGAGATGGAGAAGGAGCAGGGATGAGGGAGGCGTTGGGGCCAAAACGGGTGATGGGGAGGCGGGAGAGGATGTCAGTATGGAGGGTTGGGCTGGGGGAGGAGATGAGAACAGAATCCCGTCTGGGAGTGAGGAGAGAGATGGGGGCACCAGGGAAGTGTTGGCGGAGGAGGAGGGAGAGATTCCGGGCCTCGAGAAGGGAAGAATCGGGATGGGAGAAGAGGTATTTGTATAAAGAGGGGGGGAGGAGGAGGAGGAGGCGGAGGGAGCAGGGCCAGGTGGGGAGACATCCATGGCACCCTGGGGGGGGGGGGGAAGGAGGACGGGGCGGGGCCTTTTTGGGAGCGGAGGAGGTGGTGGTGCCACTAGGGCGTTTTATGGCGGCAGAAGGGCGGGTGGTGATATGAGGGACGGGAGCTATAGGGAGGTGGTGGGAAGGGACAGGTCCCGGCGTGGACGCAGCAGTCGGCGCCGGAGATGGTGACGATGAAGGCGACGGTGACGGCGACAGCGACGGTGGCAGCGGTGGTGGCGAAGGCAAAGGGGAGAGCTGGGCATGGACAGTGGCTCGACGGGCCACCACCCTAGCTGGAGCTGCAGCGACAGGCTGGGGGAGTGGGGGGAAAGGATCAGATCGAGAGGAGCGGGAGTAAGAAGCTGGAGAGGGGGCGACAAAGAGCGAGGGCGAAGGGAGAGTGAGAAGAGGTGCGATGGAAGGAGGGGGGTGTGACTGGGCACACCATGTTATAGTGGTGGAGGTGGCGGAAGGGGAAGTATAAACTATGGCGGTGGTGGTAGTGGTGGCGGTGGTGGTGGGGGCGGACATGACGACAGGGAGAAACAAAAACGCACAGGACGAAAAAGAAAGGACACAAACTGGGAACAGACAAAGACGGAGACGGAGGAAGATGAAGACGGACGTAGACCAGGGTCGGACGGCGACGGCGACGGCGGGTGGCAGGAACGCCGCAGCTGCTGCCGCGGACGGGGCTGCTGCTGCTGCTGCTGCTGCTGGCTGGCTGGCTGGCTGGCTGGCTGGCTGGCTGGACCGCTGCTGCTGCAGGAGGGCTGGCTGGCTGCTGCCGGCTGGACCGCCGCTGCAGACCGGGACTGGGACCGGGACCAGGACCGCTGCTGCTGCTGCTGCTGCTGGACCGCTGCGGCTCTGCTGGGCTGGCTGGCTGGCTGGCTGGCTGGCTGACACCTACAATACACCTAACGCTTCGATTATAGCCGAAAGGCCAATCGAAGGGTGGTATCCTATCCGGATTACCGCCGAAGATGTCGAAAGCTAGCGAGGCTCACATTTTTATATGCAAAGGACAGCTTCTGATTGGCTGGAATACGTCAAAGCAACAGCCAATATGGCGCGTAGTGAAGTGGTGCCCTCTACTTCCATAGATGTAGTTTCTATCCCGCGTTGCTTGCAGCGCCATCCCTTGAATCAGGAGGTAAAGTGCGAGAAGTTTTTCTCTGCGATTTTTCTTTATCCAGTGCACTCTTCCAAGTGTTGCTAAGTGCATAGCCGTTGTCTCTGTTAAAGTTATTATTGCTAAGTCTAATTTCGACTGCTTCCCAGATCACAGAGTCCCCGTAATTCGATTCATGGGCTATTACTCTGGTTTCTTCAAATAAAATCTTATGCTTGTTAAGCAGGCTATGTTCAGCCACCGCTGCATATAAAAGTGGGAGCCTCGCTAGTTCACGACCCCCACGTGGATCCTCTATGACCTCATTCCTTTCCCCCATCTGCTCCTATTTCTCGAACATATCCGCATACTCTACACCTCCCGCCGCCTTGATCCCCCTCACCCCCTGGTTGCTCCTCTCCTCTCCTCTCCTCTCCTCTCCTCTCCTCTCCTCTCCTCTCCTCTCCTCTCCTCTCCCATCCCCGCCCCCTGCCACGTCTTCACTGTTGTGTCCTCCCTACCCTCCATCTCTACACCCTTCATCTCTTTTCCTAAGGTGGCTTCCATCAACTCCCCCTCCCGGATGATGCCCTATCTCCCTCCATTTATCCCTCTTATTAACTCTGATCCTCACCCCCCCCTCCTTTCCTCTGTCCTTTTCCCGGGCTCCCTCTCCCCCCTTCCATCCTCTTTTTTCCCCACGTGCCCTCTCTCTGCCCCCCTTCTCTCCCCTGAGTCCTTTTGCATTTCCCTCCTCTGCCTTTTCCCATTCCGTCTCGCGTCTGCCCTGCCCCTCTCCCCCTTATGAGTCCTCTCCCTCCTTTGGTTCCCCCCCCCTTTCGTTTTTTCCTGACCTCCCTCCTTGTTTTCCCCCTCATCCAGGTCCTCCCCCAATCTTCCCTTGGCTAGGGAGTGTCATCTTCGTGCCGACATTTTCGTGCACTGTTTTACAGTGAGTGTTCCGTGTTGTATGTCTTTTGGGAAGTGTTGCAAATGGCCGTCATACTGTCACTGGGTGTGATTTTTTATCTCTTGCGAACGGAAACCAGACTGTCGCCATGTTTTTTTAATTGTGTGTCTACTATGTTACTTGTCTGATCCCTGTGTATTTTATTAACATTGCCAACCCCTTTGCTCTATGTTTTAACTGTTTTTACAATTTATGTCACCATTTTATCGCCTGTTTTCCTTGTTTCTTCTTCTCACGTTTTTAAAAAGTCTGTAGGCTGTAGAGCAGCGTGCTAAGCTGCTGCCAGCGCGCCCCCTTCGGGGGGGAATTGAAATTCAATAAAGGAAAAGATAAATAGTTCACGACAGTCAGTTTTAGCCCTGACGACGACCATGGAGGTAGTGGTCAAAAGCTTAGAGTTTTATCCTGAATTGACGTGGCATATACACCGCGAGATTTTTATTCTGTACATTCTTTAATTACGCAGACTGTGAATTCTTCAAGTCCTACTGAAATTTTATTTTTTAGTTGGTGTACTACGAGTGCCGCTTCCCTTTCTGTAGTTGGCAAGAGCACCATTGAGTTTGTTGGCTGGTTCTGAGTAGGTCAATCATGTTGTTGTTGTTGTGGTCTTCAGTCCTGAGACTGGTTTGATGCAGCTCTCCATGCTACTCTATCCTGTGCAAGCTTCTTCATCTTCCGGTACCTACTGCAACCTACATCCTTCTGAATCTGCTTAGTGTATTCATCTCTTGGTCTCCCTCTACGATTTTTACCGTCCACGCTGCCCTCCAATACTAAATTGGTGATCCCTTGATGCCTCAGAACATATCCTACCAACCAATCCCTTCTTCTGGTCAAGTTGTGCCACAAACTTCTCTTCTCCCCAATCCTATTCAATACTTCCTCATTAGTTACGTGATTTACCAATCTAATCTTCAGCATTCTTCTGTAGCACCACATTTCGAAAGCTTCTATTCTCTTCTTGTCCAAACTAGTTATTGTCCATGTTTCACTTCCATACATGGCTACACTCCATACAAATACTTTCAGAAACGACTTCCTGACACTTAAATCTATACTCGATGTTAACAAATTTCTCTTCTTCAGAAACGCTTTCCTTGCCATTGCCAGTCTACATTTTATATCCTCTCTACTTCGACCATCATCAGTTATTTTGCTCCCCAAATAGCAAAACTCCTTTACTACTTTAAGTGTCTCATTTCCTAATCTAATTCCCTCAGCATCACCCAACTTAATTCGACTACATTCCATTACCCTCGGTTTGCTTTTGTTGATGTTCATCTTATATCCTCCTTTCAAGACACTGTCCATTCCATTCAACCGCTCTTCCAAGTCCTTTGCTGTCTCTGACAGAATTACAATGTCATCGGCGAACCTCAAAGATTTTATTTCTTCTCCATGGATTTTAATACCTACTCCGAATTTTTCTTTTGTTTCCTTTACTGCTTGCTCAATATACAGATTGAACAACATCGGGGAGAGGCTACAACCCTGTCTTACTCCCTTCCCAACCACTGCTTCCCTTTCATGTCCCTCGACTCTTATAACTGCCATCTGGTTTTCTGTACAAATTGTAAACAGCCTTTTGCTCCCTGTATTTTACCCCTGCCACCTTTAGAATTTGAAAGAGAGTATTCCAGTCAACATTGTCAAAAGCTTTCTCTAAGTCTACAAATGCTAGAAACGTAGGTTTGCCTTTCCTTAATCTTTCTTCTAAGATAAGTCGTAAGGTCAGTATTGCCTCACGTGTTCCAGTGTTTCTACGGAATCCAAACTGATCTACCCCGAGGTTGGCTTTTACTAGTTTTTCCATTCGTCTGTAAAGAATTCGTGTTAGTATTTTGCAGCTGTGACTTATTAAACTGATAGTTCGGTAATTTTCACATCTGTCAGCACCTGCTTTCTTTGGGATTGGAAATCATATGTATCTGGAATTTTCTGCTGTAATTTTTTTGCAATACTACTGAAATATGAGTTTACAAAATCAGATAATTTTTTAGGGTTACCGACTGGTACATCTTTGTTTTTAATATGTGAATTGAGGTCTTTTTTAGCAGAGTTAGATGTTTCCTGTTTGACGATGTTCCAGGCTGCTTTGATCTTGTTTTCAGCTTGAAGTAATATTTTGTTGTTTGAAAGATTTTTTGCGGCTAGCAGCACCTTTCTGTGTTCAATTTCCTGTACTTTTTGTAGAATTGCATAACTTCTGGGTTAGACTGCTTATTTTTTATGGAGTTGAGATATCTAAGAGTTTCTGAGGATTTTTTGATAGTCACCCATTGATTTCTCTTTGTAGTTTTAATTTGATAAAGAGTTTTTGGAAACATATCTTCAAATCTGAGTTTAAAAATTGACATGAACTTGATAAATTTCTGATTTGCATTAGTTTCTGTGTAGACTCCCCCCCCCCCCCCCCCAATCTTCAGATTCTAGCTGGGATTTAAACTCATACGTAGTTGATTTGGGAAACATTCTTTTGTATGTACACAGTTTAGGAGGAGTTTCTACATGAATGTTAGTTTTTAGGATCTGGCAGAGGTGATCTGATAGGCCCAAGTTTTGAACAGCAATATGAAATTTTTTACTATCAACATCTGTAGCTACATGATCTATAGATGAGGAAGATTCCTTCATTATTCTTGTTGGACAATTAACAAGGGAGGATATTCCGTAACAGCTTAGAATCTTCACATACGTATATGGTGCTAGCCTTCTCAGGCTTCATCATATTAATGTTTAAGTCACTACAGATAATTACATTTGCCTTTTGGTCGAGAAACCTTGTCTAAGCTTTGATTCAGTTTTGAGAAGAATATATCAATGTATCCACTGGGAGAGTGGTACACACAAACTATGACTAATTTTTTTGCTATGCCATGCCCTATTATTTCAACAGCGCGAAGTTCAAAATGTTTGTCCTCACCTAGATCTAAAAGATCATCTCTAACTTAAAATGACATACCTTTTTTTACATAGATACATGAACCTCCACCATTCATTGAGATTCTGCTATAGTAACATGCAAGGTCATATGAGGCTAATGCAATGTGTTCAATTTCATTCCCTTTGCACCAGTGTTCGGTGATACACAAAATTTGGCTATCAAAACTTTCCAATTCTACTTCTAGCTGTTGTGCTTTGTTCTTTATGGCTTGAATGATTTGGTGAAACACTGTTAGGTATTTGTTTTCACTTATCTTTGTTACTCTCTATAGCTATAAAGCCTAGACTGCACATCGCTTAATGGCATGCACTGAAATTACAATATGTTTTTTATGCTACTGAGTCCTGATGATTTTCTAAATGTGGATTCAATCTTCAACCCCATATTCCAGATCTTTATATGCAGTATTTTATTGCTTCTATTACTAATTTTTCTATGCCACATATACTTTGTCGAAGCCACAACCTACTTTACACAAGCCAGAATCATGAGAATTGGAAACACTGTGAAGATGGCCCACTACAGGTAATCAGCGAAATACAACTATGATCGTTTTGACTTCTGTTGTTACAAAATGTGTAACTTCTGGTAATATGTTTCCCCTAGACTCCCAAAGACCACTGCTCTGTCCATAAAGGCGAATTTTCTTACTGTTATTATTATTATCATTATTATTGTTATAGAAACGATATTAAAATCTAGCACGATGTTTAGAAGTTTATTTATTTGCCTTTTAGCATGTTTACCATGCATCTGGCTTTGTCAGCTGAAGTCATACATATTCATGCACTTTTTTGTTAAATACATACAGTTTGTAACACATTTATAAATTGATGATTATCTTTACAATTTACATATAAAATATCTCATTGCATATCTACACCATCATACATAAATAAATTTACCATCTCTTTCATTATATATTGTCTGCATATTAATTGCAGTAGTACGCACATGTTCATCCAGTTTCACATTATGTATATTGTTTATATACAGTGAGGTGACAAAATTCATGGGGTATCCCCTAATACCATGTCTGACGTCCTTTCGCATGGCATATTGCACCAGATCAACATGGTATGGAATCAACAAGTCGTTGGAAGTTCATTACAGAAACATTAAGCCATGCTGCCTCCATGGCTGTCTATAATTGTGAAAGTTTTGCCAGTGCAGGATTTTGCGCACCAAGTGATCTCTCAATTAGGTCCCATAAATGTTCAATGGGATTAATGTCGGGCGACCTGAGTGGCTAAAGCATTCACTCGAATTGTCCAGAATGTTCTTCAAAGCAATCGCCAACAGTTGTAGCCAGGTGACAATTGTCATCAGTATAAATTCCATCATTTTTTGGGAAGCTAAAACACAAGAGCAGTTGAAAATCGTCTTCAAGTATCCAAAAATAGTCAGGATCCAGTTCATTACGTGTAAACACAGTTCAAACCATTATGGAGCCATCATCAGTTTGCACAGCACCTTGTGACCAACTTGGGTACATAACTTTGTGGGATCTGCACCACGCTCAAACCCTACCAACAGCTCTTACCAACTGAAAGTGGGATTCATCTGACCAGGCTACGGTTTTTTCCAATCATATAGGATCTAATCAATATGGTCAAGAGCCCAGGACAGGCGCTGCAGATGATGTACTGTTAGCAACGGCACTTGTGTCGGTCGTCTGCTGCCATAACCCATTACTACCTAATTTCGCTGCACTGTCCTAATGGATACATTCGTCTTACGTCCCATATTGATTTCTGTAGTTATTTCACACAGTGTTGCTTGTCCGTTAGCATTGACAGATCTACTTGAACACTGCTGCTCTTGGTTTTTAAATGAAGGCCATCGGCCACTGTGTTGTTCATGGAGAGGAAATGCCTAGAAGCTGGTATTTTCAGGACACTTTTAACACTGTGGGTCGTGGAATACTGAATTCCCCAATGATTTCCGAAATGGAATGTCCCGCGCATCTACCTCCGACTACCATTCCACATTCAAAGTCTGTTAAATCCAGTCATGTGGCCACATTCACGTTGGAAACCTTTTCACATGAATCACCTGAGAACAAATGACTGCACTGCCATTTTTTATCTTGTATATGCAATACTACTGCCACCTCTATATGTGAATATTGCTATCCCATGACTTTAGTCGCCTCAGTATAATACAGCAATTTCTCATTTATTGCTGACATGGAAAAATAGTTTTTGGATACCATACATGTTGCATTGGTGCACTATAGTTGTTACCTACACAACAGCTACACAATTTTTATTCCTCATGTATCAGAATTTTAGTCATTCCTTAAAATTCTGTTTTTGCCCATTTCTATGTATGACCAGTGACACGTCCTGTCATATACAATATTTGATGTCTGCACTGTGCACAATGTTCTGTTTTTGTGTTTCATAATTTTCTACACCTGTTAAAATTACATTTGTGGATATTTAAAGGGGAAGATATTGGTGATTCATTCTTTCGTGCATATGTTAAAAGCACTGTAGCGTGCATTAGAGAGTAAAACAGCCTTGCTTTTAACATGCAATGAGATGTCCATTCTATGAGTATGGCTGTCTGTTTAACAGCTGCATGGTGTTGTCATATTGAAGGCTCTGGCTTGAGTAGAGTAGGCAGTGCTCAAAGCCCTGTCATCTGCTGAATTTTAATAGTCCTAGGGAATCACCTGTTGAGTAAGAATATCTGTGAGTATGTTTATAGAAGAGTAAAAACAGTTAATTCAACCAACTTGGCTCTCAGGTCACATGACTTTCGTACTATGTAAAGGCCAACCCATACACAACGGTATGTCTGCAAACATCACATCTGCACAGACAGATGGTATTGTGTAGGTCAAGGGCTCCTTGGTGTGGGCATGCTATTAGCGCAAATATGAGACGTGTGCAAACCTGGAAATTGGAGTTAGAGATTTGAGCAAAACTGCTCCAATCTGTGGGTGCAAATGACACTTGCACAGACAAATCGTAGCATACGGACAGTAGATGGCCGCAAATCTGGCATGTGAAACTTGTTTGGATCAGCTGCTTGTCCAGTCTAGTGTTTCTTGTCTTTGTGTACACACTGAATTCTAAAAGGTTGATATGCATCAGTGCTTTAGGGAGCTCACTGCTGAATTTATTGAAATGTATAGGAGTCACACATGTTTGTGGAAAGTTAAGACCATGGATTTCAGCGTCTGAGATAAGAGGGCAGGTGCTTATTTATTTAATTTATTGTGGCAAAAGCATTCATGCATATCAAAGAGCTCTACAGTAAATTAACTACATGTGTCATAATAATTAAAGAAAAAATATAAAATGGGTCATAATAATTAAAACAGAAATATAAAATGGAAATATACATTAAGTTACATGTGTGAATAATGCTAATTAAAAACACAAGTAGCTACTATGTATGTACGAGGGTTGGAACTATCATAGTTGCAACTATTTATTTACAGATCGTACAAAATAGATACATGTTTCAAAGTTTTACTGACCTTCAAAGTATTCACCAGCATTGTGTATAACCTGTTGCCAGCGATGTGGAAGTCGTAGGATATTCTTAGCAGTGCCAGTTGTGTTGAAAGTTCGAGCGGTACGGTTTATTGCCCGACGAATTTGTAGCAGTTCTGAAGCGAATACCTGAAGTGTTTCCTTCGGTTTAGAAATCGAGTTGAACTTACGAGGGCTTAAATCAGGGGAGTGCAGTAGGTATAGCACTTAGCATCCCCATCAGTCAAACAAATCAGTAACAGCTTGCACTGTACGTGCTTGAGCATTGTCCTGCAAAATGATGGTCAGGTCTTACAGAAAGTGTCATCACTTCTGTCTCTAAGCTGGCCGTAGGTTGTGTTCCAAAAATGAACGGCATAGAGACAGAAGTGATGACACTTTCTGCAGGACATGACCATGATTTTGCAGGACAATGCTCAAGCACGTACAGTGCAAGATGTTACTGATTTGTTTGACTGATAAGGCTGCTAAGTGCTATACCACCTACTGCACTCCCCTGACTTAAGCCCTCGTAAGTTCAACTCGATTTCTAAACGGAAGGAGACACTTCATGGCATTCGTTTCAGAACTGCTACAAATTCGTCGGGCAATAGACCGCGCCATTCGAACTTTCAACACAACTGGCACTGCTAAGAGTATCCTACGACTTCCACATGGCTGGCAATGGGTTATACACAATGCTGGTGACTACTTTGAAGGTCAGTAAAACTTTGAAACACGTATCTATTTTGTTCGAGTTGTAAATAAATAGTTGCCATTATTAAAGTTCCACCCCTCATATAAAATTTTCCTGGACCAACATTTGGCCATAGACAATGCATTGGCTGAAGCTTTCGCCACCTCTTTGGCAGTGCACAAAGCTGGACACACACAGCATTGCAACAGGTGGTCTGTAGGCTGTTCAGCACGATGCTCACACAGCATTGTCTCCACTGTGTGGCCGCATCTGCATAGGTTGCATCTTCAGTTGACCTTAAGACAATGAGGGAAACTAATTTTAAAAAAAGTCGGTACGGACTTAACCAAAATTATTACTTGTGCCTCATTTGTGCTTAGAGATCTCTGTCATTTTCATCTGAATAAGGGATTGCTAGCATACTTTCTCTCAATATTGTCTTATACCGTAGTATTTTGTGGGAGTGTAGATAAAATTAAAATAAAACCATTTATCCTATAGAAGAGTGCAGTCAGAATATTGGGTAGGCTGATAAAGAAACATGTTCCCAAAGTGTCTTCAGGGACATAGGGATTCTAATATCTGCATGTCAATACATTCATTCCCTAATGGAATACATTGTTCAAAACAAGAGGGAATTAAAGGTAAACTGTGCAATAAAGGAGCAGAATATGAAAAGTAAAACTTTTCATATAGAATATGGATACCTATCTAGAGTTCAGAATGGAGGTTTTTTTTATATTCAGGTGCAAAAGTGTATAACAGATTGCTGGTAGACTTCAGGCAGGAATACAGAATTACCATATTGTCAGAAACAAAGTAAAACGTACCACACTGACTACTTCTATCATTTATTAAAATATATGGAGCTACAAACTCTTCTTATAACATAAAAATATTATCTGTTGTCGCATTTGATATATTACATAATTGAGATACCGTACATTACTTGTTTGTATAAATACGAGCAGCAGCACTTCCCATCCAGAAGTTCTTGGGTGTGGTTACAAAGTGACAATACACTATATGATCAAAAGCATCCGGACACTCCCTACAACATACGTTTTTCATATTAGGTTTTTAAGGCTAGCTGCAAACAATGGCGGAGCATAGGCAGTGGGGGTTTGGGGGGAGGGGGATGGAGAAGCGGCTGTTCCGCATTGGGTAGCTCCGTGTAGGTCAAAACTGCCTATGTTCTGTGCCGCGAGCTGTAAAAAAAATATATTTTTCTTCACTTCATTTCTGATGTTTATGTGGCAATTAGGCAACTAGAGAGACTATTGACTGGACCTGACCCTTTTGCACGCGTATGCACGTTTTACGGCTAAAATTGAGTGCAAACGAAAATTATTCTCATACAATACTTGAGACTGTGATATCAGTGGTCTTAGTTTGGTGAATGTTTCTTTGTACAGGGTGTACTGTTAACATAGCTTGTCAGTCACTAAGTTGCTACAATGTGGTTGTGTTGTGAGGTGTTTGTGCTGTTATTATTTGGTGGTAATTAGATACTTGAGATAGTAAGATATAGGCAATCGATAATTTTACTAGCAAAGGTACTGTTATGAAAAATTGAGGTTGTGGATGGAGGAGATATCCGGTTTATGGTCTCCTGGAGTAAGAAAGTATATTTTCACAGAATGTGTAGCTGAGTATATGTACCGACGTAAGTGCAGTAAATTTTAGTTTCCTTCAAAACCATGTTCTCTAGTTAGCAATATGTGTTTACTACAAAGACATAGCTATTATATTTTTTAAATCATGTAACTGAGATAGCACATTCTTGGGGTGCAGCGCTCTTTTCTGAACCATTTCATATTTTTAAATTATGAGTCAGATCAAAATGAACAGACAGAAATTTATTTTGCCTATTCTGAAACATTCTATAGAAATCTATTTTCTTTCATTGTCTACGTGTTTAGAATAGTGTAATCGGACTCACTACTGTTGTTATTGTTTCACATTAAACTGCCCTTATTGTACGTCTGACGTGATGCGAGTATTGGCATTCTTCTAAAATCGTGCCTGATCCCATGTGAGTATTTTCTGTTTCAAGATATAGTCTAGGGAAGATCAAATAAAATATTTAGTAATTTGTGCATAGGTAAATGGAATTATTTACGAATTATTCTGGTATATTATTTTTCTTTACTTAGTTGTAAGGAAGGCGATAAGGTATTTCTTTGTTCTTTATGCAAAATACCTGAAATTTCTGCAGAATTAATTTGTGATGATGATGAATCTATGAGATGTTTCTCTGACCTTGAACATGATAAGTTCGAAGAAACTGAATACATCTGTATCTCCATACATACTTCGCTAGCTACCGTATGGTTCCCTGTACCACTACTAGTTATTTCATTTACTGTTTGAGTCTCAAATAGAGTGAGGGGAAAACAACTGTCTATATGCCTCTGTACGAGCCCTAATGAATCGTTCTGCAGTCAGCCTCAAATGCATACTGGTTACATCACTAGTCACCAGGACCATGCACAAGAACCGACTAGCCAGTAGCTGGAATCTTTTCTTTGTACCCAGCTAGTCGCACGAGGCTAAACCACTACTTCTGGTTGGTCACTGACTGCAGACATTGTGAGACAAGCAGGTATGGCTTGGACGTATACAGTAGTTCTAACGAATTCCATCCTGACATAGACCCTCAGTTTAAAAAATACACTTCACTCAATCCGAGACAGTGATGCTGTTGACCACACACTTCGAATTTCTCGCTCGAAATGTAAATTTCTCACTAAAGTGTCGTTTCTTGTTGTGGAAATCCTGTGCAAAACTATGGCATAGTCTGTATTTCCTGTAAATATTCTCTCGCCATCTAAAAATATCTGTTCTAATAAGCTTAATATCCGTTATGTCGTGCATCACAGAACTCATCTTTGGCTCATGACAAAGTGCTAAGAGCATGCTCTGCCTCTTTTACAGGACGCTTCTTCACTTTCGAACTCTCTTAAAGTAACTATATGGTTTATCACATACAAAGTTTATTTTATACTATGTATCACATTCTAAAGTCGGTAATACAGACCGAGCGAGGTGGCGCAGTAGTTAGCACACTGGACTCTGTGCTGTTTCAAAAGTCTAATCAGGAAACATCGCATTTCTTTACCGCTTGAGCGACGCCAGGTAAGAAATGTTAATATATTTATTTATTTATTTGTAGCATGTTAAGTGGAGACTTGTTATTTTAACAGATTTTGTTTCTGTTCTTTCATGTCGAGCGTGACAGCAAGATGATCCAGTGTGGAGTCCAGACGCTGCGGACGACGAGAGCTATCCACTATTACATCGTAGTCGACGGCCGGCGGCTGGAAGAACCGTTGAAACATCATGCTGACCATTATTAAAAGATGTTTTATGTTTTTTTTATAAAATTAAAAGGGAGTTCAAGGTTGAAGGTGGAATGATAAAGTTTGTAATTGGATGTCAATTGGTTATCTACTGTTAAATAAACTTCGAGTTGGAAGTTAAAGTAAATATTACTTATGTGTGAAATTTGCAAATTTTATTAAAATTCAGACTTCTTGAAGAGATTCTGGCAGAATTTTATCAGGAGTGTGGACGATCTTCAATAATTAACTAGTTTAAAGTTTTATTAATGAGAAGTCGACACGTATTGACATTTTGAAAATAATCGATACTGTGAAGTGTATTAAAATTCTGTTTTAAAACTTTATCGCCGATTGTGGTCAAGAAGATCGGTTTTAAAGTGGAGTATTTCGTTAAATGAGAACAAGATTGATTCTTTAGTGACATTAATTAATTATTTAAGGAAAAATTAGGAGAATTTCAATTTGTTCTGGCAAAGATATCAAGGAGTGTCAGACCGCACAAGGAACATATAAAAAACTCTGTGACTTTGCTGAACAGTCAAAAATTTTTTTTACGATAAAACTTTTCTACAACATGGACTGGTGAATTTTGCTGCGTCTATCCTTATCTTCTAGGTTGAATCTGCTACAGCTTACTGTTTTTCTTTACGGATTTTTCAAGTAACTGGGAAAAGAACTTATAATCTGATCTGCGGCTGATCGTCGATATTGGGTATACGGTTAGCCTGTTAAGCCTGTTGGTTTGCAGATTGCCTTTCTTTCCCCATCTACAGACATCGTTGCTGAGTTGCTGCGACAGGATCGGCGGTTCAGCGCAACTCGCATGCGGGAGGTTGACGGTTCAAACCCGTCTCCAGCCATCCTGATTTAGGTTTTCCGTGATTTCTCTAAATCGTTTCAGGCAAATACCAGGATCGTTCCTTTGAAAGGGCATGGCCGATTTCCTTTCCAATCCTTCCCTAATGCGAGCTTGTGCTCCGTCTCTAATGACCTCGTTGTCGACGGGACGTGAAAGACTAATCTGCTCCTCCTCCTCTTCCTCGGTAATATAGCTGATTTTATTACGATGGTCATCTCTTCCAGTGTAGGTGTAAGATTGAAATTTCGTTAAAAGATCTCTCCACAACACAAAAACGCCTCATTACCGCTCCAACTGCCGAATCATATCTGTGGTACTCTAGCTCTTTCTCTCATGCACCCAGCGGCACGTCACTGATATCAAAGTGACAGGTTAATTAATTAAACGGATCATGAGAGTCACTTTCCATGGTGACTGATTTTTTTCCAACTGTCGGATTACACTCGCCACGCAGATCAAATGGGTATACCTAGAGGGAAGACGATGTTCTTTTCGAGGAACACTATTGAGAACCGACATATGAAGCTGATCGCAGAAGGATTCTTCTGCCGCCAACATACACTGCGCGTAATGACAAAGATAAGATATGATAAATAAGCGCTCATAAGGAGGCATATAGGCAGTCTTTTCCTCTCACTCTATTTGCGAGTGGAGTAGGAAAGAGAATGACTATTAGTGGTACGAGTACCTCCATCACACGCAGTAAGATTTATTTATCTCTTTACATTTTCTTTCCGTGGAGCCATCGTAATGATGGCTTTTGCAAATGTCAGACTTAATACTATGGTTATATTTACACTTATAAAATACACTATATTCTGTAGCTGTTGCTTCTTATGCCTATTTTTTACGTTTATCACACTACAGCTGTTACAATCACTATCTTAAAATTCGTTGAAAGAATATAAACATTTTTTTATTAGAAAAGATTTTAATTTTGTTTTAAAAAATTTCCTGTGTACGTTCTTAGAGCGTTTGGTAGCTTGTTATACCAAATCAGACCACTGATATATGGACTTCTATCAGTCTTTTTAACCTTGTTCTGTTACAGAAATAGTTACACTTTGTTCTAGTGTTGTGATCATGTAAAGTCTTAGACATAAAAACTGACCGCTGGCCGGCCGCAACAGAGACTAAGTCCGAGTCGTTCAGTTAAGGTGGCCAATAAAACTAACCGCCCCTGACAACTCTAAGTCCGGCCATCTGCACAATCTGGCAACATTGTAAGACGCGGAAGTGTTAGGAGGAAGTGTTGTCTACTTGCGAGATGTTGTCGGGTTGTGTGAGCCTGTGGTCTAGTGCTGGCACGGTAGCTCAGCGTGTTCGGCCAGAGAGTTTAGCTACCCTCCGTAATAAAAAAACTGAGTGAACGGATCAACAAACAACCCGAACGGCTGTCATCGAACGTCCACCATGAACGTATTCAACGAACAATATAGAACAATAATGAGGTCAACAACAAAAAAAGAGAAAAAAAGTGGTAGTCGTCGTGCGTTCTAAACTTATTGTCGCCTGTTAGCGTCCAACTGTATTTTTTTTTTTAACCACATTTCGGTCCTCATCTAAAGTTATGAGTCTGATTGAATATCGAAGATAATTCCCTTTACATTCTACCCACCAGCAGCAACAAGTACTTCCAGAAACAATTTCGCAGGACAGCTCGTGGCTGTGTCGCGATCATAACAGCTTACGCTCGAGCGTTTCCTCGCGCTGCAGCGGCTGCCGGCCACCGGCCAGATGCCACCCGCCGCCTGAAATCCGGCACCGCCCATGTGAACGCGGCGTGACGCTGTCAGTGTATGTATCAACTGTTATTTTCGAATTTGAAGTTCTAGTTATCATCTTGCATTTAAGCACTGGATTTTACATACTTGAAAATCATGAACTACGGTTAAGCATTGTAAAATTGAGTCGCAAGTGGAAATAGGAGTAATATCTGCAACACAATAGTTACTCTTGGTACAACAGAGGGCTGAATGCAGAGGAGGCAGCTAGAAAGATCTGAACTGTGTGTGGAGCGAGTGCTTTTTGGAAAAATACGCCAGATCGTTCTGGCATGAATGATTTCCCACATCTTAGGAAGTCTCGACTACTGATATATGTGATGGATTACCATTTAAACATCATGTGTCATTTGCATTCAACAGGCAAAGTGCAGAAGTCTGGTGTAGGACTACTGCATGCTCAAATTCGAAACAACAAAAATCAAGGGAGTGACTATTATTGAACGTCATCAGGTCGCTCATTGAGCATTCCTATGCAGTACTGTTACTGGTGACGTGTTATGATGCCTTTATCGTTAACTTCCTAAGAAGAAATGAAAGGCTGAGCCCCACCAAAAGACGTAAACTCGAGAAAAGAGTAGTGTGAACATAATATTTTACATCTTATAGCTCCAAAAGTGTGTTTTGGGCTACGAATTCTGTCCCAAGGAGTGTGTACATCACAGCTGGAATTTGTTGCCAACAACTGAGACACCTTTCGGTCGCAAGTGTAAGGAAATCGAGCAACAAAACTACATCACCTGTGCTAGTGCATGATAACGGACTCTGTTGATTTGAGAAAGAAAACTATCCAGGAGTATATGGAGACAGTAACTGTTCTCGGAATAACAGATTACTGTTGTGACTGCGCAGCTTTTCCCTGGAATAAATGATGACTAACTGAAACCCTCAGCTGCCGACAGTTGTTGATATACCTCGATGTGGACAGCTGAAAATGTGTGCCCCCACCGGGACTCGAACCCGGGATCTCCTGCTTACATGGCAGACGCTCTATCCATCTGAGCCACCGAGGAGACAGATGAATAGCGCGACTGCAGGACTTATCCCTTGCACGCTTCCCGCGAGACACTCATTCCCCACTGTCCACAATTCTACATATGTAATATACCTTATAGACATTTGCCCATTCACTCATTACTCGCGCAGCTGAGAGTTTCAGTTAGTCATCATTTATTCCAGGGAAAAGCTGCACGGTCACAACAGTAATCTGTTCTTTCGAGAACAGTTACTGTCTTCATATATATGTATAGTTAAAGGCTACCCAGCCATTGACCATCGTCTGTGCGAATGCGCACAGGTTGTCCAAACTATTACGGGAATCGCCAAAATGTGCGCGAGTAATGAGTGAATTGGCAAATGTCTATAAGGTACATTACATATGTAGAATTGTGGACAGTGGGGAATGTGAGTCTCACGGGAAGCGTGCAAGGGATAAGTCCCTGCAGTCGCGATATTCATCTGTGTACTCGCTGGCTCAGATGGATAGAGCATCTGCCAAATAAGGAGGAGATCCCAGGTTCGAGTCCCAGTTGGAGCACACATTTTCAGCTGTCCACATCGAGGTGTATCAACAACACCTGTCGGCAGCTGAGGGTTTCAGTTAGTCATCAACTATCCAGTAGATTGATAGGAAAGTCGTCTCTCAGGCACTTGTATTGATAGGGAAGTTCTCTCTCAAGCACTTGTCCCTCTCGTCATATACACGTAAAATTTTACCTTTCCCGCTCTTGATCGATCAACCATCAAGGGAATTCATTTCTAGATGAAAATACTCCTAAAACTACACTGGTTTAATGACATCGTTAGAACCAGTAGGTTTCTATGGGCGCAGAATTTGTAAACTACTTTAGCATTGTCAGATTGTTTTAGATATCGTGAAAGAGAATTCTGTTGCTGATTAATTTCTCTTTGATGATTACTGTTGCGTTCAGTAAACTAATGGAAAACGCAATTAAAATATTCGCTATACTAATAGAAATTAAATTCAGCTTACTAGAGAGACATCACGACAGCAGTCTATCTTAATAAAGCATTAAGTAACTGTAAGACGATTGAGCCTATTTTAACACGAATTAGTAGCATATTACCGACTTTTGACTTCTAAAAGATCTGTATTTACTTCATTTCCTGTATCATTCGCAAGTATTATGAAAATGTGGCAGTTCATAGATAAAATTACGTATTCACAACAACAAAAAATATGTCGGCAGAAAACAAAAGTGGCATTATGAATTTCGTAGTACTGTAAGGTTTTCGCTTCGACACTAAGGGTTACTAGAAGTAGCAAGACGAATTTTGCTCGAGCGTTGTCTTACGATGCCTTTATTGAGTTTGTATCTGCCTGCTTGTAGCTCTGCTACAAAAGAATTAAAAATATGGCTTTCAGCGAGTCTCGAAAGGACAGTCCGGCTTTCGCCGCGGTGCGGTGCGGACATGTTGTTGTTTCCGCCTGCGGAGCGCACGCGCTCGCTGTGGTTTACATTTCAGCGGCCGTCACTTACGTGTCGCTTACGTGCACTACAACCGTGGCCAACCGTTTTAGAAAATCAACATTACGATTCACCTTCTGCAACGACTACACACGACCAAAGGCCTCGGAAGTGGAACGCTTCCTACGCGACGTTGCTAAGATCCCAGCTTCTGACATCTTGGGCATCCATTTGTCCATATTAAGCAGTACGGTGTACGTCAAAGTCGTCAATGACGCGGTATGTGAAAGAATACTTCGTGACACCAACCACGGATTACGCTTTCGCCACGCCGACGGCAATGTCGTAGCGGTCACTGTCGACCATGCCGGCTTAGGAATGCACACCGTACGAGTTTTCGAACTCCCGTTCGAGCTCCCGGCGGAAGACGTTCTCGCGGTTTTCCGCCCATATGGCACTGTACATGGACACACTGCCGAACGCTGGGCGCAATTCCAAACGTACCCCGTTCTTAACGGTGTACGGCAGATCACCTTCGACCTCCATCGCCACGTGCCATCTTACCTGCAAATTAGCGGGTGCCGCGCGGTTGTCATATACGACGGCCAACCCAAGACTTGTTCCGGGTGCGGCAAAGAAGGCCACCTCAGATCTGAGTGTCTTCAGCGACGAATCACCCAATTGCCAGCCGCCACCGTGGCACCTCCGGCTCCGACGACGGTTTTACCGATCACCTACGCTTCGGCGCTCTCTTCCCCTCCCACCGGCCGCCGCCCGTCGGACCACGTACCGGTGACCCTTCCAGCTGCTACGGATACCGCCGGGGCCGACACGTCGCGCTCAAAGCCTGACGCTACTCCGGCACCACTACCAACAGCGACGACTTCCGACACCCACCCGCCCGACAATATGGACGCCCCTTCATTTGGCATTCCTGCGACGGCCTTCCTCTCAGAGCGACGCGACTCCCTTCCGCCTTCCGACACGGTGGGACGAACCCGCAAACAACGTTCACCTAAGAGGCGCAAGAGGAGGCGCCGTACGGTCTCGGAACGAGACGGATCACCTCCCCCTGATGCTGCAGAGGCCGTCCAACCCGACGAGGCCTCGGACAACCTGCACGACGATACGAATGGCGACAACATGACGCCGACTGTGGCTGTGTCGATGCCTACTCTCCTGGCTCGCCCAGGTGCTCCTGAACCAATGGACTCCACCGCTGCGGCTGCCGCCGAGACGTCCTCCGCCCCTACGACCGACGTGGAACGTACGACCATCACATCGACAGCACCTTCAATGGTGTGGAGTGAGCACGTCGATGAGGACCCGGACCACACGCTGGATACAGAGTTACCCCAGACGGAAGCATCATTACGCCGCTGATAACGGCGTCAGGTGGCGTACGGCACGACTCGTCGTTGCCTCGCCCCTCTTCATCCTCCGCCGGTGGAGTTCCCCTCCACGGCGGGGTACGGCTCCAAACCTACCGAATAGCGACGATCGACACTAACACCATTAGCTCACCCGTGAAACTTCAACTGCTGCGAGAGATGATATGGGCGTCGGACGTCGATATCGCACTACTACAGGAAGTACACTTGGCCACACTTCCAGACGTCACAGGATATAACACTTATCCTTCTCCTGGTGACCACTTGGGACGCGGCGTAGCCATATACGCCAGAGAAGGCATTCCAGTGACCGATATCACATACATTCCATCTGCCAGATGCATGGCCGTCACCGTCATGGGGACGCGTATCGTCAACATATACGCTCCGTCAGGCTCACCCCGCAGACGCGACAGGGCACTCTTCTATTCAGACGAAATTGCTCCTTTGTTTCTTGGACGCTGCGACCATTACTTGTTTGGGGGTGATTTTAATTGTGTCTTGCACCCTAAAGATCAAGTGCCCCACTACAGCACCTGTCAAGAACTGCGTCTTGTCGTCCGAGATCTGTTGCTCCGCGACACTTGGGAAGTTCAGCACGGCGACGCGCCTGGACATACTTACCAGACGAGTCACTCCGCTAGCCGCCTTGATAGAATTTACGTCTCTCTGGAACTCACACCTGCAGTCCAAGGTGCAGAACTTTGGCCCCTGGCCTTTTCGGACCACTGTGCCTACATCTGCAACATTCTCTTCCCCAGGCAAGTGGTCTGGCGTAGTCGTGCACCGTGGAAGCTGAACACCACCCATCTTCACGATCCTGAATGTCTTCAACGTGTTACCGAGACATGGGCCACCTCTGAACGTCGCTTACCTACGTACTGCACGACCTTGACCTGGTGGCTGGAATGTGCCAAACCTGCCATTCGACGTACTTTGATTCAGTATGGAAAGGAAGTTGCCACTTGCGCCGGCACACTACCGACTATTTCTACGCCGTTCTCCGTGACCTGGACGCCTAACCGCCCACCCCCGACACCCAGAGGGAACGCAGCAGGATTAAGGCGCATATTGTAACGTTGACACGCCGTAGACTGCAGGGGGCTATGGTGCGAACCCGATGTCACGATTCGGCGGAACAAGAACATCCCACCATGCATCATATCGCCTCCGATAGGAAACATCGACGACAACAACTCATCACTGAGATCAACACCTGTCACGGCCAGCTCGTTACTTGCCAGGCTGAAATCGTCAGTGCCTTTGTCGACCACTACCGCACAATGTACCAGGAGGAGACTACCGACAACCACGCTGAGGAGTCTGTGTTACCACACGTAACTCGCACCCTCACCAGCGACGAAGCGGACGAGATGATGGAGCCAATTACGCGTGACGAAGTCCACGATGCAATCAAAAAAGGCGCTCTGAATAAGTCACCTGGTGTCGACGGATTGCCGATAGAATTTTATCGCGCTTTCCTCTCACTAATGGCGTCACGGTGGACAACGATGTTTCATTAACTGCTGACGATGGGAAACGCCGTACCGCCGTCCTTCGACACGGGAATTATTATACCTATCCACAAACCGACACCAGGTGTGACACAGCACATTACCGTCCCCTGACTCTGCTTAACGCAGACTATAAAATTTTTACACGCCTACTGGCAACGCGATGCCGCAAGGTCCTGCCTAGCATTCTATCCCCGGAACAGACAACTCCGTGCGGCTCAGTTAATATACAAACGGCCACAGGAGAATGTCGCGATTTAATTGCACTGGCAGCGGCGTGCAAACTTCGCGCCGCAGTGGTTGCCATTGATTTTGACAGCGCATTCGACAAAGTGCGGCATCTTTTTCTGTTCTCAGTGATGAACCGCATGGGTTTTCCACCAGCCTTTATCGACGTTATCCGGCGCCTGTACGGCACCACCGAATCGCTGATTCAGGTTAATGGCCGTGTGGCGGGACCAGTGGCGATCCGGCGTTTCGTACGGCAAGGCTGCCCACTTTCGACCCTACTCTATGCCATAAGCCTGGACCCACTCATCGGGAGTCTGACGAGCTACCTTTCTGGTCTCACTTTGCGACAGCACAGTTTTCGATGTCGTGCGTATGCGGTTTACCTCCTCCTCTTGATCCGCTCACGGAGTGAAACACACACGGTACTTGATTTGATATCAACGTACGGCACTGCAGCGGGCAGTAACATGAATGTGGCTAAATCCGCGGCGATGCCCATTGGACGCGGCCTCACACACGACGACTTAGCACCTCTCCCGTGAGTACAAAAACTACGATACCTTGGTATCATTTTCACCTCCAACGTGCGCCGATCCACTGCCATCAATTTTCGGCGTGCACTCCAAACTATCTGCACGACGGTACGACAAAATCTTCTCCGACGACTCGATTCTTTACAATGTGTCCAATACCTGAATCAACATGTGGCGTCCAGAATGGTCCACATCGCACAGGTCCTCCTGCTGCCATCAACAATTGGACGCAGCCTCCAGGCTGCCTTCGGATACTTTCTTACGGCCGGTACACTCTTTAAGGTCCGCTACGACACGCTCACCCTTCCCCCGCGACTCCGAGCGGCGTCCTTGTACATGTCCACCGTGCACAGGCAGTGGCACGGGGGCACCTCCCTCACGCGCAGCTTGCTGGAAATTCTTGTGCCAGCGATCGTAACACCACCAGTACCAGTCGGACACATCAAACACCATCTGACGCACATTTCTGATTTCGTCGTCGACTTCAGTTATGCTCACACACACTTACCGACCACGCGTTCTCCTCGACCTAAGGATTTTTACACCCCACTGCTTCGTTCCACATCCAGCAACAATATCGAACTGAGACACCTGTCCAAGCGGTTTGGCGTCATATCCACCAGCCTTTTCTTCCCTCCAACGGCCGGGCAACACGGTACCACGTCGCAAGTGGAAAATTCGCCACAAATCAACCTCTTCACGCCATCGGACTAACAGACTCTCCACTTGGTTCCATTTGCCACCTCATGGATGACGATGTCCACAAACTGACTTGTGCTGCCACCTGTGACGTCTGGAAACTTGGCCGACAGTTCGTTGCCTGTTACCTCCGCGTTCCGCCGGACTCGATTGACCCGTGGACTTTTATCCATCCTGAGAATACGTATTTCCCCGCCACCGAAAATCATGCGATTGTATGGGTCAAGGGATGGACGATGACCTACATGTATAATGATGGTGACAAATCACGCCTTGATTTCTGGCAGTACTTACAAACAGTCCACAGTGAAGTCGAACACCGACCGCGCTACCGTGCTTTCTTCGCCAATTACCTACATGCGATCTTTACGTCACCCCCGCTCAGTTGGATGGTGCCACACGCCGACAGCACTCCCGCCCCCCCTGCTGACATCTGAGACTCCCCGCGCTACTTTCTATATTGTAACCCACAGTGGAGTAGGCGCATTGACACGCGCCTCCTTTATTTTATGCACTATACCAGAATACACCGATTTTTTTCCTCACTCCACTGTATATTGCTTCACACCTCTTAGCTTACATCAGTATTATTGTTCTTTTTTTCCTACACCTTGTTCATAAAAACAAAAAATTGCTCGCCTTGTACGAGTATAATGTCTTGTGTTATTTTCGCCGGAAGGATCGCATTTCTGTTGTATTTAAGTTTGTACCAATAAAGATCTTTTGTTAATTTACCCTGTTTCTGGTAAAAAAAATAATCATAATAATAAAATAAAAATAAATATAAAAGCTACTTAAAGGAGTGATTCAGAGACGGGAGGGGGGAGACATCGCGGCCAGGCCTCGGGTTCCGACCCCTGCCCGCCTTATCTCCACGTACTCATAACTGAACGCTCTTGATAAAAAATAATAATAAAAAAAAGTGACAAGTGTCGTGCGTTCAAAAAATAAAAAAAATAAAAAAGTGGTAATCGTCGTAAAAAAAAAGATGGATAGAGCATCTGCCAAAAAAGGAGGAGATCCCAGGTTCGAGTCCCAGTTTGGGCACACATTTTCAGCTGTCCACATCGAGGTGTATCAACAACACCTGTCGGCAGCTGAGGGTTTCAGTTAGTCATCAACTATCCAGGAGATTGATAGGAAAGTCGTCTCTCAGGCACTTGTATTGATAGGGAAGTCCTCTCTCAAGCACTTGTCCCTCTCGTCATATACACGTAAGATTTTACCTTTGCCGCTGTTGACTGATCAACCATCAAAGGAATTCATTTCTAGATGAAAATACTCTTAAAACTACACTGGTTTAATGACATCGTTAGAACCAGTAGGTTTCTATGGGCGCAGAATTTGTAAACTACGTTAGCATTGTCAGATTGTTTTAGATATCGTGAAAGAGAACTCTGTTGCTGATTAATTCCTCTTTGATGATTACTGTTGCGTTCAGTAAACTAATGGAAAACGCAATTAAAATATTCACTACACTAATAGAAATTAAATTCAGCTTACTAGAGACATATCACGACAGCAGTCTGTCTTAATAAAGCATTAAGTATCTGTAAAACGATTGAGCCTATTTTAACACGAATTAGTAGCATATTACCGACTTTTGACTTCTAAAAGATCTGTATTTACTTCATTTCCTGTATCAATCGCAAGTATTATGAAAATGTGGCAGTTCATAGATAAAATTACGTATTCACAACAACAAAAAATATGTCGGCAGAAAACAAAAGTGGCATTATGAATTTCGTAGTACTGTAAGGTTTTCGCTTCGACACTAAGGGTTACTAGAAGTAGCAAGACGAATTTTGCTCGAGCGTTGTCTTACGATGCCTTTATTGAGTTTGTATCTGCCTGCTTGTAGCTCTGCTACAAAAGAATTAAAAATCAGGTTTTGAGCGAGTCTCGAAAGGCTAGCAACGGCAGCGTGCACCTGACAGGCAAGAACGTCTCTCTTTTATTTTTTTTTTTTTTAATCTCATTTTGTTCGTTTTCGTTCGTTGTACCTGCTCGGGGCGGACGTCGCAAGACACCCGTGTCAGTTCGTCGTTGATCCATTAACTCAGTTTTTTTTTTTTTTTTATTACAGAGGGCAGCTAACTCTCTGACCGAACACGCTGAGTTATCATGCCGGCATTACCTAGGAGCTAGCGAACAGGTGCGGTGTCTTTGGCGTACTTATTGACTCAGTAGCCGCTATGGTAGATAAATCGCAACATAAGAGACGAGCGTAGTTGTATTTCCCGTGTGGAATGACTTTCGTTGACTCAAAAGCATTAACTGATACCTTTATGTCACATCTCAAGGGAAGATCACTCACAGTATTCAATTGAAAGGACACGATAATATCAAGTGAATTTAGCAGGATAGTTCTGTGCCATCAAGGGAGTAACTCGTCGGTCACAGAGTTGCCAAATATATTCTGCGCTGTTGCCAAGTTTCAGTTATACTGCAGGAAGGATACCAGCTGGTGTGTTCTGTGAGTGACCTCGGAAGTGATTATAGCTGCGTCTCAAAGTTGCGGGTGACAAGGGCCGCAAGATCCTCATTATATTTCAATGAGTCTTATTCCCATTCCTGTAACTAGGTTTAGGGGCTAGAGTGCAATTACTTGTAGTGCCAAATAAATGTCATAAATTAATAACTGTGACAATTATTTGTGTTTTACTGTCTTAATCGGACCGAACCCTTGAAAACGTATTCACCAGACGCAATTCACAATTTTGGAGCTTCTGCAGTGGTTGAGTTAGCATAGTATCTTTGCTGTACAATATTGTCATTGCGATCACTGTCATTGGCACATCCGCCAGAAGACAGTCATGGCCTGGCTTATTGTTGTCAGCTTTTCTGACGGATATGCTACCTTCGCTCGAAATGTGAACACTTAAGGTGAATTCGAACTTTTCATACGGCGAAAATTTGATGTTTCTATTCTTCCAGCTCTAACATTAAAAAAACAGTTACAATAAGCGGCAGAAAAGCGCTTGTGAACCAACAATTAATAATGCAATCATAATTAGTGGAATCTGACAAATTCCATCTGTCATCTGATAATTGTGAAA
Source organism: Schistocerca piceifrons (assembly GCF_021461385.2). Taxonomy (NCBI): domain Eukaryota; kingdom Metazoa; phylum Arthropoda; class Insecta; order Orthoptera; family Acrididae; genus Schistocerca; species Schistocerca piceifrons. The sequence goes on from NC_060149.1 coordinate 15,229,055, forward strand.
AACTACTTTTTTCATCTGCACAGCACCGCAGTATGAACTCAAGGGTTTCATAGGACTCCTATACTTAATTTCGTTGTGATCGTTTTCAATGACAGTAGGGGAGGACCAAAACCATCTGACTTGAAATACACTTTTCCGGCGGGATTTGAATGATTGGCTACAGTCGCAGTAGCACGTCCAGTGAGGTATCAAGAATGTGAGCAATCACTAATTGCTGTAGCATAGGCTAGGGCAGAAAGGAGCAGGTTTCCAACGAAGTAAACGATGTGAGAGACACTGTCGTTATCACTTATTAAACGGGAATTGTTCAGAAAATTACAACTATATCTAGTAAAATGAGTAGGTTGATGCAGCTCCAGTCCGGCACTATCACTGAATTGCCAAACATTTTCCGAATAGCACTTAAGATAAAAATGTGTGTGTGTGTGTCTGTTCTTTCGGACATTTCCGAAAGAACAGACACTACGAATCGAAACAGACAGCCTTGTTAATCAATTAAATATCGAAGGACAGATGTCCAGGCTGTCATGGGCGTTAAAATATAACAACGGTGTCAGATGAAAATTTGTACCTGACCAGGTTTGAACCCGGATTCGTAGTGTCTTTTCTTTGGGACATGTCCGAAAGAACAGACATCACACATATATCCATATTCAGGGTGTTTCAGGAGGAATAGTAGATATTTTAGCAGGTGGTAGTACAGACGAATTGCATAAAAAATTCCATATAGATGCGTCCACTTTTTATTGAGTACAGAGATACAGCTGTTAGTACGAACTCTAAAAAACTCAAAGCAAAGGCAAATAAGGACGTTCAAAGTTGATTTTCAAAAATTCCCCCACCAACTTCAATGCACATTTGACTTCCCTTGATAACACCTTGTGTAGCTCTTCTGAGGTCGTCTTTGCGTTCTTTTATGAGAGGTGCATTATTCATAACCCGAAAGATCAAACTGGCTCTTGGGTTTACTTTTTCTTACAAGGGAACCTCCCCATCGCACCCCCCTCAGATTTAGTTATAAGTTGGCACAGTGGATAGGCCTTGAAAAACTGAACACAGGTCAATTGAGAAAACAGGAGGAAGTTGTGTGGAACTGTGAAAAAATAAGCAAAATATACAAACTGAGTAGTCCATGTGCCATATAAGCAATATCAAGGAAAACGTGAGCTCAGGAGCGCCGTGGTCCCGTGGTAGCGTGAGCAGCTGCAATTTGTCTATTCTTCCTGAAATATCCTGTATAATTATTCGGGTCTCGACGGGTCATCGAAAGTTTTCAGTGCTAGACGCACGTCATCGTCCGAACCCTCGCGAGAATACAATGTGGCCACGAGCGAGTGGAATAATGGACGACGAGTGCTGGGGGGGGGGGGGGGGGGGGGCGGTTACCGCATGTGGTATGCGGCAAAGATGGGAATTCGCGTCTGACGAGGAGCGTCTGTAGATAGGTGCTACAGAGAGGTTGGCTGCTGTGTCCCGACAGTGCCCACCGTCGGAGGTTCGAGTCCTCCCTCCGGGCCGCGCGGGATTAGCCGTGCGGTCTAGGGCGCTGCAGTCATGGACTGTGCGGCTGGTCCCGGCGGAGGTTCGAGTCCTCCCTCGGGCATGGATGGGTGTGTTTGCCCTTAGGATAATTTAGGTTAAGTAGTGTGTAAGCTTAGGGACTGATGATCTTAGCAGTTAAGTCCCATAAGATTCCACACACATTTGAACATTTTTTCTCCTCCCTCCGGCATGGGTGTGTGTGTTGTCCATAGCTTAAGTTTAAGTTAGATTAAGTAGTGTGTAAGGTTAGGGACCGATGACCTAAGCAGCTTGGTCCCATAAGATCTTACGACAAATTTACAAAATTTTAAATCCAAATACTGCATCTCGGTTCTTACAATAGTACAATAGGTGCGCACTGGTTAGATGCAACCGAAGAGAGACTCCAACTCAGATTGTAGTTACGGGCGAATCCCAAGCACATGGCTACGAACATCTGGGACCGGTAACTTAATGTCATCGGAACCTTGTTGAAGGACCACGACATGCGATCGTTAGACCGACCGCAGAAAGTTCAGTTTATAAATACATACATACTTAGCAAAATATATCATGTCGCAGCAGTCCTACCGATACCGCAGGTCAGCGCACATAAAATACTAGCTGTAGCGTCTTGGTATGTGTGGAAACAAAATATCTTCAAAGTATCCTTCCACACGGCGACTTTGCAGAGGCAAAACGGAGGACTTGGAATTAAAGACGTGCTTTTAAACTAAAAAAATGGTTCAAATGGCTCTGAGCACTATGGGACTTAACATCTATGGTCATCAGTCCCCTAGAATTTAGACCTACTTAAACCTAACTAATCTAAGGACATCACATACATCCATGCCCGAGGCAGGACTCGAACCTGCGACCGTAGCGGTCGCGCGGTTCCAGACTGAAGCGCCTAGAACCGCAGGGCCACTACGGTCGGCCTTTTAAACTAATACATGCCACTAAGACAGGAATCACGAAACTTTTGTTCCTGTCGTTAGATCCTGGGGACAGGAACGCTCCTGTTAATGTAGCACATACAGATGCCAGCCTAGATTACGCCGGCCGGAGTAGCCGTGCGGTTCTAGGCGCTACAAAAAATGGTTCAAATGGCTCTGAGCACTATGGGACTTAACATCTATGGTCATCAGTCCCCTAGAACTTAGAACTACTTAAACCTAACTAACCTAAGGACATCACACAACACCCAGCCATCACGAGGCAGAGAAAATCCCTGACCCCGCCGGGAATCGAACCCAGGAACCCGGGCGTGGGAAGCGAGAACGCTACCGCACGACCACGAGATGCGGGCTCTAGGCGCTACAGTCTGGAGCCGAGCGACTGCTACGGTCGCAGGTTCGAATCCTGCCTCGGGCATGGACGTGTGTGATGTCCATAGGTTAGTTAGGTTTAATTAGTTCTAAGTTCTAGGCGACTGATGACCTCAGAAGTTAAGTCGCATAGTGCTCAGAGCCATTTGAACCTAGATTACGCCAGAAAGTACTATGGCGATTGGAGCTGTATAAGACTTCCACCAGCACAAAGCAACACTAGAACCGTCTATGATTATATTACCAGACATCGTCTTCACAACCCAATTCTGGTAAATTAACCTACTAAAAACTGGATGAACGTCTGTAAAACCACCAACAATAAAATTCTACCAACTAGAGTCAGTGCCGTATGGTACGACGTTGTAAACGAAACCATACCCACAGCGGAACGACTATCGAAAATCAAATTGAGGCCATCTCCATACTGCGACAAATGTCGGCTTGTAGAAACTGTAGCGCACATATTCTTATGTGAAAATAGAATCAGAATTTGGGATTGGACTAGGGAGAAATTAGCACTATCAACTATCAACAGAACAGCAGAAAGTCATATACCAATAACTGAAGCTTTACAACCTGACTGGAAATATTACCTGTCCGCAAAGAATAACAGATATTCGTGGCTTTTGGGACAGTTTGTGTTTTACGTCTTAACAAACAAAACTTCGAACTTAGAAGAATACATGTTTTATATTGCAGAAGAACATTTTAAGCTGGAGAAGAATAACAAATGTAAGGAATGGTTTCAAAATTTTTTATCTATTGCTTTATGGGGGCTACAAAGAGGTGGACAGTTTATTGATTAGAAGCAGAATACTATTAATTCACTTTTTTTTAATTCCTGGAATCTTCTTTTATGTTGGCTCTAAAATCAGAACTGTTCTAATTTGGCAAAACCCATCCGGCTCCGAAATTTCTTTTGTTTGGTGCAAAATATATGGCTTCCTTACAAACCTCATATGCATCCAGTGCATAATAACTTAAATTGTGAATATATTTCTGAATGAATGTTTGTTATGTATTTTTCCGTTACCCTTTTCACTGTTATAAGTTATGTTCTACAAGGAACGCAAGCCATTGGAGGCGGCACTCTGTAATTTATTTTACCTTAATTACTACTTCAATTTTGTTCTACAATTTAAGGCATATATGGGAACAAACATGGAATACATGGGAATAATGCAGGTACTCAGTGACGGGCATGGGGGAGGCATTGTGGCCAGGCCTCGGATCTTAGACCCCTGCTCTCTTTGCCTCCGCCTACCTGATGCTGAAATTCTCAAACTTAAAACAAAAAGATAGTGCAGTGGTCAGCCCGTCTGTCTAGTAAGCGGGAGGTCCAGGTTCGAAGCACAGTCGGTCACAAATTTTCATCTGTCGCTGTTGCTGTATTTCAATGCACTGTGACAGTGTGGACGTCGGTCCTTCGATATTTAAGATGCAATTGTTTTTTGAGGCAATAGAGGTGATTTGCGAACATTTGTCTTTCCATCAATGTAACGGGAATTCAACAGTATACATCCCTTAGTTATTGCTTTGTGACGGCGCTAACCCATGTCATATGCATGCGAATCAGATCAATCAGATTGTAGTGCATATTTAGTCAAATAACGAATGGTCAGTATACAAGTATTTACGAACAGTAGAAGCAGAATTGCAGCGAACTGATCAGTTAACCAAGTGCGACATAGAGTACCTGTGTAATGACTCATTCCAGCTGCACAGCTGAAGGTAATATTTGTTAAGCAATTCACTGCAGAATTAATGTAATTTCCTCACGATGATCTCTGTAGTCATACTGTATCATTAGCAGCTCGCGAATGGAGTACTATGTTCGCTAAATCGGATTACTCAAGCTGAAGCCAAATAAAGAGAAGCGACGACGCCGCAACACTATCTTTACTTAAGTAGGTAGTCAGAGCTAAATTATGTGCGCCACGTTACCGTAAGCAGTTTGACAACAACAACACAACAACTACCGACAAACTGTACCATTATCATCACACAGTTGTAACTCGCAGTGATTACAAGTTGCTGATGTTTGTCAAGAATAGCGGAAAGCGCCTCATGAATGTGAAGTTCCATTTGGATTACGCCTAGGACGGAGAGAACCCCAAATAACACAAATAGGTCACCCAGCGAAGAGAAGAGTCCACGTATTGTCTCAAGTTCTTGTAGTTTGATATTAATGCAGTTCCCGATGGTTTCACACTAAAGGGTTCTTTTGGCTATCGGAATACTCATTGTTGTTGTTGTTGTGGTCTTCAGTCCTGAGACTGGTTTGATGCAGCTCTCCATGCTACTCTATCCAGTGCAAGCTCCTTCATCTCCCAGTACCTACTGCAACCTACATCTTTCTGAATCTGTTCAGCGTATTCATCTCTTGGTCTCCCTCTACGATTTTTATCCTCCACGCTGCCCTCCAACACTAAATTTGTGATCCCTTGATGCCTCAGAACATGTCCTACCAACCGATCCCTTCTTCTTGTCAAGTTGTGAAACAAACTTCTCTTCTCCCCAATCCTATTCAATACCTCCTCATTAGTTATATGATCTACCCATCTAATCTTCAGCATTCTTCTGTAGCACCACATTTCGAAAGCTTCTATTCTCTTCTTGTCCAAACTAGCTATCGTCCATGTTTCACTTCCATACATGGATACACTCCATACAAATACTTTCAGAAATGACTTCCTGACACTTAAATCTATACTCGATGTTAACAAATTTCTCTTCTTCAGAAACGCTTTCCTTGCCATTGCCAGTCTACATTTTATATCCTCTCTACTTCGACCATCATCAGTTATTTTGCTCCCCAAATAGCAAAACTCCTTTACTACTTTAAGTGTCTCATTTCCTAATCTAATTCTCTCCGCATCACCCGACTTAATTCGACTACATTCCATTATCCTTGTTTTGATTTTGTTGATGTCCATCTTATACCCTCCTTTCAAGACACTGTCCATTCCGTTCAACTGCTCTTCCAAGTCCTTTGCTGTCTCTGACAGAATTACAATGTCATCGGCGAACCTCAAAGTTTTTATTTCTTCTCCATTGATTTTAATTCCTACTCCGAATTTTTCTTTTCTTTCCTTCACTGCTTGCTCAATATACCACTGCTTCCCTTTCATGCCCCTCAACTCTTATAACTGCCATCTGGTTTCTGTACAAATTGTAAATAGCCTTTTGCTCCCTGTATTTTACCATTGCCACCTTCATAATTAGAAAGAGAGTATTCCAGTCAACATTGTCAAAAGCTTTCTCTAAGTCTACAAATGCTAGAAACGTAGGTTTGCCTTTCCTTAATCTAGCTTCTAAGATAAGTCGTAGGGTCAGTATTGCCTCACGTGTTCCAATATTTCTACGGAATCCAAACTGATGTTCCCCGAGGTCAGCTTATTAAACTGATTGTTCGGTAATTTTCACATCTGTCAGCCCCTTCTTTCTTTGGGATCAGAATTATTATATTCTTCTTGAAGTCTGAGGGTATTTCGCCTGTCTCATACATCTTGCTCACTAGATGGTAGAGTTTTGTCAGGACTGACTCTCCCAAGGCCGTCAGTAGTTCTAATGGAATGTTGTCTACTCCCGGGCCTTGTTTCGACTCAGGTCTTTCAGTGCTCTGTCAAACTCTTCACGCAGTATCATATCTCCCATTTCATCTTCATCTACATCCTCTTCCATTTCCATAATATTGTCCTCAAGTACATTGCCATTGTATAGGCCCTCTATATACTCCCTCCACCTTTCTTCTTTCCCTTCTTTGCTTAAAAAATGGTTCAAATGGCTCTGAGCACTATGGAACTCAACTGCTGAGGTCATTAGTCCCCTAGAACTTAGAACTAGTTAAACCTAACTAACCTAAGGACATCACAAACATCCATGCCCGAGGCAGGATTCGAACCTGCGACCGTAGCGGTCTTGCGGTTCCAGACTGCAGCGCCTTTAACCGCACGGCCCTTCTTTGCTTAGAACTGGGTTTCCATCTGAGCTCTTGATATTCATGCGAGTGGTTCTCTTTTCTCCAAAGGTGTCTTTAATTTTCCTGTAGGCAGTATCTATCTTACCCCTAGTGAGATAACCCTCTACATCCTTACATTTGTCCTCTAGGCATCCCTGCTTAGCCATTTTTCACTTCCTGTCGATCTCGTTTTTGAGACGTTTGTATTCCTTTTTGCCTGCTTCATTTACTGCATTTTTATATTTTCCCCTTTCATCAATTAAATTCAGCATCTCTTCTGTTAACCAAGGATTTCTACTAGTCTTCGTCTTTTTACCTACTAGGTCCTCTGCTGCCTTCACTACTTCTACTCTCAAAGCTACCCATTCTTCTTCTACTGTATTTCTTTCCCCCATTCCTGTCCCTTGTTCCCTTATGCTCTCCCTGAAACTCTGTACAACCTCTTGTTCTTTCAGTTTATACAGGTCCCATCTCCTTAAATTCCCACCTTTTTGCAGTTTTTTCAGTTTTAACGTACAGTTCATAACCAATATATTGTGATCAGAGTCCACATCTACCCCTGGAAATGTCTTACAATTTAAAACCTGTTTCCTAAATCTCTGTCTTACCATTATGTAATCTATCTGAAACCTATGAGTATCTCCAGGCTTCTTCTATGTATACAACCTTCTTTTATGATTCTTGAACCAAGTGTTAGCTATTATTAAGTTGTGCTCTGTGCAAAATTCTATCAGGCGGCTTCCTCTTTCATTTCTTAGCCCCAATCCATATTCACCTACTACGTTTCCTTCTCTCCCTTTTCCTACTACCGAATTCCAGTCACCCATGACTATTAAATTTTCGTGTCCCTTCACTATCTGAATAATTTCTTTTATTTCATCATACATTTCTTCAATTTCTTCGTCATCTGCAGAGCTAGTTGGCATATAAACTTGTACTACTGTAGTAGCCATGGGCTTCGTATCTATCTTGGCCACAATAATGCGTTCGCTATGCTGTTTGTAGTAGCTTACCCGCACTCCTATTTTTTTATTCATTATTAAACCTACTCCCGCATTACTCCTATTTGATTTTGTACTTATAACCCTTTATTCACCTGACCAGAAGTCTTATTCCTCCTGCCACCGAACTTCACTAATTCCCACTATATCTAACTTTAACCTATTTATTTCCTTTTTTAAATTTTCTAACCTAGCTGCCCGATTAAGGGATCTGACATTCCACGCTCCGATCCGTAGAACGCCAGTTTTCTTTCTGCTGATAACGACGTCCTCCTGAGTAGTCCCCGCCCGGAGATCCGAATGGGGGACTATTTTACCTCCGGAATATTTTACCCAAGAGGATGCCATCATCATTTAATGATACAGTAAAGCTGCATAGCCTCGGGAAAAATTACGGCCGTAGTTTCCCCTTGCTTTCAGCCGTTCGCAGTACCAGCACAGCAAGGCTGCTGTGGTTAGTGTTACAAGGCCAGATCAGTCAATCATTCAGACTGTTGCCCCTGCAACTACTGAAAAGGCTGCTGCCCCTGTTCAGGAACCACACGTTTGTCTGGCCTCTCAACAGATACCCCTCCGCTGTGGTTGCAACGTTGCGCCTACGGTACGGCTATCTGTATCGCTGAGACACGCAAGCCTCCACACCGACGGCAAGGTCAATGGTTCTTGGGGGGGTGGGGAGGGGAGGAATACTCATATGGGAATTATTAATGTGTAATTGCTAGAACGCTCAACTACCTTAATAACACCTCAGCTGGCCGGAGTGGCCGGCGGTTCTAGGCGCTACAGTCTGGAGCCGATCGACCGCTACGGTCGCAGGTTCGAATCCTGCCTCGTGCATGGACGTGTGTGATGTCCTTCGGTTAGTTAAGTTTAATTAGTTCTAAGTTCTAGGCGACTGATGACCTCAGCAGTTAAGTCGCATAGTGCTGAGAGCCATTTGAACCATTTGAACACCTCATTCTGGATTGAATACGACTCGGAAAGCGACGTTAATTTGATGTTTCCGTCCATCTCCTGACGTCTTACTGAATGAAGTCTTAAATACACGCACAGTTGTGTTGCCTGCCGCATGGATAAAAAAAAATGGTTCAAATGGCTCTGAGCACTGTGGGACTTAACATCTGAGGCCATCAGTCCCCTAGAACTTACAAGGGGAGGCCGCCAATTGTGAAATTCAGATTCGATTCATACTGCGGATAATAAAAGCTCATGGCCAGAGGTGTAATGTGGCAAAGTACCAAGATGCACTTCTCAGCCGTTGTCGAGAAAATCGACAGTTAAAAGAAACCGTTACGGTGAAATACTCTCTACGATTGTTAATTCTGTACAGCGTCGTGGCGCAGCGGTAAGCGCTCGGGTTCGTAATCCGAAGGTCGCCGGATCGAATCTCGCGCTATGCAATTTTTTTATTATTAGTTTTTTGTAATTCATATATATATATATATATATATATATATATATATATATAAAGTATTAATGAATTGCTTATGCATGTTGGTGACGGCGGATCGCTCTCCAATTGTACCGCCTCCATTTTTCCGTTTTCTTTAACAGGGTGTACCAAAGCTCTCCCGTCCGAACTGATTTTTGACAATGTTATAAGTTGCGCTAGGGACCGCATCTACCTTCTTTCGAAGTTAGCAGGCAACTACGCTGTTATGCGGCGGCTCGTTTCGGCCCATTCAACATCTGTCATTCAAGTGTAACGAGCGAGTAACGGAGTCTATATTTCATACCTGCCACAGCAAATTTGTGTTCGTGGGGTCTCTATTCTAATTATTCTAATTCGAACGTTTGACTTACGCTATACGTATTCGTTTCGGAATATCGTTTCTACGTCTTCCGTTAACTATACGTGGTTAACATTATGAAGACAATTAATAACACTTGTGAAATACAACTTTGTTTGCGGAAAACATAATGATGTTCGAAGTCGCCAGTTTTTCCACGACAAACGACTTTCAACAATTTATTATATGCATAATTGTTGCAACTGATTGCCGGGAATTGTATATATATATATATATATATATATATATATATATATATATATATATTTGAATTATAAAAAACAAATACTAAAAAAAAAGCGTTACATAGCGCGAGATTCGATCCGGCGATCTTCAGATTACGAACCCGAGCGCTTAACGCTGCGCCACGACGCTGTAGAGAATGATAACTCGTAGAGAGTATTTCACCGCAACGGTTTCTTTTAACTGTCGATTTTCTCGACAACGGCTGAGAAGTGCTTCTTGGTGCTTTGCCACATTACACATCTGGCCATGAGCTTTTATTATGCGCAGTATGAATCGAATCTGAATTTCACAATTGGCGGCCTCCCCTTGTTAGAACTACTTAAACCTAACTAACCTAAGGACATCACACACATCCATGCCAAAGGCAGGATTCGAACCTGTAATCGTAGCGGTCGCGCGGTTCCAGACTGTAGCGCCTAGAACCGCTCGGTCTCCTCGGCCGGCGCCGCATGGATTCTGTGAAGTGTTGTGGCAGCTGGCAGACATGTGCAAATAACCTCACTGCTCTAGGGGAACTCGTCTTTGTTGCATTTTTTTCATACCGTAATTAGCACAATAACATAAGGCTTATTCTGCTGAAGAAGTTGATGCCCACAAGTCCCTAAATAAGAATCTCCGAGCGGGAGTAATGGATGAAAGGAAACGAGACAGTTGGACAAAAGAATGGACAGCTCCCTACTTTTTGCGTTTCCGATAGCCTCTACGATAAGAATCTGGTGTCATATTATGCTTCATAACCCTAAACTGTTTATTTTTTTTTACTTCATACTAAAACAAAAGCTATGATATGAGAAGAGGAAATGACATATGCTTCTCAGGAACTTTAGTTTTTCGTGTTTATTTTCTCACTTCATACTAAAACAAGGGCGTTGACATGAGAAGAGGAAATGAACTATACGCTTCCAAGACTTAATATTTCCTTGTGTGCTACTAATGGGTGCATGAAAGCTCTGCAGTTAATTTTTGTATGTTGGATAAATTTTGATATCACCTCACATTCCTTGGTGAGAAGGTTCCTATTTTCTTGGGATTCAAATATAGTGGACATTTCATCACTGGTTAATATTCTGATGACTAATGACATGATACCCGTTGCAATTCCTCCATGGCACCTGTGAGTAGAGTCTCACGTTTGTTACTGTAAGAACATGCAGGCAGTGATGGCCAGTCACTGCCATCAAAGCCAAGGTGATTTCTTTGTGTTTATGGCGAAGCGTCTGCTGCAGTGTCCACGCTCAGCCAACATTAACGAATCGCGGCCGCATTGGGCACTGCTAATCGCTGCACTTGTCACGAGCCGCGACAACAAGAGCGCAGTGTCTCTGCTAACGATACTATCCAATCAATTCCTCAGTTGGCGTCGAGTGAATGAGATTTTTCAATACTTTGCATTGCAAGAATTGTAAGGAGGAGACTGAAAGTAAATGAACTTGTATGTTAAAGAGCTGCGACAAAACAAAGCTTGACCGATTATCTGACAATTGTCCACATGGGTTTTGTGGACGAGTATACTATTACTAACCAACCCAACCACCATCATTACGTAAAATTTCTGGAAGGCGTAGGGGCATTTATTTCATTAAGTCGTCGATAGTGTAGCGTGATGGTTTACTTCCAACTATACGTTTTCTATATTCGACCAAAGGTTGCTTGCATTTGTAGGTCCACATATTCTCTATCTGGTTGATGTTCGGTGATCGTGGAACAAACGGCAACAGCTTTATCCTCTCTTGGCCAAGAAACCAATCTTGTACCGCTCTGCTATGATGGATGGGGCTCTGCTCCTGTAAATAAACTGTTATCTCGTTACTTCATATATTTATATTTAAATAACGTATTTGTAATAAGCACATTGTATTATTCTTTTCCATAGTGTTTAAGAATTCAGGCCCTGTCATAGTCAAGTGATCTAGATTCAACAGTCCTATTAAGAAAGTGGTTTACTCAGTCTATCATATGATGAGAGCCGTAGTCGGATATCCACATTAAGACTGGCTAGCTGAATCAATTAGAACGATATGGTATCGAAATGAAATTACAGAAATCGGATAATTTGAACGTCTGTTTTGCAACAATGCCGCGCACATAAATTCCTTTGCTGGAGTAACAGGTAGCAACTGTCTAAGAAAAAGTGAGAAATATGTCTACTAGCAGCAATGTAACGTAATTATAACCCACATTTATGTGATGGAAATATTGAATCGAACAATACACATCTATTTCAGTGGTGGGAAGATACACCATATCGGATTTGCTGATGACGGATCGATAATAATAATAATAATAATAATCCCGTGTGGCGGATAGGTGAAAGCCTCCCCCATATGAGTGGTACCGAGGAAATCAAATACTTGGGGTGAACCAAATACTAACACAATACTGAACGGCTACTCAATCCGTTGAACCCAAAATCCAGACACGTCTGAGTGAAAATCACCGCTACTCTGGTCACCGTCTGTTAGCTCAATGAGCTCGGCTGAAAATATTTGCTTCCAAAGGCTTCAACACCCTCTGGTCCTGTCCGGTCCAGGTAGCACCCAGGCCAAACCAATGAAACACAAGCAAACATGGACTGTGCAAGCAAAGTCAACTTTATCCCAGGTGGTACACAACCCGCCCGTCGACAGGCGGCAGCTGGATTTTCGGACTCTGGGGAGTACAGGCTAGCACGGCAGAGAATTTCCCTACAAGCAGAAAACAAACATTTGAAAACTAAACATCCATACATTGATCCAAACACGAAAACTAAATAATCTCACATAAGAAATCGACCACCAAAAAATTCTCACCCTTGCTCTTCGAGAACCACGACTAACTGGCAATGAAACCTTGCATTACGAAAACCACTGCATCTTCAAGAACAAAATACAACAAAAGGTAGCGAAAGGCGCACCAATCTTCGACATGACATTTCTCGAACACAGATCTACCATCACCTCTATCTAAGAAATCACACCCTTCAACAATCGACTTATGACTATGCTCATTCAGAGCCCCAAAAAAAAAATATACACTCATCAATGCACATGCCCCCACCAACATCGCAAATAAGAAAAACACCGAAAATGTCGAAAAATTCTGGAACACACTCGAAAAAACTATGAGCAAAATTCACCCAGACGACGTGACAATACTAATGGGAGACTTTAACTCTCCATCTGGGACAGAAAAACCTATAGAAAAATCATTGGTACAAATTCAACACACCGAAACACTTAGACCAACGGCACACGTCTGACTGACATTTGCCAACAATTCAACCTCAAAAGGATGTCTACCCACTTTAGGAAAAAACCAATTCCCAGGTGCAAGCTGCTTTCGTTCGCCTTTCGAGACTCGCTGAAAGTCAGATTTTTAATTCTTTTGTAGCAGAGCTACAAGCAGTCAGATACAAACTCAATAAGGGAATCATAAGACAACGCAAGAGCAAAATTCGTCTTGCTACTTTCAGTAACCCTTAGTGTCAGAGCGAAAACCTTACGGTACTGACAAATTCATAATGCCAAAAAATGGTTCAAATGGCTCTGAGCACTATGGGACATAACATCCGAGGTCATCAGTCCCCTAGAACTTAGAACTACTTAAACCTAACTAATCCAAGGACATCAAATACATCCATGCCCGAGGCAGGACTCGAACCTGCGACCGTAGCGGTCGCGCGGTTCCAGACTGAAGCGCCTACTACCGCTCGGCCACATTGGCCGGCTCATAATACCACTTTTGTTTTCTGCCGACGTATTTTTTGTTGTTGTGAATACGTAATTTTATCTATGAACTGCCACATTTTCATAATACTTGCGAATGATACAGGAAATGAAGTAAATACAGATCTTTTCGAAGTCAAAAGTCGGTAATATGCTACTAATTCGTGTGAAAATAGGCTCAATCGTCTTACAGATACTTAATGCTCTATTAAGACAGACTGCTGTCGTGATGTGTCTCTAGTAAGCTGAATTTAATTTCTATTAGTATAGTGAATATTTTAATTGCGTTTTCCATTAGTTTACTGAACGCAACAGTAATCATCAAAGAGAAATTAATCAGCAACAGAATTCTCTTTCACGATATCTAAAACAATCTGACAATGCTAAAGTAGTTTACAAATTCTGCGCCCATAGAAACCTACTGGTTCTAACGATGTCATTAAACCAGTGTAGTTTTAAGAGTATTTTCATCTAGAAATGAATTGCCTTGACAGTTGATCGATCAAGAGCGGGAAAGGTAAAATTTTATGAGTATATGACGAGAGGGACAAGTGCTTGAGAGAGAACTTTCCTATCAATACAAGTGCCTGAGAGACGACTTTCCTATCAATCTCCTGGATAGTTTTCTTTCTCAAATCAACAGAGTGCGTTATCATGCAGTAGCACAGGTGATGTAGTTTTGTTGCTCGATTTCCTTACACTGCGACCGAAAGGTGTCTCAGCTGTTGGCAACAAATTCCAGCTGTGATGCACACGCCCCTTGGGAGAGAATTCGTAGCCCAAAACACACTTTTGGAGCTGTTGTTGTTGTGGTCTTCAGTCCTGAGACTGGTTTGATGCAGCTCTCCATGCTACTCTATCCTGTGCAAGCTTCTTCATCTCCCAGTACCTACTGCAACCTACATCCTTCTGAATCTGCTTAGTGTATTCATCTCTTGGTCTCCCTCTACGATTTTTACCCTCCACGCTGCCCTCCAATACTAAATTGGTGATCCCTTGATGCCTCAGAACATGTCGTACCAACCGATCCCTTCTTCTGGTCAAGTTGTGCCACAAACTTCTCTTCTCCCCAATCCTATTCAGTACTTCCTCATTAGTTATGTGATCTACCCATCTAATCTTCAGCATTCTTCTGTAGCACCACATTTCGAAAGCTTCTATTCTCTTCTTGTCCAAACTATTTATCGTCCATGTTTCACTTCCATACATGGATACACTCCATACAAATACTTTCAGAAATGACTTCCTGACACTTAAATCTATACTCGATGTTAACAAATTTCTCTTCTTCAGAAACGCTTTCCTTGCCATTGCCAGTTTACATTTTATATCCTCTCTACTTCGACCATCATCAGTTATTTTGCTCCCCAAATAGCAAAACTCCTTTACTACTTTAAGTGTCTCATTTCCTAATCTAATTCCCTCAGCATAACCCGACTTAATTAGATTACATTCCATTATCCTTGTTTTGCTTTTGTTGATGTTCATCTTATATCCTCCTTTCAAGACACTGTCCATTACATTCAACTGCTCTTCCAAGTCCTTTGCTGTCTCTGACAGAATTACAATATCATCGGCGAACCTCAAAGTTTTTATTTCTTCTCCATGAATTTTAATACCTACTGCAAATTTTCTTTTGTTTCCTTTACTGCTTGCTCAATATACAGATTGAACAACATCGGGGAGAGGCTACAACCCTGTCTCACTCCCTTCCCAACCACCGCATCCCTTTCATGCCCCTCGACTCTTATAACTGCCATCTGGTTTCTGTACAAATTGTAAATAGCCTTTCGCTCCCTGTATTTTACCCCTGCCACCTTTAGAATTTGAAAGAGAGTATTCCAGTCAACATTGTCAAAAGCTTTCTCTAAGTCTACAAATGCTATAAACGTAGGTTTGCCTTTCCTTAATCTTCCTTCTAAGATTAGTCGTAAGGTGAGTATTGCCTCACGTGTTCCAGTGTTTCTACGGAATCCAAACTGATCTTCCCCGAGGTCGGCTTCTACTAGGTTTTCCATTCGTCTGCAAAGAATTCGTGTTAGTATTTTGCAGCTGTGACTTATTAAACTGATAGTTCGGTAATTTTCACATCTGTCAACACCTGCTTTCTTTGGCATTGGAATTATTATATTCTTCTTGAAGTCTGAGGGTATTTCGCCTGTTTCATACATCTTGCTCACCAGATGGTAGAGTTTTGTCAGGACTGGCTCTCCCAAGGCCGTCAGTTCCAATGGAATGTTGTGTACTCCGGGGGCCTTGTTTCGACTCAGGTCTTTCAGTGCTCTGTCAAACTCTTCACGCAGTATCATATCTCCCATTTAATCTTCATCTACATCCTCTTCCATTTCCATAATATTGTCCTCAAGTACATCGCCCTTGTATAGACCCTCTATATACTCCGTCCACCTTTCTGCTTTCCCTTCTTTGCTTAGAGCTGGGTTTCCATCTGAGCTCTTGATATTCATGCAAGTCGTTCTCTTTTCTCCAAAGGTGTCTTTAATTTCCCTGTAGGCAATATCTATCTTACCCATAGTGAGATAGGCCTCTACATCCCTACATTTGTCCTCTAGCCATCCATGCTTAGCCATTTTGCACTTCCTGTCGATCTCATTTTTGAGACGTTTGTATTCCTTTTTGCCTGCTTCATTTACTGCATTTTTATATATTCTCCTTTCATCAATTAAATTCAATATTTCTTCTGTTACCCAAGGATTTCTACTAGCCCTCGTCTTTTTACCTACTTGATCCTCTGCTGCCTTTGCTACTTCATCCCTCAAAGCTACCCATTCTTCTTCTACTGTATTTCTTTCCCCCATTCCTGTCAATTGTTCCCTTATGCTCTCCCTGAAACTCTGTACAACCTCTGGTTTAGTCTATTTATAAAGGTCCCATCTCCTTAAATTCCCACCTTTTTGCAGTTTCTTCAGTTTTAATCCACAGTTCATAACCAATAGATTGTGGTCAGAGTCCACATCTGCCCCTGGAAATGTCTTACAATTTAAAACCTGGTTCCTAAATCTCTGTCTTACCGTTATATAATCTATCTGATACCTTTTAGTATCTCCAGGGTTCTTCCATCTTTACAACCCTCTTTCATGATTCTTAAACCAAGTGTTAGCTATGATTATGTTGTGCTCTGTGCAAAATTCTACCAGGCGGCTTCCTCTTTCATTTCTTAGCCCCAATCCATATTCACCTACTATGTTTCCTTCTCTCCCTTTTCCTACACTCGAATTCCAGTCACCCATGACTATTAAATTTTCGTCTCCCTTCACAATCTGAATAATTTCTTTTATTTCATCATACATTTCTTCAATTTCTTCGTCATCTGCAGAGCCAGTTGGCATATAAACTTGTACTACTGTAGTAGGTGTGGGCTTCGTATCTATCTTGGCCACAATAATGCGTTCACTATGCTGTTTGTAGTAGCTTACCCGCATTCCTATTTTCCTATTCATGATTAAACCTACTCCTGCATTACCCCTATTTGATTTTGTGTTTATAACCCTGTAGTCACCTGACCAGAAGTCTTGTTCCTCCTGCCACCGAACTTCACTAATTCCCACTATATCTAACTTCAGCCTATCCATTTCCCTTTTTAAATTTTCTAACCTACCTGCCCGATTAAGGGATCTGACATTCCACGCTCCGATCCGTAGAACGCCAGTTTTCTTTCTCCTGATAACGACATCCTCTTGAGTAGTCCCCGCCCGGAGACCCGAATGGGGGACTATTTTACCTCCGGAATATTTTACCCAAGAGGACGCCATCATCATTTAATCATACAATAAAGCTGCATGCCCTCGGGAAAAATTACGGCTGTAGTTTTCCCTTGCTTTCAGCCGTTCGCAGTACCAGCACAGCAAGGCCGTTTTGGTTATTGTTACAAGGCCAGATCAGTCAATCATCCAGACTGTTGCCCTTGCAACTACTGAAAAGGCTGCTGCCCCTGTTCAGGAACCACACGTTTGTCTGGCCTCTCAACAGATACCCCTCCGTTGTGGTTGCACCTACGGTACGGCTATCTGTATCGCTGAGACACGCAAGCCTCCCCACCAACGGCAAGGTCCATGGTTCATGGGGGGGACTTTTGGAGCTATAAGATGTAAAATATTGTGTTCACACTACTGTTTGCTCGAGTTTACGTGTTTTGGTGGGGCTCAGCCTTCCATTCCTTCTTAGGAAGTTAACGATAAAGGCATCATAACACCTCACCAGTAACAGTACTGCATAGGAATGCTCAATGAGCGACCTGATGACGTTCAATAATAGTCACTCCGTCGATTTTTGTTGTTTCGAACTAGAGCACGCAGTACTCCCGCACCAGTCTTCTGCACTTTACCTGCTGAATGCAAATGTCGCATGATAGTTAAATGGTAATCCATCACATACATCAGTAGTCGAGATTTCCTAAGATGTGGAAAATCATTCATGCTAGAACGATCTGGCGTATTTTTTCCAAAAGCACTCGCTCCACACACAGTTCAAATCTTTCTAGCTGCCTCCTCTGCATTCAGCCCTCTGTTATACCAAAAGTAACTATCGTGTTGCAGATGTTACTCCTATTTCCAGACCAAGCGAGGTGGCGCAGTGGTTAGCACACTGGACTTGCGTTCGGGAGGACAACGGTTCAATCCTGTCTCCGGCCATCCTGATTTAGGTTTTCCGTGATTTCCCTAAATCCTTTCAGGCAAATGCCGGGATGGTTCCTTTGAAAGGGCACGGCCGATTTCCTTCCCCGTCCCTCCCAAACCCGAGCTTGCGTTCCGTCTCTAATGACCTCGTTGTCGACGGGACGTTAAACACTAATCTCCTCCTCCTCCTATTTCCATTTGCGACTCAATTTTACAATGCTTAACCGTAGTTCATGATTTTCAAGTATGCAAAATCCAATGCTTAACTGCGATATGATAACTAGAACTTCAAATTCGAAAATGACAGTTGATACATACACTGACAGCGTCGCGCCGCGTTCACATGGGCGGCGCCGGATTTCAGGCGGCGGGTGGCGTCTGGCCGGTGGCCGGTAGCCGCTGCAGCGCGAGGAAACGCTCGAGCGTAAGCTGTTGTGATCGCGACACAGCCACGAGCTGTCCTGCGGAATTGTTTCTGGAAGTACTTGTTGTTGCTGGTGGGTAGAATGTGAAGGGAATTATCTTCGATGTTCAATCAGACTCATAACTTTAGATGAGGACCGAAATGTGGTAACAAAAAAAAAAAAAATAAAAAAAAAATGCAATTGGACGCGAACAGGCGACTAAAAGTTTAGAACGCACGACGATTACCACTTCTTTTTTAATAGGCCTCCCATCTCCCCTTATAACCCATTCCTTGCACCTAACAGCCGGCCAGGGTGGCCAAGCGGTTAAGGGCGCTACAGTCTGGAACCGCGCGACCGCTACAGTCGCAGGTTCGAATCCTGCCTCGGGCATGGATGTGTGTGATGTCCTTAGGTTAGTTAGGTTTAAGTAGTTCTAAGTTCTAGGGGACTGATGACCTTAGAAGTTAAGTCCCATAGTGCTCAGAGTCATTTGAACCATTTTGCACCTAACATAACGTTCTTTCTTCGGCAAGCTTCAATGCTGTATCAAATGTATCAAATAAAAGTGCTCTTCCGCACCCAAAGAGGAATCTGTATTGTATCCTGTGGAAGCCTGTAGTTACTATTTACAGCAGTATCATCTTGAGGAAAGAAATCAGAGTAACTCTTCTAGAAGTTAAAAGAACGATCTTCGAGCAGTGGAATTGGAAAAGGAAGGTAATTGAATTAAAATGAAAATTAAACCGAAAGTAACTAACTCTTCCACTAAACACGTTAAAGTAGAGGAACGATCTTGCCACTACCAAAAAGAATAAAGACTCTTAGTTTGTCCGTGCGTTCGGAGCTTACTGGAATTCGTTGATTCGTTATATACTGTTCAGGACTTTGCCATCATAATGTCCAACATGTTTCCAAATGAAGAGGTGAAAGGCTTGTTGGGTTTGAGTTTATAATTCTCGTACTCTATGTAAGAACAGTAGTCCTCACAAGTGGCCGTACGATGTTGGGTGACGTAGGCGAGTGTATGTCCTATCACCACTAGACCACGGGCTCACACAACCCGACGACATCTCGGAAGTAGACAACACTTCCTCCTAACACTTGCGCGTCTTACAATGTTGCCAGATTGTGCAGATGGCCGGACTTAAGAGTTGTCAGGGGCGGTTAGTTTTATTGGCCACCTTAAGTGAACGACTCGGACTTAGTCTCTGTGGCGGCCGGCCGGTGGTCAGTTTTTATGTCTAAGACTGTACATCACTGCCCTGGATAGCTTCTGTTCGTTGACTTATAAAAAATACAATTATTTTCAAGATGTACAGAGAATATACTGTCAGATATTTGTGCTGCACAAATACTTCACAACATGAATCTCTATGCCCCATCCCATGTATATGTCTTATTGCTCTTTTCTGTAGTAGTAGTAGTATTCTTTTTAAATGTACATCGGCTGCACAGCCCCATAGTTCAATTCCGTAATTGAGAAAGGGGTAAAGTGTTCCATAATATACTAATTCCAGTGCTTGGCTAGGAACTATCTTTGCGAGCTGCCTGAGGAGATGTATGGCACTACTAACTTTTCCGCATACGAAATTAATGTGGTATGTCCACCACAAATTTTCATCAACATACACACCCAGGAATTTACAGTTACCATTTTCTGTTGCAGAGATATTACACACACTATTCATATTGTTGTGGTGAGAACTGCCTGTTTTAAATGTCCGTAGTTGAGATTTGGTGACATTCACCCTGGGTCCCTGATCATTGAAGTATTTTGTTACTTCTGTTACACCACTATTAGCAAGAGATTCTAGCTCATTTGATTCACTTTGATAGAATAAGATTGATGTGTCATGTGCATAGCTTACAATACGGGAGTTAATGGATTGTGCAATGTCGTTAAAATATATAAGGAAGAGAAAGGGTCCAAGGATTGAGCCGTGTGGTACACCTTGTAATACAGGTTCACTGGTGAACTGGGAGTTCACGATTTTATTATCTAGTTTGTATAACAATTTAGTGCTTTACTTACGATTCAGCAGGGATGTGGTTAGAAGATTCATGGCTTGATCACCAATACTATAAGATTTTAGCTTTCTAAGAAGTACCCTGTGGTTTACCGTATCAAATGCTCTTGTCAGGTCCAAAAATATCCCTGTAGTCTGCATCTTTTGGTCCAACAGACAGTAAACTTCATGGATGAACTGTGTAACTGCTGTGGTTGTACTTAGCTCTTTTCTGAACCTATGCTGCGAATTTACAAGCAGATTATGTTTTGTGAAAAAGGCACTTAGCTGAGAAAGGATAATGCTTTCAAATATCTTACTAGAAGTGGGAATTAATGATATTAGTCGTCCCTTTTTATACATTGGTTCACTACACTCATTTTTAGAACCGTTGGACACATGTTTTCTCTAATGCTGCAATTAATCAGGTCAGTAAGAGGTTTAGAGATTTCTTTTAAGCACACTTTAGTAATAACACTGGATGCGCCATTCAATCCAGATGAAAATTTCTTCTTTAGCATGCATATTGCCCTGCGAACCTTCTTCTCATTCACTTCCACAAATTCAAATTCAGCACACTGGGTGAGATGGCATCGGGTCTCCACCTGTGAATCTATAATATGGGTTGATTGTTCGCTAGAAAAAAGTAGTTATTAAAAAAAATGGTTCAAATGGCTCTGAGCACTATGGGACTTAACTGCTGAGGTCATCAGTCCCCTAGAACTTAGAACTACTTAAACCTAACTAACCTAAGGACATCACACACATCCATGCCCGAGGCTGGATTCGAACCTTCGACCGTAGCGGTCGCGCGGTTCCAGACTGTAGCGCCTAGAACCGCTCGGCTATACCGGCCGGCGGTTATTAAAACTATTACATACAGTATCTGGGTTTTTTATAATGTTACCATCATGTCTCATGCTGAGTGGTTCCATGTTCATCCTGTTGGGACCTTTTCGGTATTTGTCAATCAGCTTCCAAGATGCTTTGCTTATGTTGTCAGACTGTTCTATTGTTCTACTGTTAATCTGCTTCCTTAGGTTAACAATTTCAGTTTTAAAAGTTTGCTTGGCCCTATTGTATTTTTCCATGAAAAGCCTTGCAAAGTGAGCATATAGAAGTAAATGTAAATTTAGTCTATCCATTAAGATGTCACTCCATCCATTTATGGGCACGCAAACCTTACAGAAGGATGTTTTCTCTTATTTATCGAGAAAATGAAAGACAGAACTTCTGCTGCTGATTGTCTCTCAGAAAAAATCTTTGTATTAGCTCCTCATTTCCTCATTACAGTCACTTAGTGAGACATGTGTGACAGGTTGTAATATGTTTTCCCAAAACACTTAGAAGAAGCAGTACAGAGCTCACCTCTCAACTCCTCCATTGTCAGAGTATCGCTTACTTGTCGCATTCTCCAGAATGTCCCTGTCTTCAATATATAGCATTTGAAGCCACATGATTTACATGAATAAGGGATGTCCACTGCCAGGTCACAGACCCCTGCTAGTTCTCTCAAGATTACATCACGTTCCGACAGCATTGTTCTGTTATTTAGAAGGTTGTCTATTCCTTCACCCATAACTGACTATATTGACAGCTATCACAACTAGAAAATAACTCACTAACGTACAGGAGGTAATGCGCAATCATGCAGAGTAGGCCTATACACGAACTGCACGAAGAGATTCAGAAGCATAGCACCTACAATTCATTGATATCGAATGACCATCTATAAATATCACCCTGTACATGTCCTGATCACCTTTATCACTTTCTGATGATTACTGCATTAGAAATACGATAGTGTAATGATGATGAAGATTTCGTTGACAGCACAGTATGTCTCTCTCTCACTCACTTCCCCCCACCCCCAACCCCTCATTATTTTTATAACATCCAACGGACTAAAACTATGATCTATAAAAACTTTGCTAATGTTACTTGGTAGAGAACTCGATAAGATATTCCCGTGTCCCTCTCTCCCAATATATCCAATATATCGAAAACAAATACTTTTTCGGTGTTGACATCGAGCATATGTGGTCATCCAATTAAATATACACGTGTTGGTCAATTGGAGCAGGTGGCCAGTGATCAAAGTCGCTTGCACAGATCTGTGTAAAGTTTTGTCGCCCGTACAGTAGGAGGAAAATTTCTCACAGACTGTCAATCAGTAGTGTGTTCCTGTGTTGTTCTTTAATAAGTAGTTTGATACACTGTTTTTGTGTTGTAACACATCTAAGCAGTGTATGACTACAGTTTTGCAGACTGCCATACATTTTGTTTCCCCATCACGACTTTGATGTCTGAGTCAAGTGCTAAACCAGCATTAACACGTTACAATACATCGGCTCTCACAAAAAGCTGAACATCACATGGCGTAAATTAAGCTGCTCCCACAACTCCCAGGATGGATGAAATAAAAGACAGAGACGGTGTTTCTTATTGACAAAAATGTGGAAGACATTGCAATGTGTGGAAACTGAAAGAGTTTGCAGCATTGTGGAGCATCTCCAAGCAGCTCTCCAAAGGTGATGAGCTCTACATTTTAACTCATATTTCACAGTGAGGGGGAAGCAGATACCTCGGTGTTCAGTTTTTGAAGAGACCAAAAGCACTGATTCTTATATTGATAGGGCATGTCGCACCCAGGTGTATGATCACTGTTTTGGAGTCCTATGTGGTGGTCATCATGACCCCCAAATCTTCAGACACCGTGTCTTTCATTTTTATGGCTTACGATGCATAACCATCTGTGGAACAGGGGGTATTACACAGGACTGGAACCCATAGAGCACAAATAGTATGGAGCATCAGTTGTCAATCGCACTGGCGGAAGACTGGAATGATTTTCACACATCCAGGCGAGCATGTAAGTGCAGTACGGCGATGGCGGCACAAGCTCCCTCTTGATATCAAATTTATATGCAAATTAATTAAATCGATCAATTGATTATCCCCTCATTGCGCCCCAACGACCACCCACCCCTCCCCACCTCAAGATGACGTCATGTGTTTTCCTCAGCCAGCATGTGTGTCCCAGGGTGCGATTTGTGCTTTTACCAGTGGGGGGGATGTCTTAGAGGGTTAGTAGAATTATATATGTTACTAGCTTGGACCGTGGCGTTACCCATGGTTAAACAGCTACTTACAAATAGATGTTAATGCCGAAACTCACTATTCACGCGTATGCACTATCAGAAAAGCCATCCCTTGTTATATCTTTAAAAGTACATTATAGGTAAAGCTTATTTACAAAATCATCTATATACAGGTATACGAGGGGAATTCAAAAAGTACAGGCACATTTGTGAAAAGCTGTACTTATTCTGATGATAGAAAACTGAAACATATTAATAATATTATTAGTAACACTTATTAAAAACTTTCAGTGTTCCGCTCCACAAATTTAAATTATATGTAAAGTTTTACTCCAGTGCGTGGGAAATAAACATCCCAGTTTGGGATGCATAAACTAAAACCAGAGGAGGGGATGGTCTGATGCAGAGGGCGGAAATCCCCCCCCCCCCCCCATCCCCCCCTGCAAATCGCACACTGGTGTGTCCCCACCACCTCCTTCTCCCCACCCCTTCCCCTCTTCCTCCCTCACCTACCCAACTGGCAGCAATTTCGAATTGTGGATGGAATTCCGAATTTTCGTGGGAATTTCTTTGTCCCAGGGCTGCTCTGATACACCACCCCAACCCCCATACAGAAACTGGTGGGAAATTAACAATGGTAGTGCCTTTTCTTGGATTCAAACCCCAGTCTTTCTGGATGCAAAGCCCAAGTTCACCTCCCCCCACTCACACATGGAAACTACGCAGATGCAGGAGAAGAAGATTAGGGTAGTGTACTTCATGTATTTTTGTTCTGAAACTGAATTAAAGATCGTCCCTAATTATGTAATTAATCATAAAGGTCGATCCTATTTACACAACTATATGCATAACACTACCCGAGGAGTGCCCAAAATCGCAATACAGGACAAAAATTGATGATGCCATACAACTAGTGTTATCCTGTTGGGAAAAAATTTCACAATACCACTCGAAACTAGTGGCAGATGTACTCAAACTCTACCCTTCATCTACAAGCTGGCAGGAAAAATGAAGGTGTGGAAGTTACCATCTTTATTTTAGGTGGGAACTGTCGAGATGCTGACGTCGTTCGTTACAGACGCCTCCTGCTGCATTGCTAGACAATCACCCTGCAACCCAGGTGCTCGAAATTCAAGAAGACCAATACACACTACCATAGCTGATGGAATACGCTCCACTGTTCTAATTACACATTGAAACTGTCGTGAAAAAACCACCAGGCATAAACACGGGGTCATAATTGAACACATGTTCTGGAGATTGGAAAAAGTCATCATAACAACACAACTACTGCAAAAACCGCCCCCAGACGATTACATCAGGAGAGAGGGGTGGCAGGTGCAGGTGTGTACCCCTTGATGGGCGGTCATGAACTAATCACCTTAGAGGCAGACTTACCCTCCCCTCCTACCACCTCTTATCCCTCCTTCTTCTCACCGTAGGTAGGGACAGAGGCCTGTTCTATCTTGTCGCTGATAGTTCACAAAGAGATCCTTGTGCTGGCTTTGATATACTGTCTCCAGTCAGTGGAAATTAATCACAGATAGACAACAGACAGGAACAGGATGCTTCATGCAATGTATAAAACATATTTCTCGGAAAGACTGGACCCCCCTGGGACAATAACGAAATTCTGGAGAACTCTCCAGATCGCTTTTTCAAACGTCCGCTGCTTGGAGAAAAGGCAGCTGCCAACACATATGCCGACAACAGCCCCCCCCCCCCCCCTGCCACCAACCTTCCGTAGTATCTGGAGACAGAGTCTTTGGCCAACTGCATGCAGAGCAGCCTCCCACTGATTGATCTTGTGGTGGAGTCTTCAGTACAATGAGTCTCCGGCCGGGCAGTCAGTGCTACTGATCTGACAAAAGTTATACACACAGAATAGACCGCGATGTCGGCGTCCCTCAGAACAAAAGCGAGAGAAATGACGACTACCCTGACTGTGGGTTGTTTGCTTAAGAGGGCAGTTGCGACCCCCACACCTCTGGTAGCTCTGTCCAGAAACGCATGCCGTTCTGAGGGGGAACACACTTCGCAATAGCAGTTGTATTTAACATCAACGTACCTCCTTTAAATGAGCATCTATTGAAAAGGAAAACACAATCGCGACGATGATAAATGTCCTCTTTCCACAAAAATTGGCGTAATTTGTTTTATTTTAGTTTTATGAGCTAAATCGATATAGTTTTTATGTTCGACTGCAGGATACAATTCACATCTCTTGCTCCTAGCCCTCCCCGACCTCCCGTTATTTTGCAACATCCAACGAAGTGAGATGACCCAATTGCAGAAGTCGGTCTACACCCCCCCAATATAATGTCCACCCTACGTAAAATTAAAAAAAAAAGACTTCCACTGTTTTGCTTAAAAAACTACCAATCACTGCAGAATATCCTCGTTATTTCGAGACCGTCATCAGAGTAAAGAGAAAGTGAGAATTTAAACTCTGAAGGAAAAAATCGGTCTTAAGCAATTTCTTCCTACTTCATGGACACATTACACATCCTGAGAGCGTCCCTCACGTTCAAATCAGTGTCTGTAAATGAACTGCCATCCACTTGTGTATTACAAACGTTTCAGACACGTCAAATAATATTACAGAACACAACCTTTCAAAACATTTGCTCACATGATAGAACAAACACAATTTTTATAATTAGAGGTGATGAAGTATGAAATAACACAGGACGATAATAATGAAAAGAATCGTGGTTGTACAAGAATAGATAAATCCGATTTCTATGCAGCCAGACTTTATCCAGTCATACCGCTCCTTATAGTAGAACCACCTATAAGATTTTACTGCACCTCTCTCTTCTGATATATCAGTAAACAAACACCTTCTGCATGTTGACATCGAGCGTATTACAAATACACATATCGCTCAATTGGAGCAGATGGACTCTGCTTGAAGTTGCTTCCAGAGACCTGTATAAAGGTTTTCGACTGTACTGGAGGAAGACCATACCCAACAGATTATTAGTCACAAGAGAGGAATCCTGTGTTGTTCTTTCATAAGCATTTTAATACACTACTGGTCATTAAAATTGCTACACCAAGAAGAAATGCAGATGATAAACGGGTATTCATTGGACAAATATATTATACTAGAACTGACATGTCATTACATTTTCACGCAATTTGGGTGCATACATCCTGAGAAATCAGTACCCAGAACAACCACCTCTGGCCGTAATAACGGCCTTGATACGCCTAGCCATTGAGTCAAACAGAGCTTGGACGGCGTGTACAGGTACAGCTGCCCATGCAGCTTCAAACACGATACCACAGTTCATCAAGAGTACTGACTGGCGTATTGTGACGAGACAGTTGCTCGGCCACCACTGACCAGACGTTTTCAATTGGTGAGAGATCTGGAGAACGTGCAGGCCAGGGGAGCAGTCGAACATTTTCTGTATCCAGAAAGGCCCATACAGGACCTGCAACATACGGTCGTGCATTATCCTGCTGAAATGTAGGGTTTCGCAGGGATCTAATGAAGGGTAGAGCCACGGGTCGTAACACATCTGAAATGTAACGTTCACTGTTCAAAGTGCCGTCAATGCGAACAAGAGGCGACCGAGACGTGTAACCAATGGCAACCCATACCATCACGCCGGGTGATACGCCAGTATGGCGATGACGAATACAAGCTTCCAATGTGCGTCACCGCGATGTCGCCAAACACGGATGCGACCATCATAATGCTGTAAACAGAACCTGGATTCATCCGAAAAAATGACGTTTTGTCATTCGTGCACCCAGGTTCGTCGTTGAGTACACCATCGCAGGCGCTCCTGTCTGTGATGCAGCGTCATGGGTAACCGCAGCCATGGTCTCCGAGCTGATAGTCCATGCTGCTGCAAACGTCGTCGAACTGTTCGTGCAGATGGTTGTTGTCTTGCAAACGTCCCCATCTGTTGACTCAGGGATCGAGACGTGGCTGCACGATCCGTTACAGCCATGGAGATAAGATGCCTGTCATCTCGACTGCTAGTGATACGAGGCCGTTGGGATCCAGCACGGCGTTCCGTATTACTCTCCTGAACCCACCGATTCCATATTCTGCTAACAGTCATTGGACCTCGACCAACGCGAGCAACAATGTCGCGATACGATTCACCGCAATCGCGATAGGCTACAATCCGACCTTTATCAAAGTCGGAAACGCGATGGTACGCATTTCCCCTCCTTACACGAGGCATCACAACAACGTTTCACCAGGCAACGCCGGTCAACTGCTGTTTGTGTATGAGAAATCGGTTGGAAACGTTCCTCATGTCAGCACGTTATAGGTGTCACCACCGGTGCCAACCTTGTGTGAATGCTCTGAAAAGCTAATCATTTGCGTATCACAGCATCTTCTTCCTGTCGGTTAAATTTCGCGTCTGTAGCACGTCATCTTCGCGGTGTATCAATTTTAATGGCCAGTAGTATGGGCATGAAATCATCTTAGAAAACCTTCATGTTCGATTCCATAGTCACCGTGCCATCAAGGAATGTAGCACTGATTATTCCATGACTGGAAATTGCACACAACACAGTTACCATTTGACGGTGAAGATAGTTCTCGATTGCGAAATGTGGATTCTCAGTCCCCCAAATGCGCCAATTCTGCTTACTGATGAATCCATCTAAATGAAAGTAGGCTTCGTCGCTAAACCAAATCATACAGCTCATATTAAATCCCATCATACCCTGTGGCCAACTGTGCAGTTTGAACGTCCTAACGGAATCCTTTCAGAAGTTATGATGATTTTATTTCACATAGTTCAATAATTGTCACCCAGTATTTATCCAACATCAGACATACAACCACCCTGCGAGTTTCTTATCCCAATCACTACGGTGAAAAACTTTAAAATCATAAAACTACTTCCTGCTACACTGTTCTGATGTCCTAGGAAGGCATCATCAGTGTATATCTGCCACTCGAGTTGCTTATGAACCAACTAGAACGAAGTCAGGAGACTGCTGTTCTGTGCCTTAGGAAATTGAAGGGTTTTATAAGCCCTTTTAAGTCTGAAATGTACGTTCTCTCAATCAAATTTCCCGCATCACTTGTGCTTATTATTATTATTAGTAGTAGTAGCAGTTTTGACGGATGTGACTATGCCTCACTAGAAAATAGAGCGAGGGAAAAACGACATGAATATTTTCGATAGTTGATGCATTGAGTTGCCACGAACGACCTGCTGCACGAAAATGGACATGAAGGAGCAACAACTTCTTATGCAGGAATAAGCAGCCAGATTGTAAGGCGTCCGGATTTTATGGACCTTACATGAGCTTGATCCATGACGACAAGACGATACAGTATGAGATCTTCAGAAAATAGTAATTATATCATATCCACAAAAGTAAATTGCAGCTAATCTCATGTACCGAAAACTAAAAAAACAATCTCTACAAATATGGACTGGCATGAACAAACAAGTTAAAGTGAAATGCATTTTGGAGAAGAACTGAGCAGGTGGTTAGCGATATCGTAAAACTCCCATTTAGCAAGAGAATGGCAGCTTCAGCGCAGAAAGGGATAAGGCCAGAACAGTACATTACTCCTTTTAACGTAAATAATGCCAGAACCGAGGGTAAGTGGCTGCATGTAATTAACAGGGATAGGCTGCGACCCAGCAAGAAAAATAAAAATGTTTATTCACCTCTAGCGAGATGGTGATTGGCTGAAGCCATACTTGGCGATGCAGATATGACACAGTGGGGAGATTCCCATTATATAAAAGCATTTTGAGACATAAAATCTCAATCTCTCTCTCTCTCGTCTCGCAGCGGACTGCACAAGTGTGTGGAAATAAGTAAGGGCATTGAGAGGTTTGCTTTCTGCGAAGTGAGGACGATACGCTTCACGTATCATGGCGACAGATAGCAAAGCGGTAGTTAATTATTCCTGCAGAAATTTTTGCGGGCAAAGAAATTGTGCACGTAGCTCCAACCCATAGTGAGTGTGCAATAGCCATTACTTCGACTGGGGAAAGATTAACGTTCTACGGAACACAGAAAAGTTGCGACTGAGTGAATTCAGTCAAGGCCAGAGTAAGGAATTAATGTTTCAGATCCAGAACGCAACGCCATTGCAGATGCTGCTTGGTAAAGTAACATTGAGCATTAGGACACAGTAAATGTTGAGTCTACATTTTGCTCACTCAGTGCACTGATCAGCTTCGACAATGAAGATTTAAATCAGCTGATGAGGATTTTTAATAATCATTCTTTCCTGTGATAAAAAATTTTCATGTTTAGAGATAACGCTTTTAATAATCGTCATTTCAATATGACCAAGAATTAAATATTTTGTTATTGAGTGTCAAAAGTAATGGAAAATGACCGTTGTTTATCACTTGACCCCTGAAAGCAACAGTTGATAAATTATATGTAGAATAAACAAGGGAATAGCTGTGTTGTCTTTTTAGAGTAGACCCCAAACTTTCACTTTTATTAATTCATGCATTCTAGGTACGTGACAGCAGCATTTCGAATGATTTTTGTTACGATCCGCTCCTGATAGCTGCCTTACAGGGCCAGGGTCATATTTATTTAGAATATCTGTTTGACACTCTGGGCTTGAGAAGACAGTTCAGATGTTTTGTCCATTTTCTCACTAAGTGGTAAGCTAAGTTTGCACTCATTAGTACACTCACTGTGCAGATACAAAGGTGTGACGTATGACAAGATTAGTAGCCAAAGGAGATATAACAGTCTTATCGAGCTTTATTGTAGCATAAACACGGCTCTAGTAGCATTCCTCTTGCATAAAGAAGTCCCAGTCGGATGTTAAATAGTTTTACCCTTGTGAAGGATAATACAGGGTGATTCAAAAAGAATGCCACAGCTTTAAAAATGTGTATTTAATGAAAGAAACATAATATAACCTTCTGTTATACATCATTACAAAGAGTATTTAAAAAGGTTTTTTTTTTTCACTCAAAAACAAGTTCAGAGATGTTCAGTATGGCCCCCTCCAGACACACGAGTTATATCAACCCGATACTCCAACTCGTTCCACACTCTCTGTAGCATATCAGGCGTAACAGTTTGGATAGCTGCTGTTATTTCTCGTTTGAAATCATCAATGGTGGCTGGGAGAGGTGGCCGAAACACCATATCCTTAACATACCCCCATAAGAAAAAATCGCAGGGGGTAAGATCAGGGCTTCTTGGAGGCCAGTGATGAAGTGCTCTGTCACGGGCTGCCTGGCGGCCGATCCATCGCCTCGGGTAGTTGACGTTCAGGTTTCATAACTAACCTTTTTCGTAGGACTCTCCATACAGTTGATTGTGGAATTTGCAGCTCTCTGCTAGCTCTGCGAGTCGATTTTCCTGGGCTGCGAACAAATGCTTGCTGGATGCGTGCTACATTTTCATCACTCGTTCTCGGCTGTCCAGAACTTTTCCCTTTGCACAAACACCCATTCTCTGTAAACTGTTTATACCAACGTTTAATACACCACCTATCAGGAGGTTTAACACCATACTTCGTCCGAAATGCACGCTGAACAACTGTCGTCGATTCACTTCTGCCGTACTCAATAACACAAACAGCTTTCTGTTGAGCGGTCGCCATCTTAGCATCAACTGACGCTGACGCCTAGTCAACAGCGCCTCAAGCAAACAAATGTACAACTAAGTGAAACTTTATAGCTCCCTTAATTCGCCGACAGATAGTGCTTAGCTCTGCCTTTTGTCGTTGCAGTTTTAAATTCCTAAAGTTGTGGTATTCTTTTTGAATCACCCTGTATGGCAATTTCGTCCTAACACCGTGTCTCTCGAGTACACCCTCCTCACCCTATTAAATGTGATATATGTGGCTTCAGTCCACTCTCCTACGGAATACTCTATAAAAAGGCTTAATTCTGATAAACACATTGATTCTGCTCGATAAGACTTGGGGAATAACATTTCTTGTGTGAACCAACCGTAATTCAGTAATATCTTCATTCGACTGCATATGTGAGAACACAGTTATGGGTTGGGATATATATGTTTCACTTGCTTTAATATAGCGCCTCTGTGTAATACTTATATCTCCTTCGTTGGTATATGTATTACGAAAACCCACATACTTTACAAGGGGAGGGATAGGGTTAAAACCGAATGCAGACAGAGCATAATTTTCAAGCTCTTCTCGCTCTTGAGTGCCTGAGTACACCCAACCCACCTCAATTCTCCTCATTTCATGGTAATTTTACTCTAATTTTATGTACTCTCAGTCAATTAATGTAATTTGCAATTTTTAGTGATTTTACATATTCCATCATATTTCCCCAAATTTTACGTATTTTCCATCAATTTGTCGTAATTATACCATGTTTTACTCGATTTTTACCCAGTTTATGTCATTTTTCATATTTTTTCGATAGTTTTCCTTATGTATGTGGTCATATTGCTGGCATAACCATCCATTGCTTGATTTTATACGAGGATATTTGCATGTCCTATACAACAGCCTACTAACAAATACTAGGAATTCACCTCTTCCCGATGATCTACATGCATGCACTTTGGATAGGTAGATTATGAAAAGTATAGTAACGAGACTTGGAATGTAGTGGATATAGGATCCTCATACGTCTGGTTAATTGCAGATTAAATTGGTGACCATGTTGCAGGGACGATTGGCCAAGGAAAATGTGTGTGTGGGGGGGGGGGGGGGATCTGTCAATCTTCGACTTTACCTTTCGAATGCGAGAATACTCTGTGATGCGCATCCACACAGGGAAAGGTGGCCGGTCGTGATCGTAAACTCTGCACTATAATCGATGTGCTGGAAATATGTGGATAAACTAACTGCATCGGTGTATGACACTGTCAGGTATACTTTGGTGTATATGTCTGAATGGGCATATTGCTGCACAGTCATCTATCTGGATACTTGCAAAGTAGTGGAAGGGTGATTTAGCGATGGTATGGAAATTGGGAAGCATTCTGGTGTGTCACTGGATGGCGCTGAAATTACGGAACAACTGGTAAAATTGCTAAAATTGATCGTGCTATCAACTGCGGGCATGCAGCTTTACTGTATGGATAAATGGTGATGGCATCCTCTTGGGTAAAATATTCCGGAGGTAAGATAGTCCCCCAGTCGGATCTCCGGGCGGGGATTACTCAGGAGGACGTCGTTATCAGGAGAAACAAAACTGGCGTTCTACGGATCGGAGCGTGAAATGTCAGATCCCTTAATCGGGCAGGTAGGTTAGAAAATTTAAAAAGGGAAATGGATAGGTTTAAGTTAGATATAGTGGGAATTAGTGAAGTTCAGTGGCAGGAGGAACAAAACTTTTGGTCAGGTGAATACAGGGTTATAAATACAAAATCAAATAGGGGTAATGCAGGAGTAGGTTTAATAATGAATAAAAAATAGAAGTAAGGGATAAGCTACTACAAACAGCATAGTGAACGCATTATTGTGGCCAAGATAGACACGAAGCCCATGCCTGCTACAGTAGTACAAGTTTATATGCCAACTAGCTCTGCAGATGATGAAGAAATTGATGAAATGTATGATGAGATAAAAGAAATTATTCATGTAGTGGAGGGAGACGAAAATTTAATAGTCATGGGTGACTGGAATTCGAGAGTAGGAAAAGGGAGAGAAAGAAACATAGTTGGTGAATATGGATTGGTGGTAAGAAATGAAAGAGGAAGCCGCCTGGTAGAATTTTGCACAGAGTATAACTTAATCATAGCTAACACTTGGTTCAAGAATCATAAAAGAAGGTTGTATACATGGAAGATTCCTGGAGATACTAGAAGGTATCAGATAGATTATATAATGGTAAGACAGAGATTTAGGAACCAGGTTTTAAATTGTAAGACATTTCCAGGGGCAGATGTGGACTCTGACCACAATCTATTGGTTATGAACTGTGGATTAAAACTGAAGAAACTGCAAAAAGGTGGGAATTTAAGGAGATGGGACCTTTATAAATAGACTAAACCAGAGGTTGTACAGAGTTTCAGGGAGAGCATAAGGGAACAATTGATAGGAATGGGGGAAAGAAATACAGTAGAAGAAGAATGGGTAGCTTTGAGAGATGAAGTAGTGAAGGCAGCAGAGGACCTAGTAGGTAAAAATACGAGGGCTAGTAGAAATCCTTGGTTAACAGAAGAAATAATGAATTTAATTGATGAAAGGGGAAAATATAAAACTGCAGTAAATGAAGCAGGCAAAAAGGAATACAAACGTCTCAAAAATGAGATTGACAGGAAGTGCAAAATGGCTAAGCAGGATGGCTAGAGAACAAATGTAAGGATGTAGAGGGTTATCTCACTAGGGGTAAGACAGATACTGCCTACAGGAAAATCAAAGAGACCTTTGGAGAAAAGAGAGCCACTTGCATGAATATCAAGAGCTCAGATGGAAACCCAGTTCAAAGCAAAGAAGGGAAAGCAGAAAGGTGGAAGGAGTATATAGAGGCGATGTACTTGAGGACAATATTATGGAAATGGAAGAGGATGTAGATGAAGATGAAATGGGAGATACGGTACTGTGTGAAGAGTTTGACAGAGTACTGAAAGATCTGAGTCGAAACAAGGCCCGGGAGTAGACAACATTCCATTAGAACTACTGACGGCCTTGGGAGAGTCAGTCCCGACAAAACTCTACCATCTGGTGAGCAAGATGTATGAGACAGGCGAAATACCCTCACACTTCAAGAAGAATATAATAATTCCAATGCCAAAGAAAGCAGGTGTTGATAGATGTGAAAATTACCGAACTATTAGTTTAATAAGTCACAGCTGCAAAATACTAACGCGAATTCTTTACAGACGAATGGAAAAACTGGTAGAAGCTGACCTCGGGGAAGATCGGTTTGGATTCCTTAGAAATGTTGGAACACGTGAGGCAATACTGACCATACGACTTATCTTAGAAAATACATTAAGGAAAGGCAAACGTATGTTTCTAGCATATTGTAGACTTAGAGAAAGCTTTTGACAATGTTGACTGGAATACTCTCTTTCAAATTATGAAGGTGGCAGGGGTAAAATACAGGGAGCAGAAGGCTATTTACAATTTGTACAGAAACCAGATGGCAGTTATAAGAGTCGAGGGGCATGAAAGGGATACGGTGGTTGGGAAGGGAGTGAGACAGGGTTGTAGCCTCTCCCCGATGTTATTCAATCTGTATATTGAGCAAGCAGTAAAGGAAACAAAAGAAAAATTCGGAGTAGGTATTAAAATCAATGGAGAAGAAACAAAAACTGTGAGGTTCGCCGATGACATTGTAATTCTGTCAGAGAGAGCAAAGGACTTGGAAGAGCAGTTGAACGGAATGGACAGTGTCTTGAAAGGAGGATATAAGATGAACATCAACAAAAGCAAAACGAGGATAATGGAATGTAGTCGAATTAAGTCGGGTGATGCTGAGGTAATTAGATTAGGAAACAAGACACTTAAAGTAGTAAAGGAGTTTTGCTATTTGGGGAGCAAAATAACTGATGATGGTCGAAGTAGAGAGGATATAAAATGTAGACTGACAATGGCAAGGAAAGCGTTTCTGAAGAAGAGAAATTTGTTAACATCGAGTATAGATTTAAGTGTCAGGAAGTCTTTTCTGAAAGTATTTGTATGGAGTGTAGCCATGTATTGAATCGAAACATGGGCGATAATAGTTTGGACAAGAAGAGAATGGAAGCTTTCGAAATGTGGTGCTACAGAAGAATGCTGAAGGTTAGATGGGTAGATCGCATAACTAATGAGGAGGTATTGAATAGAATTGGGGAGAAGGGGAGTCTGTGGCACAACTTGACAAGAAGAAGGTACCGGTTGGTAGCGCATGTTCTGAGGCATCAAGGGATCACAAATTTAGCATTGGAGGGCAGCGTGGAGCGTAAAAAGCGTAGAGGGAGACCAAGAGATGAATACACTAAGCAGATTCAGAAGGATGTAGGTTGCAGTAAGTACTGGGACATGAAGAAGCTTGCACAGGATAGAGTAGCATGGAGACCTGCATCAAACCAGTCTCAGGACTGAAGACCACAACAACATCAACTGCGGCGCGCATTACAGTATGTCGTCCAGATTTATGGTGTCTTTTCCACCCCACTCGTCCACTGGTATGCTGTTGATTACCACATAATGATTGACTGACACTAATTGGTTGAGATGGAGAGAGCCTTGGTGGAACACTCGATATCTGCTACTTCTCACTATGGAGCATGGGATTAAATACAGAAGTCACCACCTTCAGACAGTCGTTTGGAAATGTTCCTCAAATGCTACAGACTGGTCCGATTTCCAAATGCTGCAATGCTCACTACAGTTTTTTTCACAGGCTGTGATGATCAAATGTCTATGAAAAATAGAATGTCAGAATCTGCTGCTATCGTGAATGATTGTCTGCCGGATAACACAAATTTTACAGGTAGGTCAGTGGAGGGGAGCTATAGGGCAAAATTGTTAAATGTAAGCACGGAGACGGTATTTGTTTTCCGTGTATTGGAAGAGAGAGATGCAGTAAAATTTTATAGCAGCTTCTATTACAGGACAGGCTCTCAAGATCTGTTTCGTAAACGCCAGTGTCACATAGCATTGAAGTGGTAAAACGGGACCTACCATAGTGTACAAAACAACAACATCCTCTTGAATTATAGCTTGTTGTTGACCAACGTAAAATGACTGTGTTTTTTCCGCTATGTGAGCAAACGGTTTGAAAGGCTGTGCTCTGTAATATTATTGGACGTGTCTGAAATGTTTGTAGTACACAAGTGCGTGGCAGTTTAGTTATAAAGACTGATTTGAACGTGAGGAACCATCTCAGGACGTGTAATTTGTCCGTGAAGCAGAAAGAAATTGCTTAACACAGATTTTTTCTTCGGAGTTTAAATTCTCGCTCGCTTTTTCTTTACTCCGATGAAGGTTTCTAAATAACGAAGATCGGTAGCTTTCACAGCAAAATACTGGAAGCGCCGGCCGGTGTGGCCGTGCGGTTCTAAGCGCGTCAGTTTGGAACCGCGTGACCGCTACGGTCGCAGGTTCGAATCCTGCCTCGGGCATGGATGTGTGTGATGTCCTTAGGTTAGTTAAGTTTAAGTAGTTCTAAGTTCTAGGGGACTGATGGCCTCAGTGGTTGGGTCCCATAGTGCTCAGAGCCATTTGAACCATTTTTGAATACTGGAAGCTTTTTTCGACTTTACGCAAGGTAGACATAACAGGACGTGTGTAGCCCGACCTCTGCAGTTGTTCATCTGCAATCGGCTGCGGTGATGTATTTTTTTTTCACTTAGTTAGATGTCACAAAATAACGGAACGGGCGGTGGGGGAAGGGGGGGGGGGGGGAACAAGAGTTGCGAATTGTATCCCGCAGTCGAAGATGACACATAAAACTTATACCGATTTTTCTCTTAAAACTAAAAGAAAATGGACTGCGCCGATTTTCGTAGAAAGAGGGCATTTATTATCGTCGTGATTGTGGTTTCCTTTTTAACAGATGGTCGCTTATAGGAGATATGTTGACGTTATATATGACTGCCACAGTGATGTTTTCCCCCTCAGAATGGTGTGCACTTGTGGCTGGAGCTACCAGAGGTGTCTTTTAGACAAACAACCCACATTCAGGATAGCCGCCATTTATCTCGTTTTTGTTCTGAGGGACGCCAGCGTCGCGGTCTATTGTGTAATTAATTGTTCAATTTAATTAATTTGGAGGTATCAAGCGAAGCCCCTAATGACATGCCATTACAGGTAGCGATATGGAAATTTGCTAAAGCGGAAAATTTTAAATACCTTGGTACATGGTTCAACAGGCAAAATAATTTCAAACAGGAAATAAACCAACGTATTGTGAAAAGGTCTAAAACTTATTTCACTCTAAAGCAAATAATGTCATCCGAGAATCTGTCAATTCAGACCAAACTTAAAACACACAATGCTGTGTAGTGCCAGTATTGTTGTATGGGACAGAAACCCTAAGCACAACAAAGAAGGGTGAAGAAAACTTGTTGGCCTCCGAAAGAAGAATTATGAGAAGGGTCTTTGGACCTGTCCAGGAAGGGAGCTCGTGGAGACATAGAAAAAAACCAAGAACTGTATCGTTCAAAAACTGAAAGACACCTCTCGGGCAACCGCCGCACTTATGGGAAGACCTGGTGCTACCTATCCAATCGGAAGACCCAGGAAGCGATGGGAGGACGAACTACAGAAAGACCTTTGCCAGCTACGAGTCTGTGACAACTGGATCCAAAGTGCACAATATCAGCATCTATGGAGAAGCATTGTGAAGTCGGCGCATGATCTACAGGGTCCTCGATCGCCGATCTGATTGATCGATTGATTAAGTTGATATCAAAGTGGGCTTGTGCTGCAAGCTCCCTACTACTTGTACGTACCCTCATTCATCCACATTTTTGTCGCATTTACCTCAGGTTTTCGTATTTTTCATCAATTTTCGTAATTTAAACGCATTTTACCCAGTTTCTCGAGTTCCAAACCACCACTCTCGACGACTTGTCACGTCAACAAATCGTCTTTCGCGTCGATGTCGTGCTGCTATATGCCAGTGGCATTGGAACATGATTTTGAATTTCTGTGTCATTGCTAAACCACCCCCTGCACTACTTTGCGAGGGTTATGTACATGTGCGCACACCGCGAATCCTATTAGACTGTGTACACTACGTATCGAAGATACTGTTTCTTAGTGTAGGAAATAGCAATCAGCAGGAAGGAGGTGCAAAATACTTTATAAATTCGATGAGATTTTATTACTATTGGCCACCTCTCTTTATGTGCGTGAGAGTCACAAAGAATTCTCGCATTTTTGGATCCTGAACAAAACTTTAGATGGTCTCTCTATGCATCTTGTAACTGTATCTCTGTCTTTAACCAATTTACCTGCAACATTGTCTTTGATTTAATTTCAAACTGACCAGAAGTAGGAGTGCACTCTATCCATTTAAATCGACGTCTCATTGAGGAACAGAACGAGTTGAGTTCCACGGAAGCAATACCCTTCGCGATGAGCATAACACGTGTTCCAAACTTGCACAACTGACCGACACCTGTGATACAGACCGGTTCATTCCAATACCGTAACTACCGTCACGCGAAGACCGTTCTGTACCGATCTTACTCAGGTCACTCGACCCAATTACACACTATCTCTTATTGATGCATGCGTGCTGAGGAGGTTAGCACCATTTATTGCTGTATAGGAGACACGGGCCTGACACATTTCAGACTGCTGTGGTGATACAACAGATGATTAACAAGAAGAAGAAACGTACGGTTTATAAATGATGGAGCGCCAGATGAAAGGAGTTTGAAACATTTTATGTAAATCACTTGTGCTCTCAAGTGTTGTTGATGTTCCGTGAATGAATGTTCATTCGTAGCAGGGCGCGACTGTTGTCGAACGCATCTCAAATAAATAGACAGTACACCATGGAGCACGATCAGGGTGGTAACAGGGTTGAGTCAGATGAAGAAATGTTTCCTACGGGACGGGAGTTGTGGAACACAGACGATAGACGCGAATCGGAGGCAGACCGAGACCAGGAGGATACGAGCGGTGAAATCACTGAGAAAGAAGGGGAGGTAGAAGGGAATAGGCATGTGGAGGATCTTGTTTATATAAATAAGACCACAGATGAGAACACATCGAGAAAATTCGGTCTCCACAGTATAACAGTGCTCAACTGTCCAGAGTATCATCACCAACTGGTGAAGACGGGCCTTGTCAGCTGAAGGATTTATATTAGAGATTTCGGGGGTGGTAAACGACATAAAGCAGAACCTAGAAAAAAGAATGGACGAAGTAGAGAATAAGGTACTTGCGATTGTGAAATAGCGGTGGTCGGTACGATGAGTGTCGAGGCGAAGAAAAGGGCCGTCGAACCCAAGAAGGATGCAGAGCTATCGAGGACAGAAGCAGCTGGCGCCAATAAATTGGCAAAAATCGCAAATAACCGTGCTAGAAGCGCTAGGCGAATTGGACACGTCAATGCGGTAGGAATTGACGCGATAAAAGCCCAGGGGAAGGAAGCACTCGCGAGTACGACGCAAAGAATGGAAAGCGTTGAGGAACGCGTTGCGGATACCATCCAAGGTTGCGAAAGCGTAGAAGAACGTGTAGCACGCCTGGAACGCCGGGTACACCGCATCCGGAGGCGACTGCAAGCGCACCGACACAGCAGCCCTGGGAGCGCACGGACGCAAAATCACAACCCGATCCGAACAACTAACGCTCAGTTCCAGTATCGTTATGAGGCAGGACTATGTGGTTCAGCACGCATCAGGAGATGTCAGCTCGCGTCCAACAGACTGGCGCGTTTCATACTAGATCCAATAGGAAAATGCAAGGAGGACCAGAGTTTGATTACAAACACTTTTATCGGTCCTCAAATTCCAAAATTTCCGGAAAAATGGAGGCTCATTTCACCCAAAAATTTGGCTTTCATAATTTTCTAACACGCTACCAATATCTTGGCCACTGACAGCAATATTAGAATTTATCTGCGGGCACATCCAGGGCACGGCAGCTGAAAAAATGTGCGGTGTTGCGGGGGTACATGCCGAACGTACCGAGAATTCACCGACGAGTTTCTCGGAACGTATTCGTCGCGCGAAATGCGAGACCGAATAAAACAGGAAATCATTTTGTATCCAGATCTGGAAGCGTCAGGATACAGTAGCCCCACGAAGCTCTTTGAGGCTTTAAATAAAAAGAATCAGTTTCTTGATGTGCCCACATAGTGATGTTGAAATAATTAAGTTCTGTTTCGCGAAGCTGCCAAGCAGCTACCAGCAAGCGCTTGTAGGAAAGTATGGATCGAATATTGAAACATTCAAAAGGCTTCTGCGCGACTTGGAGTTAATTTTTGAAAAAGAAGCAACGCGTGATCGAAGGAAAAGGCAATGTAACCATTACAACGGCTACTTTCGTGGAACACGGCGCAGTAACAGCAACAATGATAGGAGGAATGAACATGATTGAACATCCGAGGGGCAGGATTATGGGAGACAAAATTCAGGACGGCAGAGTAACTGGCAGAGTACGTAAAGAAATATCAATGTTTTAGTTGGACCACTTTTTTCGCTTTGCGATAGATGGCGCTGTAATAGTCACGAACATATGGCTCACAGTTTTAGACGAACAGTTGGTAACAGGTAGGTTTTTTAAATTAAAATACAGAACGTAGGTACATTTGAACATTTTATTTCGGTTGTTCCAATGTGACACATGTACCTTTGTGAACTTATCATTTCTGTTACAGCGTGATTGCCTGTAAATACCACATTAATGCAATAAATGCTCAAAATGATGTCCGTCAACTTCAATGCATTTGGCAATACGTGTAACGACATTCCTCTCAACAGCGAGTAGTTCGCCTTCCGTAATGTTCGCACATGCATTGACAATGCGCTGACGCATGTTGTCAGGCGTTGTCGGCGGATCACGATAGCAAATATCCTTCAGCTTTCCCCACAGAAAGAAATCCGGGGACGTCCGATCCGGTGAATGTGCGGGCCATAGTATGGTGCTTCGACGACCAATCCATCTGTCATGAAATATACTATTCAATACCGCTTCAACTGCACGCGAGCTATGTGCCGGAGATCCATCATGTTGGAAGTACGTCGCCATTCTGTCATGCAGTGAAACATCTTGTAGTAACATCGGTAGAACATTACTTAGAAAATCAGCATGCATTGCAAAATTTAGATTGCCATCGATAAAATGGGGGCCAATTATCCTTCCTCCCATAATGCCGCACCATACATTAACCCACCAAGGTCGCTGATGTTCCACTTGTCGCAGCCATCGTGGATTTTCCGTTGCCCAATAGTGCATATAATGCCGGTTTATGTTACCGCTGTTGGTGAATGACGCTTCATCGCTAAAGAGATTCCCGATTCTCGCGTAATTTGTCTACTACTGATGTGCGGATTAGCCGCGACAGCAACTAAAACACCTACTTGGGTATCATCATTTGATGCAGGTCGTGGTTGACGTTTCACATGTGGCTGAACACTTCCTGTTTCCTTAAATAACATAACTATCCGGCGAACGGTCCGGGCACTTGGATGATGTCGTCCAGGATACCGAGCGGCATACATAGCACACGCCCGTTGGGCGTTTTGATCACAATAGCCATGCATCAACACGATATCGACCTTTTCCGCAATTGGTAAATGGTCCATTTTAACACGGGTAATGTATCACGATGCAAATACTGTCCGCACTGGCGGAATGTTGCGTGATACCACGTACTTATACGTTTGTGACTATTACAGCGCCATCAATCATAAAGCGAAAAAAGTGGTACAACTAAAACATTCATGTTTCTTTACGTACTACACGAATATGTAACAAAAAATGGGGGTTCCCATTTAAAAAAACGCAGTTGATATCCGTTTGACTTATGGCAGCGCCATCTAGCGGGCCAACCATAGCGCCATCTGGTTTCCCCCTTCCAGCTAGACGAGTTTCGTTCTTTGTACTTTTTTCGTTTGATGCTTATTTCGTGAGATGTTTGGCCCAGTCACTATCAATGGACCACCCTGTATGTGTTGAAACATAAGGAACGCGAGAACGTCGTTTTTGTATAGGGGAAATAGTGTTGGTGACATATTTTCGGCTCTCGAATAAACAAAAACAGAAATGCCAAAAGTTTTTCTCAGTGTACAATGGGCCCTACAGGGTTAAAAGAATCACCCACCAGAACACGTACGAACTGCAGACACTGAAGGGCAAGAAATCCATTGGTATTCACCACATATCCGACATCAAGCCGTTTGTGGAATAAGTCTTGTGTGTGAAATAAAAGGGAAAAATTTGTAAAATAAACTGGGTTAGAAAACTTTTTTTGTTGTGTACGTATTAGACATTAAGTGTGGTGATTTGTTTTTATTTATATTCCTTAACATGTACATGTGCCACTTGTAGCGGCTACGAAGCGACATATGATCTTGCGCGATATAGGTTAACTCTGAAAGCGAAGTGTCGGCCTAACTCACTTTTCTGGACTTCCCGTTACGTGGGGGAGCCACCACTCTTTCGAGTCAGTGGTAACACA
Organism: Schistocerca piceifrons; assembly: GCF_021461385.2. Lineage (NCBI taxonomy): Eukaryota > Metazoa > Arthropoda > Insecta > Orthoptera > Acrididae > Schistocerca > Schistocerca piceifrons. The sequence continues at coordinate 15,271,794 of NC_060149.1, forward strand.
GACTCGATCTTCATGTGTGTTTTGTCTTTACACCATACCTGTTACTGTGTCTTTGTTGAGGAAGAGCTACCGGATGCGTATCGACAGTGTTCTGTGCACGCCTTACAGCATTGCACCATTTGTTTGTTTTCGCGGTATTTGTCACTGGCGTTATGAGCACACAATTGCACAGTGTTGCACCTATTTTCAGTGAGGCTGTTTTTTTCGTTGGTGTGTTGGGCACGCCACAGCGCGTTGCACCATACTCTTAGGGGTGGATATAAAAAGGTGGCCATTGTGCCCGCCCATGCCGCTGCTGCTCGACTTCACCTTTCTGGAGTGTGGCGAGTTTCTCGTACGATGGTACCTCACGTCTCTGAACGTGTGCGGTCGTCGGAATTTATCGTGTGAGCGGTGTAATGCAGAAGGTATGGAATTCCTCAACAAGTCCAGCAAGTGGTGTCTTGGTGTCAGACCTAGCACACAAGAGCAGTCCGAAAGGATGATATTTGTTTACAGAGGTAGAGTCTTTGCATTGTAACTTGCGAAGTCTGCGGTGGTTTTTTTTTGTGTAAATTTTCCACCGTAAGTTTCAGTATGTCCAGTTTCATCTCTGATGAGCAGCGATCGACTCAACGTATCCTTATCTGAAAACTACCTTGAGCAGTTAAACAGAGAACCGACTCGTGGGGATAACATATTAGACCTTCTGGTGACAAACAGACCCGAACTATTTGAAAAAGTTAACGCAGAACAGGGAATCAGCGATCATAAAGCGGTTACGGCATCGATGATTTCAGCCGTAAATAGGAATATTAAAAAGGGTAGGAAGATTTTTCTGTTTAGAAAAAGTGACAAAAAGCAGATTTCAGAGTACCTGTTGGCTCAACACAAAAGTTTTGTCTCAAGTACAGATAGTGTTGAGGATCAGTGGACGAAGTTCAAAACCGTCGTACATTATGCGTTAGATGAGTATGTGCCAAGCAAGATCGTGAGAGATGGGAAAGAGCCACCGTGGTACAACAACCGAGTTAGAAAACTGCTGCGGAAGCAAAGGGAACTTCACAGCAAACATAAACATAGCCAAAGCCTTGCAGACAAACAAAAATTACGCGAAGCGAAATGTAGTGTGAGGAGGGCTATGTGAGAGGCGTTCAATGAATTCGAAAGTAAAGTTCTATGTACTGACTTGGCAGAAAATCCTAAGAAATTTTGGTCTTATGTCAAAGCGGTAGGTGGATCAAAACAAAATGTCCAGACACTCTGTGACCAAAATGGTACTGAAACAGAGGATGACAGACTAAAGGCCGAAATACTAAATGTCTTTTTCCAAAGTTGTTTCACAGAGGAAGATTGCACTGTAGTTCCTTCTCTAGATTGTCGCACAGATGACAAAATGGTAGATATCGAAATAGACGACAGAGGGATAGAGAAACAATTAAAATCGCTCAAAAGAGGAAAGGCCTCTGGACCTGATGGGATACCAGTTCAATTTTACATAGAGTACGCGAAGGAACTTGCTCCCCTTCTTGCAGTGGTGTACCGTAGGTCTCTAGAAGAGCGTAGCGTTCCAAAGGATTGGAAAAGGGCACAGGTCATCCCCGTTTTCAAGAAGGGACGTCGAACAGATGTGCAGAACTATAGACCTATATCTCTAACGTCGATCAGTTGCAGAATTTTGGAACACGTATTGTGTTCGAGTATAATGACTTTTCTGGAGACTAGAAATGTACTCTGTAGGAATCAGCATGGGTTTCGAAAAAGACGGTCATGTGAAACCCAGCTCGCGCTATTCGTCCACGAGACTCAGAGGGCCATAGACACGGGTTCACAGGTAGATGCCGTGTTTCTTGACTTCCGCAAGGCGTTCGATACAGTTCCCCACAGTCGTTTAATGAACAAAGTAAGAGCATATGGACTATCAGACCAATTGTGTGATTGGATTGAGGAGTTCCTAGATAACAGGACGCAGCATGTTATTCTCAATGGAGAGAAGTCTTCCGAAGTAAGAGTGATTTCAGGTGTGCCGCAGGGGAGTGTCATAGGACCGTTGCTATTCACAATATACATAAATGACCTGGTGGATGACATCGGAAGTTCACTGAGGCTTTTTGCAGATGATGCTGTGGTGTACCGAGAGGTTGTAACAATGGAAAATTGTATTGAAATGCAGGAGGATCTGCAGCGAATTGACTCATGGTGCAGGGAATGGCAATTGAATCTCAATGTAGACAAGTGTAATGTGCTGCGAATATACAGAAAGATAGATCGTTTATCATTTAGCTACAAAATAGCAGGTCAGCAGCTGGAAGCAGTTAATACCATAAATTATCTGGGAGTACGCATTAGGAGTGATTTAAAATGGAATGATCATATAATGTTGATCGTCGGTAAATCAGATGCCAGACTGAGATTCATTGGAAGAATCCTAAGGAAATGCAATCCGAAAACAAAGGAAGTAGGTTACAGTACGCTTGTTCGCCCACTGCTTGAATACTGCTCAGCAGTGTGGGATCCGTACCAGATAGGGTTGATAGAAGAGATAGAGAAGATCCAACGGAGAGCAGCGCGCTTCGTTACAGGATCATTTAGTAATCGCGAAAGCGTTACGGAGATGATAGATAAACTCCAGTGGAAGACTCTGCAGGAGAGACGCTCAGTAGCTCGGTACGGGCTTTTATTGAAGTTTCGAGAACATACCTTCACCGAAGAGTCGAGCAGTATATTGCTCCCTCCTACGTATATCTCGCGAAGAGACCATGAGGATAAAACCAGAGAGATTAGAGCCCACACAGAGGCATACCGACAGTCCTTCTTTCCACGAACAATACGAGACTGGAATAGAAGGGAGAACCGATAGAGGTACTCAAGGTACCCTCCGCCACACACCGTCAGGTGGCTTGCGGAGTATGGACGTAGATGTAGATGTAGACAGCAACATCCATCGAGTTGTCTCAGCGGGTCAGGGCAGGGGCGTATGTATGGTAAACGGGTGTGGCCGATAAGTTACTTACAGATATTTTTATTAATTTCCATTAATAAGGCAATTGCAGCTAATTTTATCTCGTCTAATATGTCTAGAGCAGTTTCAGGGATCCAAGGCGGCCTCTGGGATCAGAGATGGCGAGGGACGTGCAGTGGCACCTGTAAATAACGTAGTTAGCGGAGTTAAATAGTCACCAGTAGTTGTGAGCATGCTCCAGTGATGGGTAGGTCGTGGTTTGGATTACATATACAGGGTGTTACAAAAAGGTAAGGCCAAACTTTCAGGAAACATTCCTCACACACAAATAAAGAAAAGATGTTATGTGGACGTGTGTCCGGAAACGCTTAATTTCCATGTTAGAGCTCATTTTAGTTTCGTCAGTATGTACTGTACTTCCTCGTTTCACCGCCAGTTGGCCCAATTGAAGGAAGGTAACGTTGACTTCGGTGTTTGTGTTGACATGCGACTCATTGCTCTACAGCACATCAGTACGTAGCATCAACAGGTTAGTGTTCATCACGAACCACTTCTGCGAATGGTTCATCCAACAATGTGTCAATCCTCATTTCAGTACAAATGTTCTCTTTACGGATGAGGCTTCATTCCAACGTGATCAAATTGTAAATTGTCACAATCAACATGTGTGGGCTGACGAGAATCAGCACGCAATTGTGCAATCACGTCATCAACACAGATTTTCTGTGAACGTTTGGGCAGGCATTGTTGGTGATGTCTTGATTGGGCCCCATGTTCTTCCACCTACGCTCAATGGAGCACGTTATCATGATTTCATACGGGATACTCTACCTGTTCTGCTAGAACATGTGCCTTTACAAGTACGACACAACATGTGGTTCATGCACGATGGAGCTCCTGCACATTTCAGTCGAAGTGTTCGTACGCTTCTCAACAACAGATTCGGTGACCGATGGATTGATAGAGGCGGACCAATTCCATGGCCTCCACGCTCTCCTGACCTCAACCCTCTTAACTATCATTTATGGGGGCATTTGAAAGCTCTTGTCTACGCAACCCCGGTACCAAATGTGGAGACTCTTCGTGCTCGTATTGTGGACGGCTGTGATACAATACGCCATTCTCCAGGGCTGCATCAGCGCATCAGGGATTCCATGCGACGGAGGGTGGATGCATGTATCCTCGCTAACGGAGGACATTTTGAACATTTCCTGTAACAAAGTGTTTGAAGTCACGCTGGTACGTTCTGTTGCTGTGTGTTTCCATTCCATGATTAATGTGATTAGAAGAGAAGTAATAAAATGAGCTCTAACATGGAAAGGAAGCGTTCCCAGACACATGTCCACGTAACAAATTTTCTTTCTTTGTGTGTGAGCAATGTTTCCTGAAAGTTTGGCCGTACCTTTTTGTAACACCCTGTATTAGTTTAGGGTTATGGGTAGCGTACTTCAGCTTTTCTTTATCTTAATGAGTCAATAATTACACACACACACTAGTATTAACAATAGGCCCACTATTCTTTATATGTAATACTATGGCAAATATTGTCAGCAGAGTATAAAACATTTTATATTGAATTAGTGTAACAGTTCTATTCCTGTAAATATTCATTTCTATTAATTTTTGTATTGAATGTACAAAATACTATCTGAGACGATTTTAAGCAGTTCTTAATGCCGTATTTATAAAAAGTTTTGGGGAGACACACTTTATAAAAGGAAGGTGGTCGGTGTGGTGTAAATGGGCCCGAGCGGCAGGGAGAAAGCTGAGGGAGGCAGCTGTCAGCGACGACGCATCCCCCCTCCACCCGAGGGCTGAGAGGCGCGTGCCGCCTACCTGTTCAGCGCGGTGGAAGTAAGGCGGCGGCTCGCCTGGCAGACAGCTGAGGGCGGACACAACCCTCGGAATCCCACCGGGACGGGCAAACCCTTTAGCGGATGGCCGGGGAGACAGCGCGGCGCCACTCAGCGGGGATTCCACTGCAGAAGAGGTGCCGCATGACGAAGGGTGCTCTAATAATGGCGGCACGAAGCGTCGGAGAGAAGGTCTCTTGAGCCGCACTTATGACGGACGGCGTTTACAGTTCCTGCACGAATTTGCATAACTCACTATAATAGGCTGGACTGCATGCTCAAAGCAGTTCCATGCTGGGTGTTGCTGCCTACAGAGAGCAGTTCTGAGCAATCGGCCACGTTGATCGATCTGCTATCCTCGTTTCAACCTCCATCGGATGACTCCACGAGTGTTGGAGTCACAATAAGAGTAGTGTCCTGTATTGCAATTTTTCGGTCTAGATAAGACCGAGTGTTACTGTCTTCAGACAGCCAGCTACCTGTCCTATGGATCTGTACCAATCATGTGGTCCTCAGTGACAATCAGAGCATGTACATGTGCCTGCCATCGTACTGCACAGCACTGCAAATCGACAATCGGGTGTCCTACCACCCTACGAGCTTCCTGTCGACTGACAACGCCTCTGTAGAGAGGGAAGCATGACTGGAGATACTTCCGGATGCCGCACCTGGTTCCGAGGAACATTAGATCGGTGATTCACACCACTAGTCGCACTCCTCGCAGCAGGCGCCCCTTTCTCCTCACCTGGAACCACCACCCCGCTCCACAGCCGAGTGCGGCAATGTCTGTGTGTTGAGTGATTCGTTGTGTGATGTTAGCGTGTCAGGGATGTTATGGTCACCTTGAGAGGTGGCATGAGCCCCCTCTCATATTTCTATCTTACGATTCTCCTCTCTAATTGCATGCGGTGGAAAGTTGCTATTCCTTCACACGCGGACTTCCCACGCAGCGTCTCTCGTCACCCGGGTGGTCCGGTGACAGGTGGGCTCTGCTGATCTTGAAAGGGTAAGCCGACGGGTGTGAGGGAGTCGAGTGAATGCTTTCCAGACGCCGACATTTTCAAGAGACACGCCCGCCGGGGCCTGAAGTAGCGGCTGGGCTAGAGGTTCCGTTACTTCGCAGAAACTTAGCGAAAACACTTTCTGGCGGGCTACCAGCGAGGCGTGGGAATGACTTGTGCACCCAGGCAGTTGTGGCGGGCAAATTCCCGCGCTTTCTGCAAAATAGTAACTGTGATTGGCTTGCTCAGGGCATAGCTCCGTGACGTAGCAAAATCAGCGCAGAAAGTGGCGCCAAGAATCCCCATTGGTGGAATGGTAGTGCTCCGGCAATAGAGTGAAATTTTCCGCCGGTTTTCGAGTTGCTGATTGGAACGGTTAACCACGGCCACTGTCGTGGGGGCGGGAATGTTCTGTGTTCAGTTTGTGCGGGTGCTCTTGTAGTAGTCGGCTCTCGCCTTTCAGTCGGAGTAGGTTACAACACTGAGCTCTCGCTGCTCTGGACAGCCTGCGTTCCGTTGGCTGTCTAATATACTTTTATTTGATTGTAACTGTTTAACGAAGTTGCTGAAGTTTCGACTTCAACGTAACTTTCCAAGTACAGTTGGCAATTGAGCGTTCTGCGTACAAGCGGCCTATGTTGTCTGTCTTGGGCAGTTTTGGCTAAAGTTGACTGTATCGGAGTTACTGTGTGACTTCGCTTGTGAAAATCAATCACTGTACCGTCAGTGATTGTGTGGCGAGCCTTCTTCGTCTCCCTCAGAGGCGCATTTGTATTGATAGGAAGTCTTTAGTCTGGAACAACCAGACCAGGACAATTTGTTTCGGGCTATACTCGTGACATTATCATCACCACGACGGGACGTCGAACCAACCAGCCATCGCTTCCAGTACGCCAGATCGTGTCCTTGCAGCTAAGAAGACAGCTTGGTAATGTACGTCCGCAGCACCGGCAAAGCAGGCATTTATGCTACGCGATAATCAGAGCTCAGCAGAGCGCGCCTGTTCGTCTTTTCTAACTTTGTTCTACCTTGGGTGTTCATTGTCTGAGTTCTCACTAATGTAGCAGCAATTAATGTTGGGTTAGCTGTGTGTCTCTCTTAAGATTTGAGTTGCAAGGAATTGGCTCCACATACCACTTCGTCATAAACGTCACAATCTAGTTTAGGGACAACTTCACCTTCACAGTGTTTATTTGAGTATCCAATTTTTGAGCCAATTTGATGTATTGTAAATGTTTCATGTGTTTTTGTTTATTATTTTGTGTTTAGTCTTAATAAATCATATTGTTATTTTGGACAGAACTTTCATTCTGTTAATCGGTACAGCAAACCTATCATTTCTCACTACGTTAATGAAACCTTCCTTTATTTAACTTATTTATCAAATTAAATTATTGCAGGTGCCAATCTCTTTTCTACTCCACTTGCAGGGTTGATTACAGTCAGTTCGCGTATCTTTTTAATCCATGTGCAACAGCAAAAGTCGGAGTTAGAATAGGGGGGGCTTAGAGCATCATTTACATATGTAGATTCTAGAAGAATTTAGTGTTAAATACACTGCTATCCCCGGCACCTCGCAACCTTTTTTTTTCGCTCAGACAACTGCGTGAACACAGTGAAATTCGTGCCTCTAGTGAAAACATTGTTTTTTTTACCCTCAAACTTTATTTCAGAGACTAGAAACTGGAAATACAATGTCAACTACATGTATTGTTTTGTTTTATAGCTTCCAGTCTTCTTTTTTTTATATAAATGTTCATGTTCAAGATATCCTGGTTCCCTATCACCATGTCAGTTTGGAACAAGTTGTTCATTGTGATGCACACTATGTTACATAATCTTCGATCACACAGGTATACTTACAAAATTTCTGCCTTTTTTGTGTACACTATATCTCTCTATTTCACTTATGTTGATGCTTGTCAGTTGTCACTATGTATACAAATTTCTTGTGTATTTGACAATAGATACAAAATGTTAAACACAACAATATGCCACTGTTGCACGAGAGTATTTTTGTTTATGTATGTGAGCGGGATATATGTGGTTACAATTCTGGTTAGTGGTGAGTGGACCATCACTCAGTCAATCACTGTAAAAAATTATCATCCCTTCTGTTCAGGGAAACGGCGTGAGTGTGGTTAAATGTTTCAACTATGAAGCATAGAAATATTGTTTGTCTTTTTGGCTTCATGCAGAAGTTTGTGTGTGTTTGAGTTGGGCACCAGTAGCTAATTCTTAAATGTTACCTTAATGAGAAGCTTGCAGATCAAATAAGCCAACACTTTATTGCAACTTTGAACTTGGCCTTATAACACTATACTTTGTCACATGTTATATTAACATACAGCGTATTACCAATTATGGTATTATGATGCAGTTAATGTTACCCCAAGGGAGGAATTTTGTAAATTGACCGTGAATTACCTAACTGGTTTGGCTTATCAAACCTGAATTTAGTGCTACAGAAGAAACCGGAAAGCTAAAGATTGAAATTTGGAAAATGTTTTAAGTAACTAAGTTTACTTAAATGAAATAAAAAACGGTCGGCAGCCTAATTAGACATAGTAATGTGAAACATTACTTTTATATAATCTGTATAGAGTTATGATAAAGGAAAGCTACTATTACTTCTTTCTCAAAGAAGTACAGTGAACTCTACTATAATCAGACAAGTGGTATGGCTATGCTAGCAGTTATAAATAGTATATGCACGTTACCATAGAAACAGTTAACAGCTTATTTCTTCTCAGTAGTAATTACTTTGTTATATTTGAATTATAAGAGTCGAGGGACATGAAAGGGAAGCAGTGGTTGGGAAGGGAGTAAGACAGCGTTGTAGCCTCTCCCCGATGTTATTCAATCTGTATATTGAGCAAGCAGTAAAGGAAACAAAAGAAAAATTCGGAGTAGGTATTAAAATCCATGGAGAAGAAATAAAAACTTTGAGGTTCGCCGATGACATTGTAATTCTGTCAGAGACAGCAAAGGACTTGGAAGAGCAGTTGAATGGAATGGACAGTGTCTTGAAAGAAGGATATAAGATGAACATCAACAAAAGCAAAACGAGGATAATGGAATGTAGTCGAATTAAGTCGGGTGATGCTGAGGGAATTAGATTAGGAAATGAGACACTTAAAGTAGTAAAGGAGTTTTGCTATTTGGGGAGCAAAATAACTGATGATGGTCGAAGTAGAGAGGATATAAAATGTAGACTGGCAATAGCAAGGAAAGCGTTTCTGAAGAACAGAAATTTGTTAACATCGAGTATAGATTTAAGTGCAGGAAGTCATTTCTGAAAGTATTTGTATGGAGTGTAGCCATGTATGGAAGTGAAACATGGACGATAAATAGTTTGGACAAGAAGAGAATAGAAGCTTTCGAAATGTGGTGCTACAGAAGAATGCTGAAGATTAGATGGGTAGATCACATAACTAATGAGGAAGTATTGAATAGGATTGGGGAGAAGAGAAGTTTGTGGCACAACTTGACCAGAAGAAGGGATCGGTTGGTAGGACATGTTCTGAGGCATCAAGGGATCACCAATTTAGTATTGGAGGGCAGCGTGGAGGGTAAAAATCGTAGAGGGAGACCAAGAGATGAATACACTAAGCAGATTCAGAAGGATGTAGGTTGCAGTAGGTACTGGGAGATGAAGAGGCTTGCACAGGATAGAGTAGTATGGAGAGCTGCATCAAACCAGTCTCAGGACTGAAGACCACAACAACAACAACAACATTTGAATTATGTGATCACCAAAAGTTATGAAAGTCAATACTAAACCAGAAATGGACATGGGCTTAGTCCTACTTCAATACTTACTTTCCAAATAGTACAAATATAATTAAAAGTCACTTGCAATAGGAATTTTATACTCATTAAGAAGTAATATTGTTTCTATTTTTATGGATAAGAGCAATTACAGTAACTTTATCTTTAATGAGAGGTTGTTGGTGGGGGCTCTCAAACTGGCTTTCCACTATTCATCACACAAAGTACACAAAATTCAAAATTTACTTCAACTGCAATTAATATATTCATTATTCAAGCAGGTTTATTCATTTTAAGTAACTCAAAATTGGGGACCCTTAAACTGTCCAATACCATGAAGCAAACTAACACACTTTTCTGAGACAGTTTGTAAGTTGCAAATTTTGGTATTATTCTTTCACTAATTTCACTCACCTTGCATGGCTTTCAGAACAGTTAATGCTGGCAATTTTCTCTATATAATTTTAAGTATGACTTCAAGTGCATTTACATTCTAACTTCAAAACAACGTGCTGTCTTATTGTCATTAGCACAACCAGTAATTTTCACTAACAGAATTTAATGCAGTTAATCTTTAATGCACAAACACATTGAAATAAAAGAAATTAATCACTACAGAGATTTTCATAAATGCAACACTAACTTCCTCCCTTAACTTTAATTGAAATCTCAGTATCTCTAGATATCTTTTTGCATTCAGAATTATGCAAAAATTCAAATATTCATTTTCATCAGTTTTTAACACACAAGATTCTTTGATGTCAGTATTTATGTGGAGTGGATCCTAAGAGGTATCATGAGAGGAACCAAATCAAGGATCGGACACAAGTTTCACAAAATTAGCCTTATTATAGCAAATTAAGTAACACTTAAATGTACTGGCTCATACTTGGACATAAATATGACTTCTTAGATTTGCTGAAGTGATGGCGCAATATTGGTGGCGAGTACGTGTATGATACCTGGTCTTTAATCTGGATGTAATTTGCTCTATTATCTTCTTCTTGGCGACGGTACTTCCAACATAAGAGCCTTTTGCATTGACAGAGCACCATTTTATAGCCATACACACATCCGAGGCCTTTCCATATTAATCCAGGTACTGGATGCTACCCTCGGCACTTGCGCTCTTCACTCACTTGCTGCTCAGACCAGACTGTCCAGTAGCTAGCTGCTGACTAACTGTGCTCCGTCACTGTCACTTGGCGCCCAGACTGAGCGCCACATCCACCTTTTAGCCCACACCAACCACATTTTGGTGCACGCCAACTCACTTCCATTGCAAATGGGAAGTACTGTTGCTTTTCATTTTATACAATGCAAGTCCCTAGGTATGAACCAACTTATACACAGTTGTAACCAAACATCTTTTAAAAAATCTTAATATTTAAATACATTAACATGTCGACACAAAAGCCATATAATTATGTAACATTTTCCTCCAGTTAAAACAAAGAATTTAAATAGTAAACAGAAAACATTTTACACAACTTTCCACTTCATTACAATAGTTTACACATGCCCCATGTTTCGTTGAGGTTTCCCCTCATGGATACATCAAGGAATCATCCATAACACCTAAACGGTGTTGGCTGTCAAAAAAATTTATCTATTCAACCCCAGTTGGGTAAAAAAAACACATGTTACAAATATATAATAAACACTAAGAAAAAATCACACATTTTTCCATAACACTTTCAAAATAAGATATCTACAGTAATTTTCATTTTTACCTAAACAAGATAATTCATCTTCATATTATTTTAGAAAACAATAGGTCCATTGTTAAACAGTACGTCATCAAATATTTTCATTTCATATAAATTTATCATAATTCATCCTTACTTTACAAAACAAATAGTATACGTTATGTTCCTTTCAACAATTTCTGCATAATTTCAAAAAAATGTAAACACTCATAACCACATGAATATACAGACAACATTATCACAAGACATTTTACACTATTCAGAAAATGCTGTAATACTTGAAAACAAATTGCATCTGCATATATACAAATATATACCCAAAATTGACACGAAAACATTTTTCAATATACACTTCATATTCTAAAATTACAGTTCTCAAGTTTTTAAAGGGAAAGTTATTCATGACTGTTTTCATTAATAGTAGTTCAAAATTTTTGTTTTGGTTAAGCACATACATACACTAATATATTTACTTTGAGCATAGTTTTAATTTTCACTGTCCATTACTTTATAACCAGGCAGTCCATTTTTCCCAATCACGCAAGAAAACCTACAGTTATTTTTCGTCCGCATACTAATTTTCTCACTAACTTTCGTAGCAATAGTCCATTTTTGTAACATCATATCAAATACATATAACAATAGTTAGAAAAATTAACTTACTTCACTGCCTATAGTAGTTTTTGGCAGTTCATGTTAAAATAATTGTACATATTTATACACAAAACACTCAAAAATATATTTTGACTTAACACACTGTCCATCCTGGATGTATGGCAGTTGGGGTTGAGCTTTTTTTCATGCTTTCCCCATATTGGCAAGTCCTATTCACTGCCCGCATAGTAGTTCAGGCAGTTTTCAGTCTCATCATTATTGCCAGTTTTTACTTCGCTACGCAGTAATACATTTCCTGGCCGTCCTCATTCTGTTACATCCAGTAGTTTACACATTTTGTACAATATATTTCATTATTTTGAATCTGAAACTTACAAACAGGTATTAGCAGTTCGTAACAAAAACCATTTCTTTTCAACATGACAACATGAGGTAGCACAAACGTTATAGACATTCAAATGAGGCATCATATTCGTGATAAATTAATTTTTATGAGTTTACAAGAGAAGCCATTTTCCATTAAGAGTCCCAAATGTGTAATTTTCCTCCCACAGTCAGTAAAATTATTTCTCTACAGTTGCTATTCAAACGTTATTATTTTAGACAAATTTAAGTTATCACATTCATTAAGATCAGTACAACATTATTAAAACCATTGCAAGTGATTCCTGCCAACTTCAGTGGCTCTTGAAAAACATCTCACATATATTTCATACACATTTAGCAGGAACATTTCCTCTGCCTTTGATGCAACCATTTTTCAACTGCATATCTACCATTTTCCAAAATTTCTAAAACTAGTCATATCGTAGTATTCTTTTCATCTTATTTTCATTGCTCTTTTATCCTTTCTGATTCCATTTATTTTTCTATTTAATTCTCTTTCTACTGTGCCCATTTTGCTTACTCACATATCACATTTCTAATATCTACTGTACTTTACACTTTACTTGCAAACATTTCTTCATTTATTATATTCAATAACTTACTATGATAGGGAAGAAATGAAAATGATGGCGAATAGTTCCAAATGATGAAGAGTGAGATAGACAACACGAAATGAAAGGGAAGTAGTATTGCCAACAACTCGAGTACCTGGCGTTCGTCAAACACCTAGCATTGCATAGAATGCAATGCCGTCTGAGGGTTTCTCAAATCATTCACTTCTATTGACAAATAGTTTTAAGTCTACAATGTTGCGCATTCCTAACACTTTCTTTGACTTTGGGTACACTAGGAAGTAAGCATTTGCAATTGGAGTTCCTTGCACTTCGAATGGGCTATTGTAAATATATTTAAATTAGAAATTTCATTATTGACCTCACTGGATTTTTCGGGAGCTTTCACTAAAACTAAGTCACCAGTTTTGAATTTAGTTATCTTAAGTCCTTTATCATGTCTTTTAGATCTGGTGTCCGCCTTTTCTTTCATTCTTTTTCCAACCAACTCTTTCTTTTTGTTAAGGTCAATCCCTACAATAGGTGAAAATTGCAAAGTTTCTTCAATAACGCATTTACTTTTGTAATTTAACAAAATTTCTTTGGGTGCAAAACCTGTGGTTTCATGATGAAGTGTAGTCATGGTGTTCACAAAATCTGTGACAAACCTGCCCCAAGTCTTAAGATTAAAACAGTAGTTATTTGTTATTCACTTATTCTCAGTCTCATCATTATTGCCATTTTTTACTTCGCTGTCGAGTAATACATATCCTGGAAGTCCTCATTTTGTGACTTCCTGTAGTTTACACATTTTGTACAACATATTTCATTATTTTGAATCTAAAACTTACAAGCAGGTATTAGCATTTGCTAACAAAAATCATTTCTTTTCAACATGACAACATGAGCTAGTACAAACATTATAGATATTCAATTGAGGCGTCATATTCTTAATCAATTCATTTTTATGAGTTTAAAAGAGAAGCCATTTTCCATTCAGCAAAATTATTTCTCTACAGTTCCTATTCAAACTTTATTACTTTAGACAAATTTAAGTTATCACATTCATTAATATCAGTACAACATTATTAAACCCACTGCAAGTGATTCCTGCCATTTGCCCCACCTGCTACGACCATCTTGTTTGCACGCCGGCCATTTGTCTGCCCCTCCGAGTGCAATGTACTGTGCTGCCTGGAGCGCAAGCGCCAGCCCTTTAACTCGTCACAAGATTCTGGCCTGTGCATACCACCGTCTGCCATTCTGCATGCCCCGACTAATGCCTTGTTTTTACTTTCTGTAACTCGTTGCTTGCATTCATTACTCTTATTATATCGGAATGATTTGTTTACTTTGGGCCTGAAATCACTATCCACGTGAATCTGGCCATTAACACACGCGGTTTTTAGTGTTCCATTTCATCCTTGTCTTGAAAATTTCGCGTCATGAATCCTCTACCGTGAGACGTGACATTACTTCTTCCCCTAGTTCTGTACCATGTTTACTCGAAACCTTTCATTTTCTGTTTGTTCATTATGATCATGATTTTCTCTTAATTGATTAGTATTATTTGCACGGAATTCACGATTTACCTTCCAATGGTCCTCGTCTTCAACCCTTTCTAAAAATGCTGGAAAACTTCTGTGATTACTTCCTACATATCTTTTTGAATCCTCAGGGAGTTTTTTCCAAAGTTCCCATACAATTTCGGATTCATTTCGCCTCAATTTTAAATAAACCAGCTTTCGATACCGTGCTTCACAAAAATCTTTCATTGAATTTCTTCCCCTGACGTCATACATCCTATCCATAATAAATTCCCTCCGTAGGTAATCCTGTTTCTGCTCTGACCAATATTCTTCAATGAAATTTTGTTAGAATTCATCTGATTTGTGTCTAAATTTAACACCCATCTTTTAGCATCACCAGCTAGAGCACTGATCATTATATTAATTTTTTCCTGATCTGTCAGATAGTTTGGAAAATTTCTTTCACAGTTTTTCACAAAGTCAAGGGGCTGCCACCCATTATGCTTTTTAGCAGGGTCGAACCTTTCTTTGCACACTAATAGTTTACTGTAAACTACTTTCCAGCAACATGATTAGGATTTTCTATTATTTTTCTTTCCAAGTCACACAGTTTACCTTGGATTTGAGAAGTGTTGTGCTCACACTTCTTTTCGCAAGTAACAATTTGTTTGCACCACTCCCTGCCTGTTTCTGTCGCTGATTGTTTAATTTGAGGAAACTCGATGTTACACTCTGTTAGTACTTCTGATTTAAGGCCGAACTTCCCTGGGTGGCCTGTGCGAGGCGAGCACCGGAGGATGCGGCACACTGCGTTTCCAGTTGGGGACTGCACGTCTGCAAATACTGAGATGTTCGTACATCAATGGGCTTAAGCGCCTGGCGGAGCGACCGATCACAGTCGAAGGGTGAAATGACCTGCGAGGCGTCTGAGTGTCACCCCAGTTTACGCGTTTACCGTTCCAGCACGTCTGGAACAAAGACTGCTGGCGCCGCTGGACTTCATCGTCCTCATGATTCTGAGAATACTTCTGGACCGTGCCCTGCTGGATGCAGCTGTCTGGCACTGGATGGCCGGTGGTCTAGGCATATTGTTTTCATAGCTGGTCAAATGGCAAGTTCAGTGCCCTTAGCTGAATAGCAGAGGCATGACTGGTCGATTTAAACTGAGGCTAGTTGATGTCATAAAGCCCTGCTCGAAATTGGTGGGAAAGGTCGCTATTGGCGCGAATGATGTTCTGAGACAGTGTGGGGCAACTTTGGAATCAGCATTGAATGCTGATTCGCGGTTTTCGAGGGTAGTAGGGAGCTGAGCAATGTTGGCTTTGCTCTTGCATAGTGCGGGCGCAGGGGAATTCGGGATCTGATCTTCATCGGAGTCGGATGGTCTTGCGACTTAGTCGCACTTTTTCGGCAGAACTTAGAATTCTTGGACAGCCTTCGAGGCCAGGGGTTGAAACAGAGTAGCTGCGCAGCAGAAGTCGGTGCCTGCATCATCAGAACGCTGCCTACCGACTACCTGCTACAGATTTCAGGTTTGGTAAAGTATTTTGCGGCTCCGGCATTGTAGGACCTATCAATTTTATGCAGAAGTCCTCAACAGCACGCACGCTTGCTTTGCTACAAGTCCACCTTGCTTGTTTCTCCATGTGATCCCATATGAGCTCTCACTACTAATTGCGATACTGCAACATAGTCGGGAGAGGAATATTTGATTCATTAGGACCTCCCGTCATTATCATCACAGAGAGTAGGAGGAGGCCCTAGTTCTCGAGCCAACTCTTATTCTCATAATAGTTCAGTATACCCTATCCTTTAACCTACTGTTTGTGTCAATATCATGTGCCTTTATGTTCTGATGTATAATAAATCTCACTGTAATATTTAATCTGCATATCATTTTGTAGTTATATGCAGAATCCCATTTCCTGTTGTTTATTATCATAACGTTAACCTTTTTTTGCTCTGAGGAGATTACGATTTTTATTAAATTATTGTCACTGTGCACTCCTTATTTTATCAACTAGCAGGTTCCACTATCATTTTCTTTTGTTACATTGTGCGTATAATTAATAAGTGGTAGGTAAGGACGGGGTCGAATGCGTGTCTTGTTCTCATGCAAAATTCGTCAGAATTAAAGAGGTACAAACTCTTCTCCACCCCGGCACCTCACATACTTACATTTGTCCTCTAGCCATTTGGTACTTCCTGTCGATCTCTTTTTGAGGCGACATAAAAGTTTTCTGGGTTTGGTACCGCGTCACAATGTAAAAACTACTGTTGCTATAGAAAAGCCAACGTTTCGGCCACGATTGCAGCGGCCTTCTTCTGGGTCTAACTGTTTTTTACATTATGACGCGGTACCAAACCCAGAAAACTTTTATGTCGACTGACTCTGGCCGCGGAAGCCTACGCAATTATCTTTTTGAGGCGTTTGTATTCCTTTTTGCCTGTTTCATTTATTGCATTTTTTATGTTTTCTCCTTTCATCAATTAAATTCAGTATCTCTTCTGTTACCCAAGGATTTCTACTAGCCCTCATCTGAACTGAGGTAAATATGACAAGAATATGGATGAATGACGGTACTTACATACTTGTCTAAGTGTACGAAAATCATTCCAACCTGCGACAGGTGCTACTGATATCTAATGGTCCACACCATACATATCTGCTACCCCATTATTGTGAAACATGAGTTTAAATGTATAGGTCATCACCTTTGGATGCTTGGAGACGCTCCACAATGCTGCACACCTTCCAGTTTCCATACGTTACGATGTGTTCCACATTTTTATCAATAAGAAACACAACCTCTGTCTTTTATTTCAATCATCCTGAGTGTTGTGAGAGCAGCTTAATTTACACCCTGCAATGTTGAGCTTTCTGTGAACGACGATGGAACGAAACGTGTTAATGCTGGTTTAGCACTTGACGCAGACCTCAAAGTCATGGTGAAAAAACAAAATGTATGGCGGTGTACAAAACTGTAATCATACACTGCTTGGATTTGTTACAGCAGAAAAACAATGTATCAAAGTGCTTGTGAACGAACAACATAGGAACACTCTCTTCTGATTGATAGTCTGTGGGTCGTGATCCTTCTACTGTATGGGCAACAAAACTTTACACAGGTCTGTGCAAGCGACTTCGATCACCGGCCACCTGCTCCAATGGACCAGCACATGTATATTTTATTGGATCGACACATATGCTCGACGTCAACATGCAGACGGTATTTGTTTTCGATATATCGGAAGAGAGGAATGTGGGAATATCATATCGAGTTCTCTACTGGGTGACGTAGCAAAGTTTTTATAGTTCGTAGTTTTACTCCATCTGATGTTATAAAAATAACGATGAGACAGAGAGAGAGAGAGAGAGAGAGAGAGAGAGAGAGAGAGACTGTTCTGTCAAAATAGTCTCTGACACCATTACATGGCGTATTTCTAATATAGTAATTCGTATTCTACTCGCAAGTAGAGCAAAGGTTAGAGACTCCCTATATGCCTCCTTGTGAGCGCTAATTTCCCGTATCTTATCTTTGTCATTCCTATGTGCAATGTATGTTGGGAGGGGTAGAATCCTTCAGTGGCCAGCTTCAAATGTCGTTTGTCAATAGTGTTTCTCGAATAGAACATCGTCTTCCCTCCAGGTATTCTCATTTCAGCGACATGGCGAGTGTAATCCGACAACTGGAAAAAAATTACTCACCATAGAAAATGACTCACATGATCAGTATAACTAATTATCCTCTTAATGTGACGTCAATGATGTGCCGCCGGGCAGGTGAGAGCGAGGGCTAGAGAACCATGGATATGATTCGGGATTTTCAGCGGTAGTCAGGCGTTTTTTCGTTGTGGAGAGCTCGTATAACGAAATTTCAGTCTCCACCTACACAGGAACAGATGACCATGGTAATAAAATCAGCTGTATTATCGACTTTAGATTGTGATATGTACCGTAAACCCGATATTTACAACTTCTCTGTGCTGCTACCTTAAGAATCTTTATATGTGATGAACCATGTGTTTACTTTAAGAGAGTTCGAAAGTGAGAAAGCATCCTGTAACAGAGGTTCTTAGCACACTATCATGAGGCAAAAATGAGTTAAAAGTCTAGTCCTGTGATGCAGGATGTAACAGATATTAAACTGATCGTAACAGGTATTTTTAGCTGTTGAGAGAATGTTTTGAATAAATATAACCTATACCATACTGTTACAGGATACTTCAGCGATGTGAAAACGCGTGTATGCCTTGATTTCTTCTGTTTACAAAAATAACTCGTATAAAAGTGAGAAATCTACATTTCGGGTGAGAAATTCAATGAGTGTGATCAACAAAGTCCCTGTCTCGGCTCGGGTAAAGTGATTTCTTAAATTGGGGGTCCATGTTGGTGTAGTGTTGGTTAGAACTAGAGTACACATCCAAGATGCACCTGCAGCCAGTGACTGACCAGATGTGGCGGCTTAGCCTTGCATGACCAGCGGGTACAAAGGGCGGATTGGTGGTACCAGCTAGTCGGCTCTTGCGTACGGGACCAGGGACTACCAAAGTAACCCGTATGCCGGGTCAGCAGCGACAGAAGTGGACATGTGTGTTGCGAGAGAAGATTCAATATGACAGGTGTTTGTGCTGCAGGATTATTTCACCCACGTAAATTGATTGGTTGACTGCTTGGCTACAGTTTCTCTGAGCTCTGAGTGCTCGGAAGGGCCAGCATGTGGATGCCAGGGAAGGGCGTGCAGCTATTGCTGCATGCGCGGGTCTCTCCCGACCTACGCCTGCCCTACGAACCGATGTTTCGGAGATCGCGAGTGTCTGTGTGATCGGTGGGATTTTTTCAACAGTTATGTGTAGTGGAAACGTCGTGGTGGAAAACAACGTTCGTGCTGTCAAACATCGGTGCATACAAGACCTCAAATATATTTGGAGCTACGATCTATTTGTGGCGGAAATTTAATTACTCGATTTGTGTAATGACTGTGTGTGATACTCAAACATTGAAAATATGTTTTTATTATGAAAGAGGTTCACTGTAAGGTGGTGGTGAGTGTATTAAGCGATCTATTTGACTCCTGTGAGTTGTTAAATAATTAATTTGAGAGGGTAGTGCAAATCGACTATTTTATCGAAATTGTGTCGGCTCTCCCTTTGTCCCCAGCGTCAGGCAAAAGGAATAGAGTATTCTGAAGAGAGATGAAAACCTCCATGTGTGGGTCTGGAGACGTTGGTTCTCATACGAACAGGAAGTAGCCACTTGAAAGATATACAGACAGGAACCAGGTCTGGGATTTCCTGATCAAGAGGCCGACACCACTTGATGCTATTTTCTGGGCTGTGAGATCAAAGTGGGTTGACATCTGGTCCGTGTATCATGATCTGTAATTAGGACATTGGGCAGTTTTTGACCTCCATGGCAGTGTCCAGACGGCAGGCAGGTAGGGGGGGGGGGGCAAACGGTGGCTACTCTACCACACTTTATTCCATACCTTGGTGTTTACTGTTACTATATCACCAGAAGTGGGATAGGGATGCAGACATGAGATCTATCCAAGTGTGGAAGCTCCGTCTTTGTCTCTGTTTAAATAAAGAATATGCATCAAAATATTTTTGACACTGATTTGACTTCAGTGTCATGAAAACCTTCTCTCTGGCACAGACTAAGTCTTTTTCCCAGAAATGTTTTTATAGGAGGGATGGAGAAGGTGCGGGTGAGTAGAGGGGCGGGGGGTGGGACGTCCTCTTGTGGTGGCGCTGTGCACTAGCCCAGTCGATCCCTGCATGTCAAGGTGAGCACACACACAAAATTTTTTACCGAGACAGCACCTCCAATCTGCATCAGTGTAATAATGTGATTAGGACATGTAGTTGCTGCATGTGAGCTTTTATCGCCAAATAAAAGAGAGATCGAATGCCTGTGAATTGAATTTTATAAATAAACAGTATGTCCTCTGCTATGTAATTGACATTGATTTCAGTCTCGTTTTTCATATTGGGTGCATTGTTCTGCCACCTACTTCCAGATACTCCAAATGATTGACCGCAGTAGTCATTAGACATCATGAGAGAACAGAATGGAGCGCTACGCGTAACTCATGGACTTCAAACGTGGTCAGGTGATTAGGTGTCACTTGTGTCATACGTCTGTACGCGAGATTTCCACACTCCTAAACATCCCTAGGTGCACTGTTTTCGATGTGATAGTGAAGTGGAAACGTGGAGGGACACGTACAGTACATAAGCGTACAGGCCGACCTCGTCTGTTGACTGACAGAGACTGCCGACAGTTGAAGAGGGCCGTAATGTGTAACAGGCAGACATCGATCCAGACCATCACACAGGAAATCCAATCTGCATCAGGATCCACTGCAAGTACTATGACAGTTTGGCGGGAGGTGAGAAAACTTGGATTTCATGGCCGAGCAGCTACTCGTAAGTCACACCAGTAAATGCTAATCTCTGAACTCCTTAAATATCCGAATCCAAGAAATACATTTCAGTACTGGGACTGTCACCTGCTCAACTGATAATGAGTCAATCAACAAGAGAATCATGAAGCCATTTTCCCCACCTTCAGATGAATGATGAACACGAACTTCCCATAACGAAGGTTTATTCAGCACTTGCACGTACAAGAGCGCGGAGTGAAGTGCCTCCGGCCGGAACACATACAGTATATATACAGCTACAGAACATTCCAGTACAATGATTCTTGACATATGTGGATGCATCTAGAATATACTCAAACCGACTATGGAAATTAAAACCGTACAGTCCAGGTGATTTTTGAACTCACGACCCTCCCAGTTTAGTATCATAACCACTGCACCACGGTGCTACTCAGCTTCTTTTGTGACACTGCTGCCTCCTTAAGAGAACAGCATCTTGGTGTTACGTCCTTCTAGTCCGGGAACAAGTCATCAGTACTGCATACTCTGACTCCTAATGACTGATTCTCGCCCTGGAGGTGATCTTCTTAGAACTTCTTTTGCCGCTACACTCTTCGTCATTTTTCCGCTTGTTGCCTGTCGCTGGAGCTTCGAATTTATCCTGGGTTGCAGGATCCTTATAGGGCTTCATTCGAAGGACGCAGACCATATCTCTGATCTTTCGATGTCTCGTGTCGGGGTCGAAATCTTCAACTTCATAAGTAATATCAGACAACTGCCTTACAACCTTATAAGATCCAAATTAGCGTCTGAGGAGCTTCTCAGAGAGACCAACCTACCAAACCGGAGTGAAGATGCAGACGAGGTCACCAGGCTGGTAGATAACAGGGCGGTGGCTCGCATCATACCTTCGTCTATCGTTTTCTTCATCCTGCAGCATGCGGAGTCGAGCTAACTGCCGAGCTTCCTCAGATCTGGTTAACATCTGGCTGATGTAGTCGTCGTCTGCATCGTCAGGATGTTACGGAAACACAGTGTCAATCGTCGTTATCGCCTCACGCCCGTGCGTCACGAAAAATGGCGTAAATCCTGTGGAGTCTTGT
Source organism: Schistocerca piceifrons (assembly GCF_021461385.2). NCBI lineage: Eukaryota > Metazoa > Arthropoda > Insecta > Orthoptera > Acrididae > Schistocerca > Schistocerca piceifrons. Next base: position 15,293,643 of record NC_060149.1, read on the forward strand.
CAGGCGGCGTAGTAGGCAAACGTCACGAAAGGTAGCACCTCATCTCAGTTGCTCTGCTCAACATTGACGAACATTGATAGCACGTCAGCCAAGGGCTTATAAAGGCGCTCAGTAAGCCCGTTAGTTTGCGGATGGTAGGCAGTCACCATGTGATGAGTAATGTTGCACCAACAGTTTATCTATGTCACAAGATTCGATTGAAAAACTTTCCCTCGATCCGTAATTAACAACCTTGGGGCGCGTGTTTTAATACAATGTCTTCCACGATGAATTTGGCTACCTCGGATGCTTCGGCTGTTTTCACGGCTTTTGTAATGGCATAGCGTGTCAGATAATCAGTGCAAACAATAATCCATCTATTGCCACTAGCAGACGGAAATCGTCCGAGGAGGTCAATCCCAACACGCTGGAAAGGCGTTTCGGCTGGTGTAATTAGTATGAGTTGGCCAGGTGGTTTCTGAGGAACTGCCATTCTTCTCTGGTACTCTCGACAGTGCGACACATAGTGACGGACACTCTTAAATAAACCTGGCCAGAAAAATATCTTGCAGATTCTATCGTATATCTTAATAAATCCTAAATGTCTGGCCTCAAGTGTGTCATGGAATTTCTGTAGAACAGCTAAGCCCATGTGTTTAGGAATCACTGGTAGCCACCTCTTTCCAAATGGATCAAAGTTTTTCTTGCAAAGTAATCCATTAACTACCTTAAATTGTCCTTTCACATCCTCTGACCGATTTAATGGAAGAATAATATGAGATATCTTGGTGTCCTTCTTCTGTTCAGCAGAGAGATGCTGGAGTGCAGCAAGACAGTCACTATCTTCATCAAAGTCTTGATGGGCTTGCACAGAGTTTCTTGAGAGACAGTAGGCATCTTGGTGTTTTCTTCCACCTTCGTGCACTATGGTAATGTAATGCTATTGAAGACGTAGCGCCCACCTGGCGAGTCGTCCTGTTGGATCCTTAAGACCTATCAACCATCAAAGTGAATGATGGTCTGTAACAACTGTGAATGGCCTTCCATAGAGATACTGTCGAGATCTGCATATGGCCCAGATCACAGCAAGACATTCTCTTCCTGTAGTTCAGTAGTTTCTCTCGGATTTTGTACATGTCCTAGAAGCACCTTCTCTTTTCCATCCGAAATTTGCACCAGAACAGCACTGATCCCATACCCGCCAGCATCTGTGTGTAGTTATGTAGGTGCTCTCTCACCATACAGACCAAGTACAGGATCAGTCGTCAGAGCTTTTCGCAGCACATTGAAAGAATCTTGTTGAGCACCACCCCAGATAAATTTAACATCAGCTTTTAACAACTCTTGGAGTGGCCTGGCTTTGATACAAAAGTCTTTGATAAAACAATGGTAATAAGAACATAGTCCGAGGAAGCTTCTCACATCTCTAATTCTTTTAGGAATAGGAAATTCCGTTATAGATCTCACTTTTTCTGGGTCTGGCCGCACACCTTCGTTTGACACAATGTGCCAAGTATTTTGATTTCTTTTGCTCCAAAGAGACACTTTGTTGGATTAAGTTTCAGACCGCCTTGTTGGAGACACTTAAGAATGGCCCTCAGTCTTTTTCTTTGTTCATCAAATGTCTCTGAGAACACTACAATGTCATCTAAATAACGAAGACACATCGTCCACATCAGGTGCTTTAGAAGGTTATCCGTCATCCGTTCAAACGTTGCTGGTGCATTACACAAACTAAACGACATTACTTTAAACTCACACAAGCCCTCAGGGGTGATGAATGCCGTTTTCTCACGATCAGCCTCATCTACTTCGATTTGCCAGTATCCTGAGTACATGTCCATGGTTGAGAAAAACTTAGCCCCTTTCAGACAATCTAGTGTATCGTCAATTCGTGGAAGAGGGTAAACGTCCTTTTTAGGTATCTTATTATGCTTCCTGTAATCAACACAAAAGCGCCAACTGCCATTCTTCTTCCTGACAAGGACCACTGGTGACGACCATGGGCTCTGTGACGGCTGAATGATGTCATTCTTCATCATTTTCTCTACCTCGTCGCGAATTATTCGACATTCTGTTGCTGAGACACTGTATGCTCTTTGGCTTATTGGTTGACGGTCTCCAGTGCGCCTAATTTACTCTCCACCTGTGGATTGAAGCATTCAGAGAACTCTTGAAGAATAGCAAGTAGCTTCTTCTGTTGTTGCTTAATGAGATCTGGCGATAGTCGAGCTAGAAGATCTTGTCACGTAGTGGTAGCTCTAATTACGCCTACAGACTCGGCATGGGAGGTTTCTATGACGCTCAGCTGTTCTTCAATTAACGGCTTTGTTTGTTACGCACATGCATCTTGGAAGGATCTGTAGTTCTCTGCGACAGTTAACTATCCGCAATTCACCAAACCCGTTCTTAAATGAGACACAGAGGCTGGGATGACAAAGTCATTCTCCAGTGGTATGCTTCTCTTACATTCCACTACAAGAGCCATGGGTTGATGCATGGCATGACACGTGACAGTTACCTTTCTAGCGCTGATTGCAGGAATGATCACTTCATCCAGCACACACAGTCTCCACACACTCGGATGCACATCTTCCTGTCCACCGTATCTCATCTCGTCTAGCATACTCTTTGAGCGACCACAATCTATAATTGCCTGAGAAGTTTTCAAAACGTCCCATCCGAGAATGACGTCATGACTACAATCTTATAAGACGATGAATTCTAAAAGCTGTATATGGCCACTTATACCGACACTAATGGTACATCTTCCTGTAGGTTTTACATATTTCCCATTAGCCACCTCCAGCAAAGATGTTTTGTTGTCGACGAATATGGTTTTCTGCAACTGGTGATGGTACTTCTCCGAAATGACTGAATATGATGCTCCAGAGTCCACCAAGAGCTTGGGCTGGTCGGCCATCGATGAGGATATCGACGTAGTTTCCTATCATTTTTGTAGTGATCGACGGCGGAGGATTTTCTTCGGCGGCCTCACCTCCAAGGAAGGTTGCACCCTTTAGTTTCCCAGATTGCGGCGTCTAGGTGATCGGCTGGAGCTTCTAAACGGCGATGGAGACCTTGATCGGCATGTTGGGGAGCGTCCTCTCCAGCGGCTAGCTTGCGGCGATGGTGACCTATGTCGTCCTGCACCCACATCTTCTTGTTTACCTTCGTCGTCCCGTAGTTGGCGTCAGCTAAGATCTGTCTGCTGTCTTCTGGCGCGGGCATCATCAAATATCTGCCGCCTTTCTCGACAATAGCGCACCACATGTCCTTGTCGTCCACAGTGGAAACATACTGGTTGGTTATCCTAGGTCCTCCAGACGTCAATCTTCCTTGGTGCCCAAACAGGTTCCTCATGTGGCATTACAGGAACATAACTCCACCTGGGCCTCGACTTTTTCACCGTTTTAAAGGGAAAGGAAGGTCAAGAGATTTGGTTCAATGTCTGTTCCACTTCCTCCTTTATGACCTCTTGAAGCGTCTCGATTTTTTGCTTGCTGTGCAATCCAAGTGCCTTCTGAACTTCCTCTCTCACTATATGATGAAGAACAGTTGTGAAATCAGTTTCTTCCTCCATCACAGACATCGATACGATGTTTGGAAGCCGTTCAAACTTCTTGCATGTAATTCTCTTTTGATGCATTGTCTCAATATTCTGGCACCATTTTATGAAGTCCTCTGCTGTTGAAACCTTCTTCAGGAGTAGGGCTTGATACATGTCCTCAGCCACACACTTCATGAGATGTGCAACCTTGTCTTCCTCCTTCATTGTAGGATCCACTATTTTACACAGCTCCAAGACGTCTTGAATGTAGGATGCTGTAGTTTCTCCTGGACGCTATGCCCTGCACTTTAATTTATCTTCAGCCTTGCACTTTTGTCATTGTGTATCACCGAAATACTTGCGCAGTTCCGCCTGGAAAACTTACCAGCTTGTGAACTTCACCTCGTTGTTCTCATACTATTGCTTGGCGGTGCCCTCCAAGTAGAAAAATACGATAGCCAAACACACGGTGTCATCCTATTTGTTAAATTTGGCTGTACGCTCATATACCTCCAGCCACTTGTTTGGATCTTGGCCATCCTCACCAGAGAACCCGGAAGTATGCCGCATGTGGTGGCACACATTTGCTGTCATCGTAACGTCCTCTTCTTAGTGTGTCTCCGATAGGTTGCGGTCTGTTGAATATGGCTCGAACTCGGGTTTCTCAGCACGTAAATGGCGGCTCTGTCGTGGCCTGATGGGAGCCACTGAGTCGTCGATAATGTGCGCTATGTGAGGTAACGAGCGAGTTGTGCCGCCCTGGAACTATTATATGTTCCGAGTTGGGGCGGCGGCACAAGACACTCGTCAAAGCCGTGGACCGGCAGGAAACACGTGGTGCCGAACGTTAGCTGAGCATGAGGGTAGCCCCAGCGCATGCTCTATTGAGCATGTGGCTGGGAATTCCATGGTGACGCTGTGTTGAAGAAGGAGACACGTCGGGGGTGCCAAAGATGGCAGACTTTGTGAAACCATAATAGTGGACATTTCACAGTTCATACAGAAATTAATAGTAGCCAGATAAATCATGATACCTCAAAAAGAAGCATGTACATTACCATTGTTTGTACGATCATTCTGATGGTGTAATGAGATTTTCAATATATTTATTAGTTTAAAGTTCAGTATCTGACGATAAATTATACAAGTAACACCCAGCAACGAATTTCCGAAATCTAAACGGTTCATCCGATTTTGTCGATCTACGTGTCTTTAGAAAGCTATTAGTGTAAACCTAAATTGGTATGAATTACAGGCATGTAACTTGAATAGTACATGAGTTATTGGAGGTCAAAGTGGCCGATTACCATTAATCGCGTCAGGCCATAAGTACTCTACAGTTACACAAAAAACGGTAGCAGCATGCTTATAAACATATTTATTCGTCTATGTCTATATTTAGTATGTACTTAAATATGTTTATCAATGTACGTTGGCTTGGAGACATGGAGGGAGCGCTCTAGCCAATCACAGCGCTCGTTAACGGTGAGACTGTATGGAAGTGGGGGAGGAGGATCATTTTCGAGAGAGGTCGCAAGGAAGGTTTTGGAAGTGCGGCAGTGCGGGACAGTACGGCACAGAACAGGGGAGGTGCTGGACGCAAGGAAGGCCTTGGAGTGTGGAGTGGTTCGCGCGTGGTCGCGAGAGAGAGAAATACTTCGGAGTGCAGACTTGTGAGATTTCCAAGGTTTCTACAGTGAAGACGTAGTAAGCGTTTAGAAGTGAATATCTCGCAAGCTATGTTGTTGTTCATAGCTAACTACGTGAAGTGGGAATCTACTGTCTCCCTGTAATTCAAGTTGTATTTTATTTAATTGCAGGACCATCGACACCAATAAATGTTTTGCAGAAATATACCGCATTCTCAAAAGTACTTCTACTGTCGTACGCATCATTTAAAGTCGTTAAGAAAGTACCTGCAGATTTTATTTAATTGCAACCTTTCATTTATAAACGTCTTTGTTACGTTCTAAATTCGCAATTGCCGCGTGATAGGAACCTTCGACCACTCGATTCATGTGTATACCTACATCTACATCCATACTCCGCAAGCCACCTGACGGTGTGTGGCGGAGGGTACCTTGAGTACCTCTATCGGTTCTCCCTTCTATTCCAGTCTCGTATTGTTCGTGGAAAGAAGGATTGTCGGTATGCCTCTGTGTGGGCTCTAATATCTCTGATTTTATCCTCATGGTCTCTTCGCGAGATATACGTAGGAGGGAGCAATATACTGCTTGACTCCTCGGTGAAGGTATGTTCTCGAAACTTCAACAAAAGCCAGTACCGAGCTACTGAGCGTCTCTCCTGCAGAGTCTTCCACTGGAGTTTATCTATCATCTCCGTAACGCTTTCGTGATTACTAAATGATCCTGTAACGAAGCGCGCTGCTCTCCGTTGGATCTTCCATATCTCTTCTATCAACCCTATCAGGTACGGATCCCACACTGCTGAGCAGTATTCAAGCAGCGAGCGAACAAGCGTACTGTAACCTACTTCCTTTGTTTTCGGATTGAATTTCATTAGGATTCTTCCAATGAATCTCAGTCTGGCATCTGCTTTACCGACGATCAACTTTATATGATCATTGCATTTTAAATCACTCCTAATTCGTACTCCCAGATAATTTACGGAATTAACTGCTTCCAGTTGCTGACCTGCTATGTTGTAGCTAAATGATAAGGGATCTTTCTTTCTATGTATTCGCAGCACATTACACTTGTGTACATTGAGATTCGATTGCCGTTCCCTGCACCATGCTTCAATTCGTTGCAGATCCTCCTGCATTTCAGTACAATTTTCCCTCGTTACAACCTCTCGATATGCTACAGCATCATCCGCAAAAAGCCTTAGTGAACTTCCGATGTCGTCCACAAGGTCATTTATGTATATTGTGAATAGCAACGGTCCTACGACACTCCCCTGCGGCTCACCTGAAACCACCCTTACTTCGGAAGACTTCTCACCATTGAGAATGACATGCTGCGTTCTGTTATCTAGGAACTCTTCAATCCAATCACACAATTGGTCTGATAGTCCATATGCTCTTACTTTGTTCATTAAACGACTGTGAGGAACTGTATCGAATGCCTTGCGGAAGTCAATAAACATGGTATCTACCTGTGAACCCGTGTCTATGGCCCTCTGAGTCTCGTGGGCGAATAGCGCGAGCTGGGTTTCACACGATCGTCTTTTCCGAAACCCATGCTGATTCCTACAGAGTAGATTTCTAGTCTCCAGAAAAGTCATTATACTCGAACATAATACGTGTTCCAAAATTCTACAACTGATCGACGTTAGAGATATAGGTGTATAGTTCTGCACATCTGTTCGACGTCTCTTCTTGAAAATGGGGATGACCTGTGCCCTTTTCCAATCCTTTGGAACGCTACGCTCTTCTAGAGACCTACGGTACACCGCTGCAAGAAGGGGGCCAAGTTCCTTCGCGTACTCTGTGTAAAATCGAACTGGCATCCCATCAGGTCTAGCAGCCTTTCCTCTTTTGAGCGATTTTAATTGTTTCTCTATCCTTCTGTTGTCTATTTCGATATGTACCATTTTGTCATCTGTGCGACAATCTAGAGAAGGCACTACAGTGCAGTCTTCCTCTGTGAAACAGCTTTGGAAAAAGACATTTAGTATTTCGGCCTTTAGTCTGTCATCCTCTGTTTCAGTACCATTTTGGCCACAGAATGCCTAGACATTTTGTTTTGATCCACCTACCGCTTTGACATAAGACCAAAATTTCTTAGGATTTTCTGCCAAGTCATTACATAGAACTTTACTTTCGAATTCATTGAACGCATCTCGCATAGCCCTCCTCACACTACATTTCGCTTCGCGTAGTTTTTGTTTGTGTTGTATACTGTAGACTCAGCAATATTTGGCCTGTAATGCTGCAACTACGTATCCCAGCCCCTAGACAACGAAACCAGCCAAAACTTTTAATATTTCAACGTTGGGTCAGAGGGTACGTAGTAGAGGGCCACCTCATTACATTATTATATTAGAAAGTCCGCAGCTATCATAAGTTCCAATACCCAGTGCCTCTACCAGAATAATGTCATGTAGAAGAAGGTGTAATTAGATGAATTACGAACAGTAACTTCACTTAACGAAGGTTCATTCAGCACTTGCACATACAAGAGCGCGGAGCGAACTGCCTCGAGCCAGAACACATACAGTATGTATACAGCTACAGAACATTCCAGTACAATGATTCTTGACATATGTGGATACTTCTAGAATATACTCAAAGCGAATGTAGAAATTAAAATTGTACAGTCCAGGTGAGTTTCGAACACACGACCCTCCATGCAACGCTTAGTATCATAATCACTGCACCACAGTGCTCTTCAGCTTCTTCTGTGACAATATTGATAATTCTGTATTTATGTCTAGAATGAAAACTGGTATTTTGCATGCAATTTTATAATTAGAAAAAAGAAGATATGCATTTTGCATAAAATATGATTAGATATATATTAATTAGCATAAATCTCATGACTTTTAAATATAAAAGACGTAGATAATCTGAACTGAACAGAGAAACCATTGCCAGCACTATTTAATGTTCCCGTAATGCAACCAATTCGAACAAGCATTTTGTATGGTGATTTTTTTCTATGAACTTGAGAAAAACATCAGGAACATCATGTTTCTCACCATTTTAAACGTATTTTTCACATGTTACACTACTGAGCAGGAAACATCATCAGCCATTTTCACATTGCATATTAACAGTGCGACAATCAGAGCACAACATTACAGAGACTGTGACCACTAACGTATTTTCGGATAGTCTACACAGCTAAAGAATGATTAACAAATACATTGATGGTTGGTAATACATAAGAATATCTTAAAGTTTCAGTTACCAAAACTTAGCAATAAGTTATGTACTACATAAGAAGTACCCACTTCGCAGAGCGTTAGCACCACCCACCATACATGTGCTAGAGCTGTTTACTAATCATCGCGTTTGTGTTTGTTTACTTCAGATTTATTCTTATGAGCACAGTATAGCACTTGCGATTGGTACATTCACCTACAGAATGTGCGGGTTTGTTTATTAGATATTGAGGGGAGACCCAAATTACTAGCAGGGTCCCACAATAACAGTCCTACCCCTATCACTAGCTTTGCTATCCCTATGCTGAAATTATACAACACTAGCATTAAAAGGTCCCTTTCATAACAGAGAGTTTAAAAATTAGCAGGAAGTCTGGGTTAAAACTAATTGAATCCCATAAATATAGACAGATTAAAGTCAACTTTAGACATCCTAAGGAGATAAAGCTGGATACAAACAAACCTGCACATGGACCTGCTTTGAAAGCCAGTATAAGATGAGAATAACAAGATATCACTACACAAAAGCTGTTCCTAACACAGCTAAAAGTCGGCGACATCACTGCAGATATTTAGCAACTCGTGTGATAGTGCCTTTAATTTTGTGTGTGGTACTGAATTGTGCTACTAAATTTGCTTGGCATTCTCTTTCCACTTCGATGACTCGTGCTATATAATCTTCATGTAAAATGACACAGTGAAATAGAAAATTTAGTTTTTGGCTCCAGGAATGTCGTTCTTCCCGTAATAGTGCCTATCTTTAACATTGCGTTATTAATCTCAATGACCAATATCACAATGAGAGAGATCTGCTGCTGGTAGCATTTCGTTTGCTCAGTGGTTTCACTCATGTCTTGTGATGCAAGGCCAATGGCATCTTTTCAGCTCTAATCACACTGGAAACAATGCACTCAAGGCGCTTATTTTTAATTTTATCTAACGGAGCTACAAATTGCTAGAAGAAATCCTTTTAATGAAATCTGAAGAGGACCTTTACACGAAGTCTTTGCACAAGCTCAGCTTTTTAATCCTTGCTAATGATCATAGATGTCTTGCTCTGCAAATACCAAGCTACTCTGCTTTACAAACTTTTCTGAAGGATTCAAATCAACAGTAAACGATACTAATTTTATTTTGGTTCATTAAACAGCACCTGTATGTCAGAGGGATAGTTGTGTAGGAAGTGAAGGTACCAAGGAGGTTAGAATACGGGGAGATGGCACTACCTGTTTGGAGCGCAGACATTGACTGAAGCCAGGGGAACCATCTTGTTCAGCCCAGGAAGTGAGTTTCTCGGTTAAAGACTGTGTGACACTTGCCCTCTTAGCTTTGATGCATCTAATAGCCAGCCATTTCTGAGTATGTATTTTGATACAGTATAAAATATCACAGCAATGCTGTATGAATACTCACTTGACACCAAATGTAATGGATATACCAATATGGCGATGGTAGCTTCACTTTTGAGGCATAAGGGCATATCTCATTATTCTAACCTCCTCGGAAGGTGCCAAATAATTTAGTTCATCTGTGATAAGTCCTGGCAATAGCAGTGTCACCACTCTGCAGACGTTTGTTGACACTGGCATTAGCAGTTTCCTTCCACAATGGGTAGCTTCCAAAATGGACAGTTTTGTTGATTTAAATCTAATTTAACTCCTTAAATATCACTTTCGCTTAGTGGTAAGTTCTCCAAGAAACCATACATTGATCATAAAATGTGCAGTGAACCTGTGTTGCTATAGAGCATGATCTGCAAGGTTTTCACGCAGTTTATTTTATATATTTACTATAATAAATCCAACAACAATGGTAAAACACACTACAGCAGAGTTACTCACTTGACTTGATGAAAACATACTAATTACTGACGAAAAAATGGTATGAACGATCACCTCGAAAAGGAAAGACACATGAGATATGACACGTTAATGACATTACACAACATAGTGAGCTAATTTAAAATTTATTTTGAGCCACACTCATGTCTTGCATATTAGTGTAATACAAGATTCATGATGTTAAACTGGGTCATCTTCCTCAGTTGCTATCTAGCGTGCAATGCAAATCATCAACTTTTTTGTGGAATGTCACTCAAAAACAATAAATCATTTTATACTATTATACAGGCATTTTCAACAAAATGCAAGGGTGCGCAGCAACACAGCTGCTGCCGGGTACCAGAAAATGTGTTTCGGAGACACTGGCACATGTGGCGTTCAGAGGCAGGTAGTCTGCCAAGAAACCTATCAAAAAGCTGTTCTTGGATTGAACTGTTATTACTAGTGTGTTAGAAAGTGAAATAAACTGTAGCTGTGCTTCCATTACACTCATCACATCAACAATCGGACAAAAGGAAATTTAAGCATTGAGTGGTCTCAACTGCCATCCGTTGCATTCACACGACATGTTGCTTATCACCAGCTCACAGATGACTTCCCCGGGAACTGCCTGAGATTACAGAGATGAAAGTTTAAGTAGATAGCCAGGCTTAAGAATATTATCGGAACGGCCAAATTTTTTTGTTAACGAGTGTAGAATCACGGGGAATGTAAATGAGTAGAGTGGCCACCAGAATGCATTAGTATTATTGTGCCTAGTGTTGTTACAAACGGTTGGTAGGATATACAAGGGGTTGTGGACAGAGTCAGATGTTGAATGATCAATGAGAAGGAAATGGAAATGCTGCATACTCGTGAAAGACAGCATTACAAGCACCTGAAACGGTTTCAGAGGGGTTTCAGTGTGGGTCTCCTTTGGCTGGTTGGCTCAATTGTGCAATATTCAAATTTATGGGACATTGAGATATTGGTATCTACATCTGCATCTACCTCCATACTCCGCAAGCCACCTGAGGTGTGTAGCGGAGGGCACTTTGAGTACCTGCATCGGTTCTCCCTTCTATTCCAGACTCGTACTGTTCGTGGAAAGAAAGATTGTCGGTATACCTCCGTGTGGGCTCTAATATCTCTGATTTTATCCTCATGGTCTCTTCGCGAGATATACGTAGGAGGAAGCAATATACAGCTTGACTCCTCGGTGAAGGTATGTTCTCGAAACTTCAACAAAAGCCAGTACCGAGCTACTGAGCGTCTCTCCTGCAGAGTTTTCCACTGGAGTTTACCTATTATCTCTGTAACGCTTTCGTGATTACTAAATGATCCTGTAATGAAGCGTGCTGCTCACCGTTGGATCTTCTCTATCTCTTCTATCAGCCCTATCTGGTACGGATCCCACACTGCTGAGCAGTATTCAAGCAGCGAGCGAACAAGCGTACTGTAACCTACTTCCTTTGTTTTTGGACTGCATTTCCTTAGGATTCTTCCAATGAATCTGTCTGGCATCTGCTTTACCGACGATCAACTTTATTATGATCATTCCATTTTAAATCACTCCTAATGCCTACTCCCAGATAATTTATGGAATTAACTGTTTCCAATTGCTGACCTGCTATATTGTAGCTAAGTGATAAAGGATCTTCCTTTCTATGTATTCGCAGCACATTACACTTGTTTACATTGAGATTCAATTGCCATTCCCTGCACCATGTGTCAATTCGTTGCAGATCCTCCTGCATTTCAGTACAATTTTCCCTTGTTACAACCTCTCGATATACTACAGCATCATCAGCAAAAAGCCTCAGTGAACTTCTGATGTCATCCACAAGGTCATTTATGTATATTGTGAATAGCAACGGTCCTACGACACTCCCCTGCGGCACACCTGAAATCATCCTTTCTTCAGAAGACTTCTCTCCATTGAGAATGACATGCTGCGTTCTGTTATCTAGGAACTCTTCAATCCAATCAAACAATTGGTCTGATAGTCCATATGCTCTTACTTTGTATGATGTTGGACTGCACGGCAACATGAGCGCAGGCACAACCGTTGCGTATGTCCTAGCCAACTATGTGTGTTCACAAGGGAGGATCACCGTACTGTGCATCAAGCATGTTGTAACCCCTTCACATCTGTGCCTGCCATCCAAGATCGATTAATGGATACCCTGCAACATTCTGGGTCACTTTGCACCATATGTCGGAGACTAGCAGCATCTGGACTACGGAATTCTTGTTATCACCGCAATCGCTATTATCACCACAACACCAACAGCTGGTTTTGGAGGGCTGCTGTAACCAGGATGCACGGACTGCTGATGAATGAGTTGTATTGTGCTCAGTAATGAATTGCTGTTCTACACTGTCCTAGATGACCACCAATGGTAAATGTGGCGGCTACCTGGGGAGAGGTCCTATTCTCTCAGTGTTTTGGAGGCACTCCAGTGTTACACCTGACATCATGGTGGGGGAGCTGAGAGGAATGACTTCAGGTCACAGCTGGTAGCGATTGAGGAAACTATGATCGCGCATCATGGACATCCTACGTCCTTGTGTGGTACCATTCAGGTGACAGTATGGTGGTGCTATTGTTCAACAGAACATCGCTCATTCACACACAGCATTTTTCTATCTACATCTACATGATTACTCTGCAATTCACATTTAAGTGCTTGGCAGAGGGTTCATCGAACCACAATCATACTATCTCTCTACAATTCCACTCCCGAACAGCGCGCGGGAAAAACGAACACCTAAATCTTTCTGTTCGAGCTCTGATTTCTCTTATTTTATTTTGATGATCATTCCTACCTATGTAGGCTGGGCTCAACAAAATATTTTCGCATTCGGAAGAGAAAGTTGGTGACTGAAATTTCGTAAATAGATCTCGCCACGACGAAAAACGTCTTTGCTTTAATGACTTCCATCACAACTCGCTTTTCATTACTGCCACACTCTCTCCCCTATTACGTAATAATACAAAACGAGCTGCCCTTTTTTGCACCCTTTCGATGTCCTCCATCAATCCTACCTGGTAAGGATCCCGCACCGCGCAGCAATATTCTAACAGCTGTCTATGTAGTGATGTGATACTCCTGTGGGCAGTATGATTCTCAGATCTGTCACTGACAGAATGTGGATTGGACCAGCTCAGATGTCATTTCCATCCCAGCGCCAGTATATCAGGACCAATTACAACGGGCGTGGTGAGTTTGCCTCAAGAGTGTATGCAGTACCTTTTTGACAGCCTTCTAAACCAAGTCATTTCAGGCATCCAGACGAGAGGGGGTGCAAATTTGTATGGAGAAGTGAGTTCATACTGTCAAGTTGTTTGTAAATTTAATCAAATATTGTAATCACTGAAATTACATCACATACCTTCACCCGTTAAGTGTCGTTTTGCTTCTACCTCCACTTTTGTGTGCTTCACTTTTTTGCTAGGCAATCTGATTAATATTATCACTGTAGTGCAACAGTATTTTATACTGAGATCTGACAATTAAAAATGTTTTCTGAAAAGTCATTATTTTAAATTACTTAAAAATGTCTTAGTTTCCTCCATTATTAACAATGAATCTCGCTACTATGTTAATCCAGCAATAAATATGTAAGATCAAATGTATTCGGTGTTTAATATTGTGTTCATATTTATTCTTTTTGTTATTTAGATTTAGTTTGATTGTAATACTGAGTACCTTTTAAATCATCAGTGATTTGTTACTATATTTGAAACACATTTCTGAAACAAGTTTTAAAAAATGTAGAGCATATATAATTCCCCAGTTGTAAGTTATGATTAAATTTTGTTTTTATCTTTCACCTTTTCCTATGCTTGTGTATACACGGATAAACTTCTGAGTACTGCTTTTCAGTATGTCTGTTTCATGTCATGCAGATATATTGTGAGAGATTGCAGAGCACTCTCACTTCTGATTTGGTGTAGGGAATACGACTACAGCAATCTGGCTTCATACATTGTGATGAAATGGTGGGCAGCAGTGTATGGTCTTGTTTGTGTGCTCTAGGGAAAGAAATACGGTAAGCTTTATCTGCGTTCAAAGGAACAGGGTGCCGACTTAAACGACTGCATTAAAAGCACGGTGTTGGTGGGACGACAAAGCGCATTTTTTTCTGGAGAACGATGAAGAGACATTTCCAGACGGCCCTGTGCCGCAGTCGTATTGTGCAGAAAAACTTTCAGCCTGGCGCCACGGACAGGGGCAGACGTCCAGGTATACGGCCTAGTGCTGAAAAGTTGCTGACAGCGCATTGTAGGCCTTGTTAGCGAGCAAGCCGCCAAAAGAAATGTACACATTCTGCAAATGTCCATGGGACAGGAAAACTGGCGCCCAGATGTGTAGACTCTGTTTCAAAACCTCTTTTGTCAATGCGAGATTACGGCCGTTCTTTGCAAACTTTGAAATGAATGCAACAGGAGAGATAACAAGCTGTTTATGGAGGGCTGTGCTTCCACCCTGTATTTTGTTAGCAAAAGACACGGCAAACATGTGGGAAAGAGGCCGCGAAGATGAATTTTTTTCCGTTTTCTGCCAATTAACTTTAAGTCTCTGATTGCTCAAATCGGTGTGCAGTGCAAAGACCATTCACTGAGCTTAGATTGCTGGGCTCCTGCTCGTGATTGGCTTGTGCGAAAGTGGGGGAAGTCAAAAAAGAGAAATGTGCTTTTGGAACCGAGCTGAGAAGGCAACACAGAGTAAGGGAGATTGTCACACTCTGGTACAAGTCTCTTGTACTGGCACTTCGCTAGTAAAGAACTGCAGGTCTCTACCTAAACGGTGAGACTTGTGTCCTTTGCTAGGGCGCGACTTAGAGCCTGTGCCAGTCACCTTCTGAAACATCAAAGGAACTGCTTATATCGTCACGGTCACAATGAGTGACGCATGGGTGTACTTATTTGTCTTGAGTCGGCCGTCTAAACATTTCACGTATTCCGACACGCACAGTCGTGGCACGGAGTCATATTGGTTTGGCAGACCAGCAAATGGGTTCACCTGCACACTGGAATCTGTCGGGGTTTCAGAGACTGTTAGGGAAGTACCTGTGTTCTGAATTAACTGAATGCGAGACCGCATACTTGCATTTTTCGGGAACGTGCATTTAATAACAGATTTCCGCCATCCATGACTTCAGTCACTGAACACATCGTAGTGTGGCGTTTTGATCAGTAGTATGGTAAAGTATTTGCTGCTGCGACGTAGGGATATACTATCTATTTCTCAGCACCCTGTTCTTTTGAAGCATATTTTTCCTTTTTTTTGTATGGTAGAATATAGATGCTTGGTGGTGGCGTAGTTTGTTGCCATAACCTGGATTCACGTGTATGAAGTTAGACAAAGCGAGTAGTGTTCTGGTTAGTGTCGTGTGTCGATCCCCAGCAGATCACTTTGTCCACCATAGATCCCATTTTAGTAAGGCTTTTGTTAAATAAATATTTTTTTGTATGATGATTCTTTAATAATTTGGTTATCTTGTCTTGTTTAAGATCAATAAATCGATTTTGAATTAGACTACAACTTCTGGCATACGACGTGTCTCATTTTCTTAAGGTCAAAATTATACATATTGTACAGGATCTTAAAGTGGTTGCAATATTTCAGGTGGTATGAAATCCAAATGAGCAATGTGTACGTAACATTTGTAGTATCGTTCCCAGAACTGATCGCGGTCCTCTGGTTTGGAGCTGAGTGGAAGGCTTAAACCAGAGGCTCAGACGATTCTGCAGAGATCTGGGGTGCAAATTTCTTGACTTCCGCTATCGGGTGGAGAAATGTAGGGTCCCCCTGAATAGGTCAGGCGTGCACTACATGCACGAAGCGGCTACAAGGGTAGCAGAATACGTGTGGAGTGCACATGTGGGTTTTTTAGGTTAGAGAATTCCCTCCCTAGGCCCGACAAGACGCCTCCTGAGATGTGAAAAGGTAGTATTAGGCAAAACGTAACAGGTAATGACAATATTAATGTGCTAATAGTAAACTGCAGGAGCGTCTATAGAAAGTTCCCAGAACTGCTCTCATTAATAAACGGTCACAATGCCCACATAGTACTAGGGACAGAAAGTTGGCTGAACCCAGATGTAAACAGTAATGAAATTCTAAACTCAGATTGGAATGTATACCGCACAGACAGGCTGGACAGTGAAGGAGGAGGTGTGTTTATAGCGATAAAAAGTGCAATAGTATCGAAGGAAATTGATAGAGATCCGAAATGTGAAATAATTTGGGTGAAGGTCACGGTTGAAGCAGGCTCAAACATGGTAATTGGATGTCTCTATAGGCCCCCTGGCTTAGCAGCTGTTGTGGCAGAGCAACTGAAGGAAAATTTGGAAAATATTAAGAGTAGATTTCCCAACCATGTTATAGTTCTGGGTGGAGATTTTAATTTGCCGGATATAGACTGGGAGACTCAATGTTTATAACGAGTGGCAGGCACAAAAAATCCAGTGAAATTTTTTTAAGTACATTATCTGAAAACTACCTTGAGCAGTTAAACACAGAATCGACTCGTGGCGATAACATATTAGACCCTCTGGTGACAAACAGACCCGAGCTATTTGAAACAGTTAACGCAGAACAGGGAATCAGCGATCATAAAGCGGTTACTGCATCGATGATTTCAGCCGTAAATAGAAATATTAAAAAAGGGTAGGAAGGTTTTTCTGTTTAGCAAAAGTGACAAAAAGCAGATTTCAGAACACTTGACGGCCCAACGCAAAAGTTTTGTCTCAAGTACAGATAGTGTTGAGGATCAGTGGACAAAGTTCAAAACCATCGTCAGTATGCATTAGATGAGTACGTGCCAAGCAAGATAGTAAGACATGGAAAACAGCGACCGTGGTACAACAACCTAGTTAGAAAACTGCTCCGAAAGCAAAGGGAACTTCAAAGCTAACATAAACATAGCCAAAGCCTTGCAGACAAAAAAAAAAAAAAAAAAAAAAAAAAAAAAAAAAAATTACGCGAAGCGAAATGTAGTCTGAGGAGGGCTATGCGAGAGGTGTTCAATGAATTCAAAAGTAAAGTTCTATTTACAGACATGACAGAAAATCCTAAGAAATTTTGGTCTTATGTCGAAGCGGTAGGTGGATCAAAACAAAATGTCCAGACACTCTGTGACCAAAATGGTACTGAAACAGAGGATGACAGACTAAAGGCCGAAATACTAAATGTCTTTTTCCAAAGCTGTTTCACAGAGGAAGACTGCACTGTAGTTCCTTCTCTAGATTGTCGCACAGATGACAAAATGGTAGATATCGAAGCAGACGACAGAAGGATAGAGAAACAATTAAAATCGCTCAAAAGAGGAAAGGCTGCTAGACCTGGTGGGATACCAGTTCGATTTTACACAGAGTACGCGAAGGAACTTGCCCCCCTTCTTGCAGCGGTGTCCATGGGTCTCTAGAAGAGCGTAGCGTTCCAAAGGATTGGAAAAGGGCACAGGTCATCCCCGTTTTCAAGAAGGGACGTCGAACAGATGTACAGAACTATAGACCTATATCTCTAACGTCGATCAGTTGTAGAAATTTGGAACACGTATTGTGTTCGAGTATAATGGCTTTTCTGGAGACTAGAAATCTACTCGGTAGGAATCAGCATGGGTTTCGGAAAAGACGATCGTGTGAAATCCAGCTCGCGCTATTCGTCCACGAGACTCAGAGGGCCATAGACACAGGTTCTCAGGTAGATGCCGCGTTTCTTGACTTCCGCAAGGCATTCGATACAGTTCCCCACACGCGTTTAATGAACAAAGTAAGAGCATATGGACTATCAGACCAATTGTGTAATTGGATTGAAGAGTTCCTAGATAACAGAACGCAGCATGTCATTCTCAATGGAGAGAAGTCTTCCGAAGTAAGAGTGATTTCAGGTGTGCCGCAGGGGAGTGTCGTAGGACCGTTGCTATTCACAATATACATAAATGACCTTGTGGATGACATCGGAAGTTCACTGAGGCTTTTTGCGGATCATGCTGTAGTATATCGAGAGGTTGTAACGAGGGAAAATTGTACTGAAATGCAGGGGCATCTGCAACGAATTGACACATGATGCAGGGAATGGCAATTGAATCTCAATGTAAACAAGTGTAATGTGCTGCAAATACATAGAAAGAATGATCCTTTATCATTTAGCTACAATACAGCAGGTCAGCAACTGGAAGCAGTTAATTCCATAAATTATCTGGGAGTAAGCATTAGGAGTGATTTAAAATGGAATGATCATATAAAGTTGATTGTCAGTAAAGCAGATGCCAGACAGAGATTCATTGGAAGAATCCTAAGGAAATGCAGTCCAAAAACAAAGGAAGTAGGTTACAGTGCACTTGTTCACCCACTGCTTGAATACTGCTCAGCAGTGTGGGATCCGTACCAGATGAGGTTGATAGAAGAGAGAGAGAAGATCTAACGGAGAGCAGCACGCTTCGTTACAGGATCATTTAGTAATCGTGAAAGCATTATGGAGATGATAGATAAACTCCAGTGGAAGACTCTGCAGGAGAGATGCTCAGTAGCTCGGTACGGGCTTTTGTTGAAATTTCAAGAACATACCTTCACCGAGGAGTCGAGCAGTATATTGCTCCCTCCTACGTATATCTCTCGAAGAGACCATGAGGATAAGATCAGAGAGATTAGAGCCCATACAGAGGCATACCGACAATCCTTTCCACGAACAATACGAGACTGGAATAGACAGGAGAACCGGTAGAGGTACTGAAGGTACCCTCCGCGACACACTGTCAGGTGGCTTGCGGAGTATGGATGTAGATGTAGATGTAGAAAACCTTGTTAATTTCCATAGTCATATGATTTATTACAGAATCCCAGGAAATTCTAGATGCATGTAATGTCAATGGACAGTTCCAAACCTTCCATTCAACATACAGATGAAATATTAAATTTCACATTTAAAAATGTATCTTTGAGTGGGGATACTATCATACAACACATTAACAAATGAGAGATACTGATGTGAATTCAAGACAAGTCAATCTATGCAAGCTGAGTGAGCTGATTGCCTCTGATGAAATTCAGCTAAATTATGTAGCGAATGTGCCACAAAATTAATTTTATCCTAGCTCACATTTACTGAAAATGTATTACTCAGTGAATAATCCCATGTAACTGGAAAACACTGCAGGTCAATCCTGTTTATAAAAACAGATACATAAAATTACACACCAATATCTGTCCATTGTGGTCTACTAGAGCATAAACATAATCTCAAACATTATGAAAATAATGGAGAAAAAGAAGCTTTTCTCAAAGAATCAGCAAAGATTCAGGAAAAATTACTATGGGTAATGCTGCTCACTTTGTTCACATACAATATTTAGCAATCAATCAGTGAAACTCAGGTCTGTTACAAGAGTTCTGGGAAAGCGCAGAGTATCTATAAAGGAAATCACATACTAGATAATAATGTGACCAGTTATAGAGTACTGCTCCTCTGTTTGGAGTCTCTATGCAGTAGGCACCACAGCAAGCATCAATTGAATTCAAGAATGTGTGCTAGTATTTTAACAGGTTCATATAAGTCATATGACAGTAACGCAGTTATTTGGGAAAGTTTCGTATTGTAATGTTACACAAATTTAGGTAAACGATTTGGCTGCGTAGAGATGGTATGAAGGGAGGTGAATTTGTTTGTGAGACTGAGGAGGACCTGCCATGCGGTCCAAGGGCCAAGTGCACATCATGTCTGGTACCTGCCAGCCAGGTGCAGAGAGGAGCAGTGTGGCTGGATGTTGATAAATCCCAAAGCTGGGAATAATGATAGTGGTTGCCGCAGAGTGAGGAACGACCAGCAATCGTGGGCTTTGAGAAAAACTGAAAGATGCCTTCTTACAGATCTTTGAGACCTATAATGATTTACAGTCAAGTATTAAAGCAAATCTGAATACATTTCAGATCACAGAAAAATGAGGCACATCCCATGACACAACAATATTTTCAATGTCCTTAAAACTACAGAAGTCAATATTTCACAGTGTGTAAACATTTTCACAACGAACCTCTGAATTAACAACTTTTAAACGGTTCATGCAATTTCAACAAACGATATCTCAGATGATAGTATTGCACTGTAGCTGTCATATCAGAAAGATATGTATCTATTTTATTTCTTGATTTATTAAATTTTTTATATCTTTCCATTATGCAAATGTTTGTCGGGACATAGTATCCTCCACAATTACACAGAAAATCAATACATCATGAATAGCTCACGTTGTTGTCATACTTGTCTATTTATTTAGAGAACATTTTACTATTTTTCCAGTAACTTCATGTGAATGTTGACTGCAAGTGCTATCAAAAAACGGTGTTAATTTAAAAGTGGTCAACTGCATGTGTTATCGGACACCACAATTGAGAATAGAACCAAGACACTTCTGTCAAGAAGGTATAAATAATTCTTTAAGCAATATTTAACAACATCTTGTCAATTAATGTGAGTGCACTTGGACAAGAATACTAGCTTATTTATTTATTGACAAATCTTTATTTGTAATTATTGTGAATGATCTGAGTGTGACCAAATATTTATGACATTTCTTTATTTAAATATTGTTGTAATATATTTGTAGTTTTTGGGACATGGTCAAGTTGAGTTAAAAAATGTCTGTAGACCATAAGAATGAAGCATTTTTGATGGGGACAGCCTTCAGCCAATGGAAAAACAGATAGCAGCAGAACACTATGGGAGCCAAGTGGAGACTGGGACTTCTTGAGTGAAGAGACAAGGGCATGATTCAGGCACTTTTACACGAGTTCTGGAAGGAGGCAGATCTGACTATGGTAATGAGTGGTATTTGATCATGTGAGCGATTGATTCTGGGTGGTAAACTGCCACTATAAAACTAACTTCTCAAGGGCCTTTATTATTTCAAGAGGTCTGAAAATAGTCCCATGTGGGATTCTAACTTTTTCCACTTGTATTATGGAACTGAGGATAGACAGAGTATGAGTTACTATTCTTTGTATTGTGTGTGTTAATTTGTGAAACCATCATGTTGAACTCTGAAATGTGTTTGAGCTGGTGAATATTTTGTGTATTGTGATTATGAAATGGACTTAGGTTTTCATGTATTTTTGACTACAATTTAGTTTGAGAATTTTGTTACTATTTCCATAACATTGTCAACTTCAGCATTTCATATGGGCATATTCTGTCTGTATTTCAATTGACTGTCATAAGACCACTTGTTTATTTGAGATGTCCTTCCTTAAATAAACATTATTCAGCACAATTCCATCATATACATCATTTACAGATGTTAGAATACAGCCCTTGCCATTTAACTTTAATTTGTATATCTGAGTAGTTTATTAACTTGCAATTTGGGCCAATGCATAGACTATTTGACTGCAGGATCACAGCTACAGATTATTATTTGCAGCAAATTACCTGCGAAGCATGAAAGCAGATGTGCATGGTTTGAGCCTATGATTAAATCGAGGTATTCTTTTTAAACAGAGCTGTGCATAGCCCAAGTAACTAAAGTACAAGTAACCACATATAAAGCTGTAACTGGTTTGCTCGTATTGGATGCTGTTTACGAAGAATAACTACATATAGCAGTAACCATTAGATATTGTTGCAGTATGAAGATGACATTCTTCACCCAAGACCCTGTCAGGCAAACTTAACAAGGTGATATTTGAGGAAGTTTGTGTGACAAGGTATATACAGGATGATTCAGCAAGAATGTCACATAATTTGTGAGGTGATGACAGAATAATGGTGGGACAGATGTCTGATCTATCCTACAAGAGATGTTCAAAAAGTCCCCCACCCACCTCAATGCTCTTGTTAACAAATTAGAGGTGTGTGGTGTTTCACTTTGAATGTCATCTTTGCGGGCTTCAATGCCGACAACAGCATCAATGGAGTGAGTGCCAAGTTAATGAGTCTGCCATGGCCAATCCATCATTAAAGAAATGTGTTATTCAGATACTAGGACACTTGTCTGGTACAGTGAATCCATGAGCCATCATGTTGCAGGTAAATTTGCCATCTTTGCTCTACCGTCATGTCTCCCAAAAGTACAGGTAGGTCTTCTACAGGAAATGTGGATACACTGCAGCTCTCATACGATTTGGCAGGAACACAAGCCCTATCACCAAGTCACCAATCATACCACACCAGAAGTTCACTGAGAAACTTGGAATTTTGTTTCTGCAGTGTCATGTGGGTTCTCCATCATCCAAGTATGAGATCTGCGGCTGTTCATAATACCACTGTGTGTAAATGTAGCATCATTTGTAAATAAAGTGTATTGCACATCTTTGCATTCAGGCAGCCATTCACAGAATTGTTGTGTGCTTACTGAGTCACCTGGATGCACATGTTGCACAGGCTGCACATGGAATGGGCACAAGCCCTCAGAATGTAACATATGCCACACTCACGTTTGTGGAATATCGAGC
Source organism: Schistocerca piceifrons (assembly GCF_021461385.2). Classification (NCBI taxonomy): domain Eukaryota; kingdom Metazoa; phylum Arthropoda; class Insecta; order Orthoptera; family Acrididae; genus Schistocerca; species Schistocerca piceifrons. Next base: position 15,316,300 of record NC_060149.1, read on the forward strand.
TGACAGCTAGTGCTTCATGTAATAGTGGTGGGACTCAGTTGTATAATAGCAACAGTGTCGTCCATTCCCTCAACTGACTGGGCACCCTCATTTCCTCAACTGACTGGACACTCTCATATTCTGATGTTACGTGTATACAGGGTACTGTTTTGGATTCAGGTCACATTTGAAAAACCCTGGGAAATACCCTGGTACAAGGGGTTTGTCGATCAAGAAAATGTTTATGATACTCCCTCATTACAGTACCCATACACAACAAACAGGCCTGTGTATTCTGCATGACTGAATGTATGCAGCATATTGGTATTCACAGACACAATTGACATGCTCAATTAATCAACACCCATGCATGACACACACACGACCTCATGACTGCTCACCGATCCAACGCATGATCGCACACTGGGTACAATTGCAGCTGTTGCCTCTGTGTCGACGTCACAGTGTCGTCACCTGTTGGCGTCATCTGACTCTGCATTATTCTGCCCATCACCGTGCCTACACAGCATTTTGGTAAGTAATATTCACACTTGTCTTCATATCCATTCATTCCAGGATGTGTGTAGTCTTCAACCCACTCCAGTTCCTGAACGATCGAAAAACCGACACAGGTTCCATAGGACTTTTTTGGTTTATTTTCACATGTGGAATCACATCACAAACTGTGTGAAATTCCTCCTGAATCACCTTGTACATATAGCCTTTTTCTCTAACTCAATACACAAATGGTGAAGTACAGAAAATTAATATTGGTACCAAGCACCCTCTGCCACGCATTGTATGTGGCTTGATATGTGGAAGTAAGACATATCACTTTTTTCCATAACATTTTAAATTTTTTAATTTTTTAACTTTCTTAACAGACCGCTGTGAACTACGTAGTGACCCACTCGATAGCTAGTAGCTGTGGCTCACGCGGTCAAGTGAAGGGATGCTCAATTTATTTAGGCTTCAGATCTACTTCATGCAATTTAGGCCATTTACAGAACTACTGACTTAAAAATTCATAAAGCCTCAAGCACAAAACAACACTGTGGCCAAAATTAAGCATTTTAATTACACTAAACAAATAACAGGTAATTTTCTCTCCAGCAAAAGTTGTAGGCTTACTATCCAGTTTTCAATACATTACACTTGTCGAAGAAATTAAAACATACACCATCATAAATGCTGAAATAATTTAGTGAGACGCTTGTGTTTGCACATAATCGACCAGATTATTATAATCTTGTAATAACTGCAGGGATTGGCCGAAAAAAGTGCTAACCCACAAGAGTTTTGAGTTATTGTGTGTTGTATGTTTGGTTAAATCTGTAAGTCTTCGATCACAACGGACTTAACTATAACTTTTTCTATAAATTGTTCCACTATTTCTTTAACTATGTAATATCTTACATGCATTAGACACTGCTGGTCAGTCCCAGAATTTTTTTTATTTATAACATCCCTACATTTCTGCGTAAGCACTGTCTTCTCCAGTGAGTACTTGCAGAACTTTTGAGAGCAAGTACGTGATTTTTATTACCATACACGACGGAAGAATATACAAAGTTCTTAAACACAAGAAAGAAAAAGAAACTATTACTATAATAAAACTAAAACATTAACAATTTAACAATTTCGGTTTTTATCCTCAGTTTAGTTGGAGCATAAAATGTTTCTGAGTTCTGTGTTCATTTTCTTTTGTTTACAAAACTGAATACCAGAAGACTAAATTTTCAAAATAAAATAATCTTAAATGGAATATGAATAACACATTCATGAAAAAACAGTGGGTTTTAGTTAATTGTCGTCACAATTCTAATAAAGTAATTCTAGATTCCAGAAGAAATTAAAAATGTCATTCTTGACATTTGATAGATTTCCTTCACACTTCAGTGGACATTTACGCAGTTCGCCAACAGAGTCTCCAGGAACTACTTCCCGTTTACAGTTTCTATAAGGTCGGCCTGCCTGCATTCCTTCTCTGATTGTTTCTTTCCTTCTTAGCAATAATTCTGTTCCTTCTTCAGGTCTATTGCTATCTATCTGAAGTAGGATGTGACGAACTGCTTTCTACTATTCTTTTGGTGAATGTAGATTGTGCTTCTTCCTCAAAATAAAACCACACAAACATTTGTTGAGGGCTGAAACAGGATAAAAATCATGCAAGCCCTGAGTGTTTAGCATTAGGGCGAAAACAATGATAACCCTCAAACACATCTATAATAGGTATCTTTGTTGTTACACGGTGAAATGAAAAAGTGGTTATAACAACCTTACAAGCATTTACTGATATATTTTATGTTAAATTTATGCACTATTAACGTTACTGAAGTCCCTAACATTTTTCTAAATGCTATGCATAAACCATGTGAGGGTGCGTTGGTGGCAATATAATACTAAGCCACACTTGCAGAATTTTTATAAAAATAATGTAATTACTGGTGTGTAATCAGGATCAACATCACTGTCATCAATAAATGGATTATTTTTATTGTTATTAACATACTTGCCAAATAGCTTTCTCTTTATCTGATGACAAGATTTCATTACAACTGCCACGTTTTCTCTATAGCATAGCACTGCTTTCACCTGATGATAAAAACAAAACTACGGTAAGATAAAACAATGCGCATAGCTGCCGGCATTTTCCAGTGGTATAAAAGTGAACTACGTGTTATCAGCATGTGGTGCACCTGAAATCACAACAGTAATCCCAAAATTTCACTACTCTACATAAATTATTTTTGGTGTAGCATTTTTTTCCAGTCTGTGGATTTGGTTTGAAGATGTGATAACGTATCTTTGAGAATTCACAAGTGTGATCAGTCTAATTTTCACAGAATTAAGGGTTAGCAGTTTCTTCTGCTAAACGCTTCAATTTGTCACATCCAACCTTACACAGTCTGAAAGATGAAAATCAGTCATTTTATTTCTACACTCAGATTTCACTATGTTCATTGTTGAAAATGCTGTCTCAGATGCATAAACTGATCCAAAAAACGATAAAACATACAATACCACTTTTACAATATTTTAGTAGGATTTTACACTAACTAATTTCCAAAAGTTATCTTCATTGTATTAGAAAATTTCTTACTCCGCAACCCACTACCAACAGCTGCTTCTGATTTTAAGTCTTTGTGAACCATACTAAAATGGTGTTCAATACTTCTGTTTTTAGGTGTGGCTAAGGTAGCATTATATATCAAACATATACACCTAACTGTAAGCATTGTAACAAAAAACTTTTTTTACCACTCACCATGCAAGTGGTATGTTTTCCTGTGCTTCACTGCACTCATTTATTCACAAACACGTTACAAAATGAGAACTGTAACTAAGCAGGTGGATTCCCTAGTTCTGATCAGTAGCACTCAGCAGCAGTGGGGAGACTTTGTGTCGTAGTGATAGATGTTTGTTGCAAATGTACAGCATACTTGGTGTTGACTGCATTGTCGCTGGACTGCATTGTTGCTGTAGTATGAGTTGTCACGCTATTCTGATCGCGACTGTTTTGAAAATGAGTGATGTGGTGGGTGTTTGACATGTCAACAGAAACAGCCATCTCAGCTTCGATAGCAAAAAGTATTTAACTGATCATTATCTCTGTTGTGCACATTTTTGTTTTGTGGAATCTCAGAAACAGAGGTTCATGTTGCCTCCTTGATGCAGAGCATGTTTTCCCTCACAATGCACCTAATCTTGCAGCAAACCGCTCACCGCCTACCCCACTGACAACATGTCAACTTACTCGTGAGTAGTAACCTCACCATGCAGGAGCAAAGACTGTTGGAGACAATGTTGTCAAATTTACCACCTGCAAATACTTTGCAAAACACTCAATATTAACAAACTGGTAATTTACCAAAACACCTCATTTACACTGATTTTGGACACAGGTTTTGAAAGACTGACTACTAAGGCCATGGCAATCAACCAGTTTATCGCGAGATTGACAGGTTGAGCACATCTGGTCTAATGGAACCTGATAAATTAATAAAATAAAAAAAGACTACACAAAAATTGCACATATGGTAAAAAATAAATTTAACTGATAGGGGAAAGTGTTAAATAAATGTTCAAAAATCTTAACTAGCACACAGTTAACTAAATACACAAATAGCTAGTTATAAATGTTAAAGACTGCATTACATAAACTGTAACTGACCCCAACTACAAGAAGTTGTTCTTGTTATGTTTAAACTCCGCCACACGGTTTCCTGAAAATGGACATTTATTAGAAATAAGAATTAACAACAGAGCTTGGCTTCATTCTTTTGTGGCTTACAGAGTGTTTGACAAATTCCAGTTAGTGTAAAGTATATTACAGAGCTGCAACATGAACCACAAGTGTGCCATATGCTATTGATGACTCTCCTGAATTCTCAAGGATACATTACCACTGCTTCAAACCAAATGTACAGACAGAAAAAAATTGCAACACCAAAAACTAATCAATGTAGAGTAATGAAATTTTGGGAATACACTTGTCTAGGTAGTATATTTAAGTGATCAACACTGCAAGACCACAGTTTAATGTAAGTGCAAGATAAGTCATTGCAAATGTAAAATGCTGGTACATTAATAACCAGTGTAACCGCCAGAGTGTTGAATACAAGCATGGAAATGTGCCTTATACATGTGCCTGATGTCAGTTCGGGGGATTGAGTTCCACACTTGTTGCACTTGGTCAGTGAATGCTGGTTGTGGATGACGTTGAAGTTGGCATCTGATGACGTCCCACATGTGCTCGATTGGAGACAGAGCTGGTGACCGAGCAGACCAAGGCAACACAGACACTATGTAAAACATGTTGAGTTACAACAGCGGTATGTGGGTGAGTGTTATCCCATTGGAAAACATCCCCTGGAATACTTATAAATTATAGAGTGCAGCAATCAGTCGTCTTTTTTAAGATTTTATTATGCAAATTCAGATTTCGGCTAGTGGCTAGCCATTCTCAATGCACTATTTTCTATTCTTGAGGCATGTAAGTCCCTGTTGTTTGGGCATCAGTCACATTTCTTTGAATACTACTGTATAAAAAAAGTAGGCTGTGTCTATCTTCTTTATACAGTAGTATTGAAAGAAATGTGACTGACACCTGAACAACAGGAACTTACATGCATCGAGAATAGAAATAGTGCATTGAGAATGGCTAGCCACTAGCCAAAATCTGGATTAGTGAAATAAAATATAAAAAGGGACGACTGATTGCTGCACTCTATAATTTATATGACACATAACAGTCGCTGAGTGCACCCACTTTCCGAATGGAAGGTAACCTGATCCCCTGGAATGCTGTTCACAATGGCAGTGCAACAGGGTGAATGACCAGATTAACATACAAATTTGCAGTCAAGGTGCTCCTGCCATCATACGAAACTGCACCCCAGATGATATCTCCGGATGTAGAGCCAGTGCATCTAGCATGCAGACAGGTTGGTTGCAGGCCCTCAACTGGCCGCCTCCTATCCAACACACAGCCATCACTGGCACTGAGGCAGAACCAACTTTCATCAAAGAACACAACAGACCCACCCTGCCCTCCAATGACCTCTCATATGACACCACTGAAGTCACAAATGATGGTGGTTTGGGGTCAGTGGAATGTGCTCAACAGGACATCTGGCTCAGAACTGTCCTCAAAGCACTCAAACTACAACAGTTTGTTCTGTCACTGCGGTGCCAACTGCTGCTCAAACAGCTGCTGCAAATGCAGTATGATGCACCTGAGCCTATGCCTAACACAATGGTCTTCCTTCTCGATAGTGCCACGAGGCCATCCAGAGCCGTTTTCTTGTGGCTTCACATTCTTGTAACCACTGCCCAGTGTCACAGAAGGAACATACAGCTTCTTATATCCTATTACACAACTTCGTTCAATCTCAATGAGACGTTGATAATAGTGTCTTTGTCACCTGAAAGGCATTCTTAACTAACATCAGGCACAGGCAAACATGTGTAAATGCATTTACACATGTCTGCCTGTGTCTCTATATATGTGCGGATGGATATGTGTGTGTGTGTGTGTGTGTGTCCTTTTTTCCCCGAAGGTAAGTCTTTCCGCTCCTGGGATTGGAATGACTCCTTACCCTCTCCCTTAAAACCCACATCCTTTTGTCTTTCCCTCTCCTTCCCTCTTTCCTGACGAAGCAACCTCGGGTTGCGAAAGCTTGAAATTTGTGTGTGTGTTTGTGTGTTCTTTATTGTGTCTATCTACCAGCGCTTTCTTGTTTGGTAAGTCACAGCATCTTTGTTTTCTATAACTTATTGCTACATTTTATCCACACCACATACTTTTCTACTAAAAAAATTAATTATTTTATGTAAATAAGCATTGTACATCATTTTTCCAATGACGTAACTGAAGAAGGTGTAACAGCACATACCTTAACATTTCTGACAGGTGAACTTAACTGAATTTATCAAAAGTTTCAATATTTAAAATCTTTCTTGTGAAAACTGGGTCTTTATTATCACTGTAGCATACTTTGGTCAAAAATATAAAAGGAATTCACAATTATCTATCTACTACAGAAAATACAATACAGAATTTACAAGGACACAGCAAAACAATAAAATAAATAAATAACACATTTACAATTTACTACATTAACAGTCTTGTGAAAATACAAAAAAATTATGTTTCAGGTACATACAGACATCAAACAGCATGAGAATACATCAGATTACACTTCTACTAATATCCAAGTGTATAAAGGGAGATATATACGTTTGAGCAAAGTGTATTTCAAAGCATTTAAACCATCAGTTTCGAAACGCTCACTTCCTAATTTTAGATTTAGGAATCTACTTTCACTTGGTGGCTCTTTTGCATGTGGTAACATAAAATACTGTGCAATATTTGGAGAAAAGCGTAATACTTTCAAACCCTTATGTGTAATGCGCCTGTGGAAATCATCATCTTCACCACCCCAGCCATAAAAGTTGTTGGAAAATCCATTCACTAACTCAAACTGATTCTGAAGTATTGCAACAGCTCCACCAAATAGTTCCTCATATGGCAAATGGTAACGGAAAGTATTCACGCATGATGACATGTGTCGTGGCTGAGAAGTGCATGCATATATGTTGTTGTCCTTCTGAGGAATCAAGTCCACGTCATGGAAAATAAAGCAATGAAAAGGCCGTATCTTCATAGCTTCCACAAAGCCTACGTTGAGCAACTTTGCTCTGTTAAATGCTCCATCCAGTGCCTGTTCCACAACAAATATCTGGTAGCTCAACAACTGGTTCTGAAGAAATGGATGCATGTATTTCAGAAAAATTTGTAGCTGGCTACTACGGTTGCGGTATGGAACAACAACAGCAACACTGAATTTTGAAACACATTTCTGTGGTTTCCATTCACCTCCATCAGTTATATTTAGTGTTTTGGCAAATACTGTGCCATCATTTAGGTCAGTATTTTGTGTAGGGTAATGCACTTCAGTAACTGAACTATTGAAGGTTACAGAACAAAGTGGCATGCCATAATCTTCCGCCATCTTGACTGCAGCAGGTGAGATTCCCAGAGAACTGACAATTTCATCATCATTAATATATGAATAATAACAAGCAAAGCGTCCTGGATGAAGCGAATATATAACACAGAAAATCAGCACCACTGCAATAACAACTCTTTTAAGAATGTATGCTTTCTGGTTACACGCAGATGCTAAATTTCGAAGCATTATGTTTCTTGTTCCAGACAGATGTCTCAGCTACACAAGCTTGCTTTTTATTTTTTTCCAGGCATCTTTAAACGTGGATACAGCAAGTATTAAGAAGCTGCTGTTCTCCAAGAGAAGTCTAACACATTTAGTACTGGACAGAGACCTGAAAGACAGAAGTAAAATTATATTACAACTGAAACCAAGGCAAATGCAGAGTTTGCAAACATTTTCTGTATGTCTCAGCGCTCTATAATTTAGTAATTAAAAGTTTTAAGGCTTTGTTATCTACATCAGGAACTGGCTATCATTGCATTTTATATGCAAGAGAGAGTTATGTTCCTTCTCTCAAAACACACACACACACACACACACACACACACACACACACACACACACACACAGAGAGAGAGAGAGAGAGAGAGAGAGAGAGAGAGAGAGAGAGAGAGAGAGAGAGAGAGACTGATTTAAAAACAGTTTACAAACACGAACAAGAATAGCTTCCTATCTATGACAAAATGTCATTCATCTCACACACACATGTAATGGATTTTGGCAGTATCCTTATGAGACATTTTGATGTGTACATCTTACTTCCTGGTACACAAGATGGCAAAATGTTTGCTGTTTCAATTTAAAGCCTGTGTCAGATCATGCTGTCTAGAACTAGTATACTGCTTTGTGTTAAGACATAAATTCAAAGATGAAAACTGCAGTCACCAAAAGTCCCATGATGAAAAACAATGACATACAAATTGACTGCAGGCATAGAGATTGATACTAAGCTACTGCTTAACAACTGAATATGTGATTTTAATGGTATTTTATTTACTTCATAAATTTTACAATTTTCATAAATCATATCACAATTGGTGCACTCAAAATAACGAAACTAGTTTGATACTAAAAACTTACTTATTTTCTGATACAAACGATCAGGTTCCAAATATAATAGTGACATAATATTAAATTTTGATTAGATGAGTCTTCAAGATTGCCAAGTGCCTCAAGCAAATATGATTGGAAATACTTTCTGTGTTTTCAGATATCTACAGATGGGTGTAGTAATGAGTTTCAGTTGTGTGATGGTTTCAGAAGATGAACAGAGGCTCTGCTTGAATAAAGAAGCAGCACTGTAATATCATAAAATGACTACAGCAACTGCAGGAAGGTGATGTTTCCATCTATTATCCTTTAAATGTTTTGGAAGCACAAGATGCCTAACAGGAGCAACAGACGATGAATATCAGCCCAGGTTCTGATTTAAACCTTTTACTTTACAAGCTCCATATTGCATACAGGAAATGCGTAAGTATCTAGAGCAGAGGCAGTTCCACTACTTACTCAGTTGGTTGAGCAATGTTGGAAGCAACGTAAATGAACACAAAGAGATGTGTCAACAGCCAGCAAGTATACAATGATAGAAAAGCAGACAGGCAAAGAGTTTAGCAGTAATGAGTTGAAGTTATTGTGACAAAACGTGACACACACATAACCATGGAATGCAGAATGAATGTGGAGAGATGGCAATTATAATCCTTAATTTCACAAGATACTCAGTATAACTATAAAAATTATTTTGTGGCACACGATATATAGCAAAAACTGCAAAAAGTTTTTTTGCATCACATTTGTTGGCTTAGACAACTCACATCGAAATACAAACTAGACCTCAGAGCACACTACATATCCATCGGTCATCACAGCCTACAATCAAAAAATGTAAAAGCTGTGGCAACAGAAATTTAAGGGAATCTTTCACAACAAAATGCTACAGGGCATGATCTATGAAGTATATCAACTAATTTCAATTTCACTGTTCACAATACATCACCCCTTTTCTTGTCTCTCATTAGTTAGCTTAAAACCATCCTCCTGTTGGCTCTGTGAAACACACATTATCAATCTACGCATTAGAGAGAGAGAGAGAGAGAGAGAGAGAGAGGAAATCCTTGGCTGGCACTGTCACTGCTGTAGATTTCAGCCACTGAAATGTAGCAATAATCAGAAATATAACATGACATAAAATGCTTTTAATACAAGAGGGTGCAGCCGGCTGAGGATTAATGCACATGTCAACACGTGATGCTGCAGTCTACAGGAAAGTAGTATCACACGAAATTGTGAACAAATCAATGAGGATTTGCAGAAAATAAATGCGTGGTGTAATGACTGGCAGTTATCTCTCAATATTAATAAGTGTAACCTACTGCGTACAACAAAGCGAAAATCCCCATTAATGTACGAGTACAAAATAAATGTCCAGTCTTTGGAAGCGGTAACACCCGTCAAGTATCTGGGTGTGACTATTCAAAATGATCTCAAACGGAATGATCAGATTACATAAGTAATGGCTAAAACAAACTGTAGATTGTGGTTTATTGGTAGAATCTTGAAGTGATACAGTCCTTCAAAAATGGAAATTGCTTACAATAAGTTAGTTCATCCAGTCTTAGAGTATTGTTCGTCTGTATGGGACCCTTATCAGTTGGGTCTGATTCAAGAGATTGAGAACGTCCATAGAAGAGTGGCAAGATTCGTGACTGGTACATTTAGCCATTGTGAGAGCATTACAAATCTCATAGAAAGTTTGAAGTGGGACACACTTGCAGACAGACGACACGCTAAACGGAAGGGGCTACTCACTAAATTCCAAAATCCGATCTTCGCCGAGGATGTAGAGAGTACATTATTACCACCACCAACTTTCAAATCGCGCAATGATCACCATTCAAAGATAAGGGAAATTGGAGCTCGTACTGAGGCGTTCCAACAGTCATTTTTCCATTACGCGATCCGCGAGTGGAGCAGAGGGGGGTGGGGGGAGATAGGACTTTGACACGAATAGTGCCTTCCATCACACACCTCTTGGTGGCCATCGGAGTGTAGATGTAGTTATAGAATGCATATACAACTAACAACTGCTTTAATCAACAGCTGGAAAGTTGCGCTAATAATCTGTTCATGAATATGCTGATCTTTCTGGGTTGAAATCTTTCTTGTGTTGTTGCTGTTTTATTGTTCACATCATTTTCATTTTCATTTCTGTTCACTATAGCCAATCTTCTTCTGTCTCAGCAATGTTGTTGTCACACTTTGTATACCTTTCCATTTTTACAGTGTCCATATATCAATAGGGGCTCATATTAAAGAGTTGAATTCAATATTGGGCTCGTCAGATTTCACTTTAGTACAGTTTTCTACATCATTCCACACAAACACATGAAATGTGTATTCCCTTGATCTTAATCATCAGCAATCATTTTACTGTGCAAGAAATGTTAAAACCACAAGATTCCCTTCTTTTTCCCATCTTGTGAAGACTAGGCCAGTACTCTGCTCCAAATGACTTAACTGCAGACACACTATAGAATTCTAATACAACAAACTGATGAAATGACACAGAGAAAAAAGTTAATCATACTGTAAGATCAACAGTTTAATTTTTAACAGTCATGTCTCACATCTGAAAACTTTGCATAAAGATACATGCAAGTTCCATTCATTTATACAGTCCATTTTTTTTACAATCTCTATTAAATATGACTGGAATTATTTTCCTAACTTCTACAAGTACTAATCTTCTCTACTTACTGCAATGCAATAACAATTTTTTTTCCCAATAACATTATGTTTCATATAATACATCTCAACAAACACTTTTGTATCATATAACTGCCACTGAGAAGCTCCAGTGTCGCTATGTCAGGCATCGAACTTAACAGTAACAAGTACTAATTTTGTATGTTCTCCCGCAATTCATCCTACTGTAATCTCTCTTTTACTGATGAAAGCTGTGGCCAAAAGCTTTATGTAAGTGTCTTTTAATTGTGACTGTCTGCAACTTGACGTGTCTTTCTTTCGGTAAGTAGCAATCTGTGTTTTCCTACATTGCTGTTACTGTAATCTTCTGCTTATGCATTTTATATTTTTAATCATATTTTAAGAGAATCTTTTCTTTTATTATCTTTTTCTCTACAAACTTTTACATTTCTCCACAACTATAACAATGACATTGATGGAGGAGGTAGTGGATGGTAATCTACTGACTGACAATGAAAGCTGAGATATGACAGTATGAATATTCTGATCTTTCTGGCCTGAAATTTTTCTTATGTTGTTGACCTTTTATTGTCCACCTCATAAAATAGCAAGATGAAAAATTTATATACACAACTGGGTACAGAACAGTGTTTGTTAATGTTGCAACCACTGCAGTCCCTGCCGACAAAAACTTGTACAGGCTCTACAGTATGATGACTGCACAGCTCTCAGAGTGGGCTAACATAGGCAGTTGCCAGTAGTTGAAAATCAAAACTATCATGAACATTGAAAGTGAACACACACATTACTGTGAGTACAGTGTTTCTAATTCCTCAATCAAACACAATGTAGCCACTTTGGAGAATGTATTTCCACCTCTGATGAGCAGTTTTTGTACAGAAAATAATGATGATGAAATCTGAAACATCGCTACAGTGACAACTAGGTCAAGTGCAAACCAGCAGGTGCAAACCCTCAAATATGCACAAATACTGACTGGCAAAGTATAAGCAACAAGCAGGAAACAGATGATATTTAACTGCAGAAAAACAGAACCTTTTCAAAATAACTAACAAAAAGTCATACAAGACTACGTCACAGAATGAAAAAGCTCATTAAAGGCATCCACAGAAGTCTACTATGCACACATTCAGAACAGCACAGGAAAATAATGAACACTGGTGATGAAAACGGAATGCTATACTGTGAGGAAAGAGCCTGGGCCCATCTTAGTAAACTAAAAGGTAACAAAAGATGAAAAGCTAGCTGATGTGGGAATCAATAACATTCCGACAGAAAATGAGCTGTCACTATAGCAAAAAATGCAGCCATAGTTATAAGTTTTGTAAATAACTTATGTCACAATGTTTAACTACATGTAACAACAAACTGTATAAATATATGAATGTACGCAACTGACAACATCCATATATTTAAAGTGTCCACGGATGGCTAAATAAATAAAATAAAAGTTAATGCAAATGCACAGTGCATCAGGACAAATTTTGCACTATCATTCATTACATGTTTTTTTTTATATTATATGAGCAAAAAATGTTTTAAAAAACTTCAGTGTGGATTTGGTTATAGAACTAGCTGCTCCAGAGTTACCAAATACAAACTCTACTGTCATTTCTCTTTATCATTCCCCAGATGTAAACTTCATTACGCAGATGGAAAACTATCCATGCTACACTATTTGTTTGACAGCAAAAACTGTCCCATGTGGTGATTTCAACATACATATTTGTGAGAATCTAATAAGCAGTTATGGACTGTATGTGGCAAATTATTTACAAACTCGAGATTATGCCTATCTTGACACTATTATAACAAACTTAAATAGTTGGAACTAAAAGATAAGTGTGGTCAAGGCAATGTTCGCAGACCACAGAGCAGCGATCATGGAGCTATGGACCAATTTAGAGAGTAACCAACATATTCCTACATGACATCCAAAATTTGTGTTTCGTAGCAGTTGTCAAAAACAATAGACTAGATGCATCAAAAAAATGGTTCAAATGGCTCTGAGCACTATGGGACTCAACATCTTAGGTCATAAGTCCCCTAGAACTTAGAACTACTTAAACCTAACTAACCTAAGGACATCACACACACCCATGCCCGAAGCAGGATTTGAACCTGCGACCGTAGCAGTCCCGCGGTTCCGGACTGCAGCGCGAGAACCGCACGGCCACCGCGGCCGGCACTAGATGCATCACAAACTGATTTCTCTGCTACTGAATAACAGTTTCAACTACTTGAAGAGAGGGCACCAAGTGATGCATTCAGTTGTATATCTGGACCATTAAAGAAAAATTTAATGAGATGTTTGCCCTGAACCATAAGAAAGTGAACAAAGGAAAAAACCTACCTATTGCTGAATTACCTATAGTCTAGATAAAGTTAAACAGTATTTTATAAGGATAATGGCAGAAACTGTAGGTTAAGTACCCAATGTAGGAGCAAAACCTACAATATTTATGAAACCCTGCAAAACTGGAAGAGGATACATGCAAACAACACAGTAAGAATTGTGAAATTTACAAATCATCAGTTAATACAAATAATTGTGTTATGTCCTGCAACATTTGAAAATGGTAATTAATGAAAATTCTAAACCACTAACTGAAATAAATGCCTATTTACTGGTGAATTCCTAAAGTCCCTAAAATCAGCACTCACAGTACAAGTTTACAAAAAAGGAGACTTCGATGAAGTCTCCAGCTACCGCTCCATCTCCATAATCCTAGTGCTGCCTAAGGTGATGAAACATATAATGAAAACAATTAGCTTATTTTGAAGGCAAGAACTTATTTCATAATGCACAGCATTGTTTTTGGAAGGGCAAGTCCATAATAACAGCAGCTCTGGATCCAACTACAAAAACGAATCCAGCTTTTGAAGAAAGAGTGTGTACAGCTCTCGTACTTTGTGATCTTAGTAAGGACTTCAATTGCATTCCACATGTGGCCCTGATTACAAAGTTAAAATACTATGGAACTTTGGGAGCTGCCCTGACAACCCCACAATTACATCTAATTCACAGATGTCAAATGGTATTAGACCAAGGAGGAGATTTGTACATAGAGAAGTTGCAATATAATGTGCTGCAAGTGTGCTCTTGTTTCTGGATTTTGTTAATGATCTAAGCTCAAATGGACACAACCTATAATTTGCAGATGACAAAATATTGTTTACTAGTGGGAAGAATAACAAGCAGGCTGCACAACAAGTAGATGTTCTGGTCTGAGACCAAGAAGTTGTTTCATGCAAACATAAAACAAATTACAGCGCATGACATGCAGCCTGAGTGACACAGATGCACTAAGTAACATTGGAGCTGTTAAACTTCTGGGTTTCTTCAATGATGGTAAATTAACTTGGAAACAGCACAGGGTACCTGTATGTGTCAAGTGTTAATGAGTCCTCTGCCTCCTAACAAAATTAAATAGGATTTTAACAAAACAGTACATAATGTCTTATTTCAGAGCCCCATCACCTAGAGCCTACGGTTATAGGGTCCCTCTGCTGGATGTAGGAATGAACTGCTGATACAGAAGAAAACAGTGAGAAACACTACTTCTAACACACATGGACCATTGTAAACCCATCTCTGCTAAACAGGAAGTTATAGGTATGACTGTTTACAGCCACTAGGGGTTAAACTGTCTCATTCACATGAAGCTGAACTGTAACACTTATAGCAAATTCATTATCACATCATCAAGAAATCAGAAGTCTCGATAGTCCAAGATGTTGTCTGACCAAGACAGATTCCTAGTGGTGGCCATGAAAATGTTTAATGCACTACCTACCTATGGAGCTGTTTAAAGGGAAAAAAAATGACATAAAAGAACATTAATTATACTCTAATGACAGAATAACGGCTGCCTAACTGGCAATGCTACTGCACTATCAATAACCCTGATATCTCACGCTCTCCCTTCCCCCTTTGAACTGAATATTTGCCAATTTCTGCTGCTTTGATACAGCAAACTGCTTTAGGATTTCATACTGAAAGTTAACTATCCACAAATAACCTCTTTCTTTTTAATTTATTTCAATGTGTCCTATTTTTATGCCTTTTATATAACTTCACGTGATTGGAGGGTATATAAATGATTAGAGTTGCTGGTTGAATGGCCACCAGAATAAATTACTGTTGTTACCAGGGTTGGTAGAGTATATAAGGGGTGTGAACAGTGTCAGATGTTAAGTCATTACTATTAAGGGAACTGAGATGCTGTGTACACATGTGAGACTGCATATCAGCACCTGAAGGAATTTGATTAGTGGGCTCATGTTGCTAAATTCTCTGTAAAATTTATTCAATTTTGAAAACACAAAAATAACATCAAACACCCTCTCAGCCCATTAAATTTTATTTCGTTTCCTCCTCCCCTTCTGTCTACTTCACCATCTATCATATCTGCAATAGAACATTGAGAGATGCCCAGTTTTTGAAATTAATCACTGCACTTCAACACCCAACTCCAATTTAGGCCTTCTCACAAGCCAAGTATCTGTGTTCAACTAGGATTCTGAAATTACTACTAATTTTACAGTATCAAACTCCACATCCATGAAGCAAAAGCGACCTAGCGTGGGCCACAAGATGTGGCCAAAAGGAAGCAAGTGTCCTCCCTCAAAAACCTCATGAGCCCAAGCAACAGAGAAGGGATGCAGCCAGGTAAAAGGCCAAGACCTGTCACCACATAATGCCCGAGAGATTGCCTGCAATTCTGCTGCTTGCCAAAGTAGTGAATATGGCGGACAGCTAACCTGCATCTGACAGAAATAAGAGCTCACTGACTAGACATCACTTCCTGTAGTGTAGAGAAGAACTGCCAGAACACTGACCATAAATTTAGCCTGAAAATCACAAAACATGGAAATAAATGAATTCCAAAGCTCCCTAAAGCCAATGGGAAGAATACAAACTCATTTGCCCAGTGGCACATACAAAACAAATGAAGAGTGCGGAGACTAAATCCACAGCAGAAAGATAGCAATGCAGTGACTGTATCTACAGCAACTAACAACAAGGAAAATTTGCAGCAACACTGAAGAAACAGCAGCTTACATATCATATCCACAAGAGCATACAGAGAGAGAGAGAGAGAGAGAGAGAGAGAGAGAGTGTGTGTGTGTGTGTGTGGCACAACTGTCAAACTCCAAGCAGTCACAGAAATGTCTCACATAGGTGTCACTTGGTGCAAGGTAAATGTCAAAACTGGCCCTTGAACATCAATCAACAACATAAAACTTTTTGTGGGCATGCAAATCTCATATTACCCACACAGCACAAATGTACATCAATCTCAGGATAATAAGAGCACACAAGGAAAGCTTAAAAGCTGTCCACCCACTTCTGAAGGATAAAACTGGATCATAAAATGTCACTGTTGTTGTTTTCAGTATGACTGCTTCGATGCACTCTCCATGCTAGGCTAGCCTCTGAAAGCCACTTCATCTTAGAATAACTACTGCGATCTACATTCATTTGAACTTGCTTACTGCATTCATCTCTTGACCTTTGCCTACAATTTTTAGCCCCCACACTTCTCTCCAATACTGAATTCCTTGATGCCTCTGTCAAATTTGCCACAATTTCGTTTCTCTCCAATTCTATTCAGTACTTCCTCAGTCATTACATGATCTACCCAGCTAATCTTCAGCAGTCTTCTGTAACATCACATTTAAAAGCTTTTATTCTCTTCTTGTATGAACTTATTATCATCCAAATTTTATTTCCTTGCAATACTACGCTCCAGGCAAATACCTACAGAAAATACTTCCTAACACTTACCCCCTCTGCAACATCTGGTGCGTAATCTCAAGCAGCCTGTCAGATACATACATACATTAATGTAGTGTATAGATCATGAATTTCATACATTTTGTAATGATGTGGAACGTGTCACTTTAACATAAGTTTTCTTTACACAAAATAATTATTTAATTATTTTTTAACAGTTACTACTTAATACCTAAGAATTCATCTATTAAGTAGAAGGAGTTGTCATTCAGAAATTCTTTTAATTTGTTTTTAATACTATTTGGCAAATGACGAAAGATTTTTGTGGCAGCATAATTCACCCCTTTCTGTGCCAAAGTGAGATTTAATCCAGAATAGTGATTATCATCCTTTCTTCTAGTGTTGTAGCTATGCACTTCACTGTTATTTTTGAACTGGGATGGGTTAGTAATGACAAATTTCATAAGTGAATATATTATTGCGAAGGAACTGTGAATATTCCGAGTTCCTTAAATAAATGTCTGCAAGGTGATCTCGGGTGGGCTCCAGCTATTATTCTGATTACACGCTTTTGTGCAATGAATACTTTCTCTCTTAATGACGAATTGCCCCAAAATATGCCATATGAAAGCAGTGAATGAAAACAGGTGTACTAGGCTAATTTACTGATATGTTTATCACCAAAATTTGTAATAACCCTAAGAGCATAAGTAGCTGAACGTAACTGTTTCAGCAGATCACTGATATGTTTCTTCCAATTCATTTTTTCATCAATGCACGCCAAAGAAATTTTGAGTATTCTGCTTCAGCAACAAACTTCCGTTCATAGTCTTATTTTTATCAATTGTGTTAAGCCATATACTGTACAGAATTGTATAAACTGTGTTTTCTCAAAATTTATTGAGAGTCCATTTGCAGAGAACCACTTAATAATTTTCTGAAAGACATTATTTGCAATTTCCTCAGCTGATTCTTGCTGCTTGGGAGTGATTACTATACTTGTATCATCAGCAAAAAGAACTAGTTTTGCATCTTCATGAATATAGAGTGGCAAGTCGTTAATATACACACATCAAGAAAAGTTTTGCATCACCTCGGTATTGAGAGTTCCGGAATCTGTACAGAAAATTGAAATAGAGATCAACATAAACATCACTTCCGCCATTTTTACTGCTCATGAAAACCACACATCACATGTTGTACCACCACAAAGTAAGATCTTCGGAGGTGGTGGTCCAGATTGCTGTACACACCAGTACCTCTAATACCCAGTAGCACGTCCTCTTGCATTGAAGCATGCCTGTATCTGTCAAGGCATACTATCCACAAGTTCATCAAGGCACTGTTGGTCCTGATTGTCCCACACCTCAATGGCGGTTCCACGTTGATCCCTAAGAGTTGTTGGTGGGTCACATCGATCATAAACAGCCGTTTTCAATCTATCCCAGACATGTTCGATAGGGTTCATGTCTGGAGAACATGTTGGCCACTCTAGCTGAGTGATGTCGTTATCCTGAAGGATGTGCACGATGGGGGTGCCAATTGTCACCCATGAAGACGAATGACTCACCAATATGCTGCCAATATGGTTGCTCTATCGGTCGGAGGATGGCATTCACATGTTGTACAGCCATTATGGTACGTGCCGTCCGTGACCACGAGCGGTGTACGTCGGCCCCACATAATGCCACACAAAAACAGCAGGGAACCTCCACCTTGCTGCACTCGCTGGACAGTGTGTCTTAGGTGTTCAGCCTGACTGGGTTGCCTCCAAACACGCCTCTAGCGATTGTCTTGTTGAAGGCATATGCGACACTCATTGCTGAAGAGAATGTGTTGCCAATCCCGAGTGGTCCATTTGGCATATTGTTGGGCCCATCTGTAACAGGCTGCATGGTGTCATGGTTGCAAAGATAGACCTTGCCATGGACGTCGGGGTGAAGTTGTGCATCATGTAGCCTATTGCGCACAGTTTGAGTCCTAACATGACGTCCTGTGGCTGCATGAAAAGCATCACTCAACATGGTGGTGTTGCTGTCAGGGTTCCTCCGAGCCATAATCCGTAGGTAGTGATCATCACCTGCAGTAGTAGCCCTGGGCGGGCTGAGCGAGGCATATTATCGACAGTTCCTGTCTCTCTGTATCTCCTCCATGTTCGAACTACATCGCTTTGGTTCACTCCGAGACGCCTGGACACTTCCCTTGTTGAGAGGCCTTCCTGGCACAAAGTAACAATGCAGACGCGATCGAACCGCGGTTTGACCGTCTAGGCATGGTTGAACTACAGACAGCACGAGCTGTGTATGTCCTACCTGGTGGAATGACTGGCTGTCGGACCTCGTTTGTCTAATAGGTGCTGCTCATGCATGATTGTTTACATCTTTGGGCGGGTTTAGTGACATCTCTGAACAGTCAAAGGGACTGTGTTGGTGATACAATACCCACAGTCAACATCTGTCTTCAGAAGTTCTGGGAACTGGGCTAATGCAAAACTTTTTTTTGATGTGTGTATATTAAGAACAATAAGGGACCCAAGACTGAACCCTTTGGGACACCATTCTTGATACATCCCCAGTTAGAGGACTCTGATGGTTTTTGCAGACTATCTGTAATGTTAATTTCAACCTTCTGCATTCTTCCAGTTAAGTATGAATTAAACCATTTGTGCACTGTCCCACTCACACCACAATACTTAAGTTTATCTAGAAGAATTTCATGATTCACACAATCAAAAGCCTTTGAGATATCACAAAATATCCCAATGGGTGATGTTCAGTTATTCAATGGATTTAATAATTGATCAGTGAACGCATATATAGCATTTCCTGTTGAAAAGTCTTTCTGAAAAGAAAATTGACATTTTGTTAATACCTCATTTTTACAAATATATGATGCTACTGTTGAATACATTGGATAAAGCTGTCAGAAGTGAGATTGGGTGGTATTTGTTATCATCAGATCTATCCCCTGTTTTATGGTATGGTTTAACAATAGCATATTTCAGTCTATCTGGAAAAATGTCCTGTTTCAGTGAGCTACTACATATGTCACTGAGAATTCTGCTTATTTGTTGGGCACAAGCTTTTAGTACTCTGTTGGAAATGTGATCAACTCCATGTGAGCTTTTACTTTTGAGTGAATTTATTATTTTCCTAATTTCAGTAAGAGAGGTGGGTTGAATTTCAATTTTATCAAGCTGCATAGCTACTGCTTCTTCCATATACTGCCTTATATTTTCTGATGAAAAGTTGGATCCTATTTCCTCTACAACATTTAAAAATTGATTATTAAAAATGTTTTCTACTTCTGACTTCTTGTCAATAACCTTTTCATTGCGTATGATATAAACACAGTCTTCCTGTGCTCTAGGTTGTCCTGTTTCCCTTTTCACAATACTACAAATTGTTTTAAATTTATTATCAGATATGCTAATCTCAGACATAATGCACATACTTCTGGACTTTTTAATAACTTTTCTTAATACAGTGCAGTAGTTTTTATAATGTGTCACTGTTTCGGGATCACTAGTCCTCCTAGCTATAAGATACATTTCCCTTTTCTGTTTACAAGATATTTTGATCCCTTTAGTAAGCCATGGCTTTTTACACTGTTTCTTACAATTATATTTCACTGTTTTCTTAGGGAAACTGTTTTCAAATATACTCACAAAGGTATCATGAAGTAGGTTAAATTTTAAATTAGCATCGTGTTCCCAGAGATAGTGTTATCAAATGTGTTCTTTGTCTGGTTTTCTAAAACCGAACAAGAGTGATAGAACAATTTGACATGGACCAGTAGTAAGGATCGAATTAGAGCCAAAGACTAACGGTCTTGTGTGCTATCATCTATGCTATAAAAACAACTGACGCTAACGGTATCTGGTGGGCTGTTTGAATTTGTGTGTACTATGGCCAGATTGGCTGACTTCAATGCTAATTAGCTCAGAAACAGAAAACATACTCAATTTCTTGTAGTTAGTTGGTTGTGTGTTCCAATGATCAATCGCATGGTGTGGTAGCCGTTATGATGTGGGATGTGTCAAGTGCACATACGAAACAAGATTTTTTAATATACAAATATTACAGTATAGTGTTAAAGATTAATATTTCTATTATTTACCCCATTCCATTAAATAACACAACATGCATATACTATATAATAGATTTATTTATTCCTATTCAAGAATTCATCTATGGTATACAAGGAGTTGTCAAGGAGATAAGATTTCAATTTATTTTTGAAGATGTTACTGATGTCTGTCAGACTTTTATTTCATCTGGTAATTCGTCCAAAAATTTTATAGCAGCATATTTTACCCCTTTCTGTGCCAAAGATAGGTTGAGTAAAAGATAGTGTAAGTCTTTCTTTTTTCTGGTATTATAATCATGAATGTCACTGTTGTTTTTAAATTGGTCCATGTTGTTGAGAATAAATTTCATTAGTGAGTAAATGTACTGTGAGGCTGTTGTAAGAATTCCCAATCCTTTAAAAAGATGCCTACAAGGCGTGCGACTATGAACCCTTTTTGAGCAGTGAATACTTTTTGTCTAAGTGTTGAGTTACCCCAAAATATTACTCTGTATGACATCAGAGAGTGAAAGTATGCAAAGTATGTTAGCTTACTAATTTCTATATCCTCAAAATTGGCAATTATTCTGATTGCAAAAGTTGCTGAACCTAGTTGCTTTAGAAGATCCAAGATATGAATTTTCCAATTAAGATTCTCATCTATACGTACACCCAAAAACTTGTTATGCTCTACCCTGTCTATTGACTTCTGTTGATGTTTTATATTTATGGAAGGAATTGTACTTTTTGCAGCAGAAAATTGGATGTACTGTGTTTTCTCAAAGTTTAGAGCAAGCCCATTTGCAGAAAACCAATTTATGACTTTTCCAAAGCCCTTAATTGCATCATTTTGAATTGGAGTTCCTTTTACTGGATTAATAATGATGCTTGTATCATTAGCAAACAGAGTCAGTTCAACTTCTCGTTTCAGATAAGAAGGGTGGTCGTTCAAATGTATCATGAACAGAAGGGGACCCATGATTGAGCCCTGTGGAACACCTAATGTAATTTCACTCCAGTTAGATAAAGTGGCAAACTTATTTGAAGCATTAGACCCATATAAAGAAACTTTTTTTTCCTTTCTGTAGGTATGACTTAAGCCACTCATATGCTATTTCATTTATACCATAGAATTGTAATTTCTGTAACGTAATGTCATTGTTCACACAGTCAAATGCTTTTGCCAAGCCACAGAAAATTTCTGTTGGTGACATTTTACTATTTAAAGACTCTATTATGTGGACAGTGAAATTGTATATAGCTGTCTCAGTGGAACAGCATTTTTGAAATCCGAACTGTGATTTACTAAGCATCCCATTACTGCTGAGATGGCTAACCAGTGTTGAGTACATTATTTTCTCGAAGATTTTTGAAAATAGTGTAAGCATGGATAGTAACTGATAATTATTGACATCTGTGGTGTCCCCTTTTTTGTAGA
Organism: Schistocerca piceifrons; assembly: GCF_021461385.2. Lineage (NCBI taxonomy): Eukaryota > Metazoa > Arthropoda > Insecta > Orthoptera > Acrididae > Schistocerca > Schistocerca piceifrons. Next base: position 15,338,771 of record NC_060149.1, read on the forward strand.
GTGGTCCGACTATGGCATATCTTAACCTGTCTGGGAAAATACCTTGAGTTAGTGATACAAGATTCTTTATTCTTGCATTACATATGTGACTCAGAACATCAGTTGTAATTGCTCCACACTGTTTTAATACGTTATTAGAGATGTCATCTACTACAACAGAACATTTATTTATCAAAGATTTCATAATTTTACTTATTTCACAAAAGTTTATTAGGTGAAACTTAATCAGACTAAAATTTTTCAAAACTGACTCTTCTATGTACTGCCTGGGTTCTTCTTTTGAACTATTCTCACCGATTTTTTCTCATACACTTAAGAAATGGTTGTCAAATACATTAGCTACTTGTGTATTGTTGGTTAGGATGGTCTCATTCTCTTTAATAGTAATACTGTCTACCCCAGTGGTTACTTTTCCTGTCTCCCTTTCTTAACAATCATTTCTCAGCACAACCTACCCTGCAAAACCCTTATAAGCTTTTCAGAATTTTTCTGACCACCCATGTATTCCTTTCACTTTTCCCTTCTTCACTTTCCCGTATGAGCTCTTAATATTTACAACAGGCGCTTCTCTTTTCTACGAAGACCTCTTTAATTCTGCTGTAGGTGGTATATATATATCTTTTCCCTAATTATACATGTTTCTATAGACCTGCATTTGTGCTGTAGCCATTCCTACTTATCCATTTTGCAGTTTCTATTTGTCTCACATTTAGACATCTGCATTCCATTTTGCCTGCTTCATTTTTATATGTTCTCCATTCATCAGTTAAATTCAGTACCTTCTGTGTAAGGATTTCTACTAGGCATTGTTTTTTTTCCAATTTTGTCCTCTGCTGCCTTCACTATTTCATCTCTTAAAACTGCCCATTCATCCTCTATTGTATTCCTTTCCCCTGTTCTAGTCAACTTCTGCATAATGCTTCCTGTGAAACTCTCAACAACCTCTGGTTCTTTCAATTTACCCGGGTCGTATCTCCTTAATGTCCTACCTTTTTCCAATACCTTCAGTTTATATCTACAGTTCAAAATCTGGTTCCTAAACCTCTGTCGTACCATTATATTATCAATCTGAAACGTTCCAGTATCTCCAAGTCCCTTCCACATATACCGCCTTCTTTTATGATTCTTAAACCAAGAGTTAGTGATGATAAAATTATACTCTGAGCAAAATTCTTCTAGGCAGTTTCCTCTTCAGTTCTTTCTTCGAGTCCATATTCACCACCTGTTTTTCGTTCTCTTCCTTTCCCTACTATCGAGTTCCAAACTCTCATCACAGTTAAATTTTTGTCTCCTTTAACTGTCTGAGTAATTTCTTTTTCTGATCATATATTTCTTCAATCTCTTCATCATCTGTGGAGATAGTTGGCATATAAACTTTTACTACTCTGATGGGTGCTGGCTTCACGTCTATCTTGGCTACGATAATGCATTCACAATGCTGTTCATAGTATCTTACCCACATTCTTTTGCTATTTTCATACTAATCATCAGACCTACATCTGCATTACCACTAATTGATTTTGTATTTATAACCCCATATTTGCCAGAGAAAAAGTCTTGCCTCTGGACTTCACAAATTCCCATTATAACTTCAACCTACCCCCTTCCTTTTTTAAATTTTGTGGCCTACTTACCCAATTAAGGGCATTCCACACTCCAATCTGTAGAGAGTCAGTTTTGGTTTTCCTGAATAGTTCCCCGTAGGAGACTGTAGTGGAGGACTATTTTAACCTCAGGAATACTTTACCCAAGAGGACGCCATCATCATTTAACCAGGCAGTAGAGCTGCATGCCCCCTGGAAAAATTATGGCTGTAGTTTGCCCATGCTTTCAGTCATTCACAGGAATACCACAACAAGGCCAGATAAGTCAACTACAAAGACTGTTGCAGCTGCGACCATTTAAAAGGCTGCTGCCACTCTTCAGGAACCACATATTGGTCTGACCTCTCCACAAATACCCCTCTGCTGTGGTTGTACCTATGGCAAGGCTATCTACATCACTGTGGCACACAGTCCACCCTATCTTGGCAAGGTCTGTGGTGCATGGGGAGAACTACTAGTTTTCATCTACCATCTTAATGCCTACTGGATGTTGATACCATACAGCAGATTGGTACTTTAATTGGGAATCACACATTTGATCTCACAAGAGCATACAGGTGTAATCTGCCTGTGTTCAAATGAGTATGCTATTAGCCTATAGGTTTGGACAATTCACATTCTCTATGACAAACATTACCAGGTCTGGTATCCTTCTCAATTAGCAAGAGTGTCTTTCAATTCACTTAGCTCAAATTGAGGGGTACCATCTGGATACAGGAAAGTCCCAATCCCCAATGCTGGTTTGGTGTGGATAACCATTAATTTCACTCTTCTATATCACACATCATCTCTAACCAGCCAAATAAATAAATATTAATGGCAGTGAGCTGTTCTGGCCAGTACTGAGCCAAGTAAGAATTTCATGGGAAGAAGTTAACTTTCAAAACACATAAATAGCAATACTGAATATTAATTTGGCAATGCTCCAGCCTTTAAGAGGCTACAACAAATGAATATCTTTATAAGGCACAACTGACAACTTATTACCCGAGTCAAGTAAGCTTTACAGTGCCAAACTTAATTCCGCAGCAAACAATGTGATTGGCTGTTCATGACAATTTTCACAGATTTCACACAAAAATTGCATAAAAGCAATAAATTCATCTTGCCTACAATTAATTCCCCTTACTCAAGACAGTAACGCCCTCCCAACAGGTCAGTATTTGATACAAGTCATTTTCAGTAGCAAGATGTATGAGTTATATAAGTCTCTTTTAATGTACTCTGATCATCTTCATGATATGCAATAGGTCACACATTTGGTGTGTTTGTTTAACTTTGTTATTTCCTACATATAATAGCTAGGATTTGTGGTGTTTGTCAACAAATCTACACTATCAGTTGCTCTTGAATGTTTTAAGTGTGACTTATACTTAAAAAATATAAAAGAGGCATAGGGTGGTAATGTCTAAAATCTTGGCTGTGATGTGATTGTAACCACAATGTTACAGGGTATACAGGTAATGTGTGATCGTTTAAATACAACAAAGATGATCGACACTTGTAGTGAAAACTAATCCATACGGAGGTGTGCCGAAAATGACTTTGCACAAAAACGTGTTTTCCATCCCCTCTTGTAAATGTAAATTAACGTTAACATTTGCTTCTTAATTAAACAGCGATTTTTTTTAAAAAAAACCATGTGTTAAATAGACTGTCAAGTCCCACAAATTCTGTAATTCGTAAAGTGTCTGCACTCTACTGTTTCAATGTAAAAAAACTACGCAAATTAACGCTCAGCTGTACGCTGAAAAAATAAAGCTTCGGATCCTATAACTCAGACTTCATACTGTAACAGTGTTTGGGTTACTATTACAGCTCCTCTATTACGACGTGTGTTTAACGGTGCTATTCTTGGAAAATGAAGTAGCCTATACTCATACACGGCATCACAATTTATATAGAACAAATACCACACACTGGACCGATTTCCGAAAAGCGTATCGGATAGCCTTAACGCCACTTTAACGATAAAAATTTTGTTTCGATTTTTTAATATAATGTTATCGGACTTCCTGCCACTTTTGCACAAAAAGTATTACAAACGACGCGTTTTTGAGCGCTCTTTAATGCGGTCTATTACGAAAGTATTCAGTTTAAATTATATACATATAGTGATTTGAAGGTCTGTCCACAACGTGTAAATTATAAAAAAAGTTCGTTGTGCTTCAGTGACAGCGGCGCCGATAACTGTATATAAAAATGTTGCCATACCTTGTAACACTAATTTGGTTTTCTGCTTCATTGTGTCTTATTTCTTCAAACAAGTATGGTGTCTAATTCACGTACCTGCATAACAATGACTCGACCGAATTTATCTCCGAATCATGTGCATGAAAGGAACTGAGGGATCACGCAGTTTTCTAGCCGGCTTTTACTCTGCACACATTCAGCAATGTATCGTAAACCAAAATCACTTGCACTTCACACACTAATTACTAGCCCGCTGTACAAAAAAAATGTAAACAATTACTTCAAACGTAATCGCAACACAACAATTACTTGTTCACATATTTACAAATTTTCAACACACATTACAACACTATCCCTCTTCTACTTTACAGCCAACGCTTCTGCTCACATTCAGAGATAATAGTAACGTGTAGTCAACGTTTACTTTCGATATCTGCCACAAATCCCACAACAGACTAGTTGCATTATAGATTAGTTAACGTTTATGTCAAAAGAACGCTATTTATATTCTTTGACAAATATATTGTCAGTCGTTATATCTTATGATTGGCCAAGTTTGCTAGCACTAGTTCTGAATAAACCTCCTTGTTTTCTAGTATCTAGAAATACTAGTAACATTACGTATAACCGAGTTCACATACGCAGCTAAAGTGACCCCACAGTGACATACTTCAGTGACAAAATGCTGACTGTTGGACACACAGTTTTCGGTGGCGTCACTCAAGTATTTTTAAACTCAAATTAAGGGTCTGAACTAGAACTATTGTGCGCGTTCTTACAAGTCGCCATTCGGCTTCCAAACATTAAAAATACTCCGTACCCCCTCCTCCCCAGAAAAACAAATGTATAGGAGCTGTTGATTTGGATGACGACGTTTTATTACCGTGCCAGCAAACGGCGTTATTCGACTGCTACCTCGTGGCTGGAATTCGAACATTCTCAGCGTGCTTTCGCTCAATACAGTGTCAGGGCCAAAAGTACCGGTACACATGTCATATCGTTTCCGTTTTTAAAAATGATGTTGAATTTTGTATGTTTTAGAATAAAGAACTCCCCAGACGATGGCGAGATTTGCTGTTCGATTGGCACGATGTAAAACGTTTCAGGAAGCAGTAGAATCAACTGTTGGTTTCGTTGAAGCACTAAGACGACCGAATGAGATGCAGAATCAAGAACGCAGAGTTTTCAACACAACAGTACAATCCTACGGATGCAATAAGCTGGGTCACAAGCGTAAAAATTGTGAAGAGAATCGAATCTGCTGTCATTGCGGGATGCAGGGTCATGTTTAGAGAGATTGTCGCTACAAGAAGAAAGGTAATGCTAACAACAGACAATCTGCCAGATCTTTAAGCCAGTACGGGGACGTACGGGCCACCACTCCGTCCGTCCCTTGCCAGAGACAGTGATTCCTGTTAGTTCCAGCGAAAATCAGATCGAAAATGACTTTGTATTAGGTGCCGTATATCGCGGGAAAAACGTCAAACTACTTATTGACACAGGACCACAGACCTCATTAATGTGGTGTGGCATAGATAAACGGGATAAATTGAAACCGCGACTATTAAAAGTGCTAGGGTTAAACGGATTAAAGCTATGTAACTATGGAGAAGGTGACGTAGAATTAATTCTTGGCCAAGGCCAAGATAAAGGAGAAAATAAAGATAAAGATAAATACACAGTAAGGATGCAATTAGCTTCAAATAACGAAACCCCTTACGACGGCGTACTTGGATTTGATTTCTTGTCCGCTAACGAGGCAGAGATATTTGGCGCAGAAAGAAAGATCAGACTATCCCGTAGCAATTACAACCTAGGAAATCGTTCATCAGATCGAACTCAAAGGAGCAGAAATACTGATGTCGTGGGAATGGACCGCCCAAACGATGCATCAGTTCAAACCGTCCCAGTCGGTGTTCAAATTGATCAGCCTCAGCACATTCTCAAGCGAGCACAAAAGAAAATCTACGTTGAAGTTAAGTCACCCCGATGCAATTGTTATTAACTCAGCGATCCGAGAAAAGTGAGTTACTAGATACAATGCATTGTTATGGTGCTAGAAGTGTAGGTGTCGCTACAATGGTGAGACAGAATGTCGCAAAAGTCCTGGGTACAATAATGAATATGAGCAATGAGGATGTTGTTTTGACATGAGGAACGAAAGTTGCTGAAGTGTCGAATGTAAGTAAAAGTGACGTAATATAGATTCCAGATGAGGTAACAAATGCTGCAGTTATAAACACAGATTTTTGTAACAGTACCGCAAAAATTACAACGAGGAGACGAAGTTAATAATGAACTGAAGCGCAAGATTTGGAAGAAGATAGAACATTTGAGAGATGATAAAAAAAATTTTAGCGCCTGTTTTGTTGGAGTATGCACATTTATTCCGAGAATGTGCAAATTTACCTGTCACTCATTTAGTTCAGCATCGTATTCATACAGAGAATGCAGCCCCAATCACACAGAAACCTTACAGAATACCATTCAGTCAAAGAGAGTTGGTAGAAGATGTGGTTAAAGAACAATAAGAAGCTGGAATGACAAAACCAAGAGATCCTTCAGACCCACCGTGGTGTTCACCTGTTGTAATTGTAAAGAAGAAATCAATTTCTGGAGAAACACAGTTCTGTTTTTATGTTGATTAGCGATCTTTGAATGCTGTGACCACACCCCACATTTAGCCCTTACCAAATTTAGTGGAAACCTTGGATTACTTGGGCAGATGTCGAATTTTTTCTGTATGTGATTTAACAAGTGGTTATCACCAGTTAACAGTGCATCCAGATGATCAAGCTAAAACTTCATTTGTAACTGTAACAGGAGTATACAAGTATCTTCATATGCCGTTTGGACTTCGTAATGCTCCAGCTACATTTCAACGCCTGATGGATTCAGTTTGACAAGGGCTCACCCGAAAACAAGCACTCGTTTACCTTGATGATGTAATAATTTTTGGTGAAAACATGAGGCAGTATACTGAGAGACTACAAGCTGTTTTTGAGGGTATAAAAAGCGCAAACCTGTCTTTATCAATAGATAAATGTCATTTTGCACAAAGTAAAGTTAACTGTCTTGGCCATGTTATAACCAGTGAAGGTGTTCGACCTGATCCAAAATTAACTGAAGATATAAAGAATTTTCCTGAACCGTCGATTGTGAAAGAACTAAAATTATTCTTGGGTTTGTAAAATTTTTACAGACTATTTATAGCCAGTTATGCGAATATAGCACGTCCAATGACACAGCTACTGAAGAAAGGAGACAGATTTAATTGGTCAACAGAATGCAAAAACGCAATGGAAGAACTTAAAACTGCTCTAACCACAGACCCAGTGTTAGCCTATCTGGATTTCAGAAAACCTTTCATTCTTTCAACAGATGCATCCAATTTTGCCACAGGTGCTATCTTGTCTCAAGAAGTTGATGGTCATGAGCACCTAATCTCCTTTGCTTCCAGACAATTAAACAAAGCAGAATGTGATTATACTTCCACTGAGAAGGAGCTTTGTGCTTTGGTTGTTGGTCCGCCGACACATAAGAGTTGTTTCTTAACAGGAAGAGAATTTACAGTTATTACAGATCATGCCGCACTTAAATTGTTATTGAGCTTAAAGGACCCAAGTTCCAGTTTAACAAGATGGGCATTCAGACTGAGTGAGTACCAATTTAAAGTTATCCACCGACCTGGTAAACAACATGTGAATGCTGATACAATGAGTTGAAAAGTCAATGTTTGTGTTACAATAAGTCGAGCAGAAGAGTTAAAGGCAGCTCAAGAAGAAGACCCACAATGCAAATTATGGAAAAATGATCAACATTTTGTCGAAAAAGATGGATTATTGTACAAAGTTACTGGTAAAGGAAACCACCCTCATGACATTGTGGCAAAAAAAGCAACAAACATTAAAATAGCTCAAATGTTATGGTGGCCGAGCCGCAAAGCTGACGTTTTCGAGTTTGTTTCACAATGTGAAACATGTAACAAACAGAATAATGCAGGAAAAAGTAGAGCATCATTGCAAGAAGTGCCAGAGACATGTGAACCATTTGAAAGAGTAGGACTAGAGGTTGTAGGACCATTGCTTAAGACTAAAGATCACTCCGTCTCCAGGCCACGAGTGGCCTACCGGGACCATACGACCGCCGTGTCATCCTCAGAGGAGGATGCAGATAGGAGGGGCATGGGGTCAGCACACCGCTCTCCCGGTCGTTATGATGGTATTCTTGACCGAAGCCGCTACTATTCGGTCGAGTAGCTCCTCAATTTGTGTCACGAGTCTGTGTGCACACTGAAAAATGGCAACAGCGCAAGGCGGCTGGATCGTCACCCATCGAAGTGCCAGCCACTCCCAACAGTGCTTAACTTTGGTGATCTCACGGGAACTGGAGTATCCACTGCGACAAGGCCATTGCCCTTAAGACTAAAGATGGAAACAAATATATATTGACAATCTTAGATTATTACAGTGTATTGATAATTTTTACTTATGGACCATCTCACAGCAACTGAATACAACACAATTTTAGTGCCATACGCGTTTCGCCTTTATTTTCCCATCAGTGGCCTGGAATATGTACATATGTTAGCTATTTAATTTACATTTTTGTCACTGTGCCTATAGGTTGTAAACAGTTCTGGTGGTTGGTATTTCCTATTAAACAGTAATGTTTTGAACTGTACTTACAGGTTGCATGAACAATTTCTTACATATTACGCTCCTGTTGCATTTTTGGTGTTGTTCTTCTTCTTATGAATGTCAATTTGAGGTTTTTTCCCCACATTCCACAGCACTATGAACTGAACGCTTGTTTCAATGCAATATTTTGGTTTCTGTTGCCGACTGTCAAATGTTTTTGCCAAAGATCGAAAGTTATTGCCAAACTTTCAACTGTAATTATTGAAGTATCTGTTGTCTGTTCGTGTATGCGTTTGTGTGTGTGTGTGTGTGTGTGTGTGTGTGTGTGTGTGTGTGTGTGTGAAGGTGCGATTTTTTGTGCTGTGTGTGTGTGTGTGTGTGTGTGTATTTTGGTGTGGTATATGTGGGCTGCGTGTGTGTTCAGATGGTGTGGGGAAGAGTTTTTTTGTTTTATGTTATCATTTCCTTTATTAAGTGTAGTAGGGAGCCTGTGCTGATGTGTGTTTGTTCATTTATCACATGTTTGTTTTCTGCTATGGCTTTCTGGATGTGAAAGTTTTCTTGCGTTTGTATAAGATGTTTGTCATGGTTGCTGTGGAATGTGGGGGAAAAAAACCGCAAATTGGCATTCATAAGAAGAAGAACAATACCAAAGATGCAACAGGAACGTAATATGTAAGAAATTGTCCACGCAAACTGTAAGTACAGTTCAAAACATTACTATTTAATAGGAAATACCAACCACCAGAACTGTTTATAACCTATAGGCACAGTGACGAAAATGTAAATTAAATAGCTAACATATGTACATTATGAATATACCGTAATATTACATGCAACTGAGGAAGGCAGGACTACAAAAGTTGAAGATATCTTAAATTACTTCTCTAGATACCTTATCATGATACCAATACCTGACCAGAGCGCTGAGACTATAGCTAAAGTTTTTGTAAAAGAATGGATTCTTAAGTTTGGATCACCATTAAGTATAATTAGTGATCAAGGAAAGAATTTTATGGGAGAATTACTTAAAGAGACTTGTAAGCTCATGCAAATAACTCAGTTAAGGACTACGCCAGCACACTCTTAAGGAAATGGAAGTGTTGTGTGAGTCCACAGACCAATTATTAATATGGTTAGCCATTATGTGAGCGGCAAACATGACAATTGAGATGTCTGTTTACCGTACTTCGTAAGTTGTTACAATGCCAAAATGCCCAGCTCAACTGGCCTAAGTCCATATGAGATCGTCTACGCAAGAAGAATTCATTCACCCTTGGACTTTGCACGATCGACTGCCAGAATCAGTAATGAACGCATAAGGGATTTTGCACGCAAGCTAAAGTAAGCAGGGAGGGGAGTGAAACAGCGAAATCATCAATCCTTTCTTCAGCAAGCAAGACAACACGACCGCAAAGCGGCAGTACGAGGTGCAATCAAGTTCTAAGGCCTCTGATTTTTTTTTCTCCAGAATGGAAAGAGATAGAAACATGCACATTGTTTTAAAATGAGGCTGCGTTCATTGTCAATACGTCCCAGAGATGGCAGCACTGTACGGCAGATGGAATTTTACCGCCAGCGGCGAGAATGAGAGCTGTTTTAAATACTTAAAATGGCGACGTTTTCCTTACTTGGACAGCGTGCAATCATTAGTTTTCTGAATTTGCGTGGTGTGAAACCAATTGAAATTCATCAACAGTTGAAGGAGACATGTGGTGATGGAGTTAAGGATGTGTCGAAAGTGCGTTCGTGGGTGCGGCAGTTTAATGAAGGCAGAACATCATGTGACAACAAACCGAAACAACCTTGGGCTCGCACAAGCCGGTCTGACGACATGGTTGAGAAAGTGGAGAGAATTGTTTTGGGGGATCGCCGAATGACTGTTGAACAGATCGCCTCCAGAGTTGGCATTTCTGTGGGTTCTGTGAAAACAATCCTGCATGACGACCAGAAAATGTGAAAAGTGTCATCCACGTGGGTGCCACGAATGCTGACGGACGACCACATGGCTGCCCGTGTGGCATGTTGCCAAGCAATGTTGACGCGCAACGACAGCATGAATGGGACTTTCTTTTCGTCGGTTGTGACAATGGATGAGACGTGGATACCATTTTTCAATCCAGAAACAAAGCGCCAGTCAGCTCAATGGAAGCACACAGATTCACCGCCGCCAAAAAAATTTCGGGTAACCGCCAGTGCTGAAAAAAAGGATGGTGTCCATGTTCTGGGACAGCGAGGGCGTAATCCTTACCCATTGCGTTCCAAAGGGAACTTCGGTAACAGGTGCATCCTACGAAAATGTTTTGAAGAACAAATTCCTTCCTGCGCTGCAACAAAAACGTCCGGGAAGGGCTGCGCGTGTGCTGTTTCACCAAGACAACGCACCCGCACATCGAGCTAACGTTATGCAACAGTTTCTTCGTGATAACAACTTTGAAGTGATTCCTCATGCTCCCTATTCACCTGACCTGGCTCCTAGTGACGTTTGGCTTTTTCCAACAATGAAAGACACTCTCCGTGGCTGCACATTCACCAACCATGCTGCTATTGCCTCAGCGATTTTCCAGTGGTCAAAACAGACTCCTAAAGAAGCCTTCGCCGCTGCCATGGAATCATGGCGTCAGCGTTGTGAAAAATGTGTACGTCTGCAGGGCGATTACGGCGAGAAGTAACTCCAGTTTCATCGATTTCGGGTGAGTAGTTAATTAGAAAAAAAAAAATCGGAGGCCTTAGAACTTGAATGCACCTCGTACTACAGTATCGAGTTGCAGATCTTGAGTATCTGAGCAATGGGGTGTTAAAGAAGAGTCAAGTCAAAAAGTATAAGAAGTTTTGGAAAGCACCATATCCAATCTTGGAGGTGTTGTTGCCAGCCACTCTTAAGCTCCAATTGCCCTTTCATTCGTTTGTCGTTCATGTCAATCTTGTAAAGCCTTTTCTCGGTAGATTTCCTGTAGTATCACAAGACGACGAGGACCGACCGAGAGGCAGACCTGCTGTTCTCAAACCTAGGAAGCAGGAATCGCCAGGTTGCAGTCCAGACTTTGAGGCCGAGGTATCGCCAGGTTCCGAGCGACTGCAATGCGTGTGTTTATTTCAGCCACATGCTTATGTGAATGTGTTGTGAAAATTTAGTATTGAAGCTGTTACACGAGCACACAAGTGAAAATACCACAAGAAACTCATTTATTTTATGTTCATTGTTAACTCTAGTATTTACACCTAATTAACCATGTTCATTTTTATTCCAATGTTCGCTATGATAGCGTATTCTACTAATGCTGTAGTGATAGTACCACAGAGTACAAGTGCTTTGTTTGAACCACGATCAGACATGGTAGTTTCAACAACTAATGAAAAACTTGTCCTCAAGTACAATCTGAGTGAAATCCAGCAATAGTTCAAATCTGTAAAGTAGCAAATTGATCTAATTAGTTGTGTTAAGGGTAATGATAAAGTTTGGGAAATGGGTACATCTTCGTACAACTGGATCACAACTAAAATGCAGGTAGAGTGTACATTTGCTAACTATGAACAAGAGAGTTACTGTTTTTAAAGCTTTTGTCGCACAAAACTTTAATTAGGCGTAAATGTGCCATGTTTGATTTTGGAGGGAGTATCCTTCGTACTGTATTTGGTACTTTAACTAGTCGAGATCTACCAGAAATTAAAGGCAAAACATTAGCTCTTGAACAACAATCCAGTGCAGATTCAACTAACCTCACTAATGAAATTATCATGTTAAAGAATATGCAAAGAAACATTACTAACCACACAGTTTTCATTGAACAGATTGTAAAGCAATTTATCTGACATTTCCACGTAATTCGTAATGAAACGAACGCAAATATCCAAGAACTACTCCAATGATTAAATTCTTTGAGTGCAGACGTAGATTTAAACGCTCTTTTGTTAAGGATTCCTGATAGTTTATCAAATGCTAGAATTGATGCCCTTAACTTAAGAAAAGCCTTAGAAAGTAGTTCAAATGTTTGTTTTAGCAGTGTACTACTATACACAGAACAATTTTTACAGATCTTACTATCAATTGAACGAAAGCTAGATGCAACATATACTATGATTTACCTAGTTAACTCTTACAGTTTATATGCTTACTACAAATTAACCACCACACACTCTTTAACGATTGAAGATGAATTAACTGTTATTGTTTCTATACCCATTGCTAGATCAAAGCATAATTTTGAAATGTATAAGATTTATACTTACCCTGTAGAATGGAGACAGGCAGGTATTCATGGAAAGTATGTACTGAGTGATTATCTACTAATCAGCAAGGAACGAAGATATTTTGTGTCCTTAAATGAAAATGATTTGCATATGTGTAAACATAGTCATAATTTAATTTGCCCTGAATCGGCAGTATTCTTAGATAGTAGAGTGCACAGCTGTGAGAAAGAGTTGTTTATGAATCATCCCCCAAGAGATGATTACCATAGAATTTTAATACATCTTTGTCATCCATTTCTTAAACGAAGTTCTGAAAGTATAATTTTCTCATTTAACTCCACACTTGATGTCACATTTACATGCAAAAATTGTTATATACCTGAGCTGCCCTTTACCCTCAAATTGAATAATAGTGGATTAATCTTGAATGCCACGTATTGTGATTTATCATGTGAACTATTTGATATGCCTAGTGTATTGGCAACTACATTTCATGCAGCTAGACATTTGCCATTAACAAGAATGTTATCTGTTTATTACAATGATTCATACATATTAACATATGGAAAGTATTCCTTATCAACCTTATCAAGTTTTTCTGAATTCAATAATTTAATTAAGGATACCCATGAAAATTTGATTTTTTTCCAATAATGAGTTAAACTTCATTGAAGCTGCAAATAGAATTAGGTCCTTCGATTCATCCAGTAACGTTAATGCATACTTGATTGTCAGTATTGTGTTTTTATTGCTTTTATTAATTAGTCTTTTGTCAACAGCATTTGTCATATATGAAATTGTCATCCTGAAGGCACGCTTCTCTGTACTGAACGTTACTGTGTCTGCAAATGAAATACATGATGCAATGCCTTCTGATGCCACAAATGGCGAAATAGATTCATAACACCTAGGAAGTCGTTTTGAACCACCGATCATTGCTCTTTTTTTCTGGGGAGAGTGATGTAAGGGTCTACAGGTTGGACGCAGCCGTTTGGTACGTAACATCCTTTCGCGAGACGACCTATCTGAAATGCTGACAGTTTGTTTGGTCAGTATACTTATGTCCAGCTGCAGTGTGACGCAGAGAGTAAGCGACTGGCCCCCAACCACAGCGCGTCGTTTTAACTAGCGAGTTCTCGGGCGCGAGTATGTCTCTTTTCTTACCTCATCATGGAGCCTTTCGATACGACTGTAATTAGGATGTCAGACACAGTGATGATGGGTGCGTGTAGCATGTGTGTTTTATAATCAGCCTTTTGTAAATAAAACTGTTTAAACTTACTTCTCGGTGTTTGTGTATTGCCGTACTTCAAGGATCCACTGCTTACGAATCCTGTCAAATATTTCGTCTAATTATCGTCCAGGGCAATAACACAAACAACCCTCTTATAGAATCACATATTTTAAATGTTATTTATATGGGAGAAGATTTAGGGTAGTGGCAATTCTTGCTGCGTTCTAGTGGTTGTTTTGGTTGAAAGATCCATCCACTAGACCCGCTAGGTCGGCTGTGAGGCTTAGTGAAATCGACTACGAGGTGGTGCACAAGCCTGGGAAGAAGCGCGGTAATGCAGATGCACTGAGTATAAAAGTGGCAAAAGTAGAAGTCATAGGTTATGACCCAGTAGTATGGCAACAAGTACAGGATACTGAAAACGACTGTAAATTGTATCGGACCCAACCACAATGTAATATGTACGATGGTCTTCTGTGCAGGGAAACGAAGTTAGGGCCAAGGGTAGTAGTGCCAGCGAAGCTGAGAGATGAGGTTTTAGAGGAAGCAACACATGATCACGTGTTATCTGGTCATGGCAGGTGTAGAACGATGAATAGGAGAGTGGCGGGGAGGTATTGGTGGAGAGGCAGGAAAGTGGATGTGGATCAGTATGTCAAGAATTCAGAGAGCAGATTTGAGTCGGAAACAGATACAGCTACAACGATTGCCGGAAGCGACATGCCCATTTTCTCTTCTGGGAATTGATGTCTTAGGACCTTTCAGTCGAACACCATTGGGAAACAGATTCGTTCTGACAATAATAGACCATTTTTCGAGGTATGTGGAGATGGTGGCTATGCCAAACCAATAGGCAGCAATGGTCACGCAAGTGTTAGTAAACAACTGGATTTTGAAGTTTGGTGTACTTGAGACAATATTTACTGACCAAGTGACCAACTTCATGTCGGATTTAATGAAGGAACTGTGTAAACTGCTGAACATAAAGAAGTTGAGGACGAGTGCGTTGCATCCACAGGCGAATGGAAGGACAGAGTGGGAACACAGTACAATCGGGAAGATGCCGAGTTATTATGTGGATTCTCATCACCGTCAGTGGGACGAGTATTTGAAGCATATTGTATGTGCATACAATGCAAAAAATCATACCAATACCGGTTTGTCTCCGTTTGACGTAGTGTAAGCGCGAAAAATGCCGTCACCATTTGATTTAGTGAAGCTAAGAAAGGAAGGACTGGTGACTCTGTACGTCAATTAGCAAGAACAATTCAGGATGATTGGAAACGGGTACAAAAGGCGAATATGAAGGCTTTGGAAAGGCAGGAAGGTGCAGTGAAGCGGAAAGGAAGTTTACCACAGTATAGAGTGGGGTAATGGGTAATGCTATCCAACCCCTATATGCCAAAAGGGAAAATAAAGAAGTTCGTCCCGATGTATCAAGGGCCATACCAAGTAGTTGAAACCACATCCCCCGTTAATGTTAAGCTGCAGCTGCCAACTAGAACAACGATAGTACACACTGAGTGGTTGTGGCCATTTACGGCCATTTAAGGGTTGTCCAGATGTGTTTCCAGGCATGTCAGAGGAAGGTAAGAGGAAGAAACAGAGAGTGAAGAGAGGTGTTAAGGACAGGGAAAACCAGGAAGATAGAGTACAGCATGATGTACTGCGTTTGCGTAGATTAATTAGGCATTGTATTTTTATATGTTGTATGTGTTTTTTTTTGTTTTTTTTTTTGGGTATTGTGAGCCTGCTAGGGACAGCAGTATTTTTGAAGAGGGAGGAAGGGTGAGGGTGATCACCATCGTCAGGTCACTGAAATGGGGAGCGTTGAGCAAGTTTGTAGAAGTAAAAACTGAGGAGGTATTACTGGTCTCAGCAGTTAACAGCCGGTATGCCGAGATGACAAGGGAGGAATTGCAGAGCTGCCATAGAGGGAAGGTAACGGTATGTCCAGCCAGGGTGATAAGCACCAATCCAGACATGTGCATGGTGCAGTTATTTTTAGCCAGGAGGGAAGAAACAGACTACCCGAGGCACATCACGGAGCCAAAATTGAGCTGGCAATGGGTCAGGATGCATTAGGTCTTCCCCACCTACGAAAAATTAATAGTAGTAGCAACTTGTTTTGAGCAGTTACAGTGAGAAGGGGCCCACTGGGGCAACCTAGGTGTTATGTGTACTTGACTCAGAGCAGCGTGTGAGCAAAACAGAGGCACACAGCCACATATAAATAGGCGCTGGTTCACTAACAAGGGATTCAAGTGTGACAGCTCTCCTGGACGGCAGGGAATGTCACACCACTGGCTACACGCAGAAGCAGATGGGACGCCAGCGTTCCAGCCCATGTCAGGTCGCTGGTTCGACCCTCTGAGGCCAACACAGGGTCCACAGTCAGCCAGCAGCCGGCCACGCCATGACTCGCTACTGCGGGCAGTCTTTTTGGTTCCCAACACACGCCGGAGGAATCCAAAGACGAGGACTGCAGAGTCGGATGCTGGATTGTGGGCTCTTGTTTCGCCGTGGTCTTAGCCACACTGGCAAGGAAGCACGCTGCGGCTGCCTTGCAACTCTCAGGAGCAGCGCTGAGGTAACAGGGGCAAAGACCGCTGAGTCGACTGCAGACGCTTCCTGTCGTCGACACAAAACTGTGGCCGTACAAGGCCAACACACAGCAGTGCACTGCATGGGTCAATGAGGCAGCCATTCCACACCGAGCCATTTCACAGACAGCGAAGTGGTGTCCTCAGCATTGTGGGACCTGTTGAGGCAGACTGAGTGGGACAGGGGCACTGTAGCTGGAAATAATAAATCACTTGGGAAACTCAGACGAGTTTTCATATGGCGCATCCTGACAGCCCATTCTCTTCCAACATAACCTCTACACCGTAGATCACCAAAATAATGCATGTAAAACACGCTGCAGATGCACTTACTAACTACAAACTGTCAAAAAAATGGTTCAAATGGCTCTGAGCACTATGGGACTTAACATCTGTGGTCATCAGTCCCCTAGAACTTAGAACTACTTAAACCTAACTAATCTAAGGACATCACACACAGCCATGCCCGAGGCACGATTCGAGCCTGCGACCGAAGCGGTCACGCAGTTCCAGACTGAAGCACCTAGAACCGCACGGCCGCACCGGCCAGCTACAAACCGTCGAGATAATGCAGTGCACAAACAATCAATGCATGCAAAAACACTTAGTGTTCTGCACAGGACCCGCAATAGACCCAAATTAGCATTTGAGTGTGGATCCACTGCACATTATATCTGGAGCAATGTTGGGATATGTATCCAAAATATACCACATCTGGGTTAGCATTCGTGTGGGGATATGCCCTGCATTATATACCCAGAGCAATGTTCAGAAGCGGATCCACCACACGTCACATCTGGGATAGGGCTCAGAGGTGGTCCAACCACACGTTAAGACTGAAGATGTGTTCTGTGTTTGAAGTTGGGTCCACCAGCTGGAGGAGTGGCTCCTGGGAGCCGTCTGTGACATATGTACATACACAGACACACAGAAAACGGAACAAACACACTGCAAATGTAGAATATCTGGGTGGAGGTGAGTGGATGCAATGGACTACAGTGCTATACTATGCCACCCAATCAGAAATATAGTGTATTTGCGCTAGAATTTGGCAGCTGTACTATGTTTACAACCAATTTTAGAACACGGAACGAGAAGTGATGTCATGATTGCATGGGTAGAAGTGACCTAAATTCGACAGACATACGAAAACGACGGAAAGTAGTATAAATTGAGGGAAAACACATCGAAATGAGGGGTAACTGAGGAAGTACTGGCATGTCTTGTGGTTGCCGCACAACTATTCTTGTACATAGTAACGAGTATGTGACAGTAAGAGGAATCCGAGAAAACGTTGACATGGACGCACCAGGAACCAGGGAAACAGTCACATTTTTTCTGTCAAGGCAGCATTATACTGTACGTATATTGAGGTAACGGTGATACACATGAGTTGACTATTGTATTTGACGCTTTACATGTAAACAGAGAACCATCTGCCTCGAAACTTACTTGCATCTGTGTTAAAGGATGACAGAGAGTGGATGGGGTAATCGGTTGAGATGAACCTGTAACGAGGTACAATTTAGTAGCAGACTGATGATGCTTTCTAGAGAGAGAGAGAGGGCAATGCTGCTGCAGGTCATTTGACCATTTTTCTGTTGTTCTGTCAGGATGCATCAGTCATGTGACATAGCCTGCATTCGACTCATATACAACCACGTGTTCTGTGTGTAACTTCGAGCACTGTCTACTTGTGATCATTAACAGCAAACCTCTCACAGAGGAATTCCATCTCATGTGTGATGAAACGTCACCATCCTGTTTCGACACATTCCTCTAAATGAACGAATATTTATGCGATGTACTCCATTCCCCTGTCGCACCTTGAGTGTAAAATGGAGACTTCAGTTTCATAACTAAGGTGATTATAAGTTAGCGACAGTTTTTTTTGAGGAACTGCTATCTCCTTGTATACATCTGTTTGACAGATGTCCTGATTACAGAGTTAGTGGTGGCATGACGTGTAATTTCACGTGTCAAATACCTCTACTATGCGTTTACCTGTTTCCTTGTATGATGTATTCTCCATTAGTGACAATCATTTTATAAAGAACTGATGCGAGCATAGTATAATTTCTGAACCGTGATCGGATGTGAACAGTGGACGCTATACATCTCTGGAAAGCTACATTGTGCATGTATCACACAGAATCGATATTTTATGAAAGTAGTTTTTTCATTTTACAGTTTGTTACCATAGTTTATCGTAGAGAAACCTGCAACAAGGATGTACAGTCGTGGACATAACGAGCGATACCCCTCGCGTTTTCGTTATGCTGATCCGCACAGCTTTAAAGTCTGCTACACAGCGTAACAGGCAAGGCGACGAAGTGCTACCAACATACTATGCACAGGCGTGAAATTGACGAACTATCCAAACTTTGTCAGACTGTTTTCAATCATATGTAAGACTTTAAGAGGGTTGGAACTTAAATAGTGGCAACTCTTTATTCACAACCGATACAAAAGAGTTACATGTTTGCACTTGTTACTGTCCTTCAAAGTAGTCACCAGCGTTGTGTAGAACCCGTTGCCGTTACTCGCTAATAACAGTATTTTGTTATTTCGATAAACATCCCGAATGACTGTCACATAAGCGCTGACATAAAGGTAGAAAATTCATGTTTTAGAGTCTAGAAAGCTGTATGCAACAGAAACTGCAGATCATTTTGCCATTTTCATTGCGAATTTGCCGGCTTATGCATGTCTGGGGTAATACTAGACGGCTGTTTGCCTGGGTTGTCTGCTAGCGTAGTGAAAGGTGTTTGCTACTGTAAGGGAGGTCTGGTTTGTTTTCGGTTCTAATCTCGATGGAGGCAGATAGACTATCAGTAAAGCAATTTTAAGAAATTCTCGCGCCCCCAGTACGTTTTATTGCTACATTTATTCTGTACTGGCGCCCTGTGGATGTCAATATGAAACTCTTGTAGAATTTCATACTTGTTACTGCCTACTTTTCCTGCTTCCGTCAATAATTGAACTGACGTAAGTGTGGCACTGAATGTTTTTCAACTGAATTTCGTTACGAATCTTCACGCATTGTTAAATTTGCACACGTTCATGGTAGGTCAGCAACGGTAATCGAGTAAGACTGGTCTGAACGTTAACATAGATCATTTAGAGGCCGAATGCGCATAATATTTTGCTAATTCGTAACGATCTGGGGTACTTTGTCTTGCTAAAACAGTTATGTTATCTCGATAAGCTGAAATTCATTCTTATTAGTACAGTTCATACTAATTAGCGTTTCTTCTTTCATTTATATCTTATATTTAGGCGTTGTGTTTAACACACTAATGAGCATTAATACAGTCTTACACATGATTGAAAACAGTCTGACAAAGTTCGGATAGTTTGTCAATTTCACGCCTGTGCAGAGTATGTTGGTAGCACTTCGTCGCCTTGCCTGTTATGCTGTGTACAACGAGTTAAAGTTTCATAGAGTGGCTGAGATACTAGTTACAGCGCTCCTAGCGGCAACCAACGCTAACTCGGCCGCCATGTTCTCCTTAGTCAAAACATTAGGAAAGCGTTACTGTTGTTTGTGTTCGAAGTGTGTCAGCTGTTGTGATATTACTGCAATATTTAACTTTTCTAGTTGACTTTTTTGTTACAAAATATAAAGTCAACATGCCTGCAGTGTGTTCAGCGTTCAACTGCACAAATCGCAGCGATAAAACAACAAATATTTCATATTATAAGTAAGTATATTAGTACCGAAATAGGACACATGTTTTTTAATGTTTATTAAAGAGTCATTTGCATTGGAACTGTAATTATGCTTAAGACAAATGCAGGAAAGTAGTTTATTTATCGTTGATTACAGATTTCCCTTAAAAGATAAGGAAATTACGAAAAGATGGGTTATAAATATGAAGCGAGAAAACTGGTTTCCTACTACAGCCAGTTACCTCTGTTCAGCTCATTTTGAAAAGAAACATATGTACCACACAAATGTCCAGAGGCGCCTTTTGTGAAAAGCAGGACCTACTATCTTTAACTTTCCACCACATTTACAAAAGCAAGATAAAGTATTACGACCACAACCCAGAAAGCGATCTTTCGACAATTTGCAAGATAGTGCTGTTACAGTGACATCATTAGCACAAAGTAAGTCAATAATTTAATTTTACTCCGTGTTCTTATTACTCTGAATTACATACTTTCTATTATAATCTTATGGTGTAACTCTGTTATAAACTTATGATGTAACTGCATTCTTTCAGTGCCTGTCGGACCCACATCTGTTTCTGCTGACCACAATTACTGTCTACCAAGCCCTAAGAAGTTGAAAACACAATATAACAGAGTACAAGCAGAGAATGTGAGACTAAAGAAGCGGATAAAGCAAATGAAGCAACTTAGTGTACGACACAAAAGAAGAATAGTGCAGTTACAGACTTTAGTTGCTGGTTTGAGAAGAAGGCTATGTAGTTCAGTTTCTGATATGTTAAACAGTCAACATGTAGTTGGTTTGTTGAAGGAGCTATTGGAACTTCAGTGCAGTGCTAAAGTATGCCATTATTCTCAGCAAATAAGGAAATTTGCCCTCACCCTACCCTTTTATTCTGCCAAGGCATAGCGACAAAAATATCGCATTTCTGCGCCCGTTACTGTTTCTAATAGTTAACCACAGCATGTTTAGAAGTTTCACTGTAATATTCTGGTGGTACCTGCTCTAATTGCATTAATTTATGGGCAACAAGTAACGTTATAGTGGATGGACAGACTTATTTGAGTTGTCTTGTAGTGTTATCTACATCGAAAAGTTTAGCCATATTTCGACAAAAACATCCCTTTTTGGTGTCAGTGTACACTGAAATCACTGCTGTCTATTGCTTTTTTTAGAAAAAATAAAGCTAGTATGGGCTATTTCAAGTAAGTCAAACGCATTTACAAGGGGGCAGGACACAGCAGACGAATGCCTTGACTAAAGAAAACATGGCGGCCAGAACTTCAATTTGCTTCAAACATGGCGGACCTATAGCCACTCTATGAAATTTTAACTCGTTGGCTGTGTAGCAGACTTTAAATCTGTGCGGATCAGCATAACGAAAAGGCGAGGGGTCTCGCTCGTTTTGTCCACTGCTGTACGTCATGCGCTGGAAATATATTTCTTTCATTGGAATATTGACAGCGCTGCTTTCCACACAACTAACAGGTCAGGAACTGAAGCGATCTAACATTATAGCCGGTTTTAAACGCAGAACTGTGAAAATTGTTCTCACTATCAACTGTAATGCTTATTATTACAGTACATCGACAGTGTCTTTTCCATCCCATCTGTCCACTGGTACGCTGTTGGTTACTACATAATGACTGACTGACATAGCTTGTTTGAGATGGAGAAAGAGTTTTGGTGGAGGGGCAACACCTTCTGGGGATGACTAGCACCAAAACAGTGATCGCGTACATGACTGTCATATGAAGAATCAATCGAAATGGCAGACAAAGTCATCAGCTATCCCGCCACTGTGACAGATAAGTTTAAATGTAGAGGTCGTCAATCACCTTCGGACAGCAGCTTGGAAACGCTCCACAACACCGCCATAGTCTTCCAGTTTCCTTATGTTGTAACTGTCTTTTATTTAAAATAATACGATATGTGTGGTGTGTTATGGTAGCAGCAGCAACGTGATTTACACCGTCTTTTCTGTGAGGGGCAGTGGATCAGAACGTGTTAACGTCAGTTTAGAACCTGACACAGACCTCGAAGTTATGGCAGAAGAAACATAATGTGTGGCAGTGTACTAAGCGTGTTACAGTAGAAAAAAAAACAATGTTTCAAACAACGACACAGGATCACAGGGAGCGCTCCTTGCGACTTACAGTAAAGTTTGTGGGATACGGTCATCCTCCTACGGTACAGGTGATGCAACTTTTAAATGGTCTGTTCAGTGGACCAATACCTGTATATTTAATAGGATCGGCACATGTGCTCGATGCTGGATCTCAGAGGGTATTTGTTTTCGATATATGTGAGGGGAGAAATGCTGTAAAAATCTTATTGAGCTCTCTATCGGATCAAGTTAGTGGAGCATTTATGGTTCGTATGTTTTCTCTGTTGGATGGTACAGAATAACGATGATAACATGTTGGGGTGATAGACCTAAATGGGCCCTGAGGGACACGGATCTGCTTCGGACTGCAGTACCTGTATGGGGACACACTACAATGTATTAGCAAAATCCTCGTCCTTCTCCCAGTTCCTGTACTGTGTTTTATATTACCTCCTGTTGCAGGAGCAGGCTTCATTTGGCGCTGACATTGCACATCGTACTCTGTTGCCAGATCTATGACAACATTTTCCCATTTCCACCGAATGGTCAAAACATGGTCCTGTCGCACTAACTTGGGTCACTCTGTTTCCATAGGGGTTTCAGAAGGTGGTAGATCTAGGTATCTGTGATTTCTGCTCAGTTCCGATTTCAATTGGAACGATCACATGCGCAAAGCTGCAGAAATGGCAGCAGTTGCAAGAGACATAGGGACTATCTAAAATTCTAATGTAGCAGATAGGTTCGGAAAAGGTGACTCGTTTCTAGATATGAGAGTGCCAGAAATATGATTCACTAGTGGCTGTAATCATTAAAAGACTTCTGCATAGGATCTAATGCAGGTATGTGGTTTGATGGGAAGACTTGATTCCAAATCACAGACATCATTTCTACCAGGAAACGTAGCACTAGAGATCTGAAAAGCTAGTGTACATTTCTTGCGACTTCAACCAGCACACCATCTACTGGTTGTGATCCTTCTCAATCAACCATCGCCTATAACCCAGTGGATATATCACCGAACCTCTGACGTGGCATCGAGACAGAATGCATTACAAATACTGGAGAAACATCTAGCAGCAGCACGAAGAAGTTGCAAATGCCGGCGTCAAACCATGTTCCTTAGCCAAATCAATTGCTAAATTCGGTACTTATATTACGAGGTTGCACCGTCGGCGACGAGTAACCGCATTGTTGATCTGATAATATACACTCCGGCGATCACCGTCTGTATTAAGTGTCACGGTATTTGCCTGGAAAAACCACTTCTTTCGGAGGTAATGCAGCACATCTATTTATAAAGCCAGTATAGCATTTAACACGGATACCTTTGAGCACCTGTAGAACTAAGACCACTTGTTACAGTAACATGGTCGTCGCGATTGTGTTTTTAACATCTGGCGGTTTGTAAGATGATTACCCCTCTCTTTCTAAGACACAGTGGTATCACTTGCAGGAAAAACTTATGAGACCTGTCCACCCATCGCTGATTTGTGCTCAGTATTGTCTCGTATCGCCAGCAATCAGTAATTGGCAAAGTATTTTACTTAAAAGTAGGGGATACATGACAGGTTCGCCTTGGGCATCAGGTTTATATGGTATGTGTGTGCGTGTGTGTGTGTGTTCTGACATGTGGAAAGGAAATGACTATGTCTAGTCATAAGGAAGGTATGGTTTTGACGTGGAACATTGCGATAGCAAAGGGAATGACAGATTCTTTTATTTGAGAAAGTATGTCAAGTCATAAGAATTGTACAGATATATCTATTTCCAGGGCCACTGCCGTCAGAAGGGGGTATTTTTGCTACTTCGCTCATTATCGAATTTAATATAAGAGACCGCGAACGTAATATTTAATTGTAAGTACAGTGATCAAATATTTATGTAGCTGGTTTCCTAGGACGATTCTGTCTAGGGGTGGGTGTCGCGCGGCGGCGGTGGACTGTGGCAGGATGGATTCATGTTTCCATCTAATTGCAGGGGCCATCCTAATGGAAAGACCGGTTGGGTTACAGGAACGTAGCTGACCTAACTGTGTCGCCCTCTAGACAGCTGAATAGAGAACTAATACTCAGTAAGTGTTGGATAACCTTCATGATTGCATGTGTTCCCCGTGGAAATTTGAGAAGATGCAATATTGATGAGTATCTGCGTTGGGCCATTATTCTGTCCCATGTAAATTATCCAATTGATTGCTTCTGCACATTTCCTGCCTTATTTGTTTGAGAGAACATCGATTATGGTGTGTGCATCTAGCAGGTGTAAGATGGTGGAAGACATGTTTGCTGGTTCTGTAGATATGGGAAACACCTAAGTTGACTTTGTAAATTATATGGATGATTTAGAATGTGCTGTATCACTGACATTGGTATTCGTGAGAGGAAATATCAGATTCCTCTTTTTTTTCGAGTTCTCACGTAAAGGTCTTCGCAGGCGAGATAAGTTCCTACTTACTCAGTGGTTTACAGCCCTCTCCACCTCGCTAAAGTTTCTATCGGTTCTCCCTTCTATTCCATTCTCGTATTGTTCGTGGAAAGAAGGATTGTCGGTACGCCTCTGTGTGGGCTCTAATCTCTCTGATTTTATCCTCATGGTCTCTTCGCGAGATATACGTAGGAGGGAGCAATATACTGCTTGACTCTTCGGTGAAGGTATGTTCTCGAAACTTTGACAAAAGCCCGTACCGAGCTACTGAGCGTCTCTCCTGCAGAGTCTTCCACTGGAGTTTATCTATCATCTCCGTAACGCTTTCGCGATTACTAAATGATCCTGTAACGAAGCGCGCTGCTCTCCGTTGGATCTTCTCTATATCTTCTATCAACCCTATCTGGTACGGATCCCACACTGCTGAGCAGTATTCAAGCAGTGGGCGAACAAGCGTACTGTAACCTACTTCCTTTGTTTTCGGATTGCATTTCCTTAGGATTCTTCCAATGAATCTCAGTCTGGCATCTGCTTTACCGACGATCAACATTATATAATCATTCCATTTTAAATCACTCCTAATGCGTACTCCCAGATAATTTATGGTATTAACTGCTTCCAGTTGCTGACCTGCTATTTTGTAGCTAAATGATAAAGGATCTATCTTTCTGTGTATTCGCAGCACATTACACTTGTCTACATTGAGATTCAATTGCCATTCCCTGCACCATGCGTCAATTCGCTGCAGATCCTCCTGCATTTCAGTACAATTTTCCATTGTTACAACCTCTCGATACACCACAGCATCATCCGCAAAAAGCCTCAGTGAACTTCCGATGTCATCCACAAGGTCATTTATGTGTATTGTGAATAGCAACGGTCCTATGACACTCCCCTGCGGCACACCTGAAATCACTCTTACTTCGGAAGACTTCTCTCCATTGAGAATGACATGCTGCGTCCTGTTATCTAGGAACTTCTCAATCCAATCACACATTTGGTCTGATAGTCCATATGCTCTTACTTTGTTCATTAAACGACTGTGGGGAACTGTATCGAACGCCTTGCGGAAGTCAAGAAACACGGCATCTACCTGTGAACCCGTATCTATGGCCCTCTGAGTCTCGTGGACGAATAGCGCGAGCTGGGTTTCACATGACCGTCTTTTTCGAAACCCATGCTGATTCCTACAGAGTAGATTTATAGTCTCCAGAAAAGTCATTATACTCGAACACAATACGTGTTCCAAATTTCTACAACTGATCGACGTTAGAGATATAGGTCTATAGTTCTGCACATCTGCTCGACGTCCCTTCTTGAAAACGGGGATGGCCTGTGCCCTTTTCCAATCCTTTGGAACGCTACGCTCTTCTAGAGACCTACGGTACACCGCTGCAAGAAGGGGGGCAAGTTCCTTCGCGTACTCTGTGTAAAATTGAACTGGTATCCCATCAGGTCTAGCGGCCTTTCCTCTTTTGAGCGATTTTAATTGTTTCTCTATCCCTCTGTCGTCTGCTTCGATATCTACCATTTTGTCATCTGTGCGAAAATCTAGAGAAGGAACTACAGTGCAATCTTCCTCTGTGAAACAACTTTGGAAAAAGACATTTAGTATTTCGGCCTTTAGTCTGTCATCCTCTGTTTCAGTACCATTTTGGTCACAGAGTGTCTGGACATTTTGTTTTGATCCACCTACCGCTTTGACGTAAGACCAAAATTTCTTAGGATTTTCTGCCATGTCAGTACATAGAACTTTACTTTCGAATTCATTGAACGCCTCTCGCATAGCCCTCCTCACACTACATTTCGCTTCGCGTAATTTTTGTTTGTCTGCAAGGCTTTGGCTGTGTTTATGTTTGCTGTGAAGTTCCCTTTGCTTCCGCAGCAGTTTTCTAACTCGGTTGTTGTACCACGGTGGCTCTTTTCCATCTCTTACGATCTTGCTTGGCACATACTCATCTAACGCATTATGTACGACTGTTTTGAACTTTGTCCACTGATCCTCAACACTATCTGTACTTGAGACAAAACTTTTGTGTTGAGCCAACAGGTACTCTGAAATCTGCTTTTTGTCACTTTTTCTAAACAGAAAAATCTTCCTACCCTTTTTAATATTCCTATTTACGGCTGAAATCATCGATGCCGTAACCGCTTTATGATCGCTGATTCCCTGTTCTGCGTTAACTTTTTCAAATAGTTCGGGTCTGTTTGTCACCAGAAGGTCTAATATGTTATCGCCACGAGTCGGTTCTCTGTTTAACTGCTCAAGGTAGTTTTCAGATAAAGCACTTAAAAAAATTTCACTGGATTCTTTGTCCCTGCCACCCGTTATGAACGTCTGAGTCTCCCAGTTTATATCCGGCAAATCAAAATCTCCACCCAGAACTATAACATGGTGGGGAAATCTACTCGAAATATTTTCCAAATTATCCTTCAGGTGCTCAGCCACAACAGCTGCTGAGCCAGGGAGCCTATAGAGACATCCAATTACCATGTCTGAGCCTGCTTTAACCGTGACCTTCACCCAAATCATTTCACATTTCGGATCTCCGTCAATTTCCTTCATCTACGGCGGGATGCTGGCCCTCATCCACCACTGTGACATTGCAACATCTCGAACAGCTGTAGGACACCAAAAATTCCAGCATTTTTCTCATCTGCAGGGCAGTGCTTCGAATTCTGTTTGCGTAATTGTTCTGATTTTCTCATCTGTGCTTAGACAGTGCTCTTTTTCCAGACAACAAGAATGCTTTTATGATTAACTGTGTTTTGTCAAGTGTGTACATAGATGATGGAGCAGTGAGAACGTTTACCTTTCCTGAGACATATGTTGAAAGCAGGACGTCACGATTTCCAGGATGTTTAGAGTGGGATGCCTCGTTAGGAATGCATACGGTGTTATTCTGAATTATTTTCGAAAACAGGTCCTGATAGGGCGAGAATTTCCGTGCAGACAAGCTGAGACATCACGAAAGCTCCTACAACAACGACAAAAGCGACTGTTAACTATTTCTGCAACAACTTACGATATCCGAGTGGTAGACTTTCCTCTTATTTACACAAACATCTGACGTCAGTCTAACACTGACAGCATTTTAGCTGTACAGGGAGACTTGGCTCTTATTTATATAGACATATGATGTCAGTATAACACTCAAAGAATTCTAACTATATATCCAAAAATAGGTGCGACTTTGACCTGATGGCTGCAGGTGGCAGCGGCGTGAGAGTGGTAGCTCGCCCCCTGGCGGCTCACTTCCGGCCAACCCTGCAAAGCGCGTCGGCGTCGGGCGTCTGGTGGTGGGACGTGTTTTTTTACTAACGATCTTTTGTTTAAACTATATTCCATCGATTTCCCCCACCAATTGGATACAAGTAAATAAAAAAATTACCCCACACATGTGAAGGATATCGATTTAAATAATTTGCATAAATTTTTTATATCAACATGGTGTTAGCGGTACAGTAGTTAAGGGGAGGGGGTCGGTGGGTGGGTGACATGGAGCACAACAGCAGGTTAAGTGCAGAACACTAAGCGTTTTTACATGCAATGAGTGTTTGTGCACTGCATTATTTCGACAGTTTACAATTAGAAAGTGTGTCTGCAGAGCGTTTTACACGCATTATTTCGGTTATCTACGATTAGTTTGCTGGTCTGTAGGCTGTGCAAAGCATTATTTCGAAAGCTTACAATTAGTGAGCTTGTTTGCATACCGTTTTACAAGCATTTTTTTGACAGTTTACGTGTTGTTTTCGTGTCCGTACATCAATGTACTGCACTATTTCGGAGATTTACTAGTAGTTTGCAAGTCTGTAGGCTATGTAGTGTGACCCCAAGCATGTCAGAGCGAGTATTTTGTATCAGTGTAATAAATGAACTATGTGAAACCAATCCCTAAATAAATTGTTCCAAAATAAATAAAGTACACACCTTCCTCTCTCCAGCAGCTGGACATAGACCGAGTCCTTTTCCCGCACTCTTTTCCCCCAGACCGCCACAGGACAGCAGCGCCCTCTGGCGACAGTACTGTGTACTATGTCAGTTGGACTCTGGGCCTCAATGGTGAACACACTGGATGGAGTTACTGCCTACGACATCTCAAATTGCTCAAATAAAGGCTACACGCTAAGTAAAGACTTATATCCATCCTATCCAACAGCCCAGCACAGGCCGAGTCCTTTTCCCGGCAATTCCGAGGAAGTGGTGGCGGTCGGATGACTTAGATTAGTGGAGGTAGCCCAAGTGACCTTTTTTCGCGCTATATTCTTAGGTTAGTGAAGATAGCCCAATAAACCTCTTCCCACCAAAATTTGAACTTCCTGCTATTTTCTTGGGGTGGTTAGAGGGGAGAGAGGGAAGGTGTTAGGTTAGTGGAGGTAGCCCGAGTGACCCATTTTCTCGCTAAAATTTGAACTTCCCGATATGACGTCATTGTGACGTTGTCACGTCTATCGACACCATCTTGGGTCCGCTACCTTGAATAAATTTGGCAACAATACAACGTGGGGTGACGCTCTCTTTGTCCCATTAGTGACATTCACCCACTCTGGCAGGTAGGCCCTTCCAATGGACAGGGAGCGCACTGGGCTCAGGGACGGCACGCCACACAGCGGCACTACACACTCCCTGTCACGTTGCAAATACCTTCTGCCTTCCTCCTTCCCATCCCCAGCACACAATTACCCTTTGTCGTTCAACACAAACTACTTCAGGAGTTATTACATTTGGTGTTGCGAAATATTGTCACATACATAACTTGAAGATATCACAGGAACTAAATGTACCACTGCACAACCAGAGATAGAGAGAGCTTTGCAGATGGTGTGAGAATATTTAGACAATTACACGTTTTACTCCGAGGAATACCACCACTGCCTCACTTGAACACAGCCTGTAAAAAGATCGCGGCACACATGTGAAACAATCCCAGAGACACTTCGTGCACTTTTGTGAGAAATAACCCTGTGCTGAGCACGAGATGCTTCAGGAGTTACTAACCCAATATGTCTCTAAATACACTTTTAAAAAAGATCGCTGCACAGCAATTTGTGTCAATTTTGCGATATATACCGCCACACTTGAACATTGACTCTAAAAAGATCGCTGGATATTTGTGAAACCTCCCTGAGACATTTCACACGCTTTTGTGGGAAACAGACCCCGAAACCGATATCAACTGTAATATCTGATTGTTGTTGTTCTGGTCTTCAGTCCTGAGACTGGTTTGATGCAGCTCTCCATGCTACCCTATCCTGTGCAAGTTTCTTCATCTCCCAGTACCTACTGCAACCAACATCCTTCTGAATCTGCTTAGTGTATTCATCTCTTGGTCTCCCTCTACGATTTTTACCCTCCACACTGCCCTCCAATACTAAATTGGCGATCCCTTGGTGCCTCAGAACATGTTCTACCAACCGATCCCTCCTTCTAGTCAAGTTGTGCCACAAACTTCTCTTCTCCCCAATCCTATTCAATACTTCCTCATTAGTTATGTGATCTACGCATATAATCTTCAGCAATCTTCTGTAGCACCACATTTCGAAAGCTTCTACTCTCTTCTTGTCCAAACTATTTATCGTCCATGTTTCACTTCCATACATGGCTACACTCCATACGAACACTTTCAGAATTGACTTCCTGACACTTAAATCTATACTCGATGTTAACAAATTTCTCTTGTTCAGAAACGCTTTCCTTGCCATTGCCAGTCTACATTTAAATCCTCTCTACTTCGACCATCATCAGTTATTTTGCTCCCCAAATAGCAAAACTCCTTTACTACTTTAAGTGTCTCATTTCCTAATCTAATTCCCTCAGTATCACCCTACTTAATTCGAATACATTTCATTATCCCCGTTTTGCTTTTGTTGATGTTCATCTTTTGTCCTCCTTTCAAGACACGATCCATTCCGTTCAACTGCTCTTCCAAGTCCTTTACCGAGCGAGGTGGCGCAGTGGTTAGCACACTGGACTCGCATTCGGGAGGACGACGGTTCAATCCCGTCTCCGGCCATCCTGATTTAGGTTTTCCGTGATTTCCCTAAATCGCTTCAGGCAAATGTCGGGATGGTTCCTTTGAAAGGGCACGGCCGATTTCCTTCCCCATCCTTCCCTCACCCGAGCTTGCGCTCCGTCTCTAATGACCTCGTTGTCGACGGGACGTTAAACACTAATATCCTCCTCCTCCTCCAAGTCCTTTGCTGTCTCTGACAGAATTACAATGTCATCGGCGAACCTCAAAGTTTTTATTTCTTCTCCATGGATTTTAATTCCTACTCCGAATTTTTATTTTGTTTCCTTCACTGCTTGCTCAATATAGAGATTGAATAACATCGGGGAGAGGCTACAACCCTGTCTCACTCCCTTCCCAACCACTGCTTCCCTTTCGTGTCCCTCGACTCTTATAGCTGCCATCTGGTTTCTGTACAAATTGTAAACAGCCTTTCGCTCCATGTATTTTACCCCTGCCACCTTTAGAATTTGAAAGAGAGTCTTCCAGTCAACATTGTCAAAAGCTTTCTCTAAGTCTACAAATGCTAGAAACGTAGGTTTGCCTTTCCTTAATCTAGCTTCTAAGATAAGTCGTAGGGTCAGTATTGCCTCACGTGTTCCAATATTTCTACGGAATCCAAACTGATCTTCCCCAGTGTCGGCTTCTACTAGTTTTTCCATTCGTCTCTAAAGAATTCGCGTTAGTATTTTGCAGCTGTGGCTTATTAAACTGATTGTTCGGTAATTTTCACATCTGTCAACACCTGCTTTCTTTGGGATTGGAATTATTATATTCTTCTTGAAGTCTGAGGGTATTTCGCCTGTCTCACACATCTTGCTCACCAGATGGTAGAGTTTTGTCAGGACTGGCTCTCCCAAGGCTGTTAGTAGTTCTAATGGAATGTTGTCTACCCCTGGGGCCTTGTTTCGCCTCAGGTCTTTCAGTGCTCTGTCAAACTCTTCACGCAGTATCATATCTCCCATTTCATCTTCATATACCTCCTCTTCCATTTCCATAATATTGTCCTCAAGTACATCGCCCCTATATAGAACCTCTATAAACTCCTTCCACCTTTCTGCTTTCCCTTCTTTGCTTAGAACTGGGTTTCCATCTGAGCTCTTGATATTCATACAAGTGGTTCTCTTTTCTCCAAAGGTCTCTTTACTTTTCCTATAGGCAGTATCTATCTTACCCCTAGTGAGATAAGCCTCTACATCCTTATATTTGTTCTCTAGCCATCCTGCTTAGCCACTTTGCACTTCCTGTCAATCTCATTTTTGAGACGTTTGTATTCCTTTTTGCCTGCTTCGTTTACTGCATTTTTATATTTTCTCCTTTCATCAATTAAATTCAATATTTCTTCTGTTACCCAAGGAGTTCTACTAGCCCTTGTCTTTTTACCTACTTGATCCTCTGCTGCCTTCACTACATCATCTCTCAAAGCTACCCATTCTTCTTCTACTGTATTTCTTTCCCCCATTCCTGTCAATTGTTCCCTTATGCTCTCCCTGAAACTCTCTACAACCTCTCGTTCTTTCAGTTTATCCAGGTCCCATCTCCTTAAATTCCCACCTTTTTGCAGTTTCTTCAGTTTCAATCTGCAGTTCATAACCAAGAGATTGTGGTCAGAGTCCACATCTGCCCCTGGAAATGTCTTACAATTTAAAACCTGGTTCCTAAATCTCTGTCTTACCATTATATAATCTATCTGATACCTTCTAGTATCTCCAGGAATCTTCCATGTATACAACCTTCTTTTATGATTCTTGAACCAAGTATTAGCTATGTTTGTTATACTCTGTGCAAAATTCTACGAGGCGGCTTCCTCTTTCATTTCTTACCACCAATCCATATTCACCTACAATGTTTCCTTCTCTCCCTTTTCCTACTCTCGAATTCCAGTCACCCATGAATATTAAATTTTCGTCTCCCTCCACTATCTGAATAATTTCTTTGATTTCATCATACATTTCTTCAATTTCTTCGTCATCTGCAGAGCGTGTTGGCATATAAACTTGTATTACTGTAGTAGGCGTGGGCTTCGTGTCTATCTTGGCCACAATAATGCGTTCACTGTGCTGTTTGTAGTAGCTTACCCGCACTCCTATTTTTTTTCTTCATTATTAAACCTACTTCTGCATTACTCCTATTTGATTTTGTATTTATAATCCTGTATTCGCCTGACAAAAGTCTTGTTCCTCCTGCCACCGAACTTCACTAATTCGCACTATATCTAACTTCAACCTATCCATTTCCCTTTTTAAATTTTCTAACGTACCTGCCCGATTGAGGGGTCTGACATTCCACGCTTCGATCCGTAGAACGCCAGTTTTCTTTCTCCTGATAACGGCATCCTCTTGAGTAGTCCCCGCCCGGAGATCCGAATGGGGGACTATTTTACCTCCGGAATGTTTTACCCAAGAGGACGCCATCATCATTTAACCATACAGTAAAGCTGCATGCCCTCGGGAAAAATTACGGCCCTAGTTTCCCCTTGCTTTCAGCCGTTCGCAGTACCAGCACAGCAAGGCTGTTTTGGTTAGTGTTACAAGGCCAGATCAGTCAATCATCCAGACTGTTGCCCCCGCAACTGCTGAAAAGGCTGCTGCCCCTCTTCAGGAACCACGCGTTTGTCTGGCCTCCTGACAGATATCTCTCCGCTGTGGTTGCACCTACGGTACGGCAATTTTACGTCTTAGGGGGTGTGTAACGTAGCGAATCAATCCGCAATAGTGTTTTAATGCAGTACGGGCTCTTAGCTTTGGAGCTGGTGGCGATGCCAGCCGCTTGTATCTCGGCATGATTCACTCGCACCTGTCGCCAGCACGGCCGTGGGAAGTGCTACTTGTGTCAGTTGTAGCGACAGAATATTCAAGCCCCTAAGAATCTAAATAAACGATACTAAATATTATTCAGTTTTGATAAAACTTAATATGTAGCCTTTTGTTATTAAAAAGAAGCTGATTGCGAAATCTCAACTTTCTGACTGGGGTATTTTCAAAATTGGAGAAAATTACCTAAAATACCAAAAACTGACACTTAAGGCATTAAATTCAGTTAGGAACTATAATAGTTTATGTTTTGGTATTATTTGAAAACATTAACAGCACTCTCAGTGTGCAGAATTAATTAACTGAGAGTTTCAGTATTAAAACTTTAATTTTCATTTTCGTAATATAAAATTCAGACAAAATTATTATTTGTGTCTTATGTCGTCGTGGGACTAAATGAGATTGAGTGAGAGTGTGCATGTGGGGCATACGTTAAATTTCGAGATTAATTTTATGTAATGCATTACGCAATCATAGAGTGGAAAAGATGTTTGGACCCACATTGCTGCTGACGTATGTCCAAGCGTAGTTGTAGTTGCAAGAAGACAGCCAGAATAGTTATACGTAGAGTAATGTTTTCCTAAAGTCATCTCAAGATTAATTTTCGTTTAGTTTCAATTAATAAACATTATAGTAATAATTTGTTTGTCGAAGTAACGCCAATGAATGTGATGTAGTGACTGGCTCAGAACAGTTTAGGCACGAATATGATCTTGAAAGATCGATCTGATTGGCTTTTCATTTGATCAACCAATCAGAGTGAAGTCTTTCACTCGCTCTGTCAAGTAGTAAATGCGCTGTGAGCAACGGCGTTGAGAGAGTGAGCTTTTGAGACGCGAAGGTCTGTTAAATGTGTCCGTCCGTAAAATGTGTAAGATGAAGAAATGTTCGGTGCTTCGCATTCTAATGGATTTGTAATGGTAGCTTTTGTTGCTACGAACAATTTGTAAAAGTTTGAGAGTCGTGGGATATTTTGCTCGGTAGATATACGCGTGTGACTTGTTTGACTTAGAAAATTCCGCATGGCGATGTTCTGTGTTCTACTAAATAATGTATTTGGCGAGCAATCTTTGTGAAAGAAATCCACTGAATGACTTATGTAAGAAATCAGCATTATAGGTAGAAAGTGACTGTATATTCGCGTGATTATTCTCGGAATAGACTTGGGAGAATTCAGGCTGCCTTACGTGTGCCATAAACTGGGATCTTATTATGGCAGTTTTGCATATTAAACGTGGGCTGATCACACATGTTTAAGGAAAGAAAACAAAACCTACTTTTACCAGATTTCCGAATTTTCAATGAAGGTCAGGACTCCGTTTTCCACCCGAAAATTTATTATGAATATTTACAGGGACAAACATAGCGAGATTTACGCGGCTCAGTAATTGTAGATATTAGGTGCTGTTTTCATCAACGCTGCTTTTTCATCACCTTGTAAGTATCTACGATGCAGAGTGAAGAAACACTGAGCAGACGCCGATCTGAGGTAGGTGAATATCAATTTGCAGCTTGCTTCAGTGATAGTGAAACTCAGAGGCAATTTCATCGCATGTGCAAGTGCAGAAAGTGATGCGCACGATATTCGGGGACAGGATGGGAATTCTGCTCATTGCCTTCCTGCCCAGGGGTGAAAGAGTGAACGCTGACTGTTAATGTCAAACATTACGGAATGCTTACTGCAGGTGTTGTGCTGCTCCATGACAATGCTCGTCCCATAAGGCCAGCGCACAGCAACTGTTTTGCAGAAGTTCGGTTGGGATTTGTTTGGTCATCCAGCAAATAGTCCTGATCTAGCTCCCAGCGACTTCCATCTTTTCTTGCACCTCAAGAAATTCCTGGCCTCCGGCCAACTTTTTGACACTGACGTAGAGCTGAAGACGAATGCCACACACTGGTTTCATTCACAGTCAGCACAGGAATACAAACGTTGATCCCACGATATGACAAGTGTCTCAATTCTTTTGGTGACTATGTCGAAAACTACCTCAAACATTGCTGTACCTGTTGCCAATAAAGTTTTTCATGCAACTATGTTGTCTTTGTTTTAAAAAATAAGGAAACATTCTTTCTGGATGCACCTCATATAAACACATTGACAGTTTAGAATATATGAATCACATTTATATTGATAGTCGAGTTGTGCTAGCAGCAAGGAACATATACAGGGTGTCCCAGAAACACCAACAACACTTAGTATGCTGCGCAGAAAGAAACACTGATCGGTTTTGAAGAAGGAACCCACATCTGAAAAGAAATGCTTTGGGGACTGGAGAGCATCGAATTCTGAGATGGGTATGCATTCCATATTACGCCAATAAACCCAACATGAGTAGCACATCGCGCTGTCTGCATTACATATGGGCTTCGGACTGCATACATCGTACATCAGTGCAGAGCCGACATCGGCGGTGCTTTGCCTCATGCTCATAAACCAGTACATACGGTTGTTTGACGTATTTCAATCGTCCCGTGGATACGAGCAATAGGATCCTCTGCTGACGTTGCAGATGTGCCACACACCATACTCTTCGTACTGCTCCAGAGAAAGTAGTCAAGAGGTGTCAGATCTGGTGACTGTGCTGGCCATGGAACTGTTCCACCTCCACCAATCCATCGATTGGGGCCGGCCGCGGTGGTCTCGCGGTTCTAGGCGCGCAGTCCGGAACCGTGCGACTGCTACGGTCGCAGGTTCGAATCCTGCCTCGGGCATGGATGTGTGTGATGTCCTTAGGTTAGTTAGGTTTAAGTAGTTCTAAGTTCTAGGGGACTGATGACCACAGCAGTTGAGTCCCATAGTGCTCAGAGCCATTTGAACCAACCATCGATTGGAATATGCGACGTTGAGGTGATTCCACACACCGGCATCAAAGTGTGATAGAGTTCCGTCGTGCTGCAGCCACATGTCCATCTGAACGTTTAGTGGCACTGCATCCAATAGGGTAGGAAAAATATTTCAAATAAACGTGCGGTAGATCGGTCCTATTAGTCTGTTTGGCAGTAGATATCGCCCTACGATATGGTCACCAATTATCTGAGCCCAGGTGCTAATACCGAACCTGTGTCGGTGATTTTGAATCACCTGCGCACGCAGATTTTCGTCTGCCTGAACATGCATGCTGTCGCTAGTAAACATGCGTTCATGCGCGAATAGCACCAAGCTCGGCAATTGTTGCTGGAGTACATAAATATCACTACACAGACTTTACCCATTATGGGTAGCCCTCCTCTCATAATGCCCGGACTTTTCAGATGGTATGGATGGAGCAGATGTTCATGGACAACACTCCAGATGGCACGTTTGCCCACGCACAGCGCCTGTGCCCCCTGGCGAAGGCCGGTGGCTGGGTCCTCTTCAAACATAGTCAGCACGTCCTCCTCCAACTGTAGCGTTCGAGCCGAGTGTGGACTACTCGCCTCACGTTACGGCACCTACCAGGGGACAGGCAGCAGACTGTACCAAATTCGAAGAGATATTACTTTATTATAGAATGCACACACCTCGGGCAGAAAATACCTACGTTCAACTTTTCAGCTTCTCTGAGATGTCTCTCGAACGCTGCGAACATGGAACAATGTGGGGTTCGTCTGTTCTGCATACAACCCTGCAGCTGCTCTGCCACTGCAGTCTACTTTGCCGTATGCAAGCACCGTGTCAGTCATTTCCGCAGCTGTGATCTGGTACATATCGGACTGCTGTCGAAAATGCTACTGTACTGACAGACCACACAAGGTCCGCAGTAGGATGTGCACAAGGGCTGTGTGGAGAGCTGTAGGGCATGCGCAGCAACGGCGTTAGGCTGGGGTCGTGCATCCGCAGTACGCAGACGGCTAAAGGGCTGCGTACCTCTGTATACAGACACCAAACTGTCACAACCGTTCGTTCTCACACTTCGACGCCCTCCAGTGTCAGAAACTGGTTCAAATGGCTCTGAGCACTATGGGACTTAACTTCTGAGGTCATCAGTCCCCTAGAACTTAGAACTACTTAAACCTAACTAACCTAAGGACATCACACACATCCATGCCCGAGGCAGGATTCGAACCTGCGACCGTAGTGGTCGCGTGGTTCCAGACTATAGCGCCTAGAACCGTAGGACCACCTCGGCCGGCTGTCCAGTGTCCAAGCTGTGCGTTTCTAGATCTGGGTTCCTTGTTGAAGACCGATCAGTTTGCCTTCACGAACAACATGATAAGCGTTGTCGGTGTTTTTTGGGACACCCTGAATGTAAATATGTATAAAGTAAAACAAATTATACACTCCTCGAAATGGAAAAAAGAACACATTGACACCGGTGTGTCAGACCCACCATACTTGCTCCGGACACTGCGAGAGGGCTGTACAAGCAATGATCACACGCACGGCACAGCGGACACACCAGGAACCGCGGTGTTGGCCGTCGAATGGCGCTAGCTGCGCAGCATTTGTGCACCGCCGCCGTCAGTGTCAGCCAGTTTGCCGTGGCATACGGAGCTCCATCGCAGTCTTTAACACTGGTAGCATGCCGCGACAGCGTGGACGTGAACCGTATGTGCAGTTGACGGACTTTGAGCGAGGGCGTATAGTTGGCATGCGGGAGGCCGGGTGGACGTACCGCCGAATTGCTCAACACGTGGGGCGTGAGGTCTCCACAGTACATCGATGTTGTCGCCAGTGGTCGGCGGAATGTGCACGTGCCCGTCGACCTGGGACCGGACCGCAGCGACGCACGGATGCACGCCAAGACCGTAGGATACTACGCAGTGCCGTAGGGGACCGCACCGCCACTTCCCAGCAAATTAGGGACACTGTTGCTCCTGGGGTATCGGCGAGGACCATTCGCAACCGTCTCCATGAAGCTGGGCTACGGTCCCGCACACCGTTAGGCCGTCTTCCGCTCGCACCCCAACATCGTGCAGCCCGCCTCCAGTGGTGTCGCGACAGGCATGAATGGAGGGACGAATGGAGACGTGTCGTCTTCAGCGATGAGAGTCGCTTCTGCCTTGGTGCCAATGATGGTCGTATGCGTGTTTGGCGCCGTGCAGGTGAGCGCCACAATCAGGACTGCATACGACCGAGGCACACAGGGCCAACACCCGGCATCATGGTGTGGGGAGCGATCTCCTACACTGGCCGTACACCACTGGTGATCGTCGAGGGGACACTGAATAGTGCACGGTACATCCAAACCGTCATCGAACCCATCGTTCTACCATTCCTAGACCGGCAAGGGAACTTGCTGTTCCAACAGGACAATGCACGTCCGCATGTATCCCGTGCCACCCAACGTGCTCTAGAAGGTGTAAAGTCAACTACCCTGGCCAGCAAGATCTCCGGATCTGTCCCCCATTGAGCATGTTTGGGACTGGATGAAGCGTCGTCTCACGCGGTGTGCACGTCCAGCACGAACGCTGGTCCAACTGAGGCGCCAGGTGGAAATGGCATGGCAAGCCGTTCCACAGGACTACATCCAGCATCTCTACGATCGTCTCCATGGGAGAATAGCAGCCTGCATTGCTGCGAAAGGTGGATATACACTGTACTAGTGCCGACATTGAGCATGCTCTGTTGCCTGTGTCTGTGTGCCTGTGGTTCTGTCAGTGTGATCATGTGATGTATCTGACCCCAGGAATGTGTCAATAAAGTTTCCCCTTCCTGGGACAATGAATTCACGGTGTTCTTATTTCAATTTCCAGGAGTGTATATTTTTATTTGTTTATCTTTTAATACTGGGATGGAATTAAGTATTCCCATAAATGTTTGTGTATGTAGGATGTGCGCAGTTTCATTGACCGCAAATAACTTTTATACTGGCTTCGACACAGAAATTAAGATTAATGTGACATGTGGAAACTTGATACTTTTTACTGTTTCATATTCTAATTAGCAACGTAAGTGCAGTACGAAGCGCGTTCATTTAACGTTTGCTTCTTGGCTGACGGCAGTTGATAGTTGGTAGCACGGGGATTTGGCTATGAGAGACTGCGGGGAAGGAGCAGCAAGCGAAGTAGCTGCGAGATGGTGGCGCCTGCCACGTCAAAGGAGTTGCTACCGTGCGAATTCCTGTGTATGCGTGGTGGGCCCTGTGTACAGCTGTGAAGAAACCCCTTTGTCGCCGGAACAGAAGTCGAATTTTACATCATTCAACAGACATTAAGACGTTCAAAGTGTACCAAAATGATCGTATCACAGAGATAAATTAGTTCCCGCTTAGCAGGCAGTTGTACAACGAAAACTGAAAAACTTACAACAGATTCCATAAATAAGTGCTTACACAAACGATATCAAAAATTTATAGCAGGAAAATGTGTAAGTGCTAATGACAAAGTAGGTATCAAACGATAGCTAAGGTGCTCGCTGCGATCAGTGAACATGTTATATGAAAATACTAAGTGATTTCGATGTTACAATGGATTTCAATTGTGTCTAATTATGTAAATATGCCAGACTCGTACACATATACACTGAGATGACAATAGCCATGGGATAGCGATATGCACATACACAGATGACGGTAGCATCGTGTACACAAGATATAAAAGATCAGTGCATTCGCGGAGCTGTCATTTGTACTCAGGTAATTCATGTGAAGAGGTTTCCGACGTGCTCATGGCAGAGATCGAACGCGGAATGGTAGATGGGCCTAGACGATGTGATATTCAATTTAGGAAACCTTCAGGGAATTCAATATTTCGAGATCCACAGTGTCAAGATTGTGCCGAGAATATCAAACGTCATAACGGACAATGTAATGGGCAACGGCCTTAACGACCCAGAGCAGCGGCGTTTACATAGAGTTGTCAGTGCTAACAGGCAAGCAACACTATGTGAAGTAACCGCAGAAATCAATGTGAGATGTACGACGTACGTATCCGTTAGGTGAGAGGGCGCAAGTTGGCGTCGATGGGCTGTGGCAGAAGGCGAGCTACCTGAGTGCCTCTGCTAACAACACGACGTCGCCTGCAGCGCCGCTCCCGCGCTCCTGACGACATCGGTTGGATCACAGACGAATGGAAAACTGTGGCCCCGTCAGACGAGTGCCGATTTCAGTTCGTAGGAGCTGACGGTAGGGTT
Organism: Schistocerca piceifrons; assembly: GCF_021461385.2. Classification (NCBI taxonomy): domain Eukaryota; kingdom Metazoa; phylum Arthropoda; class Insecta; order Orthoptera; family Acrididae; genus Schistocerca; species Schistocerca piceifrons. The sequence goes on from NC_060149.1 coordinate 15,379,318, forward strand.
CGAGTGTAGCACTGACTCCACGAAGCCACAAAGCCAAGTTGTCAACAAGGCACTGTGCAAGCTGCTGGTGGCTCCATAATGGTGTGGGCTGTGTTTGCATGGAATTGACTGGTTGCTCTGGTTGTGTCAGCTACTTGGAGACCATTTGCAGCCATTCGTGTAGTTCATGTTCCCAAACACGTCTGCCAGTACTCCGTGTCACCGGGCCACGACTGTTCACGATTGGTTTGAAGAACATTCTAAACCATTCGAGAGAATGATTTGGCTATACAGATCGTCCAACATGAATCCAACGGAACATTTATGGGGCATAAACGAGAGGTCAGTTCGTACACAAAATCCTGCACTGGCAACGCTTTCGGAATTTTGGATGGCTGTAGGGACAGCACGGATCAGTATTTCTTCAATCGATTTCCGACGACTTGTTGAGTCCATGCCACGCCGAACTGATGCACTACAACAGGGAAAAGGGGGTCCGACACGGTATTAGGAGGAATCCCACGAGTTTTGTCACCTCAGTCTACATCTGTGAAAGTAGATAGGGACTTCTACATCTACATCTACGTGATGACTCTGCTATTCACAGTACAGTACCTGGCACAGGCTTCAGTGAACCACCTTCCAGGCATCTCTCTACCGCTCCAGTCTCGAAGGGCGCGCGGGGAAAAGAATCACTTAAATTTTTCTGTGAGAGCCCTTATTTCTCTTATTTTGCCGCGGTGATCATTCCTCCCTATGAGGGTGGGTCCCAACACAATGTTTTCACAATCGGAGGAGGAAACTGGTGATGGAAGTTTCGTGAGAAGATCCCGTCGCAACGAAAAACGTTTTTATTTTAATGATTGCCACTCCAGTTCACGTATCATGTCTGTGGCATTGTCTTCCCTAATTTGCGATAATACGAAACGAGATGCCCTTCTTTGAACTTTTTCGATGTTATCTGTTGTGGATTGGCAAGACAGCCAACCCACTATGAGAGGAAGCCGAAAGGCACGCGTTTTAGCTCACGCAGGCTGGCGTGACGTCTGGAACAGGTCAAGGAAATGAGACTAGCAAAAAACGTACGTAGTTGCTGGAATACTTAACTTTAATCCATAATTGGTGAACATCGCTCTTGACGGTACATGTTTTACAGCATCAATAGTAACTGGTAATGGCGCCTTGCTAGGTCGTAGCAAATGACGTAGCTGAAGGCTATGCTAACGATCGTCTCGGCAAATGAGAGCGTAATTTGTCAGTGAACCATCGCTAGCAAAGTCGGCTGTACAACTGGGGCGAGTGCTAGGAAGTCTCTCTAGACCTGCCGTGTGGCGGCTCTCGGTCTGCAATCACTGATAGTGGCGACACGCGGGTCCGACGTATACTACCGGACCGCGGCCGATTTAAAGGCTACCACCTAGCAAGTGTGGTGTCTGGCGGTGACACCACATTATCCATCAAGCCCATCTGATGCGGATACCACTTGCACAGCAATACTCAAGTATAGGGTGGGCAAGCGTAGTGTAAGCAGTCTCTTTCCAAGATACTACTCCAGGCGGGTGTAAAAATGAATGTGCGCACCGGAAAATACTGAACGCAAAAATGAAGATTTGGCCCTGTCTGACTGCCCCCTGTAGCAGGTCTTACGATCTCTTAATGGAGATATTATTTCCTCCTTCTTGCTCTTTAAAAAGTAAATTAAAACATAAACATAAATAAATGATTAAGGGAATTAGTAACTAATAAATGATAAATGTTGTTTCTGTTTATACATTTATTGTAGATTAAAACCCCTATTATGTATTACAAATGTTTATATATCAATGTCCGATGGACATAAAGAGGCACAAATCAATTTCCTAACTAATATGATTGATCAATTGCCCAAATCTGCCCCTTTTTACGGCTACGCGATCTAATACACAGTAAATAACACGAGATGACTGACATCATCTACTTACCAAACACTTGAAGACACTACTTTCAAAGATGATCTACACTGATGTACAACCTCAGCGGAAACACAATTTATGTGATCACACCTGTTTAGCTTTATAGCCCTAATAAGCCAAATCAGTTAGCAATATCACCATATGTACTGCGTCCAGTGCGTCGGAGTGATGGTTCTCGTACACATCTGCAACGACGGAAGAACTCCAACCACAAAATATTAAAAAAAAAAACTCATTCAAACACTAGGACGGCAGAAGACGGTCCTCTGACTAGTATAATGTAATACTGTCTTCTCCTCTCTGTGTTTTACAGACGAGAAACGCGAACTCCCAGCCACAAGGACGGAGTTCAGATAACGTCTCAACGTGAGTATAGCCAGGAAAAGTGCTCTCAATCACTGAACGCTGCGTACTCAATGACGACTTCCTACCTGGAGTCGAAGTCCAGAAACGTATAAGTTCGCAACAGTACAGTGCCTAACCGTTCTAACTATAAAATCTTATGAGAGAAAAGACAGTAAGTCCATCTGTACCAGCAAAAGCTGATACTGAGCGACAGTCAACACGGGCGCTCAAAACGGAAGACCTAACTCTCTCCACCACTGCCTTCCCAGCAAAGCTCGGCTCCCCTCCCTCGTAACTGCAGAAAGCCGAATTATATTCTCGAAACCACGGAATATTCTTCCTCTCTACTGATCCTTCTGAAAGCCGACCAACCATACCTTAGTCTTTTGTTGTCCAGCGCGGAAAGTTTGCGAGGAAATACCTATCCCCATTAATTAGGTATTCATACAATGGTATGCTTCTCAGAGTAAAAATCTTCGGAAATAACCCAGCCTGCGTGATTTCCGAAGTAACGCTCCCTTGTTCCTCTCTGCTGCATCCAATATTTTTAGAGTTTCTGGTTATCTTCCCGGCCTAGCTACAACACCGGCCAGCCGCCACTCTATTGTGCTTCAGCGCTCAGATTCCCCTACCGTCGGGCTAGGGCTACTTGCTCTGTTAAGCAGAACCAACACACCTGTGCCCCCTTTTCACCCAGTGCCTGAGTTACGCCTGCCATTTCATTTCCACTGGCGTCCCAACCTCTACTAATTTAGGCAATCATTCGTTATGCCGTTTTGATAATAAAGGCACTCCATCACTTTTCATGCAATAAGCGTTAAGAACTATTTGCAAGGTGTACGTGACAATGTCAGTCTTCTTTAAATATTCATATATACGATGTACAACCTATCAAATGATACCTAATTCCGGTTGTAAATCACAGCAAAGTATGTAGATGAGTGCTTGCAAGAGGTGAAATCATAGCCACCTTACGAGGTATACTCGACGCTACGAGGAGACTTCAAAAAGTAAGTTACACATTACTATGCCAGGCCAAGTAACTTTTATTGAATGGTGCACTACATTTAAAAGTGAAACAGATATATGACACTATCTTTTAGCATAGTCACCAAGCCACTGGAATCAACGGTCGGAACGTGCTACCAATCGAACAGCTGATCGATGATGGAAATCCGCTCCTTGGTCATGGAGCCATTCGAGAACAGCTGTGTGCACATCCTCATCGTTGGAAAATCTCTTCCTCCCCCGTGCTAACTTCCCGCTAGATGTTCTTTCAGCTTACCGAAAAGATGGAAATCGCTCGGTGTAAGATATGGACCGTGGAGAAGTTGCTTCCAAACATCCTATCTAAAACACAGAAGCAAAGTTTTTGTTGTGTTGTGTACACATTGTGAGGTTTTGCATCGTCGTGCAGGAGAACAATTCCTTCGCTTAATTTCCCAAGCCTCTTGATCTTTATGGCGTGATGCAGCGATGTAAGCATTGCACAGTACGACTCGGCATTAATGGTTGTGCCCTTTACCATAATCTTTGAACACGCAACACCTTCACAGTCGAAGAAAATGGCGACCACAACTTTCCCTATTGACGGCGCAACTTTGCATTTCTTCGGCGGAGGCGAGTAGGTGTCTCTATTCCATAGACGTTCTCTTCGTTGCAGGTGGGAAAATACGGACCCATGACTCATCACACATAATGATACGGCTTAGTAAAACATTGCCTCCCACGGAACAACCTCAAGAAAGTCCAGCGACGTCAAAAGCCTTACGCTTTTGTCTGCAGATATTAGTGATCGCACCTAGCGAGCTGGCGCAATGGTTAGAACACTACACTCGCATTCGAAAGGACGGTGATCCAGATCCCTGTCCGTGATTTCCCTAAATAACTTAAGGTAGATTCTGGAATGGTTAATTTGAACGGCCACGGCCGACATCCTCCCTCATCCTTCTCTATTCCGAGCTTCTGCTCCGTCTGTAATGACCTCGTTTTCGACGGGACGTTACACACCAAAAAAAAAAAAGGTTCAAATGGCTCTAAGCACTATGGGATTTGATATCTGAGGTCATCAGTCCCCTTTGCTTAGAACTGCTTAAACCTCACTAACGTAAGGACAGCACACACATCTATGCCCGAGGCAGGATTCGAACCTGCGACCGTAGCAGCAGCGTGGTTTCCGAAATGAAGTGCCTAGAACCGCTCGACCACAGCGGATGTCTCGTTATACACTAAACTTCCATACAATGATCGCGGAACCCAGTGTGAACACAGTTTCCGATACAGCAGACGATGTCGGACGATGGAATGAGCACTGATTATTGAGATGCGCATCAGCTGAGTAGTGTCCGCGATAGTTACTCTGTGATTTCTGCGAACCAGTTCCTCGATTGCCAGGACGTTGTAGTCTGTGGCTAATGTCAATGACCTTCTATCCCGGACAGCGTCGCCCACGCCTGCGAGCCCTTAGTCGAATTGTTGGCACCATTTCAATACGTTTCGACACGACATTGCATGTGTTTCATATACAGCCAGAATTTCGCTGCGAAGCTGTGCGTAATTTTGCAATTTCGGCCACAAGAATCGTGCTGTCCTGCATACTTCAAATTTGGAATAATTTTCCAGATGCCGCGCCATTTAACTCACAACAGTGATGCACCTGTAATCCGTAACGCAGCATAACTGTGTTTACTCTCTTCTGAATGCACCACTCTTCTTGCACAATGGTCTTGGCCTGGGACGAAATGCGTACCTTACCTTTGAAGACTACACGGATACGGGGGAGAGGGGAGGCTGTGTGGAAGGCAGGGACTGTACGGCCGTCTAAAAGGGGGCAGGAAAAATACAGTAAGGTAGTTGTAGAAACGATCGGTATTGTAGCTGTAAATTGTTGCAGCTGTGTTGGAAAAGAACCAGAACCAGAGCTCCAAGCCCGCATAGTAAGCACTGAAGCTCAAATAGTTATAGGTACCAAAAGATGGATAAGGCCAGAAGTAAGTTCAGCCGAATGTGTTCAGTGTTCAGAAAGGATAGATTAAATACAGTTGGTGGCGAAGTATTTATTGCTGTCAGAAGTAGTTAACCTTGTAGTGAAATTGAAGTAGATAGTTCCCGCGAAATGGTATGGGTAGAGGTTATACTTGAGAATCGGACTAAATATTAACTGGGTCGTTTTACCGACCCCTGACTCAGAAGGTATAGTTGCTGAACAGTTCACAGAAAACTTGAGTCTCATTTCAAATAGGTACCCCACTCATAAAATTGCAGTCAGTGGTGACTTCAATCTACCCTCGATATGCTGAAAAAATTATACGTTTAAAGCCAACGGCAGGCATAAAACATCAACCGTATTGTACTGAATGTTTTCTCACAAAATTATTTTGAACAATTAGTTCACGAGCCCACTCGAAGCGTCAATGTTTGCGAAAGCATAGTTGACCTCTTAGCAACAAATACTCCTGGACAAATAGGGAGTGTCATGACGAATACAGGGATTAGCGACAACTAGACAGTTGCTGCTAGGCTGAATATCGTAACACCCACAACCATCAAAAGGAAAAGTACATCTGTTTAATTAAGCTAATAAAAATACTCTTAACACCTTTTTAAGAGACAGTCTCCACTGCTTCCCATCTGATCATGTAAGCGTAGAAAAGATATGGATGATTTCAAAGAGATAGTATCGACGGCAATTGAGAGATATATACGGCATAAACTAATAAGTGATGGTACTGATCCCTCATGGTACACAAAACGGGTCAGAAGCATGCCAAAATTAAAAGAACGCAAAATCCCCAAGATTGGCAAACTTTTGCAGAAGTTCAAAAGGTAGCTCGTGCTTCAATGCAAGATGTTTTTAATAATTTCCATAACGGAACTCTGTCTCGAAATCTGGCAGAAAACCCAAAGAGATTCTAGTCATACATAAAGCACACTTTGGCAAGACGCAATCAATACCTACACTGCGCGATAACAACAGTGAAGTCACTGATGACAGTGCCACTAAAGCAGAGTTATTAAACACGGTTTTCCGAAACTCCTTCACCAAAAAAAAAGTAAATATTCCTGAATTACAATCAAGAACTACCGCCAAGATGAGAAACATAGAAGTAGATATCCTCGGTATAGGAAAGCAGCTTAAATAACTTAACAAAGGCAAGGTCTCCGGTCCAGATTGTTCCAGGGGACTGATGACCACAGATGTTAAGTCCCATAGTGCTCAGAGCCATTTGAACCACTTTTTTGAAACGACACTGATCGTTCACGACGTTGCCATTAGTTTAGCTTGTTTGTAGTAGATATTTTATGTTATATGCCCATTACATAATTGTTATTAGGGATCAGTCCATGATAACTAGGGCAAAAGCGCGCTTAGAAGCACAACAGATCACTAGCTCTAACAATATAGAAATGGCAGCTACACAGGGTAGTCAAAAAAGCCTATGGGACGAGAAAGAGTTAGCTATGTTAGCAGCACATGGCACTGGTGAGGAGAATACCGATCCAAAGGAATTTTTTGAGGATTACAGACACAGTAAAGCTCGTGGTAGGCAATCTGATAGCATAGATGAGGAACAGAGGCAGACTTAGGTAATCGTAAAGATACAGGACTATAATGTTGGGAATCCAAGTGAACCCGGAACAACTAAGAATTGTGATAGATCGCTGTCAGTGACATCGTCATAAGGCAGCATATCAGGGGCCCGTGGTCATGACTTTCTTGAATACCAAGAAATGGAAAGGGAAAGGGGAGAAGATCACCTAAGTTTAGAGGAAGAGAATGTCACAATAGAAGATTTAGATAATACAGGTGCGTCTGACATCCTTGCATACCTAAAAGCAATGGGAAGTTAAATGGGAAATAAAATTCCGAAGGTCAGCTCATAAATGAGAAACAAAATTCAAAGCGTCAGCTCTGAATTTGGAAGCCAAACAAAAAATGGGAATGACGAAGTAAGCGCTGGATTGGAAAATCAAATAAAAAAGGTGAATGGTGAAGTACGCTCTGAAATGGGAAGTAAAATTCAAAACGTGAGTGTCGAAATTTAGTCAATAAAACATGAAACGAGGGAAGTGAAAAATGAGGTATAGGCGCTCCGAACAAAACTAGAACGAGAGATTGCGGAAGCAGAAGAACCGCGAACGAGGCGCGATCACCAGCGAGGGGCGCAAAGCGGATTGCTCTTGAAACATTAGAGAATACAGAAAATACTAAAAAGACAGGTAGAGGTGCATTGACGAAGTTACAGAGCCGCTTGAAACAAGTAGAAACAACGCAGCTACAACAGATAGAAATGGCACCAAATAAGGCATTGACCGCGGAACTCTCACAATTTAAACAACGCATAGAAAGCGAAATTAAGCAATTATCTCAGGAAGTCAGGTCGCAGCCTAATCAAAAAATCACATATCAGAAAAGAAATAGTAGGCGATTTGGAAATAGCAGAAACCGAAAGAGCCAGTTCAAACTCAGCACGATCATGTCCAAGGCCAGACGATACTAGAATGTGCTCGAATGTAAGAGTTGCTTGTCAACTACAGACTGAAAACGTATGTGCAGAGCAACGAAATACTGCTAGAGATATGGCCCCCGCATCCACACAGGGCACGACTGGGTCGCAAATTGCGAATACGGAGAACCGCAATGTGATATTTCATCTGCATAATTGTTACCCGATAATGCACACCATGGACATTGTTCCAGTGATAAAAACGTAACAGGGAGTAGAAGAGAGGATGCCCAAAGTAACGGTAGACCAGAAGCGTTAGCGCGAAGTGAGAATGTGGTAGGCCGAGCGTGAAGAAATTCTAATGACATTTTCGATTTTAAGCATTTTGTCTCTGTACGAAAATTCCAGCATTACAAACAAGAGGGTAATGTTTTGTCCAAAAACTTTTATTGGAAATATGATTCATCATTACCTCCTCGCTGGCCTCTGATGTACAAAATGGACTTCGTATGTTCACATATCGAGGGAACATTGGCTGAATGCATGCGGAACATTGCAAAAACCTGCACGTCATACGAAGTGTTTTGTGACGCATTTTTAAACAGATACTGGTCCAATGAGACACAGAACAGGATCAAACAGGAAATAATTATGAGCAGAGACTTGGAGAGTTCAAGGTTCCGTAGTCCGGTGAAGTATTTCGAAAACTTGAACAAGGAAAATCAGTATTTGGACGACCCACGCACACCGGCTGAGATCGTAAGATTGTGCTACGTGAAGTTGCCAATTTCCTGCCAGTAAACGCTCGTCGGCCGACGTGGAAGTGACGTAGAAGGAGTCAAGGGTATCCTAAGAGAGTTGGAGTTCGCTTTCAACGAGCAGCAGGAGCGAGAAAAGCTTAGGCAGAGAGACGTGCAAAGTGAAAGAAGCGAGAACAACGGAGGGAATAATAGAGACCATAATTGGCAAAACAATGGAAATCGGCAGCCTCACCAAAACATGGACCATAGATCCCGTAGTGGGAACAATGTACAGTGGAAGAACTATGGCAGGGAATATAGACAACAAAATGACAGGAGATGGGAGCCACAAAATAATGGCACATCATGGAACGACAATAGAGAAACTCGTCAACTGTCTAACCCAGGATGGGGTGGAATGAATAACAACAGGAATCGGGAACAATCAATTGAAGTTAGACCACCTAACCCTGGGAGAAATGTTCAAATGTGTGTGAAATCTTATGGGACTTAACGGCTAAGGTCATCAGTCCCTAAGCTTACATACTACTTAACCTAAATTATCCTAAAGACCTCCACCGAGATCTGCCGCACAGTCCATGACTACAGCGCCTGAGACCGCTCGGCTAATCCCGCGCGGCTAACCCTGGGAGAGTAGAAAGTGAACAATGACTAGGCCAGACGACGGGCACTAGTGAAAATGCGCCCGTAAACCGTCCCGAAAGTAATAACATAAATACTATAGGATATGAGGACATGAGGGAGATATCACTTGATGAAAAGAAACGTTACCCAAACAGGAAATCTATCCGGCAGTAAAAGTACACATTGGAGGAATTATGGGTACTGCTGTAATTGACAGTGGAAGCGAACTCTCAACTATTTCAGATATACTGTTTGCTAAATGCAAGGATTCAGTTAATCCACCGATTTTCTCAGTACAAAAAACAAAGGTATGAGGTGCGTTAGTTGGAAAGTGTATGGAAATACCGTAACAGACACGTCTACATTTTGAATGCCACGGACACCAGATGACTGCAAATCTGTTCGTAATACCGAAACTAACAGCTGATATAATAATCGGTGTAGATTTTCTTTCAGCGCAGAAAGCTGTCATTGATCTAGGAAGAGTGGAGTTCATGTTATGGAAAGAGAAAATATAAAAATCAGATTTGATGAGAAGGCAATAAAAGCTCAAATTCCTGCGAGCTGTTCAAAACTACAATTCGCGAACGAACATGCAGTTCAGAGGGAAGAGTGTAGAAAAAATAATGATTATAGAGGAGAGTTCAAGTCAGAACGTGAGCAGATTAATGAAATTAACAGTAAGATTGATTCGAAACTCGAGAATCTGGAATATATACACTCCTGGAAATTGAAATAAGAACACCGTGAATTCATTGTCCCAGGAAGGGGAAACTTCATTGACACATTCCTGGGGTCAGATACATCACATGATCACACTGACAGAACCACAAGCACATAGACACAGGCAACAGAGCATGCACAATGTCGGCACTAGTACAGTGTATATCCACCTTTCGCAGCAATGCAGGCTGCTATTCTCCCATGGAGACGATCGTAGAGATGCTGGATGTAGTCCTGTGGAACGGCTTGCCATGCCATTTCCACCTGGCGCCTCAGTTGGACCAGCATTCGTGCTGGACGTGCAGACCGCGTGAGACGACGCTTCATCCAGTCCCAAACATGCTCAATGAGGGACAGATCCGGAGATCTTGCTGGCCAGGGTAGTTGACTTACACCTTCTAGAGCACGTTGGGTGGCACGGGATACATGCGGACGTGCATTGTCCTGTTGGAACAGCAAGTTCCCTTGCCGGTCTAGGAATGGTAGAACGATAGGTTCGATGGCGGTTTGGATGTACCGTGCACTATTCAGTGTCCCCTCGACGATCACCAGTGGTGTACGGCCAGTGTAGGAGATCGCTCCCCACACCATGATGCCGGGTGTTGGCCCTGTGTGCCTCGGTCGTATGCAGTCCTGATTGTGGCGCTCACCTGCACGGCGCCAAACACGCATACGACCATCATTGGCACCAAGGCAGAAGCGACTCTCATCGCTGAAGACGACACGTCTCCATTCGTCCCTCCATTCACGCCTGTCGCGACACCACTGGAGGCGGGCTGCACGATGTTGGGGCGTGAGCGGAAGACGGCCTAACGGTGTGCGGGACCGTAGCCCAGCTTCATGGAGACGGTTGCAAATGGTCCTCGCCGATACCCCAGGAGCAACAGTGTCCCTAATTTGCTGGGAAGTGGCGGTGCGGTCCCCTACGGCACTGCGTAGGATCCTACGGTCTTGGCGTGCATCCGTGCGTCGCTGCGGTCCGGTCCCAGGTCGACGGGCACGTGCGCCTTCCGCCGACCACTGGCGACAACATCGATGTACTGTGGAGACCTCAGGCCCCACGTGTTGAGCAATTCGGCGGTACGTCCACCCGGCCTCCCGCATGCCCACTATATGCCCTAGCTCAAAGTCCGTCAACTGCACATACCGTTCACGTCCACGCTGTCGCGGCATGCCACCAGTGTTAAAGACTGCGATGGAGTTCCGTATGCCACGGCAAACTGGCTGACACTGACGGCGGCGGTGCACAAATGCTGCGCAGCTAGCGCCATTCGACGGCCAACACCGCGGTTCCTGGTGTGTCCGCTGTGCCGTGCGTGTGATCATTGCTTGTACAGCCCTCTCGCAGTGTCCGGAGCAAGTATGGTGGGTCTGACACACCGGTGTCAATGTGTTCTTTTTCCATTTCCAGGAGTGTATATATATAATATGGACAGGCAATGATTGGAGCTTGCACTCAAACATAACTCATAGATCTTCTTACCTAAAACCAGATGCATTAAGGGGTATCAATATAAATTTGAGCTAAAGAAACATAGACTATTTCGGGTACCTCCTTAATCCATCCCATGGTCATACCGGCAAAGGGTTCTAAGTGAACTACGAACAATGGAGGACGAAGGTGTAATTGAGGCCGCGGGATCTTAGCATGATAGATCACTACCCATAGTAGACGAAAAGGACGGTGAAATTCGACTGGTGTTACACTCACGCCAAATAAATACCGTTACTGTGCCAGAGACGGATCTCCCTGAAAGGCTTGAGGAGCTCCTTCAATGATTTCATGGGGTTTCGGTGTCTTCCTCACTTGATTTGTGATCGAGCTTCTGGCAGATAGAACTCGATCATGACTGCCGAAAATACACGGCCTTTATGGCCTTTGGAAGGCTCCCTTTTGAATTGAATATATCTTAAGCTGCATTTGTCAGGGGTTTTAGCAAAATATTGAGTGAAGAGTTAAAAGAGATCACGTGTTATGTAGACGATATATTGATTGCAGAAAATACCTGGGAGAGACATATCAAACTCTTAGAGGAAATGTTAAGCAGTTTGAAAAGGCATGAGGCGACTGCAAATATTGATAAGTCTTGTTTTGGGAGCAGTAGAATTAGCTTTCTGGGACACGTTATAACAGTAGAAGGGATTAGTCCCGACCCAGAGAGGATGGCAGCAATTGCAAAGTTTGCCACTCCAACAACCAGAAAACAACTGAGAGGGTTTCTGGGGATAACATTTTTTTATAAAAAGTTTATCTATGTAGAAACGTTAGCTAGTCCCAGACTCTGCCAATTGACGGGATGAGTGTGCAGACCGAGAATTCAATAATTTGAAGGCAGCACCCGTCAATGCTCCTATTTTATCAGATCTTGACTTATCACAGGAATTTTGTATGGCCACTGACAGTGCGAAGACCGGTCTGGGAGTTATGATGTTTCAGGAGTTTGAACAAGACGGCAAATTAGTACACAGCACAATCGCCTTTGGTAGCAGGGTACTATCCAAAAGTGAAAGGAATTACTCTGTTACCAAACTTGAAGCCCTTGCAGTAGTATGGGGATTTAGAAAGTTTAGATACTTTGTGTTTGGTAGAAAAACAAAAGTCTATACGGACCATAGGGCCCTAGAATTTCCCCTAACCACCAAATTTGCGCATGGAAGACTAGTGAGATGGGTAGCTGTGCTTCAAGACTACGTTTTCAACAGTCTATGTGCCTGGTCCGACAAATGTCATTGCTGACGCCCTGTCCCGCTCACCTGTTGATATGACAGAAGAGACGACCAAAGCATTAGATCAAGAGCACTTTTCGTTGTTCTACCTCAAAAGGGTTGCATCTGAAAACTTCGTCGCTGTAACGATGCCGAATATCCAGAATGAGCAGGACAAGGACCCAGATTAGGAAAAATGGAAGGATCGGACGAATGCCCGCATAAGACAGCACTACCTCTTGAGAATGGGGATTCTGTTTTATAGGGAAAACGTTAATGATTCGTTGTGGGTGGTGTGCATACCAAATGAGATAATAAATAAGCTTATATGGTATACGCACCTCAGTTACGCACATTTCGGTCCACGAAAATGTTTTATGAAAATAAGGAGTGTCGGCTACTTTAGAAACATGGAGAAACGTATAAGGAAAGTACTAGCCATCTGTAAAAACTGCCAGAAGGCAAAATCCATTACTGTAGGCACCCAGGATCCTTTATACCCAATTATTCCTGAGAAACTAAGGCAAATGGCAGCGACGGATTTAATGGGACCATTACCCAACACATCGAGGGGCCATCAATATATATTGGTAGTACTGGAGCTGACATCCAAATTTATGACGTTGACACCACTAAAAAGAGCGACTGGTGCAACTGTGAGTAGAGCCTTGTGCAGATACTTTATAAACCAAGTGCGAACTGTAGACTGTATCATCTCAGACAATGGACTTCAATATAAATCTGAGGTATGGGAAAGAACATTAAGGAGGTATAAGATAAAGCCTATATTTATCCGTAGGTTTCACCCGAGTTCGAAGCCTGCGGAGAGAACGATGAAAGATTTGGGTAATTTATGTAGACTATACTGTGGAAAGAATCATGCTAGCTGGGATGCATTTCTTAAAGATTTTCAGGATGTGATAAACGAGCTCCCCCACAGTACCTATGATGGTTCTGAAGCACAGGAACCCTCCAGATAAAATTCCAGGACTGTTCCATTTTCCACAAAGGACGCGCCGACATCGTAAATTCATAGTGGAGGAGGCTTTGCGCAATATTCGGGTCGCTGGAGAGAAGCGCAAGGTGCGTGCGGACTAAAATGCGCACGTAAGGGAATTTGTGGTTGGACAAAGAGTCTTAGTTAAGTCTTATAGGTTGTCCAATAAACAAATGAAACTATGTCAAAAGTTCTTCAAGATATACAGCGGCCCTGTATGTATAAGAAGTCTTGCGCACGCAAATGCAGTTGAAATTGAGACTGTGACATCAGGAAAATCTTTGGGACTTCACCATGTGAGCCATCTCAAACCATTTATAGAATAAGTAGGAAGAATTAAAGTGAGCTTGTGTGGCGAAAGTAAAGTACATTGTATATAGTTAGCAATTAAGTTCAGTTACTGCACTGAAGGGATATGTAGATTTATCAATACTTTCTGTGCTATTATCATGTTAAAAGAGGTACTACAGTGCATAAAAAGGGCAGGACGTCGAGGATAACTATGTGCACAGCAAGCTGAGCGTACGATTTGAAAGGTGTTTGAAGTTTAAGATATGCTATCTGCCCATGAAGGAATAAAGTAAAAATGAGAAACGTGTGTTACTGCAAAATATGGTAAAGATGTGTGAATAGGTAAGTTTGTTACCCAATTGATGTGGAACGTATTAGCAGAGAATGTCAGCATTTTGATAACATTGTAGAACTACTTCATGGAATGAGAGTCTATTTTCCATGTTTAGCAATGGAATTAGATTAGATTAGATCAGATTAGATTAGTACTTGTTCCATAGATCATGAATACGACACTTCGTAATGATGTGGAACGTGTCAGGTTAATAAAAGGTGTCTATACAAGATATTACATTAGACAAAATATTACATGACACTAATTTTTTTGTGGGGGTTGGGAAATTACCCACTTACTATATCCAAAAATTCATCTAATGAGTAGAAGGAGTTGCCATTAAGAAATTATTTTAATTTCCTTTTAAATGCTATATGGCTATCTGTCAGACTTTTGATGATATTAGGTAAGTGACCAAAGACTTTTGTGGCAGCATAATTTACCCCCTTCTGAGCCAAAGTTAGATTTAACCTTGAGTAGTGAAGATCATCCTCTCTCCTAATGTTGTAGCCATGTACACTACTATTACTTTTGAATTCGTTCGGATTGTTAATAACAAATTTCATAAGTGAATATATATTTATATATATATATATATATATATATATATATATATATATATATATATATATATATATATATATATAGTGAGGCTACAGTGAAGATCTCTAGCTCTTTAAATAAGTGTCTGCAGGATGATCTTGGATGAGCGTCAGCAATTATTCTGATTACACGCTTTTGTGCAATGAACACTCTTTTACTCAATGATGAGTTACCCCGGAATATGATGCCATACGAATGCACAGAATGAAAATAGGCGTAGTAAGCTAATTTACTCAGATGTATATCGCCAAGATTTGCAATGACCCTAATAGCATAAGTAGCTGAACTCAAACGTTTCAGCAGATCCTCAGTGTGTTTTTTCCAGTTCAACCCCTCATCAATGCATACACCTAGAAATTTTGAACATTCTACCTTAGCTACCGATTTCCGATCGAAGCCTATATTTATTAATGGTGTCATTCCATTTACTGTATGGAACTGTATATACTGTGTTTTGTCAAAGTTTAATGAGAGCCCATGTGCAGAGAACCACTTAATGGTTTTCTGAAAAACATCGTTTACAATTTCACCAGTTAATTCTTGTCTGTCGGTGTGATAGCTATACTTGTATCATTGGCAAAAAGTACCAGCTTTGCATCTTCGTGAATATAGAGTGGCAAGTCATGAATATATATTAAGAACAGCAGAGGACCCAAGACCGGACCTTGTGGCACCCCATTCTTGATTCTACCCCAGTTTGAGAAATCACCAGTTTTTTGCATATTATGTGAACTGTTTATTTCAACTTTCTGCACTCTTCCAGTTAGGTATGACTTAAACCATTTGAGCTCTTTCCCATTCATACCACAGTAACTGAGCTTATCTAGAAGTATTCCGTGATTTACACAATCAAAAGCCTTAGATAGATCACAAAAAATCCCCACAGTGACTTCCGGTTACTCAGAGCATTTAATATTTCATTAGTGAAAGAATATATAGCATTTTCCGTTGAAAAACCCTTCTGGAAACCAAACTGACATTTTGTTAAAACTTTATTTTTACAAAGGTGTGAAGCTACTCTACAATACATTATTTTTTCAAGAATTTTGGATAAGGCAGTCAGAAGAGAGATTGGGCGGTAGTTGTTGACATCAGACGTATCCCCTTTTTTATGCAGTGGTTTAACAATGGCATACTTCAGTCTATCTGGGAAAATACCCTGCTTCAGAGACCTATTACATATGTGGCTAAGAATCCCACTTATTTCTTGGGAACAAGCTTTTATTATCCTGCTGGAAATGCCATCAATTCCATGTGAGCTTTTATTCTTGAGAGAGTTTATTATCTTCCTAATTACAGAAGGAGAGGTAGGTGGAATTTCAATTGTATCAAATGGTGTGGGTATGGCCTCTTCCATCAACTACCTTGCTTCTTCTAATGAACATTTAGATCCTTTTTTCTCTGCAACATACAAAAAATGATTATTCAAAATGCTTTCGACTTCCGGCTTGTTGTTTGTCAAGTTTCCATTCGCTTTGATGGTGATGCCGTCATCCTGTACTCTTGGTTGCCAAATTGTTTTGATTTTGTTATCAGGGGTATTAATCTCAGACATGATGCACATGCTTCTGGACTTTTTAATAACCTTCCTTAATGTAGCACAGTAGTTTTCATAATATTTGGCTGTTTCTGGGTCATTACTCTTTCTTGTTGTTAGATACAGTTCCCTTTTGTGATTACAAGATATTTTTATTCGTTTAGTAAGCCAAGGTTTTTTGCACGGTTCCTTGTAATTAGATTTAACTACTTTCGTGGGGAAACAGTTTTCACATTTTCTTACAAGTGTGTCATGAAATAATTTATATTTTAATTAGCATCGGGTTCCTTGTACACCTGATTCCAGTCCAACTGCTGAAGATTTTCTCTGAAATTTCTAATTGTTGAGTCATTAATTGAATGCACAACCTTGGAGGGTAGTTTTGAATTACTGAATGGAGCTATGTCATATACTGTAACTAGCTGAGCACCATGATCAGAAATCCCATTCTCAACAGGACAAGAATTTATGTTTTTAAACCTATCTTGGTCTATAAAAGTGTTATCTATCAATGTGCTGCTGTACTACCTGAGTAGGAAAATTAATGACAGATGTCAAATTGAAAGAACCGAGCAAGACTTCCAGGCCATTATTCCTAGTACACTCTTTCAGTGAACCAACATTGAAGTCCCCACAAATAATAATTTGCTTTCTCCTATCTGACAGATAGCACAACAAAGCATCCAAGCTTTCGAGGACTAAATGAAAGTTTCCTGAAGGGGACCTATATACTGTTACAATTGTAAAAGAGCCCTCCTTCAGTTTAAGTTGACAGGCACATGCTTCTATATGTTGCTCTAGAGAAAACGTTTTTGTATCTAAGCTTTCTATACAGTGATAACTTTTGACATATGTGGCAACTCCTCCTCCCACCTTATTCTCTCTACTCATACATGCAGCTAGTTTATAATCACTGATATTTACCTTTTCCATATCAGACACAATGTGATGCTCAAACAGGCATAGTATATCTATTACATTACTAGATTCAATGTCATCTAAACAAACCAGGAGCTCATATACTTTATTCTTCAATCCCGGAATATTTTGGTGAAAAATGGTAACATTATTTTTTACTTTACTTTTGTGAGAATCTACTTTTTTTTTTTAATCCACCAATATTTTCGTTAAAGATGGTAACATTATTATTTACTTTCCTGTTGTGAGAATCTTGTGAGTTTTGGACCTCTTTAGCACCTGCCTGCCTGAACTTTTCATTGGACACTGATATGTCTAAAAAGAGGTACATCCATGAGTACTAGTGTCCCCCCTTATGGATTTCGCTAACAACCCTGCCAGTTTACCCTTCCCTTTCCTATTGAGATGTAGGCCATGCCTTGTGAAATCTCCCCTATCAACAGCCTCGACAGGAACCAATCCAATGTCTGACAGAGTGGCCGCCCTACGCAATTGATCCAACTCCATATTTACCCTCCTGACAGAGCGGTTCAACTGGGGCTGATCATGCCGCACGAAAGCAGGCACCAGCCCAAAATTGGTATGGGTCGTTGCCGAGGCTATTTTCACCAGGTCTCACTCAATGCTGTAGCCCTGATCCCTGTCAATACTGTTTCCCACTCCACTCACTATCATCACATGATCCTGCTTTGTGAATCCCTTGCACAAGGAACCTATATCCTCTACCACCTGGCTAAGACTTGCACTTGGCTTGAAAAAGTTTGTGACCTGGTACCTGTCACCTAATTTTTCCTGCAAAATCTGGCCCACACCTCTTCCATGACTGCTACCTAGCAAAAGAACTTTCCTCTTACTTTCTAGTTTTTTTGAAACAGTTGGTTTCCTAGTGAGATTCTGTTGAATTTTAACTACATCTACTTTTACTGGAGCCTCTTCCTTACTTAACTGTGGTAGCAAGGCAAATCTATTGGTTGTGCCAATTGGGAAACTGTCAGACACTGTCCTCTTTCTGTGGCCCCTGTTCCTAGCTACCACTTCCCACCCCTGTTTGCCCTCCTGCCCCCTTAACCTCTTCAGTTCCACCATCGCTCTGTCCAAATCAGCCTGAAGGGCTCTAATTATCTCCTCCTGTTCAGCTATAATCCTATCTCTTGAGCAAACCCTGCAAGAGAATGGAAGAGTCTCGTTTGCTTCCTCAATTCCCACGCCGCTACAATTTCCCCAATGAAACCACCTGTCACAACAGCTGCACAATATCCCTAAACTAATCACAAATGAGTGACTTGCTAGTAGTGGTTTGTGGTGACACACAGGTGTGTCGTCCAAGTATGATTTATCTACATTCAGAGAAACGAGAGTTCACTAGGTGGCCTGCTCCACGTGGGTACGAGTGAGCGAACCGATATTTGTATATGGAAGTTTTGTATTTACGTTGTTCAGAGAGATGAAAGAATGTGTACATGGTGGCCAGTTCTGCGGAATACGATATGAGGGCACAGAAATGTTGAGTGTCATAGCGTCATGGAATGGATATGTGGTAAGGGGATATTGACACATAGAAGTGAATAAAGGAAAGTACTAAATGCTATACGTTCAAAGCACATGACATCGTGGGTAATACATAAGGGCATGGCAGTCGTGTTGATGAGCAGTGATTTTATGTAATGTACTAAAATCTTTATATTTGTAGGTTCCACTAGTAAAATAAAATGTAGCTTTAGTATCATAAAAGGAAGAGTTAACGACATATAAAGGTAATAGGAACAGCTCCAGTGAAAGGACAGCGACAGAGAAGGCATTACTGAGTAAAAACATGAAAGAAGGTACGTGACAGTGTGGTTAAAGAAAGTATCAGTAATTTTGTAGTAAACTTGCTATGCAGTTTATGCTTGTCCACAAGAACCAAACCAAAGCATGAAATGAGGCTCGCCTAATTATTCATTTATGTATATTTGTGCAGACGTTCACTTTCTTGTTGACAGATATTCACAACGACACCCATAATGAAACCAAGAACCATAAGATCTGACGA
The DNA here is from genome assembly GCF_021461385.2 of Schistocerca piceifrons. Classification (NCBI taxonomy): domain Eukaryota; kingdom Metazoa; phylum Arthropoda; class Insecta; order Orthoptera; family Acrididae; genus Schistocerca; species Schistocerca piceifrons. Next base: position 15,398,567 of record NC_060149.1, read on the forward strand.
TCTGGTGATACCCAATGACATTGTAGTACTTTGAATAGGGTTGTAGTTACACTAGTATAAACATCCTACTGGCCAGTAGTATAACAACTAGTTTAACAAGTAGTGTTTGCAATGATTAACACTGGGATCTGGTGATGAACATAATTCTATGTTATTTGTTTTTTATCACAGGTATACAGGTGGCCACAGATATTTAATAATAAAATTACATAGGTTTAGGAATATGTTCTTTTATAATTGACATTAACTTTTTACATGAAATTTTGATCAAAATAATAAAAGTAAATGATTGTGCATGTTTGCTGATTGTACCACTCGAACAATAATAAATGCGAAGATAAATGACCTCACTGGTGAGTGCATCTTAAATAAATATATATATATATATATATATATATATATATATATATATATATATATATATATATATATATATATATATTTCATAGCAGAAACATAGCAATGATTTTGTGTTATGTATTGTATAGTACTTGTGTAAACTGGAAACTAAATGTATGTATTAGTGGGTACAGGATCAAAAAAAAAAGAAGAAAGCTTTGCGAGACACACTGGAAGCAACAATGTGATGTGCAGATGGAACGGGAGGCTAACGGCACAGCTGCAGAGAAAAGCGGAAGCAAGAGACGCCGTCGGTAAGCCAAAGCCATGTCGCGGATGTGGGCAGACAGCAGGCCTATTCAAATGTGGCTACCTGAATACCTCGCGCAGAAGACCACGGCTGAGCAGGTAGTATGTGGCAATCTGCGGCAGACCTGCTGAGTCGGGTCAAGAAGGGTGTTTAAACAGCCACTAATGACTCGTTTCCACTGTTGCATTACTCAATGGAGACGAGATAAGCAAATTGCACACATGGCGCAGTCAGTTAATCCTACAGCGCACCTGCTAATAGCTGTACGGAACTGTGAACTCTATTTGCTTTTCCTTCTGCTGCTCTCTTCCAGACAGAGACTGAGACACATCATAATCTGTAGCAGTTAGTCACCTGGCACTGACTTCTGATGAATCTGAGTCACACACAATGTCTCAAATTCCATGTATAATGTCATCAAATAGATAACCTACGTGTCCACAATTACCGATATCCTTCTCCAAAATGCAATATTTATATCAAGAGAAAGAAGCGACATGAAGAACAGGAGCACAAACACAGTAAAAAGAAGAAACACGAAGAATTGAAGACTACATACATTATACTTCTCTTAGCCGACGCAGAAGAATTTTAGGTGACCTATGAAGATCGTACCTGACTGCACCTTTCTCATACTGTCTGCAAATTCGACGAAAACTTGGCTATTTCAAAACATAAACCACTTACCTTGCTATATATTCCGAGGATTTTCCACATCATCAAATCTGCGAGGGACTTGTAACCTGATGGGGTCAACAATGGGCTGAGGGTCCAAAGACAGACTTCCGAAACCACCATGACCGATCTCAGACAAGTTGTTGAACTAATCTTCGCTTCCTATACTTCACAAAAAAAACTGTAGCTTCCATCCTCGTACACAAATGAAGATGAGACTGTGTTGTGAAATTCGAATCAGTGTGTGACTCTTGATAAAGAAAGGCATCTACTTGGATGAATACTGAACAGTTACACCGACAAACTAACAGTTTCTGATATATTTATCATTTTTGTAAACATTATGTACTTATTTTTCAGGATAGTCTTAAGAAAATATTTGTGTATTTATTCATGTAAAATTATTGTTTGTCATTCTCTTTGATAATGATGCTATGTGCTTCAACATTTTTAAATATTTGTGTATTTATTCATGTAAAATTATTGTTTGCCATTTTCTTTGATGTTGATGCTTTGGGTTTTAACGTTTTGATGTATTAAATTTTTATACACTGTGAACAAGAACATTAGTTAAAATCGGTGGTCGATCCAAACTCTTATCACAAATATTAGTTTTCACAGTAAATGTTAATGCAGTTTGTCAAATAACACTTTAGAACATGAGATTTTTGAAATGTTTAAAGAGTGTAACGTTAGGGAACACTAGACTTAGACAATCAGTTTGTGAAATGATGTTTTTTTTAATGTAAGCAAAGAGCATAAATATGACCAAGTAAAATTACGCAGGATATTTCACAGAGTTTTATATAATTGTATAATGACCAATACATAACCTCTAGAATAATTGATGTAACTGCTTGTTTTGCATAATAATGCCTAAATGAAGAACATGTAATTTATTGGACGACCACCTTGAAAAGATTAGGATACTTCAATATTTCTTGCCTCAGCCTATGTCTTAAGGATGGGTGAATGACAGAGAGCATGGGCCTTAAGTCTAAAGAAAGATGATTACTGCCATTTTGGAAAGAGAATAAACAAAATTTTGTAATGTTAGTTAAATTTATTTTGCGTGTTATTGTATATTCCAATTGTCATGTCTCGAAAAACTGTTCCAAATATAAGGAGCAGACAGATTAACATGTACAAGAACCATCACTCCGACGCACCGGATACAGTATATATGGTGATATTGCTAATTTCTTAGGCTTATTAGGGCTATAAAGCTTAACAGCTGTGATTACGTAAGTTTTACTTCCGCTGAGGTTGCACCACTGTAGATCATCTTTGAAAGTATTGTCTTCTAGTGTTTGGTATGTAGATGATGTCAGTCATTTCGCGTTATTTAAATTAAATCGCGTAACCATAAAAAGGGGCAGGCTTGGGCAGTTCATCAGTAATATTAGTTAGGAAATTCATTTCTGTCTCTTTATGTGCATTGGACATTGATATATTAACATTTGTAGTATAGGAAAGGGCTTTTAATCCACAATAAATGTATGAGCAGAATCAACATTTATCATTTTGTAGTTACTAGTTCCCTTAATCATTCATTTATGTAAGTTATATGTTAAAGAGAAACAACGAGGAAATACTATCACCATTAAGAGATCCTAAGATCTGCTTCAGGGCGTAGTCAGACAGGGCCAAATCTTCATTTTTCGGTCAGTATTTTCCATTACGTACATTCATTTTTACACCCGCCTGGAGTATCATCTTGGAATCTAATAATCACGCATGTTGTTTGAACATAGAGCACAGGTAAAAAAAAGCTAAAAAAGCAGCTTAAATTCAGTGAGCCATGTTTATTTATGTGTAAATTTTATTGATGTTTCTTTCCGTTTAATATACGTTCCTGAAGAAGAGAAATTTGTTAACATCCAGTATTGATTTAAGTGTCAGGAAGTCATTTCTGAAAGTATTCGTATGGAGTGTAGCCATGTATGGAAGTGAAACATGGACGATAAATAGTTTGGGCAAGAAGAGAATAGAAGCTTTCGAAATGTGGTGCTATAGAAGAATGCTGAAGATTAGATGGGTAGATCACATAACTAATGAGGAAGTATTGAATAGGATTGGGGAGAAGAGAAGTTTGTGGCACAACTTGACCAGAAGAAGGGATCGGTTGGTAGGACATGTTCTGAGGCATCAAGGGATCACCAATTTAGTATTGGAGGGTAGCGTGGAGGGTAAAAATCGTAGAGGGAGACCAAGAGATGAATACACTAAGCAGATTCAGAAGGATGTAGGTTGCAGTAGGTACTGGGAGATGAAAAAGCTTGCACAGGATAGAGTAGCATGGAGAGCTGCATCAAACCAGTCTCAGGACTGAAGACCACAACAACAACAACAACAATATACGAAATATGTATTTTTATGAATATGTATTTTTATGAATTACAGATTAGTGAAGCAGTAGATATAGGACGAAGTGGAGGTCAAAAAATTACCAGCAAGGAGAGGCGCTCCTCTCAATGTCTTAACTATAAGCCTAGTCACCTTAAATTTGAATGGTGAAACATTTTTTAAACATTTGGCGATTATTATGAACATTGGTACGACGCCCTTGTAGACGGCTCACAGTTTGTTACTCGGCGAGGAGGGATTCATGTCTGTCTATGTAGCGTTCAGATGACAGTTTTTGTGAGCCGTTCTGGCTTCAGTCCTTAACCTATGGCGAGTGTTGAAATCTGAACATCAGCTGGAGAATTTATTTTCGTTCGGCGGTTGAATCTGTCCGAGAGGCAATCCTTTAACATTTTACGAGTGATAATTCCCGAGTAGCTGCCCAGACTTAAAAACTATTGCCATTGCTATGGTGACAGACTGCTCCATGGTTTGATATACACTTGAACGTTTCGCGAGTGAAGTTTTAAAAAAAATGGTACGAGGCATGGGTAACCGTATTTTACGGTATTAATTTTTCAGTATAATTCAAGCTATGGCCCTGCTGGACTTTGAATTTATTCACCGTTTAAATAAATAGAAGTTTGCAGGCAATCTGCTATCTGTTGTTCGTATACAAGCAAACTTAACTGCACTTACAATTTTTTGTTCCAATGATGTTTATTTTCCATCAATCGTTAGAAGTATTGTTGGGCCACCCTTCGTGGGTTTTACTTCTATGATTGAATAAGACCAATTAATTTAATTTTATTAATATATTTTGTGTTGGCTATAGTCACTGATTAACCAGGAGGGCAATCATAATTATTATTTGAGCTGTAAAAATGCCTGATCGAGACTGATTCAACGAGATGAGCACTTACAAAGCTGTTACTAATTCAGCCGGTACAGCTGTAGAACAGATATGTAAAGGTGTGTTACCCACCTCTAAGACGACGTAAATGAGCAACCGTGATTCTAGATCACGCATTTGCACGACTAATTGATACCAAACTGCTCTCGTTTGGAATGGGCAGTGTAACTAACGCGCATTAGTTCGGGACGTTGCATGAGGTAACCGACTTGGCATATCCCTACTCTTTGTGGAACAGCGTGAAGTCGACAGCCAGGCTGGCGGAGAACCAAGTCGGCGATCAATAACCCGGCGGGCCCGTGCAATCCGGGCTCGCGAACCTGTACAAACAAAGAGCGTCCAAGTTGCCAGAGGAAGCCATCAATTTATCAAGCTGCCTGCGAGATCTACGATTAGAAAACGTTGTAAGATGAAACGCATTCAGCAGATGACTGCTACAACATCAAATAATCAGTTATGATATATTATTTCATAATATATTTAAGCAAACTCCATTCGTGTACGGCAAAGTATTTAAATTTAGGGCAGATGCAACATTTTGCCGCCATGCGATGTATACATCCGACAAACGCTAGAATTAATGAACTATTAGTCACATAATTTGGTGTCCTGTAAATAACTAGGAATGTCCGGAAAAAATAAGTTTCCTTTCTTTCATTTCAGAGAGAATGAAGCGTTTGAAGTTTTTCCTGCTGGGCTATTCATCATTGAAGCTCATAGCTACTGAACTTTGAAAATCTTCTCTTGCTGCACAAATGTATTTTCGATGAATCGTTGTAGTTTCATTAACTTTTTGTTGTATTGGAGACAGTAAAAAGTATTTCTGTTCTTATCCCACTGCCTTTTCTTTTCACGTGGTTCCGATTTCTTTAGTGCTCGATGTGGTCAGAGGATCTGCTGGAATCACGTCTGCTGTTACCCAACTCTGGCTGCGTCTGGTCAGACAGACTGAATTTACCATGCTTACATTGTGAATCACTTAAACATAAATATCTTGATGTTCTTATAAGGATGCGTTGTCGAAGGTGCAAAATGTAACCAATGAAATACGTAAGAACAACCAATTTAATAAATTCTATCATTATATGCGTGAAAAGACTGAGAAATGTCGTAAAGTCAATTTATAAGGCATTTTTCTCCAACACGCCAACAGTTATTCACAAGCTGCTACATGTTATACAGTAAATGAGAAAATTTTTAACGAGCTTCGTACTATTAAAGTATGACGACTGCCCGGCAATAAAAACATGGAATTTGTTTGTTTTTCTGTTAGTAACACAGAAATTGTAAACTTCAATTCTAACGAGCTCTTGAACAATACATACAATGAGGTATTTGTGATAGGAGGCTTTCCCGGCGTATATGCTGTTTCCATGATTCGTGCGTGTACTGTTGGATTCGATCGTCGAGAATCCACGATATTTCGGCAGACATCATCAGCTGCCATCATCAGCTGGTGCTCCTGGAATGAAGTGTGAAGCAGACGCTTCTCGGTATGTGTGCAGGTTAAACATTGAAATTGAAATTTATCTGTTTAAATGCATTTTAGTGGAAGTGGATCTTTAATGTTGAGTGTAATTTTAATGTAAAAATTATCTGTTAGATGCTAAACTTTCGGCTCACTGTTTTGAATTATCTGTTAGATGCTAAACTTTCGTCTCACTGTTTTGAATAATGCAAATTCGAGACCTTAAAGCTGATAGCTTGCGTAACGCTATAAACTGTTGGTGACAAAATTCAACCGCAAGATTGCGTAGAGAAAACTAGCTGAGAGAATTCTAAGAAAGCCATGGCCTGTCTGAAACTTGTTGTTATCACAAAATCTGACTACGAACTTTGATGAAAAACTGATTACTTTGAAACTAAAGTTGGTCCCTGTGAAAATCAATAAAAGGAAGAATCAGCTTTCTACAGTATTTGGCTTACCTGAGCAGTACTGTATAACGCCGTGCAAACTACTCTCTTAGCTATAGTGCGTCTCGATAACAGAGCTGCTAAAACTGACTACTGACATTTGCAAAGGTGGAAGGCGTTTTCTAAAACCATTGCTGTCATTTCTGGTTCGTAATTTCTGATAACATATTTAAATAAATTGAAAATTAATAGACTCTTTCGTTGGGGACAATGACTCTGGGTTAAATGAAGTCAATAGCAATGTCATATTATTTGACTGAATAACGTTTAATGAAACTTCAATAATAGTTAATCTTTCTCTGAATCACATAAATATAATTCAGGAATACAAAAATGAAACTTCACATGTATAATCTTTCCTTAAACGAAATTCCAAAATATAATATTAAATAATTTCTCTCAGAAGATTGCTGATCTGGATATCTGACGAACCAAGAATATTGCATTATCATACCGCTGCTGTAAATAAAACAAACTTAATCATTCGGGACTGATGACCATATATGTTAAGTTCAATGGTTCAAACGGCTCTGAGCACTATGGGACTTAACATCTATGGTCATCAGTCCCCTAGAACTTAGAACTACTTAAACCCAACTAACCTAAGGACATCACACAACACCCAGTCATCACGAGGCAGAGAAAATCCCTGACTCCGCCAGGAATCGAACCCGGGAACCCGGGCGTGGAAAGCGAGAACGCTACCGCACGACCACGAGCTGCGGACAGATGTTAAGTCCCATAGTGCTCATAGCCATTTGAAACTTAATCATTACTTGTAATCCATTCTTCACAGAGAGTATATTCGTAACAATCTAAAAATGAGTTTTTTTCCCTACACAATAAATCTTCCATTAATCCATATTCTCAGAAATCTCCATTGTTTGTCACTTACTGCTACTAAACTAAAACTGGACTGTTCACATCTAACACCAAGGCTCAACTTGTAACGCCGGAAATGCTTATCCTCCTATTTCCATCTATTGCACTGCAAATTTTTTTCCTTATTTTGTTACCTGAAGATATAACATTCCTGTGTCTTTGTATATTGTAATTGTTTTACTATTTGTATATATATGCATTTATGTCGATGTATAATTGGTTTGTTTTGTGAATATTAGTTGTATTTATACGCTGGGTCTGGCCTAGGGAAAACTATGCTATCGAACGAATACATCGATAGGTCGTGTGGAGAACCAAACTGTTTAGGATCTTTGGTAGTGTTAACTCTGTCGCGTGGAGCGCGGGCAGAGTAGAGAGGGAGTCTGGCTGGGGTGGTGCAGTGGAGCAGGTGTGTTGTGTGACGCTCCCGCGAGTTGCCACGCTTTCGGGGTTGGGCAGCATGTAATTGCGCTCGACTTGCTATGATAGTTTCTGACACGGTGTCGCGGACGGGAAGCATTAGGTGGCGCACATCAAGAGCCCGTTTCGCCTGGTGACCGTGTCGAGAAGGCGCGCCAACATCCAGCTTCTGCAACAGCGACGGCCGACAATGAGTGACTGTCGCCACCTCCCCGATCGACGACTGTAAACCTTCAATCAACCAACAAGGAAGACTAAAAGCACATAAAGTTTTAGAACTGTATGGCAGACCTCAGCTTTTCAAACTGTTCCATTTTCATAACTAAATTACAGCAACATAGCATGAACCTTTGTTGCTCATTGTCCCAATTGCATTACCAAGCAGGGTCCCTTCCTTTTCCGGAATGAACCCGAGTGTCGTTGGAATTCAAACGCCAGCATCATTCGATTTCACTGCTTTAATTTCAAAGTTCAGTTAAGGTATTCGTAGCTGGCTACAATATTTAGATTACACAAGCACAAATTAAGAGTGCGAGTTTTGTTACCGTATTTTAGCTTACCTGTGACTGCAGCTCAGCTTGGTACGTACTAAATTTTACTATTGTTAATTGTTCAGAATCATTTAATTCGAGTTCAAAGTTAAATCTCTTATTTCTAAATTGCGTAGATTCAAGTAGCTTTTGAAATGATTGTTGAGGTAGTCCAAGACTAACCGTACTTTACTGAATTTCGATGTGCTTCAGAAAGAAAGCTCACTAAATTACCTTTCGATTTTCCGGTTTTATTAATTCTTTTGCTAAATTAAGTCAGAGTGTAGCGAAATTTATTACTTCTGACAAACTTTCAGTTTTCACACTACACGTGTCAACCTTCAGTTGCCACGCTTCTAGTGCTAATTATATGTGTAATAACCTTTCTTTTTCAGTTACTATAGTAATTGTCCTTAGGACTGGCGACCGTTATTTCCCCAAATCTCAAATATCTAATTACTGCTAGTTAATTGTTAACGTAACGGCCGCACATTTACTTTCTTTATTAACTTTACCCCTTTTCAAAATTAATTTCCACCAGTTTCATTTGCAGTTTTCCTTTCATTTAGATGTAAGCCTTTCCTCCCTCTTTACCGACAAATTAACTTCGGTGACGATTGCTTTTCCCAAATTTCCATTAGGTACACGCGGTTTAATTTTTCACTGTGATTAAGGTCGATAAGTGAGGGGAAGGTTACAAACTGTCTGTCTCCTCTCTTCTCGATCGACAGATCAATGTAGTGTGCATCTTCGCAGAGCAAAGATCGCCTCTAACTCGTGTCTGTGCAGCGTAGATTCTCTGCCGCATGTTTAGACAATTCACACCTTACAAGCGCGATTCCAGACATCCAAAACAAGAAAAATTCCTACCCACCCGTCCACACACACACACACACACACACACACACACACACACACAAACACCTTTCAAAATGTTACTCCTGCTGGACTCCTTGATGTGGTGTTACGATTACCTGATTTGCTGGATTGGCCTCGACTTGCTGAATTGGCCTCAAATGATGTGGAGGTGTGCTGTCCTCAAGTTTCTGTAGAGAAAATTATTCTCGTAGCAGGTCCGGTCAAAGTGTTATCGGATGGCGGTGCCCTAGTTGTAGGACGAACCAGTTGTGGGATTCACACGCCTACTCGTAGACAGCACAAGAAGGCTGCCGGAATCTGTCCCCCAGCATCGGGAAGCCTGTTTCTTCGTGCAACGCCTGGGAAGGCGTACAGTGAGCTTAAGAGCCCGATTCTGCACCCTTTGCAGCGCTACGATGCAAGCGTCGGCGGCTTTATCCCACACCACGACCGCGTACTACGGCACTAGTCTGATTAGTATTAGGTAGAGCGTAATACCGTGGCGCTGTGGCAACGATGGCCTAGGATTAAGCAAGAGATACAAGTATATGCGGCGCCCATGTAAGCCTTCGGTCGAGGGCTGTTCATCCGTGGGAAACAGCCTGCCAGGTGCTGAAGGAGATCCGATCTGGCGGCAGATTCCTTCTGGTGAAGATTACTGAATGGCTCTTGGCCGCATTGAATTTCATTCCCCTATTCGCCGACCATGAACCTATTGAGTCGCAGCCGATCTGGAAGCGGCGTCTCACCGTCTGGACATTCATGTTGCGAGTGAACAGTGCTGCATCGTCGGCGTAAAGCGCCAACTGTAAGTGCGCCACCCGCAACACGTCTGCAGTGTACAGGGAGTACAGCACGTATCTGCCACTCGGTCGTCACAGAGGTAGTATAACTCGTGATTTGCAAGTTAGTGACAAGTATAACACTAAACCACACTAGCGTTACCCTCTGGGAGGATTTATAGTTGTTTGACTGGCTAGCCACTGACTGGATTACGTGGTCACCCAGTAGCCGCCCAGATTTACCGCCAAAACCACCTTTTAGCTCGCGCTAGGCCACTTCCGTAGCGGAGGGGGTTCCCTACACCTTTTATACTATACAATACAAGATCCCTAAGCATGAACCAGCATTCAAACAACAATTTCTCTTTCTGAACATAAATATTTTACGAAGTTTCATTATTTTTAAACGTCATTTTAGTTTTCATAATATATATATTACAAACTTTAACTTTCCTTTCATAACTCAATGAGCTAAATTAGTAAAGACCAAACACTTCATTGTCACATACATATAATTACACAGTATAAATTACTTACAATCGATATTAGTGTTACACATGCCTCATGTCTCATTGAGATTTCTGGACAGGGGCACATCAATGAAACATAAATAACAGCTACACGGTGTAGAGCAGTCAAAAAAATTAATTAATCCAACCAGAGCTGGGTATAAAAAAACCATGTCGCAAAATACACTAAAGCACACTAAATTTTGTATACATCATTATCCAAACAAGGCATAAGCCTCAATATTCTATGCTATAGACCCTTGACAATTCATTCTCATTTTGTGAAACAATAAGTTAATCAAGTTTTCCTGTATTCCTAAGAAGATTGCATAATGTTCACGAAAAATTGTAGCTATACATACACAAGCACACAAGTAACAATAGCACAAGAAATTTTAGACTATACACTTTATTCATACTATAGCATAGTTTTGAAATTAGTAAATAGGACATTTTCAATGCTGCTTCTAATATTAGCAGTCCATTCTAGAATATTTACTCAGACATATAAACATATTCAAATTGACTCTAACATTCTTTTCTTACAGTCCTTACTTGACACAGACAGTTCATTTTAGACAATCATAGTATAACACACATAACATTAATTAAGACAATAATAAAGTATTTTGCTGCCTGCATTAGCATTTGGCAGTCAATGTTTGCAAACATTTCAATTTCATAGTACACTAAGCATTTGACTGCCCACTTTGAACTTTATGGCAATTTATTTAAGATATAAATTTACACAGAAAACACTCAAAAGAATTTTAATATTAAACACTGCCCATCTCTGATGTATAGCAGTCCATAATTAATATTTACCATATTCACACACACTTTCTTGTCCCATGTATGGCAAGCCAATTCACGCTGCCTGCTTTGTATTTAAGGCAGTCCTTTGTTTTTGTCATCATCATTGCTTGGCTGCCCAATAACACATTTGACATTTCATTCAGTCATGCTGCGATATTCCATTATCACAGTCCTTATACAGGTCATAGCGAGGAGTTTACATATATTGTACAGTATATCCTCTTATATTATTTAGAATCTGAAACTTACAGACAGACATTAGAAATTTGATAACAGAAAAATCCATTTCAACATGACAAGAAAATGGTTCAAATGGCTCTGAGTACTATGGGACTTAACATCTGAGGTCATCAGTCCCCTAGAACTTAGAACTACTTAAACCTTACTAACCTAAGGACATCACACACATCCATGCCCGAGGCAGGATTCGAACCTGCAACCGTGGCGGTCGTGCGGTTCCAGACTGAAGCGCGTAGAACCGCTTGGCCACAACGGCCGGCAATATGACAACATTTGGTGACACAATATCATGAATAAGAACATATATATTAAAGCACATAGACACTTTTTTCACCTTTTGCTCCTTATTATTCATTTCTGTGCACATACAGTTTTAAATCTACAACATTGCAAACACCCAATGTTTTTTTTCGATTTCGGATATGTAAGATAATATGCATTAGCGTGCGGAGTTCCTAGCACTTCAAAAGGACCATTATAAATATGTTGGAATTTATAAATTTCTTCGTTAATTTCATTGAACTTTTCGTGAGTTTTTACTAGAACAGAATCACCAGTTTTGAATTTGGTCTTTTTAAGGCCCTTATCGGCCTTTTAGGTCTGGCTTCCGCTTTTTCTTTCATTCGTTTTCTGACTAAGTCTTTTTTTTCTTTCAGATCACGTTCTACAAAGGGTGGAAATTGTAAGGCTTCCTCTATCACACTTTTGCTCTTACAATTTAGTAGTATTTCTTCAGGTGTAAATCCTGTCGTTTCATGATGGATGGTTTCATTACATTTTCGAAATCCGTAACAAACCTACCCAATGCTTTATGATTGTGGTGGCACAACTTACCTATTTCACGCATATACCATTCTACTGGATTACTTGCCGGATGGTAGGCCGAAATGTTTTTACTTGGATGTCATTTTGTTCCAGTCCTTCCTTCCATATTTTTGAGATAAACTGAGGCCCATTATCGGACAGTACCGCCTTCGGTTTTCCGATCGTATTAAAAATATTCGGTCATTCAATTAAAAACTGCTTTTGCAGTAGACTTTCCGATGGGAAATAATTTGATAAATTTAGAAAATACTTCCAATATTACTACAATGTATGTACAATTTCCGGAAGTCTTCGGGAGAGGCCCGTACAAATCCACTGACAAGAAATCAAGCGTGTCTTCCGGGATGTTGTTTTGCATGCAGCCTTGATTGGTTCAGTTCGGCTGGTCGGAGTGGCCGAGGGGTTCTAGGCACTACAGTTTGGAATCTCGTGACTGCTACGGTTGCAGGTTCGAATCGTGCCTCGGGCATGGATGTGTCTGCCGTCCTTAGGTTAGTTAGGTTTAAGTAGTTCTAAGTTCTAGGGGACTGATGACCTCAGAAGTTAAGTCCCATAGTGCTCAGAGCCATTTGAACCATTTGGTTCAGTTTGTAACCTTTTCACTTTGACAAATATCTGTTATCTTCATTGCAACATTGTCGTTGATTACTATTACGTCAAAGAGTTTTTCAATACACTTTTTCAGACCACAGTGTTCTAAAGCGAGGTGAAAATAATCAACAACCTCGGTTTCAAATTGAGATGGTCAACATACTTTCCACTCCTCTCTATTTACATCTCTCCTTTTGTACAAAAACCTTTAAAGATTTTATAAAATTTACAGATTTGAAGACACTTGCTGAAATTTTTTTAAACATGTTTCCAGAATTCATCTTTGTTTTGATAGTATCGCATATTTTTCCAAATTTGTTCAATTTTCTTTTTATCCTGAACCCCGTTGATATATCTCACGTGAAAAGTACCGTCTTCACTAATTGCCTCTGGTATGCTGTCGATGCCTTCCGGTAATCTCCATAAAGCATCTGCTACGTAATTGTCACTTCCTTTTACATAGAAAACGTCATAGTCAGATTGTTGTAGGTACAGTACCAAACGGCTGAATCTGCCGGTAACACAGGCGGCAGTCATTTAGAAAGGTCAATGCTTTATGATCTGTATGTATAATGGTTTTGTGCCCCCATAAATAACTTCGAATTCTTTTCAAATCCCATATAATAGCTCCTCCCCCCCCCCCCCCCCATGAACGATGGACCTTGCCGTTGGTGGGGAGGCTTGCGTGCCTCAACGATACAGATAGCCGAACCGTAGATGCAACCACAACGGAGAGGTATCTGTTGAGAGGCCAGACAAACGTGTGGTTCCTGAAGAGGGGCAGCAGCCTTTTCAATAGTTGCAGGGGCAACAGTCTGGATTATTGACTGATCTGGCCCTGTAACACTAACCAAACGGCCTTGCTGTTTTGGTACTGCGAACGGCTGAAGGCAAGGGGAAACTACAGCCGTAATTTTTCCCGAGGTTATGCAGCCTTACTGTATGATTAAATGATGATGGCGTCCTCTTGGGTAAAATATTCCGGAGGTGAAATAGTCCCCCATTCGGATCTCCGGGCGGGGACTACTCAAGAGGACGTAGTTATCAAGAGAAAGAAAACTGGCGTTCTACAGATCGGAGCGTGGAATGTCAGACCCCTTAATCGGGCAGGTTGGTTAGAAAATTTAAAAAGGGAAATGGATAGGTTAAAGTTAGATATAGTGGGAATTAGTGAAGTTCGGTGGCAGGAGGAACAAGACTTTTGGTCAGGCGAATACAGGATCATAAATACAAAATCAAATAGGGGTAATGCAGGAGTAGCTTTAATAATGAATAGGAAAATAGGAGTGCGGGTAAGCTACTACAAACAGCATAGTGAACGCATTGTTGTGGCCAAGATAGACACGAAGCCCACGCCTACTACAGTAATACAAGTTTATATGCCAACTAGCTCTGCAGATGATGAAGAAATCGAGGAAATGTATGATGAGATAAAAGAAATTATTCAGGTAGTGAAGGGAGACGAAAATTTAATAGTCATAGGTGACTGGAATTCGACAGTAGGAAAAGGAAGAGAAGGAAACGTAGTAGATGAATATGGATTGAGGCTAAGAAATGAAAGAGGAATCCGCCTGGCAGAATTTTGCACAGAGCATAACTTAATCATAGATAACACTTGGTTCAAGAATCATGAAAGAAGGTTATATACATGGAAGAACCCTGGAGATTCTAAAAGGTTTCAGATAGATTATATAATGGTAAGACAGAGATTTAGGAACCAGATTTTAAATTGTAAGACATTTCCAGGGGCAGATGTGGACTCTGACCACAATCTATCGGTTCTGAACTGTAGATTAAAACTGAAGAAACTGCAAGAAGGTGGGATTTTAAGGAGATGGGACCTGGATAAACTGAAAGAACCAGAGGTTGTAGAGAGTTTCAGGGAGAGCATAAGGGAGCAATTGACAGGAAGGGGGAAAGAAATACAGTAGAAGAAGAATGGATAGCTTTGAGGAATGAAATAGTGAAGGCAGCAGAGGATCAAGTAGGTAAAAAGACGAGGGCTAGTAGAAATCCTTGGGTAACAGAAGAGATACTGAATTTACTTGATGAAAGGAGAAAATACAAAAATGCAGTAAGTGAAGCAGGCAAAAAGGAATACAAACGTCTCAAAAATGAGATCGACAGGAAGTGCAAAATGGCTAAGCAGGGATGGCTAGAGTACAAATGTAAGGATGTAGAGGCTTATCTCACTAGGGGTAAGATAGATACTGCCTACAGGAAAATTACAGAGACCTTTGGAGAAAAGAGAACCACTTGCATGAATATCAAGAGCTCAGATGGAAACCCAGTTCTAAGCAAAGAAGGGAAAGCAGAAAGGTGGAAGGAGTATATAGAGGGTCTATACGGGGGCGATGTTCTTGAAGACAATATTATGGAAATGGAAGAGGAGGTATATGAAGATGAAATGGAAGATACGATACTGCGTGAAGAGTTTGACAGAGCACTGAAAGACCTAAGTCGAAACAAGGCCCCGGAAGTAGACAACATTCCATTAGAACTACTGACAGCCTTGGGGGAGCAAGGCCTAACAAAACTCTACCATCTGGTGAGTAAGATGTATGAGACAGGCGAAATTCCCTCAGACTTCAAGAAGAATGTAGTAATTCCAATCCCAAAGAAAGCAGGTGTTGACAGATGTGAAAATTACCGAACTATCAGTTTAATAAGTCACAGCTGCAAAATACTAACACGAATTCTCTACAGACGAATGGAAAAACTGGTAGAAGCTGGCCTCGGGGAAGATCAGTTTGGATTCCGTAGAAATGTTGGAACACGTGAGGGAATACTGACCCTACGACTTATCTTAGAAGCTAGATTAAGGAAAAGCAAACCTACATTTCTAGCATTTGTAGACTTAGAGAAAGCGTTTGATAATGTTGACTGGAATACTCTCTTTCAAATTCTGAAGGTGACGGGAAAATACAGGGAGCGAAAGGCTATTTAGAATTTGTACAGAAACCAGATGGCAGTTATAAGAGTCGAGGGGCATGAAAGGGAAGCAGTGGTTGGGAAGGGAGTGAGACAGGGTTGTAGCCTCTCCCCGATGTTATTCAATCTGTATATTGAGCAAGCAGTAAAGGAAACAAAAGAAAAGTTCGGAGAAGGTATTAAAATCCACGGAGAAGAAATAAAAACTTTGAGGTTTGCCGATGACATTGTAATTCTGTCAGAGACAGCAAAGGACTTGGAAGAGCAGTTGAACGGAATGGACAGTATCTTGAAAGGAGGGTATAAGATGAACATCAACAAAAGCAAAACGAGGATAATGGAATGTAGTCGAATTAAGTCGGGTGGTGCTGAGGGAATTAGATTAGGAAATGAGACACTTAAAGTAGTAAAGGAGTTTTGCTATTTGGGGAGGAAAATAACTGATGATCGTCGAAATAGAGAGGATATAAAATGTAGACTGGCAATGGCAAGGAAAGTGTTTCTGAAGAAGAGAAATTTGTTAACATCGAGTATAGATTTAAGTGTCAGGAAGTCGTTTCTGAAAGTATTTGTATGGAGTGTAGCCATGTATGGAAGTGAAGCATGGATGATAAATAGTTTAGACAAAAAGAGAATAGAAGCTTTCGAAATGTGGTGCTACAGAAGAATGCTGAAGATTAGATGGATAGATCACATAACTAATGAGGAGGTATTGAACAGAATTGGGGAGAAGAGGAGTTTGTGGCACAACTTGACTAGAAGAAGGGATCGGTTGGTAGGACATGTTCTGAGGCATCAAGGGATCACCAATTTGGTACTGGAGGGCAGCGTGGAGGGTAAAAATCGTAGAGGGAGACCAAGAGATGAATACACTAAGCAGATTCAGAAGGGTGTAGGCTGCAGTAGGTACTGGGAGACGAAGAAACTTGCACGGGATAGAGTAGCATGGAGAACTGCATTAAACCAGTCTCAGGACTGAAGACCACAACAACAACAATATAATAGCTTGAGCTTCCTTCTCAGAAATGGTATAATTCCTTTCGTATTTAGTTGGGGTTCCACTAGCGAAAGCTATCGTTCTGCGTGTCGGTTTCACTGATTCTATGTTTTCTTGGAAAATCTTTATACCAATCCCATATTCACTGCTACCGGTACTCATATGGAATGGTTCGTTCAAAACTGGGTGATGCAAAACATTTTTCCTTATTAATTCATTCTTCAGCTGCTCGAAATCATTTTGGAATTCTTGCGTCCAAATGAATGCACTGTTTTTCTTTAACAGTCCATTTAAATGAGTGTGCTCCCTGCCACCGTTGGATAAGCAGCTGCAGCAGCAAGTCGTATACTCCTAGCTCACTCATTTGTTACATAGTTTAATTCTTAATTTCTTTGCGTGTTTTTGGTACTTGCATTGTTTAATTCATAATTTTCGGGCGTATTATAGTATTTGAGAGTTGTAGCATCGCGTTTTAGTACCTGAATAGTATAAAATCGCGTAGTCTCCTTCCGCCGCCAAGCAGTGTGTCAGCAGTGCGCAAGTAGCAGCATTACTGCATCTATTAGGCAGTCTTGTATTTTAATAACCGGTTAAATTTTGTGTCGATTTGTTTGTGCTCTCTGTAGATTAATTCAGACGTTCTTTGCACAACAGTTTTTAGCACGGATAGGGACTGCAACTGCTGTGTTCGGATGCAGGCTGAGTGGGCATCCCTTCGCTCCCAGCTTCGGTCACGCAGCTTGAGGCTGTTGCCAATGGGCATCACTGTGGGGTTCTGGATGCGGATGGGGGTTTGTCGGGGACGGCCAGCTCGTCCCACGCATCCCCCGATCGGACTACGACTGTGGCTGCCCGGGATACTGCCCACATTGAGGCTGATCCCTCACCTGTGGTAGGGTGGGAGGTCGTCTCGAGGTGTGGCAGGGGGCGAAAGACATTCCGGAGGGCTGAACGAAAGGCCTCTCCAGTTTGTCTGACCAACCGGTTTCAGGCTCTGTCTTCGGCTGATACTGATCTCCAGCCAGAGATGGCTGCTTGTCCTGTTCCAGAGGTTGCCCCTCAGTCTGCAAGATCCGGGCAGTCGCGGAGGGTGGGCTTACTGGTAGTTGGGAGCTCCAACGTCAGGCGCGTAATGGGGCCCCTTAGGGATATGGCAGCAAGAGAGGGGAAGAAAACCAATGTGCACTCCGTGTGCATACCGGGGGGAGTCATTCCAGATGTGGAAAGGGCCCTTCCAGATGCCATGAAGGGTACAGGGTGTACCCATCTGCAGGTGGTCGCTCATGTCGGCACCATTGATGTTTGTCGCAATGGATCGGAGGAAATACTATCTGGCTTCCGGCGGCTATCTGATTTGGTGAAGACTGCCAGTCTCGCTAGCGGGATAAAATCAGAGCTCACCATCTGCAGCATCGTCGACAGGACTGACTGCGGACCTTTGGTACAGAGCCGAGTGGAGGGTCTGAATCAGAGGCTGAGACGGTTCTGCGACCGTGTGGGCTGCAGATTCCTCGACTTGCGCCATAGGGTGGAGGGGTTTCGGGTTCCGCTGGATAGGTCAGGAGTCCACTACACACAGCAATCGGCTACACGGGTAGCAGGGGTTGTGTGGCGTGGACTGGGCTGTTTTTTTAGGTTAGATGGCCTCGGGCAAGTACAGAAAGGGCAACAGCCTCAAAGGGTGCGGGGCAAAGTCAGGACATGCGGGGACCAAGCAGCAATCGGTATTGTAATTGTAAACTGTCGAAGCTGCATTGGCAAAGTACCGGAACTTCAAGTTCTGATAGAAAGCACCAAAGCTGAAATCGTTATAGGTACAGAAAGCTGGCTGAAGCCAGAGATAAATCCTGCCGAAATTTTTACAAAGACGCAGACGGTGTTTAGAAAGGATAGATTGCATGCAACCGGTGGTGGCGTGTTTGTCGCTGTTAGTAGTAGTTTCTCCTGTAGTAAAGTAGAAGTGGATAGTTCCTGTGAATTATTATGGGTGGAGGTTACACTCAACAACCGAGCTAGGTTAATAATTGGCTCCTTTTACCGACCTCCCGACTCAGCAGCATTAGTGGCAGAACAACTGAGAGAAAATTTGGAATACATTTCACATAAATTTTCTCAGCATGCTATAGTGATAGGTGGAGATTTCAATTTACCAGATATAGACTGGGACACTCAGATGTTTAGGACGGGTGGTAGGGACAGAGCATCGAGTGACATTATACTGAGTGCACTATCCGAAAATTACCTCGAGCAATTAAACAGAGAACCGACTCGTGGAGATAACATCTTGGACCTACTGATAACAAACAGACCCGAACTTTTCGACTCTGTATGTACAGAACAGGGTATCAGTGATCATAAGGCCGTTGCAGCATCCCTGAATATGGAAGTTAGTAGGAATATAAAAAAAGGGAGGAAGGTTTATCTGTTTAGCAAGAGTAATACAAGGCAGATTTCAGACTACCTAACAGATCAAAACGAAAATTTCTGTTCCGACACTGACAATGTTGAGTGTTTATGGAAAAAGTTCAAGGCAATTGTAAAACGCGTTTTAGACAGGTACGTGCCGAGTAAAACTGTGAGGGACGGGAAAAAGCCGCCGTGGTTCAACAACAAAGTTAGGAAGCCACTGCGAAAGCAAAGAGAGCTTCGCTCCAAGTTTAAACGCAGCCAAAACCTCTCAGACAAACAGAAGCTAAACGATGTCAAAGTTAGCGTAAGGAGGGCCATGCGTGAAGCGTTCAGTGAATTCGAAAGTAGAATTCTATGTACCGACTTGACAGAAAATCCTAGGAAGTTCTGGTCTTACGTTATATCAGTAAGTGGCTCGAAACAGCATATCCAGACACTCCGGGATGATGATGGCATTGAAACAGAGGATGACACGCGTAAAGCTGAAATACTAAACACCTTTTTCCAAAGCTGTTTCACAGAGGAAGACCGCACTGCAGTTCCTTCTCTAAATCCTCGCACGAACGAAAAAATGGCTGACACCGAAATAAGTGTCCAAGGAATAGAAAAGCAACTGAAATCACTCAACAGAGGAAAGTCCACTGGACCTGACGGGATACCAATTCGATTCTACACAGAGTACGCGAAAGAACTTGCCCCCCTTCTAACAGCCGTGTACCTCAAGTCTCTAGAGGAACGTAAGGTTCCAAATGATTGGAAAAGAGCACAGGTAGTCCCAGTCTTCAAGAAGGGTCGTCGAGCAGATGCGCAAAACTATAGACCTATATCTCTGACGTCGATCTGTTGTAGAATATTACAACATGTTTTTTGCTCGCGTATCGTGTCGTTTTTGGAAACCCAGAATCTACTCTGTAGGAATCAACATGGATTCCGGAAACAGCGATCGTGTGAGACCCAACTCGCTTTATTTGTTCATGAGACCCAGAAAATATTAGATACAGGCTCCCAGGTAGATGCCATTTTCCTTGACTTCCGGAAGGCGTTCGATACAGTTCCGCACTGTCGCCTGATAAAGTAAGAGCATACGGAATATCAGACCAGCTGTGTGGCTGGATTGAAGAGTTTTTAGCAAACAGAACACAGCATGTTGTTCTCGATGGAGAGACGTCTACAGACGTTAAAGTAACTTCTGGCGTACTACAGGGGAGTGTTATGGGGCCATTGCTTTTCACAATATATATAAATGACTTATTAGATAGTGTCGGAAGTTCCATGCGGCTTTTCGCGGATGATGCTGTAGTATACAGAGAAGTTGCAGCATTAGAAAATTGCAGCGAAATGCAGGAAGACCTGCAGCGGATAGGCACTTGGTGCAGGGAGTGGCAACTGACCCTTAACATAGATAAATGTGATGTACTGCGAATACATGGAAGGAAGGATCCTTTATTGTATGATTATATGATAGCTGAGCAAACACTGGTAGCAGTTACTTCTACAAAATATCCGGGAGTATGCGTAGGGAACGATTTGAAGTGGAATGATCATACAAAATTAATTGTTGGTAAGGCGGGGCCAGGTTGAGATTCATTGGGAGAGTCCTTAGAAAGTGTAGTCCATCAACAAAGGAGGTGGCTTACAAAACACTCGTTCGACCTATACTCGAGTATTGCTCATCAGTGTGGGATCCGTACCATATCGGGTTGACGGAGGAGATAGAGAAGATCCAAAGAAGAGCGGCGCGTTTCGTCACAGGGTTATTTGGTAACCGTGATAGCGTTACGGAGATGTTTAGCAAACTCAAGTGGTAGACTCTGCAAGAGAGGCGCTCTGCGTCGCGGTGTAGCTTGCCCGCCAGGTTTCGAGAGAGTGCGTTTCTGGATGAGGTATCGAATATATTGCTCCCCCTACTTATACCTCCCGAGGAGATCACGAATGCAAAATTAGAGAGATTCGAGCGCGCACGGAGGCTTTCAGACAGTCGTTCTTCCCGCGAACCTTACGCGACTGGAACAGAAAAGGGAGGTAATGACAGTGGCACGTAAAGTACCCTCCGCCACACACCGTTGGGTGGCTTGCGGAGTATAAATGTAGATGTAGATGTAGAAAAGCTTGGCCCTGAGCAAGTTTCTGATAAAATCCACAAAGACGGAGAAAGGCTTTCAACTGCTTTCGGTTGTTTGGTGGTGGGCATTTTTCGATAGCATCCAACTTCTCTGGGTCATTTCCAATCCCAGACGTAGTTATAATGTGTCCCAAAAACTTTATCTCTTGTTTTAGTAACTAGCGCTTTTTCAATTTCAATGTCATTCCTCCTGCTTGAAGAGCAGAAAAGGTTTTGTTCAACAACTCGCAATGTTCCTTCCAATTTTCGGTGGCAATTAATAAGTCACCCACACAGATTGTCAATCTAGCACTAAGTTCTCTTCCTAGTACAAAATCTAAAGCTCTAATTAAAACAGAAATAGAAGTATTTAGACTAAAAGGAACAACTTTATACTGGTAGCATTTCCCTGAAAATAAAAATGGGGTACATTTTCGGGATTCTTTATGTAGTGGGATTAGCCAATATCCCGCAGTGAGGTCTAAGTTAGTCAAATATTTCACACTGTCGAACTTTTGTGACAGATCGTCTAACTTTTCTGGACGATCTACTTCTGTTTTAGCAAATTTATTGGTGTATCGATCATAACTCGCACGCCTCCATCCTTCTTATTCACAATAATTAGTGGGCTATTATTTTCACTATTACTCCTTTCTATAACCTCCCATTCGATCATTTTATATATTTCGGCCTGTACTGCTTTTCTCTTAGCTAGTGGTACCGGATAAGGTCTCACGAAAAAAAAGGGTTCGTGTTCAACTGCATCAGTTTTAATTTCTATATTCGGTTCGAGTACATTCTAGAAGTATCTACAAACGTCAAGAATCATTGCACTGGAATGTTCTGCAGCTGTATATATACTGTATGTGTTCTGACCGGAGGCAGTTCGCTCCACGCTCTGGTATGTGCAAGCGCTGAGTAAACCTTCGTTAAGTGAAGTGTTCGTCATTCATCTAATTACACCTTCTTCTACGTGACGGTATTCTGGTGGAGACGCCGGGTATTGGAACTTGTGACAGCACACGTTATCGACGACACAGTGGCTCCCATCAGGCCACGGCCGAGCCGTCGTTTACGTGGCGAGAAACCCGAGTTCGAGCCATTTTCAGCAGATCGCAATCTATCGGAGACAGAAGAAGAGGACGTTACAATGACAGCAGCTGTGTGCCACCACACGAGACATCCTTCCGGGTTCTCTGGTGACGATGGCCAAGATCCAAACAAGTGGCTGAAGGTATATGAGCGTACAGCCAAATTTAACGAATGGGATGACACCGTGTGTTTGGCTAACGTATTTTTCTACTTGGAGGGCACTGCCAAGCAATGGGATGAGAACAACGAGGAGAAGTTCACAAGCTGGGAAGTATTCCAGGCGGAACTGCGCAAATATTTCGGTGACACGCAACGACAGAAGTGCAAGGCTGAAGATAAACTAACGTAAAGGAGAAACTACAGCGTCCTACATTCAAGACGTCTTGGAGCTGTGTAAAAAAAGTGGATCCTAGAATGAAGCAGGAAGATGAGGTTGCACATCTCATGAAGGATGTTGCTGAGGACATGTATCAAGCACTACTCCTGAAGGAGGTTGCGATAGCAGACAACTTCGTAAAACGGTGCCAGTATATCGAGACTATACATCAAAAAAGAATTACACGCAAGAAGTCTGAACGGCTTCCAAACGACGTATCGATGTCTGTGATGGAGGAAGCAACTGATTTCACAAGTGTTCTTCGTCAGATAGTGAGAGAGGAAGTTCAGAAGGCACTTGGATTGTACGACGAGCAAAAAACCGAGACGCTTCGACAGGTCATAAGGGAGGAAGAGGAACAGACATTGAACCCAGTGTCTCGTCCTTCATTTTCCTTTAAATCGTGAAGAAGTCGAGACCCAGACGGAGTTACGTTCCTAAAATTCCGCATGAGGAACCTGTTTGGGCACCAAGGAAGGCTTACGTCTGGAGGACCTAGGATAACCAACCAGTATGTTTCCACTGCAGACGTCCGGGACATGTGGTGCGCTATTGTCGAGAAACGCGGTGGATATTTGATGATGCCCGCGCCAGAAGACAGCAGACCGATCTTAGCCGACGCCAACTCCGGGACGACGAAAATGAACAAGAAGATGTGGGTGCAGGACGACGTAGGTCACCATGGCCGCAAGCTAGCCGCTGGAGAGGACGCTCCCCAACACGCCGATCAAGGTCTCCATCGTCGTTTAGAGGCACCAGCCGATCACCCAGCCGCCGCCACCTGGGAAACTAAAGGGTTCAAACGGCTCTGAGCACTATGGGACTTAACATGTGTGGTCATCAGTCCCCTAGAACTTAGAACTACTTAAACCTAAGGACATCACACACATCCATGCTCGAGGCAGGATTCGAACCTGCGACCGTAGCGGTCACGCGGTTCCAGACTGAAGCGCCTAGAACCGCACGGCCACACCGGCCGGCAAACCTAAAGGGTGCAACCGTCCTTGGAGGTGAGGCCGACGAAGAGAAAAATCCTCCGCCTTCAATCACTACAGAAATGATAGGAAACTACGTCGATATCCTCATCGATGGCCGACCCCCTCCCCCCACCCCCCCAAGCTCTTGTGGACTCCGGAGCATCGTATTCAGTCAATTCGGAGAAGTACCGTCGCCAGTTGCAGAAAACCATATTCGTCGGCAGCAAAACATCTCTGCTGAAGGTGGCTAATGGGAAATATATAAAACCTAGAGGAAGATGTGTCGTCCGTGTGGCTATAAGTGGCCATACACAGCCCTTAGAATTCATCGTCTTACAAGAGTGTAGTCATGACGTCATTCTCGGATGGGACTTTTTGAAAGCCTCTCAGGCAATTATAGATTGTGGTCGCTCGAAGATTATGCTAGACGAGATGAGATACTGTGGACAGGAAGATGCGCATTCGAGTGTGTGGTGACTATGTGTGCAGGATGAAGTGATCATTCCTGCAGTCAGCGCTAGAAAGGTAACTGTCACGTGTCATGCCATGCATCAACCAGTGGAACTTGTAGTGGAATGTAAGAGAAGCATACCACTGAAGAATAACTTGGTCATCCCAGCCACTTTAAGAACGCATGATGGATAATCTTCTAAGGCACTTGAAGTGGACGATGTGCCTTTGTTATTTAGATGACATTACAGTGTTCTCAGAGACATTTGATGAACATACAAAGAGACTGAGGGCCGTTCTTAATTGTCTCCAACAAGGGGGTCTGAAACTTAACCCAAGAAAGTGTCTCTTTGGGGCAAAAGAAATCAAAATACTTGGACACCTTATGTCACACGAAGGTGTGCGCCCATACCCAGAAAAGGTGAGATCTCTAACGGAATTTCCTATTCCTAAAAGTATTAGAGATGTGAGAAGCCTCCTCGGATTATGTTCTTGTTACCGTGGTTTTATCAATGACTTTTGTATCAAAGCCAGGCCACTCCAAGAGTTGTTAAAAGCTGATGCTAAATTTACCTGGGGTGGTGCTCAACAAGATTATTTTGATGTGCTGCAAAAAGTTCTGACGTCTGAACCTGTACTTGGTCTGTATGATGAGAGAGCACCTACAGAACTACACACACATGCCAGTGGATCTGGGATCGGTGCTGTTCTGGTGCAAATTTCAGATGGGTAAGAGAAAGTTGTGGCTTATACTTCTAGGACACTTACAAAAGCCGAGAGAAACTACTCAACTACAGAAAGACAATGTCTTGCTGTGATCTGGGCCATGTGCAAGTTTCGGCAGTATCTCTATGGAAGGCCATTCACAGTTGTTACAGACCATCATTCACTTCGTTGGTTGACAGGTCTTAAGGATCCAACAGGACGACTCTCCAGGTGGGCTCTACGTCTTCAAGAGTATGACACTATCATAGTGTACAAAAGTGGAAGAAAGCGCCAAGATGCCGACTGTCTCTCAAGAAACCCTGTGTAAGACCGTCAAGACTTTGAAGAAGATAGTGACTGTCTCGCTGCACTCCAGGATCTCTCTGCTGAGCAGAAGAAGGACACCAAGATATCTCAAATTATGCTTACCTTAATTCGGTCAGAGGATGTGAAAGGACAATCTAAGATAGTTAATAAATAACTTTTCAAGAAAACTTTGATCCGTTTGGAAAGAGGTGCCAGTGATTCCTAAACACATGCGCTTAGATGTTCTACAGAAATTCCATGACACACCTGACGCCAGACATTTAGGATTTATTAAGAAAAATGGTTCAAATGGTTCTGAGCACTATGCGACTTAACTTCTGAGGTCATCAGTCGCCTAGAACTTAGAACTAATTAAACCTAACTAACCTAAGGACTTCACACACATCCATGCCCGAGGCAGGATTCGAACCTGCGACCGTAGCGGTCGCTCGGTTCCAGACTGTAGCGCCCAGAACCGCACGGCCACTCCGGCCGGCATTTATTAAGACCTACGATAGAATCTGCAAGAGATTTTTCTGGCCAGGTTTATTTACGAGTGTCCCTCACTATGTGTCGCACTGTCGAGAGTGCCAGAGGAGAAATGCAGTTCCTCAGAAACCACTTGGCCGGCTCATACCAATTACATCAGCCGAAACGCCTTTCCAGCGTGTTGGTATTGACCTCCTCGGACGATTTCCAACGTCTGCTAGTGGCAATAGGTGGATTATTGTTTGCACTGATTATCTGACACGCTGCATCTACATCTACATGGTTACTCTGCAATTCACACTTAAGTGCCTGGCAGAGGGTTCATCGAACCATTTTCATACTGCTTCTCTACAATTTCACTCTCGAATGGCGCGTGGGAAAAAGGAACACCTAAGTCTTTCCGTTCGAGCTTTGATTTATTTTCTTTTATTATGGTGATAATTTCTCCCTACGTAGGTGGGTGTCAACAAAATATTTTCGCATTCGGAAGAGAAAGTTGGTGATTCAAATTTCGTAAATAGATCTCGCGGCAAAGAAAATCGCCTTTGTTTCAGTGACTGCCACCCCAACTGGCGTATCATATCAGTGACACTCTCACCCCTATAGCGCGATAACACGAAACGAGCTGCCCTTCTTTGCACTTTTTCGATGTCTTCCTTCAATTCTACCTCGTAAGGATCCCATACCGGGCAGCAATATTCCAGCAAAGGACGGACAAATGTAATGTAGGCTGTCTCTTTAGTGGGTTTTCTTTGTTTAGTGCTAATTGCCACTTTTCGCACCATACAGAAATTCTCTCTAGATCATTTTGTAATTGGAATTGATTACAGCGTCATCTGCAAACAATCCAAGGGGGCTACTCAGATTAACTCCTAGATCATATATATAAATCAGGAACAGATGAGGCACTATGACACTAGGTTGCGGAACGCCAGATATCACTTCTGTTCTACTCTATGATTTACCGTCTATCACTATGAACTGTAACCTCCCTGAGAGGAAATCAGGAACCCAGTCACACAACTGAGACGATACTCCATATGCACGCAATTTGATTAACAGTCGCTTGTGAGGAACGGTATAAAAAGCCTTCTGGAAATCTAGTAATATGGAATCGATCTGAGATCCCTTGTCGACAGCACTCGTTACTTCATGGGAATAAAGAACTAGCTGCGTTGCACAAGAACGATATTATCTGAATCTGTGTTGGTTATGTATGAATAAGTCATTTTCTTCAAGGTGATTCATAATGTTCGAGTACAGTATATGCTCCAAAATCCTGCTGTAAATTGAGGTCAGTGATATGGGTCTGTAATTCAATGGGTTACTCCTATTTTCTTTCTTGAATATTGGTGTGACCTGTGCTACTTTCCAGTCTTTAGGTACAAACATTTCGTCAAGTGAGCGGTTGTATATGATTACTAAGAAAAGCGCTATTATGTCTGCATACTCTGAGACTAACCTGATTGGTATACCATCTGGACCGTAAGACTTGCCTTTCTTAAGTGATTTGAGTTGTTTCGCAGCACCTAAGATATCTACTTTTATGTCACTCATGATGTTCTGGTTTCGAATTCTAGAATATTTACTTCGTCTTCTTTCGTGAAGGAATTACGGAAAACTGTATTTAGTAACTCCGCTTTAGTGGCACCATCATCGGTAACATTTCAATCGCTATCGTGCAGTGACGGTATTGACTGTTTTTTTGCCACTGGTGTACTGTACATACGACCATAATCTCTTTGGGTTTTCTACCATATTTAGAGACAATATTTCATTGTACAAACTATGCCATTACAAAAGCCGTGAAAACAGACGAAGGATCCGAGGTTGCCAAATTCATCGCGGAAGACATTGTATTAAAACACGTTAATTACGGATCGAGGGAAAGTTTTTCAGTCGAACCTTGTGACAGAGACAAACCGTCGGCCCAACATTACTCATCACATGACGACTGCCTACTATCCACAAACTAACGGGTTTACTGAACGCCTTAATGGTTCAAATGGCTCTGAGCACTATGGGACTTAACATCGGTGGTCATCAGTCCCCTAGAACTTAGAACTACTTAAACCTAACTGACCTAAGGACATCACATACATCCATGTCCGAGGCAGGATTCGAACCTGCGACCGTAGCGGTCACGCGGTTCCAGACTGAAGCGCCTAGAACCGCACGGCCACAACGGCCGGCAACGCCTTAATAATACCTTGGTCGACAAGCTATCAATGTTCGTCAGTGTTGAGCAGAGCAACTGGGATGAGGTGCTACCTATCGTGACGTTTGCCTACAACACCGCCAAACAAGAACCCACAGGATTCACGCCATTTTTCCTGGTGCATGGGCATGAGGCGACTACGACGATGGACACAGTGTTTAGAAACTCCTCAAGCGCTACTTTGGACCTTATGAGGGTGTAAGACGGTTGTCTGATGTTACTTATGAAGTTGAAGATTTCGACCCCGACGCAAGACGACGAAAGATCAGATACGGTGCACGTCCCTTGAATGAAGCCCTACAAGGATCCTGCCACCCAGGGTAAATTCAAAGCTCCAGCGACAGGCAACAAGCGGAAAGGTGACGAAGAGCTTAACGCAAAAGTTCTAAGAAAATCACCGCCAGGGCGAGCATCAGTCATTGGTTTTGTATCCTGCCTGGAGGGCGGTGCGTGGGTAGGAGCAGCAAAAGGTGAAAATCTCTCGGTACTGCACGTAAGTAAAAGTGGTTTACCAGTGCAAAAAAAAAAAAAAATTAATACATCGTTACATAACTTGCAATGAGGTGCGATGCTAAGATCAGTCGTACGTAGAGCAAAGCTGAAGCGAAGTGTCCCGGCCGTCTGCTCTTGGTCAAAAGGGGCAGAAGCAGGAGCTCCGGCTAGAGTGCGCTGTCGTCTGTGTCTGTCTTAGTGCCAACTTTGGAAATTGTATTTACGCCGTGGCATCGTTGCTATCGATACGACAATTAGGAGTCGGATGACTCGTTCCTGGACTAGGAGGACGTAACACCGAGACGCTGTTCGCTTAAGGAGGGAGCAATGTCGCGGAAGAACACGAGTAGCGACATGGTTTAGTGGTTATAATCCTGAACTGTAGCAAGTAGGGTCGTGAGTTTAAGACTCACTTTGAACGTATTATTTTAATTTCTATATTAGGTTCGAGTACATTCTACAGGTATCCACAAATGTCAAGAATCATTGTACTGGAATGTTCTGTGAGTGTCATGTAATATTTTGTTTAATGTAATATCTTGTATAGACACCTTTTATTAACCTGACACGTTCCACATCATTACGAAGTGTCGTATTCATGATCTATGAAACAATTACTAATCTAATCTAATACTGTGTTGTGTTCTGGCCGGAGGCATTTCGCTCCGCGCACTTGTATGTGCAAGTGCAGAATAAACCTTCGCTAAGTGAGGTTAGTGTTCGTCATTCATCTAATTACACCTTCTTCTGTGTGACAATATCATCAGGAGGCTCTTTCGGTTTTGAAAGTTCGAAGTCTTTTACTACTGTAATCAATTCGTGCCCCAGTGTCATACCATCTGGAGGCTCTTTCTTTTTCGCTTCGGTCTTTACCGCCGAAATTCGCTTAGAAAAATTTCATTAAGCCTTTCATATCTATTTTCCATAAAGTTTTGTTTCTCCCTCCTCTATTTCTATATCTTCTTTCGCCGGCCGTTGCGGCCGAGCGGTTCTAGGCGCTCAGTCCGGAACCGCGCGACTGCTACGGTCGCAGGTTCGAATCGGCCTCGGGCATGGATGTGTGTGATGTCCTTAGGTTAGTTAGGTTTAAGTAGTTCTAAGTTCTAGGGGACTGATGACCACAGATGTTAAGTCCCATAGTGCTCAGAGCCATATATCTTCTTTCGTTATTTTCAATGTTCAAATTATTTCCTAAGTTTTGTACTTGATTTTCGGTCACAGGTGTTTCCTCAATATCGCTTTGGATGACGTGAACTTTCACTTCATACTTAGTATAATCATCACGAACTTCAGGGGTTAGCTTGTAATTGTCGGGATAGACATCTTTATCACTATCGCTAACAATTGCTTGTGCGAGATTTTCGTCAGCCAGGATCGTATCCACACTGTTGAGGATTTCATCCTCCTCCCGAGTCCTACTTATACTGGCCATTTTCCTATTTTCTTCCCCAATTTCCCTAATACCGGCAGCTCACGCACTTTGCGCGGTACCTTCCTTCCTCTCACCAATCTCTTGTTCTATATTTACTACATGCTCACCTTTCGTGTCACTTCCGATTTCCACCTCAGTTCCATTTACGGACAATGTCCTTATTTAGATGTTTCTTTCATTTATTGCATTTATCGCCATATAAACTTCTCCAAAATTTTCCCGCTCATATTGCTTTACACTTTGAAATAAATCATCATGCCTCTTTTTGGCCCCTAATGACTCCCTTTCACACAACTTCTCTATCTGGTCACTTTTATTAACTAACATGTCTAATCCTTTATTCGTTTCGGTGCTATTTTCCACCAAAACAAGTCCACTAACTACTTTTACTAAGTCATCTCTTTTTACTGTAGGTATTTCGGTCTCACTCTGCGAAGTTCAGTGCACACTGTGGCCTAGTTTGTATGCAACTGCCTGTCGCTTTGTCGCCCATGTGTGACTCATATATGTCAGCACCTGTCATTCCACGTACACTGCCTCATGACGCATTTCTACCGTTAGCTTGTATCTTACATTCATCTTGCTTTACCCCGTAACGTTTTTTCAGTTTGGGCCCAGAATAACTGTCCATGCGAATCTGGCCTGTAATACATGTGGGCCTCAGTTTTTCGTATCATCTCTATTTTGAAAGTTTGGTGGTACAAATCCCCTACTGCGAAAAGACACGTTACTGCGACTTCTGCCTCTACCTCTTTGTATCATATTTATTTGGTAACGTTCGTTTTCAGTTTGTTCGTTCTGATCGTGCTTTCCCCTTGTTCGGTTGTTATTGTTTCGACGATAATCACGATTTCCTCCCCCAGTGATCTTCGTCTTCTACTCTTTCCAGAAATCAATCTTTATGGTTGCTTCCCACATATCGTTTCGAATCCTCTGGGAGTTTTTTCTATATCTCCCACACTATTTCGTGCTTTTCCCTTGTTCGGTTGTTATTGTTTTGACGATAATCACGATTTCCTCCCCCAGTGATCTTCGTCTTCTACTCTTTCCAGAAATCAATCTTTATGGTTGCTTCCCACATATCGTTTCGAATCCTCTGGGAGTTTTTCCATGTCTCCCACACTATTTCGTGCTTTTCCCTTGTTCGGTTGTTATTGTTTTGACGATAATCACGATTTCCTCCCCCAGTGATCTTCGTCTTCTACTCTTTCCAGAAATCAATCTTAATGGTTGCTTCCCACATATCGTTTCGAATCCTCTGGGAGTTTTTTCCATGTCTCCCACACTATTTCGTGCTTTTCCCTTGTTCGGTTGTTATTGTTTTGACGATAATCACGATTTCCTCCCCCAGTGATCTTCGTCTTTTACTCTTTCCAGAAACCAATCTTTATGGTTGCTTCCCACATATCGTTTCGAATCCTCTGGGAGTTTTTTCCATATCTCCCACACTATTTCGTGCTTTTCCCTTGTTCAGTTGTTATTGTTTTGACGATAATCACGATTTCCTCCCCCAGTGATCTTCGTCTTCTACTCTTTCCAGAAATCAATCTTTATGGTTGCTTCCCACATATCGTTTCGAATCCTCTGGGAGTTTTTTCCATGTCTCCCACACTATTTCGTGCTTTTCCCTTGTTCGGTTGTTATTGCTTCGACGATAATCACGATTTCCTCCCCCAGTGATCTTCGTCTTCTACTCTTTCCAGAAATCAATGTTTATGGTTGCTTCCCACATATCGTTTCGAATCCTCTGGGAGTTTTTTCCATATCTCCCACACTATTTCGTGCTTTTCCCTTGTTCGGTTGTTATTGTTTTGACGATAATCACGATTTCCTCCCCCAGTGATCTTCGTCTTCTACTCTTTCCAGAAATCAACCTTTATGGTTGCTTCCCACATATCGTTTCGCATCCTCTGGGAGTTTTTTCCATATCTCCCACACTATTTCGTGCTTTTCCCTTGTTCAGTTCTTATTGTTTTGACGATAATCACGATTTCCTCCCCCAGTGATCTTTGTCTTCTACTCTTTAAAGAAATCAATCTTTATGGTTGCTTCCCACATATCGTTTCGAATCCTCTGGGAGTTTTGTCCATATCTCCCACACTATTTCGTGCTTTTCCCTTGTTCTGTTGTTATTGTTTTGACGATAATCACGATTTCCTCCCCCAGTGATCTTCGTCTTCTACTCTTTCCAGAAATCAATCTTTATGGTTGCTTCCCACATATCGTTTCGAATCCTCTGGGAGTTTTTTCCATATCTCCCACACTATTTCGTGCTTTTCCCTTGTTCGGTTGTTATTGTTTTGACGATAATCACGATTTCCTCCCCCAGGGATCTTCGTCTTCTACTCTTTCCAGAAATCAATCTTTATGGTTGCTTCCCACATATCGTTTCGAATCCTCTGGGAGTTTTTTCCTTATCTCCCACACTATTCCGTGCTTTTCCCTTGTTCGGTTGTTATTGTTTTGACGATAATCACGATTTCCTCCCCCAGTGATCTTCGTCTTCTACTCTTTCCAGAAACCAATCTTTATGGTTGCTTCCCACATATCGTTTCGAATCCTCTGGGAGTTTTTTCCATGTCTCCCACACTATTTCGTGCTTTTCCCTTGTTCGGTTGTTATTGTTTTGACGATAATCACGATTTCCTCCCCCAGGGATCTTCGTCTTCTACTCTTTCCAGAAATCAATCTTTATGGTTGCTTCCCACATATCGTTTCGAATCCTCTGGGAGTTTTTTCCTTATCTCCCACACTATTCCGTGCTTTTCCCTTGTTCGGTTGTTATTGTTTTGACGATAATCACGATTTCTTCCCCCAGTGATCTTCGTCTTCTACTCTTTCCAGAAACCAATCTTTATGGTTGCTTCCCACATATCGTTTCGAATCCTCTGGGAGTTTTTTCCATGTCTCCCACACTATTTCGTGCTTTTCCCTTGTTCGGTTGTTTTTGTTTTGACGATAATCTCGATTTCCTCCCCCAGTGATCTTTGTCTTCTACTCTTTCCAGAAATCAATCTTTATGGTTGCTTCCCACATATCGTTTCGAATCCTCTGGGAGTTTTTTCCATGTCTCCCACACTATTTCGTGCTTTTCCGTTGTTCGGTTGTTATTGTTTTGACGTTAATCACGATTTCCTCCCCCAGTGATCTTCGTCTTCTACTCTTTCCAGAAATCATTGTTTATGGTTGCTTCCCACATATCGTTTCGAACCCTCTGGAAGTTTTTCCATATCTCCCACACTATTTCGTGCGTTTCCCTTGTTCGGTTGTTATTGTTTTGACGATAATCACGATTTCCTCCCCCAGTGATCTTCGTCTTTTACTCTTTCCAGAAATCAATCTTTATGGTTGCTTCCCACATATCGTTTCGAATCCTCTGGGAGTTTTGTCCA